>NC_134289.1:17167833-17767833 GCF_949628215.1 Phalacrocorax aristotelis | reverse complement strand
TACTGAGTAGCTTGGGGTGTTTCCAGTTTGTGCATTTCCACCTGAAATCACGAGGACTAATAGGACGTCAGAAAAATTAATAAACAGACTGGAAGTTTCACAATAAATTAGTTTAATGATAAAATAAATATTAAATGCAAAAGACATTGACGTAGCTATCCTAAAATTCTGAAAACTGGATTTTAACCAGCAGGTAGCATACATTTCTGTTGGATACTTTTCCTGAAAGATTAAGTTTCAGGGTGGAGCAGTGAGAAGGATAAGTTATGGACTGAAAAAGAAGCCATCTCTATTTTGTAGGACCTAGTCTAGACAGCAGTTGATTATTTCCAGCTTTTGCATTTGATCAAACCATGTGTCTTAACGGAGTATCAGAGGACAGTGTGCTGCTACCCTTCTTTCACTACATAATAAAACCTGCATCATGGGTGCAATAGAACACTCCTGGTGTTCTCTGTGCATAGCAAGTATGTTGTACAGTGCATATACCTGACATGTACTCTGAAGTGTTGGTGCTGGCTGCTTGACGTATTTGTTTTGTGTGTGAGTAGTAAATCTGGTGCTCATAAGAAGTGTAAGATGCACTTTCTGTGTAGAAAACCTAAGTGCTTTCACAGAAGCACTAAGCTTGCTCTGTGCCCACAGTGCTTTTAAGAAAAATGGTAGCCAGAGTGGGTGAGACTCCTGGCAGAGCAATTCCTCTGGTCTGCATTCATTCTTGATGTCTCCTGGGAGTTGAGCTTGCCAAGAACAGGGTATAGATCTTAGTTTTTTCCGGTGGGCTACATGCAGCTGCAGAATGAATGCTGCTGGTACATGCAGACACCTTTTTGTAATGTAGCTTTATGCATAGATTAAATAAGCTGTTATCAGGTAGTGGGAGCAGAGAGTGGGTGGGAGGGAAGAACATTCTTGTGGGCTCCTTGAGGTGGCCAGGTCACTCAGGTGTGCAGTAGATGTGATTCTTGTCTTCGCATTTAAGCAGGAGGGTAAGAGCTGTGGTCTGCAGGAGAAGACAATAGTTGCACTGGACTGTAAACAAGTACAATTTGATGACCATTTCTTTAAACAGTAGTGTTGGGCTAAGTGCTCCTGAATGGTGGCCCTCATAGTTACTTTTCAGTCCCTGCAGGCTCAGACTTTTGTAGGTTGTGCAGTGGACTGAATTGTAGTATTTTGCCTGGTAAAAGTAACCATTAATTTAATCCAGATTTTTTTCCTGGTATGGTTTCCTCTGCCATCCCACAAACAGTTGTTCAGTACAGGAACACTGGTGGTGCAGAAGAATTAGGCAAAGCTACTTGAATTAGCCAGTGGCAGACATGTTCATCAAGCTACAGTTTGAGCTGAAGCTTGTGATATGTCATGCTGAAGCCCTTAAATTTTCTTTGTCTCATTTCATATCTGTTCTTCCATCTTTGCATTTACTCAGTTAACTGTCTTCACATACGAATAAAAATTTCATGGTAGGAGCTTGATAAGGGTGTATAGCTGTGATTCATTCTTGTCTAACACCTTTTGAATACTTCTTTTTCTTGGTGAGACAGAATTGCTGTAATTCCAATTTGTGAAATGCTTAATTTGCTTTTGTGAAAATTAGGGCATTTTGGCATTAGTCTGACATGCTTCCAGTATAACGGAAGGACTAGCTGAATTGTTTGGGTTGTGTTATCCAAGTGTGGAACATAAATTAGAACTGTAGCTAGTAATAAGCAGTGCAGTAATTTTGTGGTGAATGCCGCCTTTTGTTTTGATTCTGTTCCAATTGCTAAAATGGCTGAAGAATTTGGGTGGCATTACATGTACTAATGAAAATAATCACCCACATCAGTAAGAGGAATTGAATTCTGGTGAACAGAAGAAATAGAAAGGTTAAGCAAGGTGAGAACAAGTTTGTATCGGCAGAGGGGTTATATTTTGAGAAAGAAGTAGTACACATTGTTTTAAATGGGATCTAGTAGATCACGTACACTCCTGAACACCATCATTATAATAATCTTACATTATCATAGTAGAACTTAGTAGTGTGGGTTTTTAATGTACATCCTGTGCTGATGATGGAGGAACTATTTCAATCATCTGTCCCGAGCCATATTTATTCACTTAAGGTAGACTGTTGGACTGAATTTTGATTTTGGCTTTGATACCCTTGGTGCTTTCTGTGCTTCATTAAAACTGAATTTGAGACTAGCAAAAAGGCTCTGAGGCCGATACTCGTGGCTGTAGAGGATGATTAACTGGTGATAGGGACCTTCAAGACAAGTAGAAGATTCATACTCCTGATGGCCTTTTCCTCGTCATAGTACGTGTGCCTCTGGATAACCATGGTCTGTAGAGGAAGCTGCGTGATGGCTACAACTGGTGTGCATTGTACATGAGTTTACACAAAGCCAAGCCTCATTAAGGTTGTTTGTCATCCTGCCTGAGATGAGATTTGTAATTTATGTGTTTGATCACAGGTTAATGGGGCTGGATTCGTTCAAGTGTTGTTGCTGAAATTTCCCTTTTCCGTTGATTTTAGTCTAAGCAGGAGGGCTTTTTTTTTGTTTGTTCTGAGTACATGGTTTATAAAAATGGGATATGTGCAAAATTGCAAGGAGGTACATAAGTTATGAGAAATGGGTAGCATCTGAAGCCACAAAGTGAAAGTTAAATGTGTAAGTACTACTTTCTTTAGTTTGCTGTAAAATTGTGAAAGGTGACTGACTTGGAAATAATTCTGAAGACGTCACCTAGCCTGTTCTGTACAATTGCCAGAGTTAGTTAACATAGAAATCATGTCTAAAATATATATAGTCTAGCTTTGGCCCTGTGATCAAAACCCCACACTTTTTAGCGATGTCTTTATCCAGTTCTGCTTTTCTTTGTTATATATTAATAGAAATAAATCTATAAATAAATTAACGTATTAAAAGCTGGTATTTTTGAACTTCTTATAACACGTTATGCTTCTTTGCTAATATCCTGCTGCAGCTGATTGGGAAGAAACAAGTGCTGGAGACTCTAGATCTATGCCCATCCCTATATGGATGATGTTGCTAGATGCGTTGGTTTGCTGTTTACAGGGCACATACCTAAATTTCTGTTCTAGCTGAATCTGTCTCCCAAGCACCAGAAGAGTAACTCTGGACTTTTGAATTTTAACAGGTTTCCATCTGAGTGCCACTGTGGTACCCCCACAGATGGTGCCACCCAAAGGTGCGTATAACGTGGCGGTGATGTTTGATCGATGCAGGATCACGTCATGCAGCTGTACCTGCGGAGCTGGGGCCAAGTGGTGTGCTCACGTCGTGGCGCTCTGCCTCTTCCGGATACACAATGTAGGCCTTTAAATACAGTTCTGCTCTCTGCTAGGGATCTTCTCGGAGCCTCTCCTCGTTACAGTTTTATGCAACATGCACTCTGTTTAGGGAGATTGTTCTTGGCACTCCTTTTGGTTACAGATTGTGCAAATGTGCACTCACGGTTGCAGTCTGCAGAGTGAATTGTCTGAGGCTCTAAACTGCAGAATGTCCTCTGATAATAAGCAAATTGCTAAGGGTAGATACGGACTCCTTTTTGGCCCTCTCCTGTTTCTCATTTAAGTGCTAGAACTACTCATTCTTTCTTCAGTTCTGCAAGGAGTGAAAGGTCACCAATAGTTAGTCTTTTATTAAAAGTCTTTGTAAATATGGGATTTGAAAGCTCTTTCTTTTGGTTGTTTGATCATTCAGAGTGCAGAAGGAAAGTAATTTTGATCAGTGGCTTTTATGTTCACCAGTTAATTGTAACACATACTGAGGCAGATAAGCGTCGTTTTGACTTGTGGGTTTCAAATGGTCAGTTAAGTTTATGTTTTTGCTTGACTGCTTGTATTCTGTGTGGTCTTGTATAGAGTGAAAAGTAGGTATTTCTTATCCCAGTGAACTCCAGGTGAAAATGCAGGAATCAACATGAAATACACAAGTTGAGGGTTCAGTCTTACATGCAGCTTAATTTCCTTAGTCTTGGGAAGCTGAGAAATACATTTTAAGGAAGGATTAAGCTTGGATGATTGAAAGGAACAGAAGATATTCTGCTCTCATGGAACATTTTATAGCTAACATGCTAATGATCAACTCCAGATTCTTAAATAAGTGCTAATAACCTGCTGAATCTTGTTAATATTTCATAATGGACAATTGTAATAGGCTTAATTTGATACTCTTGTGTAATCATTGCAATATCAGTGTACTTTTTGTACTTAGGACTAGAGACTTGGCAAAAAAATGGGTTCTGCTTTGAATTATTAGTTCCACTTTTAAAAGGTGGGTATGGAGAGGGAGGATAGGAAACAAATTTTCATTTATATTATTTACGCTCAGAAAGTTTGGACCTGTTTAAGATAAAAATCGTTCCTTTCCATCCAGTCTGTCTTCTACCTGAAAAATGATAGTGAAAGGATTTTTGCATTTGTTTATACTGACTGCTGACACTGGCAAGTTACAAGCCAAGGTATGTTGACCTATGTAGACAAATCAATATCAGAAGGGTCTTTATTATTAAACTGCTCTTGCCTGTTTCCAGGTTAAATTTTTATGTAGGTGCTATTTGGTTAGGTTTTGGGTTTTGTTTTGTATTTTGTATTTATTTATTTATTCTGTAGAGTGAAAAAGGTTAAGAAACTAGTGGTGAATTTTTTTTATCGCCCAAGTTCTTCTAAGAGATGGAAAGAGATTGATTTTAAGATTGACCAAAAAACCTCTAATGAGATAAATGAGGTGGTTGTGATTCTGTGAAACAGCCCCCCACAGAGCTGGTTGGTTTGCCAGAAGCTTAAAGAATAATGTCCTATTTTAGAGGTTTGTTTGTGAAATCCCTGCCAGTATTTGTGCAATTACTAGCAACAACAGATCTTAAGCACATCTGTTAAAGCAGTTTCCTTGAAAAGAAATTCTTTAAAACAGCTTTTATAAAGCCTAGACAGCTTATTTGCATCTTATCTGTGACATGCCAGGTAATTACAGAAAATAAAAATTGTCCTTCAAGGCCAAGCATGATCTGCATCAGCATAGCTACTGTTCATGGCACTTCATCCATTCATGGACACAGCTTCATTAAGTCTGACCTGTTAATGGCAGTTTATATCTCCTTTTCTTCCTTCAGGCATCTGCAGTATGCTTACGAGCACCTGTTTCTGAGTCCTTGTCTCGGCTACAAAGAGACCAATTGCAAAAATTCGCTCAGTACCTAATCAGTGAACTTCCACAACAGGTAAATGGGGACTTTTTGTTAAATTCAGTTATCTTTATTATGGGTCAATTTATATGATGTCTTTTGTTGCAAGATAACCAGTTATGCTACTCAGTTGTGAGTTGCTGCAAAGGCTTTCAGTTCTTGCCCTTTTCTGGTTTGCCCTTCTTAATATTTCACAATTGTCTATTGCCAAGTAAAAGATCAGAAGTGTCTTAAAAGGAAGAAGAAAAGTGGTGGCTATTCATGTTAGCATGAATATGCACTTAGCTTGTGGAAGACCAAACATAATAAAATAAATGCATGGTGGTGAAAAAGTTAGGTCAGAACAAATCAGGTGGCTGTTTTTTTGTGTGTTTGGTTAGTTAAGTGGAGAAGGCGACCCATGGGATGTGCTGTTTATGCCTTAGGTGGGCACTTTCTAATGCACTCGGTGACCTTTTGACTTCCCCCACTGTAGCTTCTTGGTGATTCATAAGAATAATTTGGGTTATGGAAAGTAATAGACATGAAATTTTGTTAATCAAAGGCAAAATCTGCTCTCTTATTGCTTAAATACCTATGTTATTCAAGGTCAGGTCATTTATATTATCTGCCTAAAATGCTTGCACAAAGTATACAGGAATACCTAAGTGATTGTAAATGTTTGCTTTAAAAATACAAGGCAATTTTTTTGTTCAACCAAAGGAGGTTGAGAAAAACTGCCCTGCATGGGTATCTGTCCTATTTCAGTAATGTGTGCATAATGTCTTAAGTAGGAGTTAGGTTACTGTCAGCATGTGCCTAAAATTCATATTATGGTGCTGTGCTTAGGACACTAAGGTATTCTATTGCTGAAATGTCCTCTAAATTTCCTATGGAAATACTGATCATCTTATGAGAGAAAATGGAGGAATCGTATCGTATGAAAGTGATATAAAAATACTGCTTTTTTGTTGCTGGGAGTTCAGCAGCAATAGTGTGTGCTTCTTGCTGCATTATGTAACAGACGAAGCTTTTCTTCTCTCCCAAAGGACTCGGAGCTTTATGTCATATAGTCTGGTGCGTAATAAAGGAGGGTTTTGAAAGGCGAGCAGTGGTGGTAATTGTTTCCTGAATCGCCTGTGAGGTGTTTGCTTTCAAGTGTTCTGTCTGCTCCTTTTTGCAGGGTTTATATCTCCTTCGGTCATGTGTACCAGTGTGTTCACCCAGGAACATCTGGTTTATTTAATTTCATTATTACTATCTTGCCAGATAATCTGATGGATGCTGCCCAATAGAAAAGTCTGGCTTTTATTGGCAGATGCATCTTAAGATGTGTTGTGTAATTCCCTCGAAAAAGGCAAGGCATACCCCAAACTCTTCCACCAGTCTCATTCCTGGTCTTTAAGGTTTCTGATACCTTGAGACCCTGTATTTTGACTACACGGTGTAGAATCAGAGTAGGCTGTACACAGGATTCTATTTTATTCTTATTTCCAGCTTATGAATTACATCATGGTAAAGTAATATGCTGAATTACTTTCAAGTGTAAAAGGAAGCTGGTCTGTAGGAATACAGCTAGTTAAGGACATGTTTTCCAAAATCTCTGTAGAAAGTGTTTTCCGTATCTATGAAAATGTCAGTGATTCTGAGCAGCTGGAATTTATTACCCAGTTCTCCCAAGAGCTATTACCCCTCATGAAGCCAGTACTCCTGTTCCAATTAAATATTAATATCTTCACAAAAATGCCTGGAGGAGAGTCACTGCAGGTCCCTGGTACTTCAGCCTTAAGGTGTGTCATGGTTTAGCCCCAGCCAGCAACCAAGCACCACGCAGCCGCTCACTCACTCCCCCCTGGTGGGACAGGGGAGAGAATCGGAAGAGTAAAAGTGAGGCAACTCGTGGGTTGAGATAAAGACAGTTGAATAGGTAAAGCAAAAGCTGCGCGCGGAAGCAAAGCAAACCGAGGAATTCATTCACTCCTTCCCACGGGCAGGCAGGTGCTCAGCCATCCCCAGGAGAGCAGGGCTCCATCACGCATAACGGTGACTTGGGAAGGCAAACGCCATTGCCCCAAACGTCCCCCCTTCCTCCTTCTTCCCCAGCTTTATATACTGAGCATGGCATCATATGGTATGGAATATCCCGTGGGTCAGTTTGGGTCAGCTCCTCTGGCTGTTTCCCCTCCCAGCTTCTTGTGCACCAGGCAGAGCACGGGGAGCTGAAAAAGTCCTTGACCAGTGTAAGCACTACTTAGCAACAACTAAAACATCTCCACATTATCACTGCTTTTTCCAGCAAAAATCTAAAACATAGCCTCATGCTAGCTACTATGAAGAAATTTAACTCTATCCCAGCTGAAACCAGGACAGTATCCACCCCTTATTCCATAGCATTTACATCACGCTCACATTCCACGCTATCCAATACAACCTCATTAACCTCCACCCCCCTTCCCATCCTTTGATAAAATACACAGATATCATTTAGTCCACAGCTTTGGGCTCCATCTGTTCTTGTGGTCACGCAGAACAGGAGAGGTGGTGTGTTGCGTGGAGTTACTGGGCACCAAAGCCAGCTCAGGTCGGGTCACTGCTGCACTTGCACTGCTTCTTGAAAGGCTTGTCCTCCATTGGTTCAGGTGGTTCCTGCTGTACTAATTCCTATAACATGCAACTCAAATCACAAGTTATAACAATTTAAAGGTATATCCATCACAATCTCCACCCCTGGCCCCTTTGGGCCAGGTTATAGGTTTTAACATTGCAATGAACTCCTCCCCTTGCTCCCAGCCTAGCTAGCCACCAGGGGTTTCTGCTATAGTAATTTCCATAATACGTAACTCAAATCCTGGGTTAGAACAATTTAAAGGTATTTCCATTGCAGTCTCCACCCCTGTTCAATTTAGACCAGACCATCAGGTTTAACATTGTAATGAACTCCTCCCCTTGCCCCTGCTGTGGTTTGGACTTATCCACAGACTGTGGTCCTTTAGGGTTGTACCTGCTCCAAGCCTTACCCAGGAGCCACAGTCTCTCCAGGGCTACACCTGCTGCAGCATAGACTTATCCAGAGCCACAGTCGCTTTGAGGTGCGCCTGTTCCAGCGTGGCCTTCTGCATGGGCCTCAATGCTTTCAGAGCTGTACCTGCTCCAGCATGGCCTGACCCACAGCTGCAGTCCCTCCAGAAATAAACCTGCTCAAACATGGCTTTGTCTATGGCTGCAGTCCCTCCAGAAATAAACCTGCTCCAACATGGCATGACCCACAGCTGCAGTCCCTCCAGAAATAAACCTGCTCAAACATGGCTTTGTCTATGGCTGCAGTCCCTCCAGAAATAAACGTGCTCCAACATGGCCTTGCCCATGGCTGCAGTCCCTCCAGAAGTAAGCCTGCTCTGTTGTGGGCTTATCCATGGCCACGCACTTTGAGGTGCTCTGGCATAACCTCATGCACAGCCACTGATGCTTCAAGGTGTACCTGCTGCAGCACAGACTTATCTACAGCCACAGACACTTTGAGGTGTATCTTCCCCAAGATGGATATACCCCTGGGCCGCAATTGCCTCAGAGGTATACCTGCTGTGGTGCAGACATAACCAAGGCCACAGATGCTTCGCGATATACATGCTCTGGCATGGGCTTATACACAGACACAGATGCTTTGGGGTGCCCTGCTCCCACATGGACCCATCCACAGCTCACAGTCCCTCTGACTCGAGTTCACACTGGAGTTCCAGCCTGTCCAGTGCAGCAGCACAGAAACAGCAGCGGGGCCCTGGCCATCTGCCAGCCCAGGCGCATCGCCATGGCTGTTATCAGAGTGTTCCCAGGCCCGGCAGGGGAAGGGGATAAGCAGTACAGCAGTACAGCGAGCAGTGAAAGCAAAAAGCACCACTAATGAGCACTAGATTTTAAGGCATACAGTAAGTCAGGCGAGCCCCCTAGCAAGCACAGAAGCCTGCCAGTTAATAGCTAAACAGCAATAACCGCTATAAATTCCACCTAGCACATTCCAATCAAATCTGTCGTTATCTCAAACCTTTCGTGCCCCACATTGGGCGCCAAAATGGACGGCAAGGTGTGACATTGCCTAGACCTGTGACTTTTCTGCCTTGTGGGGACTTAAAATATATAGTAGTGGAAGAAAGTACAAGAATAGCTTAATGCTGAGTTTGTTTCTTCAGGTGACTCAAATGCAAAATATCCTTCTGAAGCATTTTCTTCCATCTGTTTGAGATGGGTCCGTATTATTTGCAAATACAGGTGTACTCAATGTCCCTTGCTTTACAGTAAGCATGATCTTTCACCTCAGCTATTGTGTGGGGAGAGGTGGGAGGATGTCAGATGTTCTGTTGCAAGTCATTTAAATTCTGACTATATGCCGAACCTGTTTTAAGCATGTGTGCTAAAGGCTAAATGGATCTGTGGTTTCAGCCCAGGCTTAGTTTTGGAAAAAACACTTTCTTTCTACTATGCATTTTTCTTTCAAAAAGAGCACGTTAAGGGTATATCTGCTTATGATTTTGCAGTCAGGTGTGAGACTTCTCTGCTTGTGCTCCGAACTGTCCAGAAACTATGATTGCATTAGTTTAGTGCTGAAATTACGTGTTTACTATTGAGTCAGTGTTTATATATGCATATATATGGTTTCTTTGCTAACAGAATGGTAAATAAGCTAAACTCTGCCCCAAAATTTATGTATAGATGTAATTTATAGTTTGCTCCTCTTTTCCCATTAGCTTGGGTTTTAGAGAAATGATTTAGGAACAAGAAATAAAGAACGCTCAAAGTGCAGGAAAATGGTGACCTTGGGTGCAGTCACTTCCATATCTCTCAAAATTAGCTGCAGTATCACCCTCTGTGGGCTCCTACTCCTCAAGAAATGAGAAGGGAACTAATAACCTATGATACTTTTGTTTACTTCCTAAGGTGTGAATGTGGGAAGTAAGCTTTGGATATAGGTTTGCTGTGAGAAAGTGTAACAGCTGGTTTGCTAATGTATAATCTTTAGCACCCTCTATAGTCCTTTCTTGAAAGTATGACTGCGTGTAGTTGATACTTCTGAAATTGAGAGTCCTTCAATCATGAAAATCTAGGCAGATCTTTGGCTGGGTATATCAGGATAAGAAATACCGTGTATATTGAAAGTTTGCTTCTTGTTTTCAGATTCTTCCAACTGCTCAGCGCTTGCTGGATGAGCTGTTATCTTCTCAGTCTACTGCCATCAACACAGTGTGTGGAGCCCCAGGTAACCTTGATATCATCTTGTTTCAGTAGTCTGTGTCACAGATAGGAGGTGGATATATTTTCATTGCGCTGAGTTTCTGAACTGGTCTGTTACCATGTAGCTGGGATTGCAGGTGGAGGTCAAGGAAAAAGGATAAATACAGGCACTTGCATGTATATATGGCACAGCAACGGGCACTTGCTGATGTGATGGACACCTCAGTGTGTACGCAAGGGGAGGGAGCATCAGGCAGTGCACCTTTCTAACAAAATATTTTTCTTTTTGAGTTGGTATTAATTCCTGGAAATGTTGATTGGAGGGGACTTCTCCAGCCTCCTACTGGAAACAGGACCGTTCGCAACACTAGATTGGGATAACTGTGGCTTGGGCTAGCTTAGCCAAGTCTTGGTTACCAGAGATGTTAGAGTATTCCTATTTTAGTGCTGCATTACCCTTTTGGTCAAGAACTTTTTCCTAATGTCCAATATGAATATTATTTTTTATCATCTACTACTACCAAGAAGAGTTTGTCTGCATTGTGCATGTGACTCCAAGTAGTTGTAGGCTGTTAATGATCACCCCTTACCCTCTTCTTTTTAGATGAATTTAGCCTATCTTCCTCAGTCTCACCCCACAGGTCATGTGTTCTGTGTCCCCACCTATCTTGATACCCCTCCACTATATCCTCTCTGGTTCCGCAGTAATGTTCCTGGTCTGGGGGACTCAAAACTGGATACAATATTCCAGCTGTAACTTTCAGTGCCAGGTAGAGGGGGATAAAATAAGTTCCTTAAATCTGCTAGCTGTGCTTTTCTTAATATAGCCCAGTTTGCAGGTTGGGGTTTTTTTTGTTTCATTTTGTTTTGTGTTTTCAGTGAAAGTTTGCACTTGGTTTGTGTTCAGGTTTGCGTCCACCATAATCACCAAACCCTGTCAGCTACTCAGCCGTTTGGTTTCCAATCTGTACTGATGCATGGGGTTTTCTGTCCCAGGTACAGAAGTTTGCATTTTTCCTCACAGAACTTTGAGGTGGCTGTTGACACAGACCTTGAATTTCTCCTGGTCCCACTGGCTGTAGTGCTACCATTCAACATGCCATACATGTCTCCCAATTTGGCGTTGTCAGTGGTTAACATAATGTTACGATAGCATTTGGAGGTAGTTCTGAATAGTGAGTTCTGCAATGGGTTACATAAACTGAGAAATGCTGCAAAACCCTGTAATCTCTGTGGTTGGGCACACAGAGGAAAATATCTTCAAAGCCTGCAGACTGTATATGTGTTATTCTTTTGTCAAGATCCCACTGCTGGACCCTCTGCATCAGATCAAAGCACCTGGTACTTAGATGAATCTACTCTGAGTGACAACATAAAGAAAACCCTTCATAAATTTTGTGGACCCTCTCCTGTTGTTTTCAGGTAGACTGTTTCCCATTGAAGGGAAAATGTGTTATTCATGTAATCTGTAAGCTCATTCACTGTATAGCCTGTACCCTTATGTGATGCCATGGTCTTGAAGGCTGCTTGGTTTTGTGGCCACTCTTCTGGACTGTATTTTTGCATAGCTTGTCCAATGTTATTTCAGTAGAGCACACTGTATTTGCACAATACCTTGCTTGTGTGGTGTTCTCAGTCTCGTTAGGCATCCTGTCTTTTGTGTTATGCACGCCTGTCCCATTTAAGGGGCAAATGTACTTCTAGATGTAGAATATATTTAGGATTTTCTGTGGCTGTGCTTGATTTAATTTTTTCTCATCCCTGCTCTTCTGTTTTATATACAGTGATGTGAATTCAATGTATCTCTCTTCCACGGAGCCACCAGCTGCTGCTGAGTGGGCCTGTCTCCTGCGTCCCCTGAGAGGAAGAGAGCCTGAAGGAATCTGGAACCTGCTTTCCATTGTGCGGGAGATGTTTAAGAGACGGGATAGCAATGCAGCTCCTTTGCTGGAGATTCTGACTGACCAGTGTCTCAACTATGAGCAGGTATTCAAATCTCTTTGCTCTGGGGGATGTGGGAAATTCTGGGGAACCAGGCTGAGCCAGTGACTGGTGCCACGTGCCTGTACAATCCGTGGCTGAATAATTTTTTTTTTTAACAGTTTGTGTGCATTATGGGCATGTGCTTCTCCTGTGCTGATTCAGTGATGTTCTGGTAACACTGTATCCCCAAAATACCTCAGTCCTTTTAAGATGAATATTTGGAGTCTGAACTCCTGTTCAGCACATCTGATTTGATTTCTACCCAGTCAAGGTGATTTATTTTAATGTGTTGGGTTTTTTTTTCCCCTAAACAAAGTACATCACACATGAGTTATTATTTTGATGAAAAACTAAAGATATATGTTGGGTGGTAGGATCTCAGATTCTTTTCTTATTTTTGTTGAATATATTTTTTTATGGGTTTATGTAATAAATTTTTTGGATATTTAAAAAAATATTATTAGGAAAAAGGTTTCCTTTGACAGTTCAGGACACTGATGTCATTCTGTAATATAAATTGCAGTGTAAGTTTCCTTATGCTCTATCACATACCTCAGCTTTGATCAGGGGAAAGGAAATGCTTCGTTTATCACATTTGTTCACTTTTTCCCTCCAAGTGTGAAGGCCTCTAGTAAGAGAACCTCCTGTGGGTGTTCTGTTCTGTGGGCATGTGCTTTCTAACCAGAGAAGTTTTGAGAGGCCCATAGTTCTCACAAACCAGTACTGCTTTAATGCTCATAGTTGTTTTGCAGTTGAATGAAAACATGGTACTGGCTACAGATCCTGTTTCCTTGTGGTTATGAGGGTAAGTGAGAGCAGGGGCTGAGGCGTTGGCCACAACACAGTTCCAATGAACATTTTCTTCTGCAGATAACCGGGTGGTGGTACAGTGTGCGAACATCTGCATCACACAGCAGTGCTAGTGGGCACACGGGACGCAGCAATGGCCAGTCAGAAGTAGCTGCTCATGCCTGTGCAAGTATGTGTGATGAGATGGTGGTTCTTTGGAGGCTGGCTGTCCTTGACCCAACTATTAGTCCACAGAGGTGAGGACCAGAATCGGATCCAGTCTCTCATTTGTTTCTATGATATTCAAGCACAGTCAAGAGTTTCTTCCTGTAGATGTCTTGTGTTTGTATCATTACCTCATTACCTGTTCAACCATTAGTCCTTCTGGACTATGTGCTATGTAAGGTTCAAGAGCACTATAATTACTTAAAACTTCAATTGCTATTGCTGTTCACTTTTAGCAACATCACGTAGTGTGAATAATTTGTTTTCTGAGAGTTCTCTTTTACATATGAGTGTAATTCTGCATTTCAGTGTCCCAGTGGAGAACACTTCATTGAATGATAACACAGGCTATCAATAAATGTTAATGCTTTCTAAATTTAACTATTCAGCAGTTTAATGGATTTCTGTTTAGCCCAATCATTTGCTGTTGTCTATTTCAAGATGAACCGTTTCTTGCTTTCTGTGCTCTTAGGGAGTTGATCCTCTGCAGTGTATTGGTAAACAGCGTTCACAGAATCACAGAATGGCAGGGGTTGGAAGGGCCCTCTGGAGATCATCCGGCCCAACCCCGCTGCTTGAGCAGGCACACCCAGAGCAGGGGGCACAGGACCACGTCCAGGCGGGGGGTGAATGTCTCCAGGGAAGGGACCCCACAGCCTCTCTGGGCAGCCTGTGCCCCTGCTCTGGCACCCGCACAGGGAAGGGGTTTGTCCTCATGTTCAGGTGGAACTTCCCGTGTTCCAACCTGTGCCCGTTGCCCCTTGGCCTGTCATTGGGCACCACTGAAAAGAGCCAGGCCCCATTGTCCTGACACCCACCCTTCAGATATTTATAAGCACTGATGAGATCCCCCCTCAGCCTTCTCTTCTCCAGGCTGAACAGACCCAGGTCTCTCAGCCTTTCCTCATAAGGGAGATGCTCCAGTCCCCTGATCATCTTCGTAGCTCTGCGCTGGACTTGCTTCAGCAGTTCCCTGTCCTTCCTGGACTGGGGGGCCCAGAACTGGATGCAGCAGTCCAGATGTGGCTTCCCTAGGGCTGAATAGAGGGGGAGGATAACCTCCCTCGACCTTCTGGCCACATCCTTTTAATGCGGTCCAGGATACCATTGGCCTTCTTGGGGCCAAGGGCACATTGTTGGCTCATGGTCAGCTTGTTGTCTGCCAGCACTCCCAGGTCCTTCTCAACAGAGCCGCTTTCCAGTAGTTCAGCCCCCAGCCTGTACTGGTGCATGGGGTTGTTCCTCCCCAGATGCAGGACCTTGCACTTGCTCTTGTTGAATTTCATGAGGTTCCCCTCGGCCCAGCTCTCCAGCCTGTCCAGGTCTCGTTGGATGGCAGCACAGCCTTCTGGTGTATCAGCTACTCCTCTGAGCTTGGTGTCATCAGCAAACTTGCTGAGGTTACACTCTGTCCCTTCGCCCAGGGCATTGATTAATATGTTGAACAGGACTCAACCCAGCACAGACCCCTGGGGAACACCACTAGTGACAGGCCTCCATCCAGACTCTGCCTCATTGATCACAACCCTCTGAGCTCTGTTGTTGAGCCAGTTCTCTATCCAACTCACTGGCCACTCATCCAGCCCACACTTCCTAAGCTTGTCTGTGAGGAGGCTGTGGGAGGCAGTGTCAAATGCCTTACTGAAGTTAAGACAGACAACATCCACTACTCTCCCTTTGTCGACCCAGCCAGTCATGCCATCATAGAAGGCTGTCAGGTTGGTCAAGCATGATCTCCCCTTGGTGAATCCATGTTGACGACTTCTGATAACCTTCTTGTCCTCTACATGCCTGGAGATGACCTCCAGGATGAACTGCTCCATCACCTTTCTGGGGATGGAGGTGAGGCTGACTGGCCTGTAGTTCCCCAGGTCCTCCTTCTTGCCCTTCTTGAGGATTGGAGTGACAAGTGCTGTCCTCCAGTCCTCGTGCACCTCTCCTTTCCTCCACGACCTTTCAAACGTGATGGAGAGTGACTCAGAAAGAACATCCGCCAGCTCCCTCAGCACTTGCAGGTGCATCCCATTGGGGTCCATGGATTTGTGAGATCCAGTGTGTATAGGTGATCTCTGACCCAATCCTCCTCAACCAATGGTGAGTCTTCCTTTCTCCTGATTTGTCCTCTCTTCTCTGGGGGCTGAGATGCCTGAGGGCCAGCCTTAGCAGTAAAGACTGAGGCAAAGAAGGCATTCAGTAACTCCACCTTCTCTGCATCCTGCATTACCATGGCCCCTTCCTTGTTCAGCAGTGGGCCCACTGTATCCTCAGTCTTCCTTTTACTGTTGATGTATTTAAAGAGGCCCTTCTTGTGGTCTTTGACATGCATTGCCAGATTTAATTCCAAGTGGGCCTTGGCCTTCCTCGTTGCATCTCTACATACCCTGACATCATTCCTATATTCCTCCCAAGTGGTCGGTCCCTTTTTCCACATACTGTGAACCTCCTTCTTCCATTTGAGTTTCTCTAGCAGCTCTTTGCTTGTCCATGCAGGTCTCCTGGTTCTTCTGCCTGACTTCTTCCTCCTGGGAAGAAAGTTGCTGTTGCTGGTGTATGATTTTCATTCAGTGGTTTCAATTGTCTAAGTAAAAATTGTGAGGCTTCTGCAGGTTTCTAAACCATATGGTGCCATTCACTGCCATCTTTATTTAGCAATAGTTGAATAGCAGTGGAGGCACTGAGGGGTTGTGTTGAGATACCGTGGTTGACATTGTAACAATTTATTTTGTTCATCTAGTCCACAAAGTGTGTTGTGTAAAATGCACTGAATTAGTTTAATGTGCTATAAGTTCTCAGAAAAAGTTTTTCAGAAAAAACGAAAACAGGATGGCATTTTCAATACAGTTACACATTAACAGGATTTGCTTTCTGTGAATTGTTGTGTAACATTAATAAAATGCCCTATCTATGTAAGCTACATCAGGGAGACTAAAATGGATGCAGTTTCTGTCTTGCACAGTTTACAATATGAAGTAGCTAAATATAGGAGATGAAGACAAATAAAAAACTGTAGGAAACTGGGAATGAGGCTTAAAATAAACACAAACATAAATCAGATCACATAGAAAAATCACAAAAGGTTTTGGCTTTTAATAAAGAATGAAGTTGAGCTATGTGTATTCACATTTGAGATACTTGACACAGTTCAAATTTGCTCAAATCTTGTGCTTGAGCTCATGCATAATAGAAATACTCCTGCCTGATTACCTGTTCTCCTGGTGTATGAATAGTCACCAAGAAGAACCCTCTTCTACTCATCCTTGCTATTCTTTCCAGTGAATCATAAAGACACCCGCTATGTCATTCCTAATTCATTGCAGGCTGTCATCCATATCTCACCTTTCTTGAGTATTTCCCCCTTCCTTTTCCTTCTGGAAATCCTTTCGTTGATTAAGTTCTACCAGTCTCCTTCCTTATTAATAAATTTATTTAATTGACAAATAGAAGCAGTCCAGTTTTGTTTAGACCCTTTTGTCCTAACACCCTTTGCATCTAAATTGGATGACCCTGTTTTGATTTTTTTTTTTTTGTTCTTTTGGTTTTGAGAGGAAATGTGAGAGGATTGAAATGTTGGGCTTGTACCTCATATCTCTGAGATCTGTGGCAGAAACAAAATGGCAGTTGAGACATTTGGTGCAATTTCTAGAAATATCATTTCCTCTTCTTGAATTAGATCAACTGAACATGGAATCCATTTAGACTATCTTCCTTATATGCTTAGGTCCTACATGAGATTTGGAGCTGGGAAGTGCAGAAATACTTTGTTCTTCCCATGGTAATATGGGGCATGAGACTAAACGCTGTGTAATTTCAGTCTATGTAACTCTACCAGCTTGCTTCTTCCTCAGAGTTATTTGAACATAAATGATTTTTGTCTTGCTTGTTCTGTGCCTGTGGCTTACAACAATTTATTCTCTTGAGGACAGCCTGCTAAATCCTAAATTAAGCTGATAAGCATATCGGGGTAAACAGGTAAGTGCCTGGGAGGTAGATTAGGTGGTCCTGTCTGGCATTGTGCTTCCCTGGGTAGGCTGTTTAGGTTGTGCTTGTGAATGTCTTGACTGGAGTTGTTCACAGGGCTGTTTCACAGCTGCTGCAAACTTTTATGAATGATTCCAAGAGCAGTTCCCCATGGCACTCTCTGGTCTCAGACTGCTGAGACTCACATTGCTAATACCTTATCTGGGTGAGATCAGCAAACAGGGCAGACAGTATTTAATTTTAAAGATCCCAGTTTGTATTGTACTTTCATGTTGGTACTGTTCGTATTTTGTTTCTATATCACGGACTTGTCTGGGACTTGGTTGTTAGTATACCTGTTTCCTTTTTTCAACCTGTCTCCTGAGAGAAGATGGGTTCAAGCTGCGTCAGGGGAGGTTTAGATTGGATATTAGGAAAAATTTCTTTACTGAAAGAGTGGTCAGGCATTGGAATAGGCTGCCCAGAGAGGTGGTAGAGTTGACATCCCTGGAGGTATTTAAGAGACATGTTGTTTTGGCACTTCAAGGCATGGTTTGGGAAGCATGGTAGTGTTGGGTTGATGGCTGGACTTGATGATCCTAGAGGTCTTTTCCAACCTTAATGATTCTATGATTCTTACTAATGCTGTTTATGCCTAATTCAGCAGAAGTTTTTTCTAACGAAAAGGAGGAGGTGTTCTGTGGGATAAGAGGTAGTTTGTCACAGGTGTGTTTTGTGTCTGCTTTTAAACCTGGTCTCTTTCTTCTCCTCTTAGACGCAGGGACCTTTGCTCACAGCTCAGACAGTGGCAGCTGAAGGTCATAGATAATGTTAAGAGAGGTCAGCACAAGAAATCACTGGAGAAGCTCTTCCAGGGTTTCAAGCCAGCTGTGGAAGCCTGTTACTTCAACTGGGAGGAAGCTTATCCCATTCCTGGTATTACATATAGCAGCACTGACAAGAAGAACTCATTCTGTTGGGTAAAGGCCATCCAGCAGAGGAGCTGCAGGCTGCAGTGTGCAGAAACTGCCTGTGAGGCTGGTAGAATCCATGGACAGGAGCCTGGGGGACCATGTCTACAGCCTGGGGACAGGCTGCGTCCCTCTCCCCAGGAGCCAGCGGTTCGTCCGAAGGAACTTACTGGAAAGCGGAAGGTTGTCTCTGAAACACCACAGAGGGTTCTGAGACGACTTTCAGCAGAAGGTGATAAATCTGGGTATAAGACTGCAGTGGGCAAAGCAAAGTTGCCAGTGGCCAAAGGCTTGACCAGTAAACATAGTGGGAAACGCCGCATGAGCAGTGAAGACAGCTCTCTGGAGCCAGACCTGGCAGAGATGAGCCTGGATGACAGCAGCTTGGCTCTAGGGGCAGAAGCCAGTAACACATTCAGTTTCACAGAAAGCCCACTGAGCAGGAGCTACAGGGACACCTTTGAGGAGGATGGTGGGGTGTACTTCTCTGAGGGACCTGAGCCCAGTGTCAGGAGCAGTTCCATGGCCAAGAAATCGCCCAAGGATCCTGTGGGGGAAATGGGTAGTGGTGATGATGACCTGCCCTCTGCAGATGAGAACAGTGGTGGTGTGAGCCTGAAGCCAGAAGAAGTGGGAGAGAATGGTGCAGCAGGGGGAGGGGATGATGGAGAAGAGGAAGATGATTACCAGGTATACTATCTGAATCCACAAGAGGTAGCCAAGGAAGATGATGACAAAGCTGAAGGGGGAAATGAAGAGGAGCAGGATATATTTGCTGGTATAAAACCTCTGGAGCAAGAGAACCGGATGGAGGTGAGCTGGATCTAGTTCAAAACACTGTTTTGCAGTTTTACATACTGTATGCATCATGGTCTTGCCACCCCCCTAGCTGTCATTCTTAACCTAGTTTGTTGTTAAATCAAGTGCTTAAATATGTCATCATAACCCATTGTATCACAAGGTATCTACAGTCTTAATGCAGTGGTATCACACATGTCTGTTTCCCACAAACTTGACTCCCTGTATCTGTGCTAACTTCAAGTGTGTCCCAGTTTTAGGTGGACCCATCTCATGCTCCAGGATTTACAAATATAGGCAAAAGAGTGTGTGTTTTTTTGCAGTCTCAGTCTTGGAAAGAGCAAAGTTGAGCTGAGATTAAAAATAAGTAAGACTGAGACATGCCCAGCAGAAAATTTTTAAAGCCAACCATGTAAGCAGAAATTCTCTGGAAAGCCAGAGGCAATCTACATGGACTGTGTCACATTCGTCTAATAACCTCAAAATATGTTTAGAGCATGCACCTACATGAGCAAGCAGCTGAAATGGAGATGCATGGAAATAGTCAGTCAGTCAGTTTGGGTTTTAGGTTTTTTTGAGTTATTCTCTGATGTCTTGTAGCACTTGGAGGGAAGATGGGACTTAATCATGGAAGAAAAAGCTTTTTAGTGCTTAAAGAGTGCTTAAAGGGATGGTAGTGAAGGTCCAGCTAAGGAGAACCGTGAGAGCACCTGCTGCAGAAGTTAATTGTGAATTGCGTTTGCAGAGTCTTTGAAACAAGTGGTTTGAGCAGGCTAGCTCCAGCCTGGGGGAGTGTCCTTTGAATATAACTATCTGTTTTTTCTTGCAGATCCTGTTTGCCTGTGCAGAGGCCCTGTATGCACATGGATACAGTAATGAAGCATGCCGCTTAACTGTAGAGCTTGCCAGGGACCTACTGGCCAACCCTCCAGATCTCAAAGTGGAACAGCCACCAACTAAGGTAGAGAGAGACATTGTCTAGTTTTGGGAGTAGAGGGTAAGTTAGAAGGAATATATGGGATGGATACAAGAGCATTCTCAGACATTTCTCATTTGCTGTGATTCAGGGCCCTTCACTGATGCTTCCTCTGGGTTGAACTTCTCTGGATGTCATTAATGTGCCTGATCACTCTGTGTGTGTAGGTGAATAAAAGGGAGAAAGAAAATAGGTGGCCATTCAGCAGGACTTGGAGTCTTCAGAAACTCAGTTTAGTTAAAAGTGTCTTCACTTTTCCTTATGCTTCAGAGAGAAGCTTGGTTTGTGTGTCAAAAGCTGCAGCTCCTTTAGGAATCTATTTTAAATCTCACTGAATAAAACACCCCATTTAATACCAGCTTCAAAGGATGTTTTGTTTAAGAGATACCTGCTACTGTGTACTATGAGATTATACAGCAGCCTTAAGAAGTCTAGATTTTTGTGCAGCTCTGTGTAGATGACCTGCTTGTTTCTTCTGCTTCTCTCCAAAACCTTAGTCTCCTATTTTATAATATGCATCACTGGAAATGTTAGAAGTTTTGCAGTTTTAGGACAAAAGGTTGGAGAGGAAAGAAATAAGTGCAAACTTCTGGAAAATCTCTTGTAGTAGTGGCACTAAGCAGTGTTTGTTCTATGGAAGGGTTCCCCTGGAAGGGACAGGCATGCTACATCTGCCTGCACAGCATCAGTCCAGTAGTGGACGTGTCTTATGAACAGGCCAGCTCTTCTACTGTGTTATGCTGGGGTGAGGTAGGGAAACGAATGATGTTCATCAGTAGCCACTGAGATTTGTGATTCCTCAGCAAAGGGAATAAAATTTAAATGTGTTTTACTCTTTCTCCAGTCTACTGATCATTGCGAAGGGTAGGAGGACAAGCATAGAGTCATTTAGGATGTTTAGGAAAGTGTCCTGTGACAAATTCCTCCTCAAACAGGGCAAAAAGAACAAGGTATCAACCAGCAAGCAGACTTGGATGGCAACCAACACCTTGTCTAAAGCTGCTTTCCTGCTGACTGTGTTGAGTGAGCGGCTGGAGTACCACAACCTGGCCTTCCGAATAGGAATGTTTGCTCTGGAGCTGCAGAGACCACCCGCCTCTACAAAGGCTCTGGAGGTATGAAACATGTCAGAAAGGCAGTATTCATAAGCAACATTGTGCTGCTTGAATGCTTTTGCTCATGTGGTTCCCATTTCAACTCCTGAAGTTTGTTTATGCTTTTATAGGTTTCTTTTAAATTGATTGCAGAGGGACTAAATGGATTGTGTGCACATCCCATTAGCACATGTTGATCTGCCAGAAAAATGATTAGAAGTATCGCTTCATCTGGCGTTACCTTCATTGATAGGGGGAAGCTCAGACTGCATCTGCCTACAGGCCTTTGATTTCATGTGAAGCTAGAGGCTTGAAAATACTTAAATGAGTACAAAATCTCTTATGAATATATTATTTCGATTAGAACAACTTATTATCTTAAATACCCTTCTGGCTTGCTTGGCTAATCTGAGGAAAATAATGCCATTTGTAAATGGAATTGTCCATATTCGCATTGGTGAAGTGGTTTGAAACTTATTCCTTGGGGTGAATTGGTGCAGTTGTTACATGTTTGAAAATCGTTGCTCTTGCCGATATCTCATTAGTTGGCAAGTGAACATGTGCACTGTGCAGGCATATTAGTTTGGACAGTGCTTGATTACTATTAGGTTTCTGCTTACAAAAAAAGAAGTGTCCAATTAAGACCTTGTCTGTGATTTGCAGCTGCCTTGCTTTTCACTGCAGATTGTACAGTCCCTGGAGGTGTGTATCATTGCTAGGTATCCACCAACTACACTTGTTACACTGATTATCTGTACCTCTTACAGGCAGATTAAAAGACTGTGAGATTGGCAGTCACTTGCTACCTAAAAGAAAACAATCACTGTTACGCGTTAAGAATGGAGAGAATGCAGGAATGCCAGAGAGTAGTGAAATGTAATGGTCTTCGTCCTGGCAGCACGCGTGCTGCCGCCCTGTGCCCATTTTTCTGCTCTTCAGTCCCTGTTGTCTCGAATGGGTATATTACTTAACACAGCATCCTTTTTTTCCTACAATTAAGAGTAATTGCCTTAATTATCCAGTTATCCAGTCAGACTTTTCTCCTGTTTTTCTGATGAGAGCTGATGTGTTTTTGTTCTGTATGCAGCTCAAGAGTGGTAATTTGAGTAAAAAAAAAACTTGTGTATGAGACAAGACTTGTATTAGATTTGGAAATCTGTGTTCAGTGTAGAGAGAATGGTAAAGGTGGATAGGGTGTTGAGAGTTGCTATAATTTAATGATCCAATAAAAACTACTGCTGTACCTTAACATATCTATACGCAAAAATGGTCCGCTGCCTACAGGGCCCCTGCTGATGACAGCTTCTTCTGTTTCCTTGTGGATACTACCAGGTGAAGCTGGCTTATCAGGAGTCTGAGATTGTAGCCCTCTTGAAGAAAATTCCCTTGGGCACTAATGAGATGAACACTATTCGAGGAAGAGCTGAAGAACTGCGAGAAGGGACATTGTGTGATTACCGTCCTGTCCTGCCTCTGATGTTGGCTAGCTTTATATTTGATGTCCTGTGCACTCCAGGTACTGTCTGCATTGGTTTGAGTGTGTGAAGGGCATGTTCTGGGATGCCAGGTCTTGAGGGGTTTCCAAAGAGAAACTGTCTTCTGTATAAGAGCAACCTAATCTTGATTCTTCACACCCTGTTGCTTGTTCCTCACCTTCATGTTGCTTTTGAGGTACTTTGTGCCCCAATGGAATTATCTCTTCTTCTGCTTACATTTGAAACAAACTGGAAACTTACCACAATTCAGCACTCCGTGTGTGTTTGTAAAATAATTATAAATTACTGACTTTTCTAATCTTACACTGGTTATATTTAGAGGATGCTAATACAAATCTAGTATTTAAAAAAGAACACAATGTCCTGGGACTGGAAGACTGACTTGGCAATATACCTGCCTGGGTTGGAGCCTTCTGAGTTTAGAGAGAGAAAGGGAAAAAAGAAAACCAAGATGGTGCTGCAGTCTTGAAACTGGTACAAGGCTAGGAGTCGGACCACAGGAAGCTCACAAATTCAGAAGGGTCTCAGAAATAGCTTTTGCCTTGAGGTCTTTAGTTTTGAAAGCTGAGCACTAATTCTCTTGTCGTCTTTCAGTGGTTTCTCCTACAGGCTCTAGACCCCCAAGCCGTAATTGGAATAATGAAATGCCTGGAGACGAAGAGCTTGGTTTTGAGGCAGCTGTTGCTGCTCTTGGTAAGAATTTTTTACAAGAAGAGCCTTTCTTCATCCACGTTCTGTATTCTGCCTCATTGTGGATGGTGAGAGTTAGTAGTTCATCCTAGTTTGATGCAGAAATGAAAGTGTTTGCGTGGTTTATCAGAACCAGATGCAGAAGGATTCTGCATGCCAGGGATGAGGTGCCTTTGCAAAGCTGTGAAAAATGGAAGGAGGGTACAGGACAGGAACTGAATGTTAAAGTAGTAACATGAATTTTAACTTTATTCTTGCTCTGTTGCAGCAGATGTATTGCCTGGACTTTAATGGAGATGGACAGTTTCAGAGAACAAAAGACAATAATTTCAGAAGTTAGACAATGATAGTGAAAGACTAGCAGAAGTACTCTCAAGCATTATCATAGAAATCAGGATCTTAGCATAATACTGGATTCTTGCATCATTTATCAGCTTCAGCAACAAAGCAGTGATTATATATATTATATTGACAGTACTGTATGCCTGTTTTAAAGCAGCATGCAAAACAAAATAGAATGGATTAAACAAGGCCTGTCTTTTCTTGCCTCATCTCTAAAAGGAAGAAGATGAGTTCTTTATGTTGTGGGAGTGCTGGCTTGTAGCATCTGCAGAAACTGGAAAAGTTTGTTTCAAGATGAAGTTGTGGGCTTGCCTGGACTCCTTTACCAATGCGTATTAGGATCTGGTTGTTCTGACAGTTGTAGCAAGCTTAGTATTCTGGGGACAGACAGCAGCTTCTGTTTATTCGTGACCTATTTCTGAAGTTAAAATGGGGGGTGGGGGGGAAGTCTTTTGCCTGTGACAACAAGGTGAATAAAATAGACTGAGGTATAGATAGTGCTGAGGATGTGGTGTAGTCCTGTGGGCTCACATGTTTCTTCACCCCCTTTTTTCTGGTATTCAGGCATGAAGACAACTGTCAGTGAAGCAGAACATCCTCTGTTGTGTGAAGGCACCCGAAGGGAGAAAGGGGATCTGGCACTAGCCCTGATGATTACTTACAAGGATGATCAATCTAAGCTGAAGAAAGTGAGTTTCCCACTAAAAAGGGAGAGGGAGTTGCAGAGCAAACCATGTTTGGGTTTTGATTGATTTGATAGTTTTGCCAGTGAGCATAAGCTGCTTTGTCATGTACTGATGATATACAAGCTATGTTGTTGTGTTTATATTTTTTCCACTGATGCAGTCTGACTGCGCAGCGTGCATTGCCCTGGAAGAGGCACTCTTTCCGTGGGTTTCTTAAAGGTCCAGTCAGGGGATGCATTCTCACTGCTTTTAATGCTTTTGCTTACCTGCTAAAACAAGTCCTTTGTCTCAGGGGTTTTCATTGTGCACCGTGTGTGTGGTCGGGGGATTGATTTGGTTTTGCTGAAGGGAAGTTGACTTGCAGAACAGTATATCTAGCAAAGCTCTTACCTCTTCGATATACTAGTTTAGTTCACCCGTGCTTTAATTTCACATGCAAGAGAGATAGTAAAGCTCTGCCCCCTCCACCCCAAAGGAGGAAAAAATATCAAGAACTGCTAAAGCTTTAGGAAGGGTTTTATTAATCTTTGGTATTAAGAAACACTTCTATCCAGCAAGAATACTCTTAGTGTCTTTCTGTCTCTCAAAGTAGAAGCACTTTTGCCGTACTCTTCTCTTTTATAGGGAATAACAGGGGTGCTGTGATATCAGTCATCTGTGAATAAATGCTCTGTCACATTCGTGGTGTTCGTTTCCTGTGGAAAATGAACAGTAGAAATGGATAACCTATAAAATGTGGTCATGCATTGTTCCCCAATTACATAATAAGTAAGGATAAGAAAGTGTTATTGTAGGCTGGTAGAAGGCAGTTTCTCTAGCATTCGAAAGTCCGAAAGGCTTTACCAGTTTCTCAATAACGGTATGACAGGATTTTTTGGATGGTGAGCAAAGAATTTTGGTGACTTACACAAGAACTTCAAAGGACTGGCAAAACTAAATACAGAGTCCTCTGCTCTGTCCTTGATGTACCAGAATGACTTCTGTGTTGTGAGTTTTAGTTGCTTTTCTAGTAAAGCCAGTGGCTTTTTGAAGTGAAAATGGTGATATTACTGAGTACAAAAGAATCTTTGCTTTTTCAGTAATGCAGGCCGCATGGCTCTCAACTGTGCATTGCTGATCTTCAGTGCAGGAAAACGGTGCCTATCCTCTAGAGATTAAACTTTTTTTTTCCCCTCCAACCAAATGGAATTTATTGTCCACCAGAAAGCTGGTATTTTCTCTCTATGTCTTAGTGTAATGCCTCTTCTCTTTTTTTTTTTTTCTCCTCATTGCTGGTAAAGATTTTAGACAAACTCCTAGACAGAGAGAGTCAAACTCACAAACCACAGACTCTGAGTTCCTTCTACTCATCCAGCAAGCCTACAGTAGCAAATCAAAAATCTCCTTCCAAACACGCCACCCAGTCCACTGCAGCGATCCAGCAGCTTCCAGGGACTTCTGTCACTCAGCAAGCTGCTGTAAGCACTGCAGTCCAGAGCAGCCCAGAGAACTTCGTGGAGAAGAGTGCACAGGGTAAGAGGTGCTTTGTAAAGTCTGTGCTGAAACCCTTCCGCTATTAGTGCAAAACTGTCATTGTACGTTTTTGTCTGTTTTGGAAAGTAGTCAGTGGTTTATATTACCGTCTGGCTGCTTGGTGGTTACCAGAACGTCATTCCCTGTTACCTGTTTGCCTGTATCCATTTCAGTACGCATTGTTGTTGCATAGAAATTCGAGCTAATTTTCAGGTTTTCCTATCTTGATCCACTTGTACAAACAGCTAACATAAAACTACTGTGACTCCATCTTTTAGGTTTGTATCACAGAGGTGCAATATTTCAAAAAGTTACACACGGAGTCAAGTACCTTCATGCAGGAAAAATAACTAAGATTGCTGAAGGGCATTAGAGATAAATGTGATTTTTTACTTTTTTTTTTTTTTTTAAATCAAGCTGTGCCTCCGCTTTGGTGGCAAACAGACGCTCTCTTAGCTCTCCCCAAAGAGATCAGTACTAGCTGAGGATGACTGCAATAAGGCTAGGGTTTGCTGGAGCATTTTTATTCTAAATTTTTTCATAGTTGCAGCAAATTTTCCAAATCTTGATTTGTTAAGATTAAATGTTCATGGCCTGCTGTCGGTTGATAGGCTTAATACTGAAAGAAAATTGAGGTAACGCTACTCATAAATATGACTCATTTTATTAAAATCCTGCATCTTTTGATGTTTGTCTTTTAAATGGGCACATCTGGTTTTAGGGATACAGAAACAAATCTTAACGTTTACCTTGTCACTTCCTGGTTTGTAAAGAGAGCTCTCAGAGGTCCCCCTGCGAGCCAGCTGTGGAGTCCACTGTCTTGAAGCAAGAGGGAAAGGTCCCCAGTCGTCTGGCCCTTGGAAACCGAGGTGGATACAATGGGAGATGCTGGGGTTCACCTGTCAGGCAGAAGAAGAAACACACAGGTAGGAACCAACTGGTTCATAGAGCATGTAGTGCTGTGCTAGGCAGCCTGCTGGGGTTTCGGCAGTTCCCTTGCTCTTCCATTCCTCTCGTCAGCCTTTCCTGTACTACAGCAGCAGTTGATTGTCTTTGAGGTGTTTAGCATGGAGAAATAGGCTTTGCTCCACAAATTTCCTGCACCCTTCTGTATGGCAAGTTACCATACCTTTCTCACAGTAGATATGTTCTGGGGTGATGCATGAGATAGCTGGAGCTGAATAACTGCTGTACTCTGGGAACAGAGCACTGTGCTCCTGGGTCCAGAAACAAATTCAGAGGAGCTGCTGCCTCTCTACACTTCCCTTGGGAAGGGTATAATTTAAAGGCTGAGGATGTGAAGAACTTCTGTATAAATTGTGCAGTGTATTCCAGAAGGGTTTTCTTCATACTCTTACAATCTGTGGAACTTGACTTTGTATGTATATTTGTCCTTGTCATATTCTGCCACAAAGCTTGGCAGATGGAGTGAGGGCTGGGATGGTGTGAAGGGGGAAATAAAGATACATTGTTCTTGGACCCTTCTGCTTTTTAAGCCAAGAAATACAAAATTACACTGATATCTGTGGCCAAACTGACTTATTTAATCTCTCTTAATTTGTGAAGTTGAATGCCTGGCAGTTGTAAAGCTGACTCTCACTGACACAGCTGATCTTAGTTGGGACTGTAGGTGATGTGCGTAGGAGTTTACCTACTCACGTGACATTTACCAACCCTGGTGACATTACTGTGTTGGTTCTGGTGTTGTAGGCATGGCTAGTATTGACAGCAGCGCTCCTGAAACCACCTCTGACAGTTCTCCAACGCTCAGTCGGCGTCCGCTACGTGGGGGATGGGCAACAACATCCTGGGGCAGAGGACAGGACAGTGACAGCATCAGCAGTTCTTCAAGTGATTCTCTGGGATCTTCCTCTTCCAGTGGCAGTAGGAGAGCCAGTGGGGGAGCCCGTGCAAAGACTGTGGAAGTTGGCAGGTAATGAATAATACCAAAGTAGGGAGGCAACCTCTAGGCCTGATGTCAGGGAACTAGCAAGCGTACATCAGGAAATATTTCCTTGGGAGTATTTGCTTTGTTTCCTCTGGACCCTAAAGACAGGAACTCTGCCCCCCAGCTAGAGAACTTGGGGTACTTGTTGCTGTCTGAAAGGTTCCTCTGTCTTTTTCGTCTAGGTATAAGGGGAGACGGCTGGAGAGCCATGCTCCTCATGTCCCAAACCAGCCCTCAGAAGCAGCTGCTCACTTCTACTTCGAATTGGCCAAGACAGTCCTTATCAAAGCAGGTGGAAACAGCAGTACCTCCATATTCACCCACCCTTCCTCCAGTGGTGGGCACCAGGGACCACACCGCAACCTTCACCTCTGCGCCTTTGAGATTGGGCTGTACGCGCTAGGGCTGCACAACTTTGTGTCTCCCAACTGGCTCTCTCGAACTTATTCCTCCCATGTCTCTTGGATCACAGGTTACAGCAAAACTTTATTGGGAAGCTTGGTTTTGGGCAGGAAGGAGGGGAGGGAGGCAAGCTTATGCCCCAGAAAATTGATGCTGATGTGCTGTGGTAACCATGTCAGCTGGCTGGCACAGCTGGCAGTACAAGCTGAGTGCCAGTGATTTATATGGTGCTACTTGTTTTGGCCTGGAAAGTTCTTGTGACCTCTTTCTTCTTGTTTATACTTCAACATCCTTCAGTCCTCAGAGCCATAGACCACTTCTCACAGAGACTGGTCTTAGCTTCTACTTTGGGCGTCTCCTGAAGAGACAGATGTTTGTCAAGTTTGAATATGCTCTTTGGCTGTGTTCAGGATTTTACCTTCTTCCTCATTCTGTTTGCGCGCAGGCCTACTACCTACTTTCTATCCACATGGCTTCTACAGCCGGAAAAAACACACCCTTGAAAAGTCACATTTTCCTGACATGATAGAAGTAGGGCGACAGTCCAGGCTGTGGTTTGTGGGTACTAAAATCAGCTATAGCAACTTCCTGTCACTGCCTCAAATGCATATTTAGCTTAACTTTGATAATGGTACCCTCGCTCACTGCTTGCTTATTGAGGGCTCTTGCCTGTCCATTGTTTTGGGAGGAAGAGACTAAGTTTGCCTTAGAGCCTGAGGGGAGCAAATGGACTCTGTTGCTGCTCCTTAATGAAGTGAGGACTGTCCCTCCTGTTGCAGGAAAGCTGACTGGAACTGCACTGGGCATACAGTGGTGTGAGAGTCTTCTCTTTCACTTTTAGGGCAGGCCATGGAGATTGGTAGCGCAGCCTTGAACATCTTGGTGGAGTGTTGGGATGGACATCTGACTCCTCCAGAGGTGGCATCATTGGCAGACAGAGCTTCACGGGCCAGAGACTCCAACATGGTGCGGGCAGCTGCTGAACTGGCACTCAGCTGCCTGCCCCATGCTCATGCCCTGAACCCAAATGAGATCCAGAGGGCTCTGGTGCAGTGTAAGGAACAGGTGAGCATCACATAGGAGCTGGCTAGCACAAGCTGATTTCCAGCATCAAGGATGTACTGTTACTTGTGGGACTGGCTCCTCTGCCACTGGACAGCCTTAATCCCAGTTTTGTGGATTTCTTATGTTTCATGAATGACTCTGGTTATTCTGCTGCGTAGTTGTGACCTGCCTGCTCCCCGTAGTGCCAGTCATTTTATAGTGCCCTTACACTTTTCTCCTGTTCTAGTTTTGCCTTGTGTTTCTGGTTTTGCATTCTTAATTTCTGCTTTTCTTTCACTGCCCCCAGGATAATCTGATGCTGGAAAAGGCCTGTATGGCAGTAGAAGAGGCAGCCAAAGGAGGTGGTGTGTACCCAGAAGTCCTCTTTGAAGTAGCTCACCAGTGGTACTGGCTTTACGAACAGACTGTTGGTGGGACCCCAGCCCAGAGAGAAGGTGCCACTGGCTGCAGTGCTAGTGGTGCACGGGCTGGCTCTGAAGCAGCACGTGGGTTGACAGACAACCGGGTGACCTCTGAGCCAACCACTGTAACAGTGGCAGCCGCAGTAACTGCGGCCGCAACAGTCATGCCAGTGATCTCTGTGGGGTCGACCATGTACCAGCAGCATACAATGGCAGGGCCGGCCATGGCACATACACACACGCAGGGCCTCCACCCTTACACTACCCTTCAGACTCACATCCCCTGTAATCCCCAGTATATTGGACACACTATCCAGCACATGCCGCGCCCAGCTGTCTTTCCGGTGCCTGGCTCAGCGTACACACAGGTGAGTTTTGCCTGTGCCTTGTTAATTTACAGTGACTTTGTGTGGCTGCTTCCAGAGGGAGAATGTCTGACTGGGGAGAGCATGGGGCTCAGACCTTCTGTGGCTTGAGATCTAGCTTCTGCTTTCACTTACTTGCTGATTTGTGATACTTACTTTGGCTCCCCAGCAGAGCTTTTGCATTACAAGGAGCCTTCTGTGGGTGCATGTAAAGTTTCCAGAGAATATAAAATGTAATACATAAGTAGTTTTTGATTTTTATTGCTCTATAGTTTCTCAGAAAGCACTGGACTGAAAGCTTGTCTTGAGAGCTTGCAGGCTAAATAAAGACAACAGAGGGAAAGCCAAACAGAGGTTTTATTAACCTCTGGCTATTTTTGAAAGTTCTTGGAGTAGTTTTCTGCAAACTGATCAGATTTAAAAGGCAGAAATGCAAGAATATGTATTGGTCACATGGTGCAAAGTAGTTTCTATGCTGATTCTTCTCCCTTCCTGTCAGATTGGACTTTGAATCCTTTGGGGTTTGTGTGGGGACATCGTGTTGTGTACTACTTCTAAATGGCCAGATGAAGTAGGTATGACTGTTATTTATTTTCTGTTTTAGGGTGTCCATCCAGCATTCATAGGAGCGCAGTACCCTTATTCAGTAACACCACCATCATTGGCAGCTACAGCAGTGTCATTCCCTGGTGTGCCAGTCCCATCCATGACGCAGATTGCGGTGCATCCCTATCACAGTGAGGCAGGACTGTCACTGTCTTCCAATGTAGCGAGTAAGTGTTACAGCCCCGGGCTGTGCATAGCATAGGTTTATTTACTGTGCCTCCTAGCTGTACCCCAGTCAAGTCCTGCCCCTCATTGACCACAGCTCAACTGAAGCAAGATTCTTGCTCTGAAAACTTCTGACCAAATCTACCCCAGCCTAAAGATGCATGTGCTTGGGGGTACTGGAATTCATAATGGGTTCTGATTCAGCTAGTGGAGCTTTAATTTCTCTTTAGCTAAATTTCCAGTATGAGATTATTTTGGCCTCTCAGACTAAAGTGTGTTTGGAGCCCTCCTGGCCTTTCTGACTTCTAACTTATTAGAGCTTTACTCCCCCTCTCCTTAGGATAAAGTGAGCATACAAGGTCTTGAGCAGGCTCTTGTGGTTCCTTTGGGTCAGATGCATAGAGAGTGCAGGAAGCAGGTAGCAGTCAGACTTCTGCTACAGTAGCACTAATAGATGTCTTTTCTGCCTGAAGGGATTGGAGGCAGTCAGTACCCGAAATGCGGAACTCCTGCAGAGAGGACAGATGTTTTGGCAGGATCATGTCAATGGCAATCTGAATGATTGCTCACATTGTTGTGTTGGGGCTAGAGTGGTGGTGAAGGCCCATCAAGTAGTGTGCAGCACTGGAACAGCAGATGACTGAATTGTGGATGGGCTGTCATTGCCATGGGTTTTTGCACTAATGGGTCATGGTTGATGCAGGCTCTGTTATCCCCTTACTGGAGAGGCTGTGATGTTTGCCTGTTGGTACATTTGCCTATCAGTGCTTCGCAACTCACCAGGAGCTGGAAGACTGGTACAGGGGAAGACACTTAAGAGCTGTTTTGGCCTCCTTCATATCCAGATTATCAGGAGAATCTTTTCAGTTATTTTTATCTTTCATTTTGATGACAAAAACCCACCACAAAAGCAATTGGAATAGTCCTGAAGGCCTGAGGATCTGAAGAGCTTCCTTTGCTACCAGCCTTAGTCCTGGGCTGATGCTGTGACTCTTAACTCTGAGAAACCATTTCTGTACTCTCCAAAGAGTTATGAATCTTCCAGAACAGCTAACTCATCCTAGAGCACTTAAAATAATAAAAGGAAAAAACAACTCCACCCTTCCCAGTTGCCATTGTTTATAGCTTACAAAAACTTCTGTTCCCAGTTCTTAAAATACAGTTTCACTGTTCCTGGAGTACATAGTCACGTGATGATGCTTGAGCTCTGGCAACAATTCAGCTCATTCTTGTGGGTTATTCTCCTCAGCCAGACTTCAAATGCAGCATGGATTTTGCCCCACTTTGTGGGTTGTTTGGCACTCTGTGTCTGCTTCGTTGAGGAATTCAGACAGGTCTTTCCTGGGGACACATTGTTCTCAGGTATTCAACTATTCACTAGTAAACATTAAAAAAAGCCCAAACAAACAAAGGAACCTGGAGGTGGCAGTGGAAGAGGAGAAACTGGAACTTGGAGCGTTGCCCGAGCTGGTGTAGTAGCACCACAGAGAAGCTGTGAAATAAGGGTAACACCTAATGGCATCTCTGCTCTGGAATTCTCAAGCAAACCTTGCTTTTTCTGCTCCGTACCTTTCTTGAAAGGGAAAGTTAAATAAACTTGAGTCCTTTGTCAGAGTACAGCTTACTGGCTCAGTGTTAACTGCTGTCTGTACAAGTTTAGGTCGTACAGTATAATGGATTTTCCTGTGATTTCCCTTGATTTTGCCTGTACTAGTTAAATGTCTGAAGGTGACAGAGTGTCTCAAGTTTCCTTGCTGTTTTTACTGTTGGTATGTGCTGCCAGTGTCTGCAATGGCTGTTCTTTCTGAGGATGGATTGGAGGCTAGCCTCCAGTAACACTCTTCCTGCATGGTAGCTGGATGGAGTCATAGCTGTCTTACAGCAGAACTGGAGGAACCTCACAATGTTGGACTTGATCTTTGAGTGACTTAATACTGTTCCTGCTCAATGATTTTTCCTCAGCAGTTTCTCATAAGGTGTAGACATGCAAATGCTTGTTTCCTTGGACAAGAAATCAGAACCAGACATGTCATTTAGTAACAGCACAGACCTTTGAGTCAACAGATGTATTTACATGTAAAACATGGATGATGTGCATGTTCATGGTATACTGCAAAAAAGATGGGCAACCATTTAATTGACCCCCTTCAGGCCCTGCTTGCAAGCAAAATAGAGTTATTCCTAGCCCATTGTATTTCAGTTGAAAGTCTGTGGTTTTTGGTTGCTGTATTGTCCTGTTTAGGGGAACAGAACACTAAGTTGGCAGGGGGCGATCAGGTGAGGGAGATGATGGCCCAAGTAAACCTTCTTTTAGGCTGGTGGTGGGTCCTAATGCTGCTGTTTTGCTCTCTTCAGTAGGAAGTGTCCATGCAGGATCAACGTTCCCAGCGATTCAGGGGGCTTCCTTGACAACTCTGTCCTCACAGCCCAACTCCCTTGTTACAGGGGGTTTTCCTGCCGAGGATGAGCAGCACAGTCAGCCTGTGAGCCCCCAGGGTCTGCACTACCTCCACTCCGCATACCGAGTTGGTAAGGATGGCCAAGTGGGTTCTTATGGCCCCCTCGAGAGGGATTCAGGGTAGGGCTGCAGGTTTTCACTGTCATTTGGCAATTTGCTACTGCACCTGTTGGGGGTGATGGCATCTTAGCTACATGGGGAAAGCCAGTTCGTGATCATATGTGGAGGCTAAAAATGGAGACAAAGCAGTAGAAGATTGAAGAGTTGCTGTTGAGAGCCATCAAAGTCAGAGAGAAAGCTGAGTGGGTTATAGCTGGGAAGAGTCTTGCCTTTCACCGGGTGTATGCAGAGGAGTCTGGGTAGGGCTCTGAGGATGTGGTTGTGTAAGTTGTGACTAGGTGAAAAAATAGAGTTCAGCTCCTGCTGCTCATGGATGGTGCAGGCACACCATAGTTTAATAATACCAGTTGAGTCTTATGAGGCACAGGGGGATGTGCCCTGTGCCTCTGCGGCTAGGTTGTTGAAGACTGACATGGAGGGAACTTATATTTTGTGGGGAGTTGGTATGTCATTAGCATTCTTTTCCCCATCACACTGGTTATGAGGAAATAGTCTCTGCCTGAACTGCTGTTGGTACAAGGATATCAGTCTTGGGGTTTGTGATTGAGCTTAGATTGCACTAAGCTACTTGTCCATAGTTATGGTCCAACCCAGTGGATACCTGGGGAGGGAGAAGGGAGCCTTGAAGATAAACAAAGCCAGCCAAGGGCAGCAAATGAAGAGAAACAGCAAGAAAATGGAAGGAAGGCTATCTGTAGGTTGCTTGAGGGTTTTTCGTTGAAAGCTAGAGAAGAAGGTACTTGTTAGCCAGAAAGGGGTCATTGGAAATATCACAGTAGTAAGTGGTAAGCCATGAAAGGTGTTTAACTGCCTGAATAACAGAGAAGGGGATGGGGGAAGAGGGTCTGGAAGATCAGGACATAGTGCCTGTTGATATTTTAAAACTTTTTAAATGGGAGGATTTGAATGAAGGATTGTAGTGGAATAAGTATAAAAGTTTGCAGATTGGCCTGTTGTCTTGCAATCTAGTAGGCTGATGTGGGTAGCTTCTCTGCTGCAAAATTTGGAGCAAATGCGTTGCTTTTAGGACACCTCTTGTAGTGTAGCCTTTGGGGCTATCTGATTGACCCTGCTGTAGGTGCTAGTGGAGTGTCTGTTTGCAGCTCTAGGGAGGTGTGATGGGTGTGCAGATTTCCCAGCCTGGAACAGCAGATCCAGATGTTCTTGCAGATACTTCCTGTGGTGACAGGCTCCAAGGTGGGCCTTTTGTTTCTCTCTGGACTCTTTGCAGCTAGGGAATTTGCTGCTGATGAAGGGCAGGCCAATCAGGTTGTGTTGCAGTGAGTGAAGTGCTAGACTAAGTCTTACTGGGCAGAAGTGCTGCTTGACTCTGGCTGCCCCTTTCTCACAGGGATGCTGGCTCTGGAGATGCTTGGCCGAAGAGCTCACAACGACCATCCCAACAACTTCTCCCGCAGCCCACCCTACACGGAGGATGTAAAATGGCTCCTTGGGTTAGCTGCAAAGTTAGGTAAGGTTCAGAGCAGTACTTCAGCAGAAATCCACTTGCTGGGATTTGGACCCTGGTGGGGAAAAAATCTCCAAAGAGTGAAACTTCAAAATTGGGTGAGCCTGATATCTGATCCCATTTCTGAGAATGTTTCAGAAGGTCACTGCTGCTCTTTCATCCAGGCAGTTACCCCATTTCTGGGTTCTGTAGGCATGCTGTTGAATTTTGAGGCACTGGATGAAGTGCATGGGGTTGGACAGGGCTCAGAACTTGTATCTCTTCCGTTCTATAACAACTTTTTCTTTTCCCTTTCCACTATCTTGTAGGTGTTCCTCTTTCTTTATGTATATTTACACGTTCTGTGAAGACCTTTTGTAGCAATAGGTGCTCAAACCACTAATTGTTTGGGTGTTATGTTTTTGTTTTTACTTCCACTTTGCTCTTGGATCTTTTTTGTCAGTTTATTTTTTTTAATTCTTTCATCAGCAGTAAAAAAAAAAACCAACAAACAAAACCACACACACAAAAAAAACCCAACCCAAAACCCCCCAAACCAACCTCTACATGCCTGTCTAGTGGCATGGCTTCTCCTGTGCTGCTGGGGGAGCTCCACTGTAGGCAGCAGTGGGGAAGCTTGACTGCCTGTCCACCCTCCCTAAGGCCTGAGGGCTGGAGCATCTAGGTGCTTCCTAAATGGGGAGGCGCAAAGCAATGGGAGGAGGTGGTGCAGTGCCTTGCCTCTGTAGTTACTTTGCACATCAGTTTTCTTCCATATCCCCTTGAAGACAGGTGAACTGGGAATATCAGTGACTGAGGTGGTACCTGGTCTCTACTCAGACGTGTTGGATATATCAGAATGATCTCTTGTCCCTTTGAGTTTGCTAGAGTGTCTCCCAAAGCCTGCTGGAGGATACATTACACTGAGAAGAAGGTGCTCCAAATCCAGGTGGGAAGTACCTGATTTCTTCTGGTTTTCATACCTTAACACTGTTGTTCTGACTTCTCCTTCCTGTGCAGGTGTAAACTACGTGCATCAGTTTTGCGTTGGTGCAGCCAAGGGGGTGCTGAGCCCTTTTGTGCTTCAGGAGATCATCATGGACGCTCTACAGAGGCTCAACCCTGCCCACGTGCACAACCATCTGCGCACCCCAGCCTTCCACCAGCTGGTGCAGAGATGCCAGCAGGCCTACATGCAGGTAACGTGTGGCCTGTCTTCCTGCCTGTCAAAGCTGCCATGCCATTGCCTGCCATGCAGGTACTGCCTGCGTGTGCAGAGGGGAAGGGACCTTGGGTACTGGTAGCTGAGCTGGTCCATTGCCAGATGCATCCCACTCCCTCAGCAGGGACTAGAGTAGGCATTGCTTGCCTATATGGAGGCTGCATCATTGTACTGCTTCTTCCAAGGCCTCTTGCCTCCTGTGCTCACCACCAAGGATGGGGTGGTTCTGTGTTCCCCATCCACTTTCCTCCTCTCTCCAAATGCTCCCCCTACCTTTTAACTTCTGTACTTTTTCTTTGCTATGTTTTCAGACCTCCCTTCCTAGCCTATCTTTTTCTTTCCTTGTTTGTAGCCTGTCTTCCCCTCGTCATGAAGCCCTGGCATGGCTGTCTGGTGCGCCAGTGCTGGCACTAATAATGGAAGTGGCTTGGTCAGCTACCAATATGGATGAGATATCTCAGGATTTATTGAAACCAGGACAAGTGTGTTTCAGTGAGCCAGCTGGAATACCAGAGCTGCCCGTTTCTTAAAACAGCGTAAACAGGATACCCCACGTGTACCTACTTTTCTTGAATAGATGACCAGAAGGGTGATTCCATAGACATACTGTCCAGGTTGGATTAGCTGTCCTATCACTTTGGTGATATTTTTGGAAAATGACAGCTTCTTCAGCTCTTTTTCTGAGCTCCATTAGGGAAATAGATTTGTTGAAAACTGGACCTGCGGTTTTGGGGCCTTAGTTGAGAAGTGACAGTGCTAAGTCTAGAGATATCTTGTAGCAACTTGGTGTAAGCCTTACTCCTTCCATACCTGTTAGCAAAGGAGATGTCCAGTGAATGTGCTGGGTCCTCAGGTATAACCTGTAGAATGAGTGGTATGAGGGTTAGTTGCTGGTGGGTGGTGGGGTAGAGTGTTAGCTGGCCCTTTTGTGCTGTACTATGGCACAATTTGGTGCTCATGAGGGAGAGAACACCTGCTGATGCTGTGGTGCATTCTGGTGCTCTGAGGGGACACTCGCCTTGGCCATGTTAGGATGTAAGATATTGTACTGCTCTCTTTTGAACTACCTCTCCTCTGTCAGAGCTTCTGAGTCTTGGGACCTCTCATGGGGTAACAGGATCATGTGACATATCTCCCTGGGAGCTCTTGAGTCCTCCTCTGAGTGTCACCAGCATGAGGGTGGTGAGCAAATACCTTAAGGCTCTTTCCCTGTTCCCATCCAGTATATCCGTCATCGGCTGATCCATCTCACTCCAGCTGACTACGATGACTTCGTGAATGCCATCCGCAGCGCCAGAAGCGCCTTCTGCCTGACCCCCATGGGCATGATGCAGTTTAATGATATTCTCCAGAACCTAAAGCGCAGCAAGCAGACAAAGGAGCTGTGGCAAAGGGTCTCTCTGGAAATGACCACCTTCTCGCCATGACAGTAGGCGGAGCTCCACGGACACACAACCCTTTGCCCCGCATAGTTGTAGTTCCATTTACACCATCCTTCCTTCTGGTGTCTTTTTTATTTTAGTTTTAACTTGTTGGAAACCACTGATCTGATGTATTTATACCATGACATTCCTCTCCAGCACTGTTGCGTGTCGGCGCTCTGCTTTGCTCGCTCTTCCTCCTCATTCCCAGTGGGCTACAGGCTTCAGAAGCATCAGGAAACGAGAAGTAAGTTGAGCTGGCTGCCCTGTGGTGTAGTCACCGCTTTTTTCCCTGAGCCCCTGGAGGCTGTTCTGCGAGCAGTTTGCAGTGTGATTACGCACGTGTTAGAGGGGTGGGGATTCTGTCTTAAATATTTATTTTGGCATTTATAAATATGTAAACTTTTTTTTTGTATGGCTTCTCTTACTCCATACACTGTCTCCTGTCAGGAGAGGCTGGGACTGCTGTGCACAGCCAGTGCTCCCTCCATTCCTTTCAGCACCTCCTGCTTGAGAGAAGCTGAGACTGGAGTAGCAGGGCCAGGGCCACCTCTGCGGTTTTCTGCAGCAGCTGCTGAGGGCAGAGGTTGGAGCTTGGGCAGTCAGAGTCCATGACTGTGCTGAGCTACCTGGAGGCTGCCAGAGGTGCTTGGGCTCTTTCTCAGGAGTGTCCCTCACTGGGCACTGCTGACTCAATAGGATGTTTTGATCCTGGTCGTTCCGAGTTGTACAATCGTGTTTCTTTTGGCTGGGGTATGACTCTCCTGTAATCAGTTTCTTATCCCTTGTCTCTTCTCATTTCCTGATTAAACACTCGTTTTCTTAGACTGACTCTCTTCTCTCTGCTATGATGTTGACAGTCTGATGGAGCTGGCCAGCTGTGTGTCAGTGGGAGCTCCTGTGAGCTCTGGTGGACAGCTGTCCTGTGCTGGGGAACAGCAGTCCAGCACAAGGCAGGTGGCCAGAGCTTTTACACAGGTTGTGGGCCAGAAGTTCCTTGCCTGGTACTGCTCTGAGAATGACATGCCTCTGCAGAGGCTGAGGTATGTGTGGACTGTGTTGGTGACGGGTGTCAGGGGAGTTGGTGGTAAGCCTGGTATGTTCTGCCTACACTTCTGCCAGCCACTAGGTTCCTTTTCTGGTCTCTTGACACCGGTGACATCGTGTGGTAATGCGGCGCTTTGTATTTCCAAAGTATCATGCAAAACATCACCTTGATATAATCGTTAAAGAAGGCTATAGTGGCCTGCTCCCATGCGTTTAGAGAGATGTTCGGTGGACTATGCAAGATACCCAATAGGGACAGCATTGCAGAAAATTATTCTTAGAATGCTTTTATTTTTATGCCAAGGAAATTTAAAAGGCTACTGCCATTTGTAAGCATACGAGCACGTACATTTCAGGGCTTTTAAAACTGGAAGTCAGATGATTGATGGATGTTAAAAATCCAGTTTCTCCGTAGTAATGTTGGGTTTAGCCAATGACAATGGGAAACTTCTAGTTTCTGCAAGCTAGAAATATGTGCCTGTATGTATTTGGTATTTTCACTGGTACTCTTAAAAAATAAACAAATTGATAGGCATAGGGCAAAACAAATGAACAGGCTCACTTGGTTTGACTTCGTGTACTGCACAGGCCAGAGAGTGTGACTGAGGTTCCTCTGCTTCTGATTGTGCAACAGTAACTATTTAAAGATCTCATACAGCCCCTTGTATTCTTCCATAAGGTGTCTAGTAACATGCTAATTATAAATGCTGATGTTCCTAAGAATGTGCTAAGTTTTGTGGTTTTTAAACTAAACTCCATGTTGATTATGAGCTGCCTGTTATTGGGCAAAACTGGGTTTGACTGAAGAGCACAGCCTGATGTCTTGGGTTCCTGGAGCACTTTCTGTGCTCTCTAGTTCTTGCATGCTCAGAAGTGGGAAAAAGTTTGGAGAAAAACGAGTTTTCTAATAAAGTCTAATCTTTTCCTTCCTACTGCTTATAGGAGAAAACTAGCAGAAGAGAAGGGAGCATATTCTAGAAGGAAAGAAGCAGAGGGAAATGGGCAAAAGAGCTGAATGTGTTAATTATCAGGAGCAGAAGTGACTGTTACTGCATTGAGGATTTGGACTGAGTAGGGAAATGAAATGGTAGAGCCTTACCTGTGATATCTGTTAGCAGAAGACACTTAGACCCTGAGCAAGCAAGTTTTCAGACTACCATAATTAGAAAACACCAGTAGCAAGAGAGCACTGTCACTGGTATCTTTGTTTTGGGAAAATACAGTAGAGCTGCTTTCCATGAAGTTAGAATGGACTTTACCTGGAAGTGTACTTGTTTTCATTCTGTGAAGTCCCCTTTCTGTGTAGACCGTAACAGAAAGGAAATCACAGTGCCCACTATCTTTCACTGTGCTCAAAACTTTCTCTTTTTGGTTATTTTACCCATTCTAGTCCTCATACAGATAGCATTGCTTCCATATGACAGACCCTGTGAGAGTTGTCTTCCAGTAGCTGCAGAGCGCAAACAGAGGAAGAGTCAGGGAATCTCACCTCAGGCTGGCACTGACTGAATAAGCAGCTCAGTGGTGCGAGGCACAGGTCAGTAGTTTCAGAAAGTTTCCGGTCTTTTGACTGAAAAAATTCCCTGGAGTGAGCAGACAGAGATGGGAGCTGTGTGGAGGTGCTGCACACTCATTTATTCAGGTGTTCTGGAACACACTTTCAGTCCTGGATCTCTGCATCTGTTATTCTGCTGTTGTTCCTGAGCCGTATCCCACAGAAATATATCTGAGCAAGGACAGGAGAAAGGAGAAAGTGACAAAGGAGATTATGATATTTTTTCTTGTCATGTGGCTGGGAGGTTCTTGACTATTTTTCCGTTATAGGAGATGAGATGAGCCCTGGTGGCCCCAGAAGCGTTAACCTACGATTAAAGCAGAAAAATTATTACCCAGTGCAGTCTTGTCAGTTTGGCTACTCTTCCAGGAGTGGGGAAAATTCTGAAAAGACATTTCAGCAGACGACCTGTAAAAGAGCAGAGGTCACAGCTAACTCAAATTTCTTTTGACTTTTAGTTAACCCAAGTGTTTTCTCACTTAGAGTAAATGTTCTCTAGGTCCTCACCCTTACCAGCAACACCTGAAGTGGCTGCAGTGAAGGCCAGCTGCCACAGTGAAGGCCAGCTGCCACAGCAGCTGGGTGCTTTATAGCTCTTCCAGTGCAGAAATGGTTTTACACAGCTGAGATGATGTTTTCTGTGTTGGCTACCATCTCTTCCCAGGCTTGGCAGCAAATAACTGTATTTAGTCAGTACTAATAGCTACAGGTATTTGTCTGGATAGGGCCGAGCCCCCACTTGCACGAAGACAGATGATATTCTGTGATGGGAGACCTTGCAATGGGTTATTGTCACGTTTGGTGAAGTCTAATTCACTGTCCGTTCCTTGAAGGTAAAATGAATGAGGTCTTTAGACTATACTTCTTCCCGGGTCTTCTGTTCACAATGACTTCCTTTCACTTGCCAGATTGGTTTCCTCTTGTGACCATAGGAAATACACTTTCCCTTTTAGCTTTAGTGTTTCTGGAAATAAGTTTACTTCAGTGAGAAGTCAAATTTGTACAGATGCAGATGAAAACAACTGAGAAGTGGCTGTTGTCTTTACTGTAGGCCAGTTTTCACTGTCCTGCTAGTGTTGAAGATCAAACTGCTTAATAGTCCTAATGAGGGCAGTGTGCTAAGGGCAGCCTTGCACTCTGAGTTAACCCACTGTCTGCACTTGTAGCTTTGTGGGTACTTCAGCTGAACGATCTGGCATGGTGCACAGATGTGTATTTTCATGCTCTGTCCGAGGATCAGTACGTGCAGATAAAAGCAGATAGTGTTCCAGTGTTAGGATCATATCCTAGAATCATAGAATGGTTTGGGCTGGAAGGGACTTAAAGATCATGTAGTTCCACCCTCCCTGCCATGGGCAGGGACACCTTCCACTAGACCAGGTTGCTCAAAACCCCATCCAACCTGGCCTTGAACACTGCCAGGGATGGGGCATCCACAGCTTCTCTGGGCAACCTGTGCCAGTGCCTCACCACCCTCACGGTGAAGAATTTCTTCCTTACATCTAACCTAAATCTACCCTCTTTCTTAAAGCTAGTACCCCTTGTCCTATCCCTACATGCCCTTGTAAACAATCCCTCTCTGGCTTTCCTGTACCCCTTCAGGTACTGGAAGGCTATAAGGTCTCCCTGGAGCTTTCTCTTCCCCAGGTTGAACAACCCCAACTCTCTGTCTTTCTTCATAGGAGAGGTGCTCCCAGCCCCCTGATCATCTTTGTGGCCTCCTCTGGACTCACTCCACCAGGTCCATGTCCTTTTTAAGTTGGGGACCCCGGAGCTGAATGCAGCTCTCTAGGTGAGGTCTCACGAGAGTGGAGTTAGAGGGGGAGAATCACCTTCCTCAACCTGTTGGTCACGCTTCTTTTGATGGTCCCCAGGAGATGGTTGGCTTTCTGGGCTGCAAGTGCACCTTGCTGGGTCATGTTGAGCTTCTCATCAACCAACACCCCCAAGTCCTTCCCTCAGGGCTGCTCTCAGTCTCTTCATCCCCCAGCCTATATTTGTGCTTGGGATTGCCCCGACCCATGGGCAGGTCTTTGTGCTTGGCCTTGTTGAACTTCATGAGGGTTGCACAGGCCCACCTCTCAAGCCTGTCAAGGTCCCTCTGGCTGGCATCCCTTCCCTCCAGCATGTTGACCTCACCACACAGCTTGGTGTCATCGGCAAACTTGCTGTGGATGTACTCGATCCCACTGTCCATGTCACCGACATTGATGTTGAACAGTGCTGGTCCCATTACTCACCCCTGAGGAACGCCACTCGTCACTGGTCTCCACTTGGACATAGAGCCATTGACAGCAGCTCTCTTGAGTGCGACCATCCAGCCAATTCCTTACCCACCAAGTGGTCCATCCATCAAATCCATGTCTCTCCAATTTAGAGACAAGGATGTTGTGTGGGACGGTGTCAAATGCATTGCACAAGTCCAGGTAGATGATGTCAGTTGCTCTTCCCTTACCCGCCGATGCTGTAACCCTATCATAGAAGGTCACCAAATTTGTCAGGCACGGTTTGCCCTTAGTGAAGCCATGTTGGCTGCCACCAATCAACCCCTTATTTTCCATGTGGCTTAGCATAGTTTCCAGGAGAATCTGCTCCATGATATTGTCAGGCACAGAGGTGAGACTGACTGGCCTGTAGTTCCCCAGGTCTTCCTTTTTTTCCTTTTTAAAAATGGGGGTTATGTTTCCCCTTTTCCTGTCAGTGGGAACTTCAGTGGACTGCCACGACTTCTCAGATATGACGGATAGTGGCTCAGCACCTTCGTCAGTTCCCTCAGGACCTGCGGATGCGTCTCATCAGGTCCCATGGACTTGTGCACCTTCAGGTTCCTTAGATGGTCTAAAGCCTGATCTTCTCCTGCAGTGGGCAGTTCTTAATTCTCCCAGTCCCTGCCTTTGCTTTCGGAGACTTGGGCACTTGCTGGTGAAGACTGAGGATACTCGAAAGCAACTGCTTAAAGATGGAGATTCCCTCTGTGTCTCATTTTATATATGTATCTACAGTGAGGGCCATGCATCAAAAACTGTGAGGGATAGGGTGTGAGAAGATAAAGCTGAAGCTCTGTAAGGGAAGGGGCCATCTTTCCCCACCTCCCTTCCCTGAGGACATTAGTGGGTGGCCATGTAGCGTCTGTATGTACTCTTATCCTGTGTATCTATCTGGGACAGCAGCATTCCTAGAACTGAAATTGTTGATCCTGCATAGTTTCTGAGTCTTTAGGGGTACAATCTTGGCTTTAGTGTAGTTGGTAGAAGACATGCTGAGATTGCATCTGGATTTTTGGATATTTGGCTCATTGGAAGGAATAGTGGGATTTTTTTTTTGTTCTTATGGAACAGATAAAATAAAGGTTTTAGTGATTGCAAGCTTCATACCTTGGAACACATCTTCTGCTTCAGGTGCTCTTTTTCTGTGTAGATCAGGTATGCCAACCTCCGAGAGCGCCGGCTCCCTCCTCCCTCTCTGGACATGTTGACCTACAACCATCTTTTGTGACTGTGACCGTTTTACTTCGGAAGCACTTTCCTGTAATGAGTTAGGAGAACAAGTATTTGCCTTTGGACTTCGGTGTCTTTACAGCCCATGAACAATCTGAGTTGGAGTTGTCATCTGGTGAAGCAATGTGCCGAGCAACTGGTATGGCTGGTGTTAACTGAAAAGTGTGTTTCTGTCTAGTTTTGTTTACTGTCAGTAATATTTATTTGGGATATGTATTTTCCTTCTCAGAGAACCCATTCAAAAATAGCCTCCTGGGGAGTTGTGGAACGTAAACTTTTTTTTTTTTAATTCTTTCTTTGCACGGGGTTGGTTTTAGCAAGCCTAGCATTGTTGCACTGTGGAGCAGAATGCAAGCTTTTACTTTCCCAGCTTATTTAGCGTTAGCTTGGCTACTGCTGCACAGTGCTTGAGTGCATTGAACAGCTTTGCAAAACCCAGAGTCACTGGAAATGGAGTAAGCATGGAAGTATCCCTGAAGTTTATCACTACCTCCTGGTATAAGGCAGTCAGCTGTAACATAACACAAATTTGAAGTTGTTTTCTGTAAGAGTTGAGTTGGGAAAGTTGTATTTTTTTTTTACCTACACATTAAAAGACGTGCACGGTATTAAAATGAATTTTCCAGGATGCACCAGGGGTGGGGGTGGGTGGGGTGGGGTGGGGGGGTGTGGGGGGGAGAGAACACACATGTCAAAACAGAAATGTCTGCTCAGAGTCTGCTACTGAAGCCCTTTTGTTTTTTTAAACGAGGCTGAAGAAAGTAAAAGGGCACATTGGGCCATGAGGACTTCTCAGCATTTGTTGATGACCATGACTGTTGTTGTATGACTTTGCTTTTAAGCCCTGCTTATAAGAGTGAATGGCTCTCAACCACAGGCTATTTCTCTTTCTGTGCCTGAATTTAAGTGCCATATGTCATGATTATGGAAAAGAGGGACTTTCTTAAATAGCACTTCTTTTAAAAAAAAAAACAAAAACCACAAAACCAAACTACCTCCTCTCTCATTACCCCCACCCCAGCATAATTCAAATGTGGCTTTTGAACTTCTTTCTGCTTCCCGTTTCCATTTTTAAGGGTCGTTGCCCTTGGGGCAGGGCGGTGGAGACACCTGTCAGAGTGGCATTAATCTGTGAAAGCTGGAAGTGCAGCTTGGAGCTATTCTGTGCTAGGGTTTCCATTTGAGCATATGATGAGTTAATGCCTTTTTTTTCCTCAGTGAGACCATCCAAACAGAAGCTTTGTGCTTGTCGGAGGGGTGCAAACACAAGTGTGCTCGCAGAAGGGTCCATCAGTGCTGTGTAGTGGTTCTTGTTGTATAAAGGCAGTGCCTGTGCTCCGTCAGCAAGTGACCCTTTTTGTTGGTGTTGCTGTCTTATGAATGCTATAACTACTTCATACTGCCCTGCACAATTACTTTATTGCCATGAAAGGGCTGTGAGCTGTAAGAAGGGGAAAAATGCTGGAAATATATTAGAAGTCTGTTGCATATATGTACATAGCTAGTGTGCATTATGAATGGGGCGTAGGTACCCACAATTTCTTTCCATGTCATGGTTTACTTCATCTCATTTAAATCAGCCAGGAGAGCTTCCCTGTCAGCAAGGTTGGGGCTTAAAGGGGAGCTGGTTTGTAGGCCTTGCTGTCAACACACTTGGTCTAGAAGTCCTGAAATGCCGCTTTCCCGGTGACTTGACTTTGGGGGATTCAGAGACCAGCCTAATTTATGATCCTGTGGTACCCTAACTGAAATAAACATGAGCTGGGTTTCACTGCTGGAGGAGTGGCACCGTTATGTACATGCTCATTGAGAGGCATTTTGGAGAGACTGGAGAAGTTGATTAGACTATATAGCTGAGAATGGGGAGAAATAGAATCTTGGATGAAACCTGCTCTTTAAGGCCTAAACCAGATGCTTGAGTAATAACTTATTTCTATGTCGTTCTCAAGAGTAGAGGAGATGCAGGTTGGGAATACTTGCTTGTAGCAAAACCAGCTCGCAATGTGTTTCTTAGAGGCACGAATTCATTCATAATCAGTTTACCTCCCCCAACCCACGTCCATCCCTGCCCAAGCCCTTAAGAAAAGGGGAAAGAAACAAACTGTAGTGTGAGGGGGGGTTTTATTCCTGGCTTGAGGCAGCCTGCTGGAAACAGCTGTGTGTTTAGATGCCACTGTCTTGGTATCTTGCTTGCAGCTGCACTGGAGCCACTCAGGGTTCAGCAAGGGGCCTCGAACAGGTTTGGTTAAGCTTCATGTGGCATTTTCAGGCCAGTTTGTCATTGCTGCTCTTGCCATGCTACTACTGATACAGCAAAACAGCCAGCAAGGAGTCAAAGGCTTCGCTTACCGAGTGTGAGGGCTGAAAAACAACAGGCGGAGTTCAATCAAGTTGCTTGTTAGCCTCATACAGCTAGACTCTCGTGTGTCAGTCTTCTTAGTCCAGGAGCTGCCTGTGCCTTTGCAGTGCCAGCATCAGTTGAGAACTGCAGTTTTCAGGGCTCAGATTGTTGTTTTTTCTTTTTTTAAAATGTAGGATCGATACATGCTGCCATCTAGAGATGCCCCCAGTTCCCTTAACATGCCTTTACCCTAGAGTTGGGACTTGTACCAGTAGTTCCTGTACCTAGTGAAGCGGCAGCAGCCCACTTTTTTTAAGACTCTTTGACATTGTAAGGTCCAGCTTCCTATGCTGAGCTTTCTTTTCTGAGGTTGGTATATATGCACACTGAATGGCTTTCTTTAAAAAAAAAAAAAATAATTTGTTTCCTATTGTTTGTTTAGCCAACGCTTACCTTTTGCACATGCTCACCCTTCCGGGTCTGAAGAGTGACAGGCCCTGACCTCGCTCCTGTTTCTATTACAAGCACATGCCTTTCTGATACCTGGGTCAAATTACTCTTTTTTTTAAAGGGTCAGTTTCCTATGCCTCAGCCTACAAAACTGTTTTCAGCACATCATTACAAAAAATATTTCTCAGGTAATATGTTTTGTGCTTACTGGTTTCCTTGTCTTAGATGTGAACAGCTGCTTACCATGAAAGTCTGTTACTAAGCAATGAGGTTTGGTTCCACTATCACGATGAAGTGTGAGGGTCTGTAATGTGTAAGTGCCTAGTGCATCAGTAGCTAGTAACTAGTGGATCTATCTCACCTGAAAAAAAGTTTTTTGTTGGCTTTTTGATAGCACAGAGTTTCTGCGTATGGGCACTGCTCTTGGGGGGGTTTGTGTGTTATCACAGCTTTGAAGGGATGTCTGGCATGAGGGTAAAACTGCTGCAGTAATGTGCTGTCAGAGGGAGTTAGCAGCTTTGAAAATTACTCTTCATCAGCTAAATCAGATAAGGTCACCCTACATTTGGCTCTGACCACAGCAGGTGATTGGGTTGCCATTAGCATAAGCAGTAAGAACTAGCATAGCACAGAAATGAAGCAATCGGGGGCGGGAAAGAATAAATAATGAGAATACACAGCTGCCCTTTGCTGCCTTCATTGAAGGACTATCACCAGTAAAATAACCCTGGCATTTAGTGAGCCCCTCCCAACATTTATTCCTGGTATCCTTTTTTTTTAAATGTTTGAAGCCATCTCCTCAAAGATGTACCATAGTCAGAGGCAACGCATGAAGTAATTGTGTAAGTGACAACCTGTAATGGATTAAGAGCAGGAAACTGTGTTTAATGGAGCAGCAGTAGCATTGGTCTTGGGATACTCCTCCTTCTGTAGCAGCATGTAAAAATAGCTGCTCTGCTGCTCCTGTGTGTGTTTACTTGTGAAGTTCTTGGTGAGGTGAGAGCGCTACAGCTGTTTTATAAAGCTGTCACAACCATGACTATTGAAACAATGTTTTGCTTCCAGCTGAGCCTAAGGTTGCTTATTCTGGTAGGTCTGCTTGTGGGCTGCCGGCCAAGGCCAGGCAACGGAGCGCACCTTGACTGGCGCTGCTCAGCAAAGCTGTTGCTGCCGCATAGCAGCTGGAAACTACTCCAGGAGCCAGGAATTGGCTCAAAACTCATCACTAGTGCAAACCAGTATGAATGAGTTACTACAGGTTGTGTGCTGTGCCAGCGTCTGCAAGCCTACAGATTCAGTGCAGAGGAAGAAACCTTAGGATGCTCTTTCTGTGTTGTTACAAAAACACCTTTCTTGCCCTCCCAAATATCAGCTGTAAGGCCTGGAGTAGGGTTATCCAGATTTTCTTACCCTTCTACCAGCTTAGGGTCCATGACATCACGCCAAATCATCACAAAGAAGAAAAATAAGTAGTACATTTATTGAATCTCCACTTACTACTACTTCTAGCTTTTATTCAGACACTTGTGCTCAGCTTCGAGAGCCAAGAATTTCTTCATTATCATTCAATGTGAATGATGCTATACATGAATCCAGTGCAGGAAGCTGGGCTCTTCTCTCTAACAGGAGTGAGAGAGGGGTTTCTAGTCTTTCTGTTCTTTTTTTTGGCTGCACAAAATAACCCTTTCCAAGGGCACATGAAATAAAATACTATATTGCATACTATATACATTTACATACAACGGTAAATGCACCATTCATTCAGAAATACACAATACCTAAGGCTCAATGGAAAAGCTTGGTTGAAGCAACCTCTCTCTGGCTAGAAGAAAAGGAGCTCATGACAATTGTGGAAGTTTCCATAATCTGTGTTTGTATGGATCCTGCCCCTCTGTCCTCTGGAACTGCAGCAATCTCCAAGGACCATCTGTCTCTGGGAGGGAGGGGTGATGGCCCACACAACTCCAGAAGCCCATGGCTCAGCAACAGAAAACGTGTACAACCATGATGGAGCATTTCCTCTGAGAATAATAATCCAGCGACTGCAGGAGGAGGCAAAGCACCTTAGTGTACTTACTTGACTATGCCCAGAAGCAGCAAACTGAACCGCCCCTTCTGGATACAGGAAACCACTTCTAACTCCAAGCCTTCCCTTTGTATTGGAATGATACTTTTATCTGGGGTGGGTTTTTTTTTTATTTTCCCCTTGGATTGCTGGACTGCAGGGGTATTAAAACAGGTGCTAGCTATCAGTGTATGTGGTGGGGCCCTTTGAGCTGTTGGAAAGAGAAAAATATTGCTTTTGTTTTTTTTAAGCTGATCAGACATGGGGAACTGAATTGTCTGCTTTCAGCTGCATCAGCCTTACATTACAATACCTGAGCTTTGCTGCCCTCAGCTGCTGTGCTCCACTAACACATGCCTCTGATGTGCTCTAAGGGGACGTACTCCTCCTTGGTTATCTTTTGAAACGTGTGAAGTCCCTGCAGAGAAATACTTGCCACATCGCAACATATGGCAACCTTTTCCCTAAGATAACAAATCAATTCTGTGTCCATATCTGCAGCTTTGCCTTATCTCCCACTGCCCAGTCACTGGACACTGTATCACACCAACAGTGCTGCAGATTAGGAGAGGCAATCTGTACATCTATTAGATCTGTCTCCAAGAAGGTGCAGTCCCCAACAGCCACACACAGTGGCACTGTACGTAACGATCATGGCCACTGTACTCTGCATGGGGAGGAACAAGGCATTCTTGTACCTTGCTGCTGCCAAACAGACTACTGGATAAAAGCTGGGGTTCACTGGACTAGATTATCCTTTTATTAAGCTGCTGCTGCTCTGCTCAGCAGTGGCCTCAGTAGCTCACCTCTTAAGTCGTTACTTCTGGACTCAGAGGAGTAACACATTAACCCTCCAGCTAGTGCCTGTTTCATATATGGAGAAGAGTAATTTAAACATAAAGTGTTAACCGTGCTCCCTCTCTCTCTCTCTTTCTCTCTCTCTCTCTTTCTCTCTCTCCCCCCGCCGCTCAAAGTAGGGCAGGCAGTCGAAATCCTTCCTGTAAGTAAAAGTCAAAGTGTAACACACCATTAATACTCAAGAACGTGACTTGCCCTCCATGCCCCAGGGCAGAGTCAGAGGCAGCAGCCCTTCCCAGTGGTGGAGAAAGGTGCCATGTGCACATTCTCTGCTCATGTTCATTTGTCCACTTGTTTTTGCTTGACAAGCGATGCCATCATAGCACGTGTTGGAGCACCACACATCCCAGTGGCACTGGGGGCAAGGGACTCCCTCTCAGCTCCAGCTGGCGTTCTGCAGCTCCTCTCGGAGCCAGGTTGGAAGGGGCTGTCCAAGTCTGTTCATCAACTTGGATAATTCAATGTTGTGCTCCCGGTAGAAGTCTCTTAGGAACAGCCGTGACTGTGTGGAAAATACAGACCACATTAGTGTGAAAGAAAATGTTACCCTCAGCACGTGTTCCACAGGTCATCTAGGACACAGGTGGTAGGAAAAAAATCCAGGTTGGGTTTCTGGGATGTTTCTACATCCCTTGCTGCCAACAGAGTTGAGACAGTTACTCACCGAGGAATCCATATCAGGGTATTTTCTTCCTTTACTTTTTCCCAGGCATTTAGTCTTTCCTCCATCTAGCAGCTGGCACCAAAATCCTTTTGCTTCATCAAATCTGAAAAGGACACTTGTCTTTAAAAGATCTGGCCAATGCCCAATTACTACCAGCAGAAATTAAGTAGTGTCATAGGTATTTCCCATTTCCATGCTTTAAAAATTGGGTTTAGATTTTATTTGCTTATTTATGGTGTTGGTTCAATTTTTATTTTTTTTAGCACTTGAATACTTTGACAAGAAATTACAACTGTGACTCAGCTTTATGCAAATTTCAGAGGTAATATGGTGTCACAGTATTTGCCTGTTAAGCTTTGGCGGGGGGGAAATAATAAACAATGTTTTAGCGTATGTACATTCTTTTAAATCTCCTCTTCCTAGTTGAAAAGTGTTAGAGAATCCCCTCACTGTTTAAAGTATCAGTCTTTCTTCTCCTGCTAAAACCTTGCTATAGCTATAAGGCAATGCTGGGAACCATATCTGGTCTTGTCTGTCCTGTCCTCTCAATTGGCCAAAGCTGAGCCTGAGGTTTGAGCACGTAGCTCTACCCAGCTCTGAGGCAAGCTGACCAATACCATTTCTTTTCTGACCCTGGCTGAAGGGTACCAGCCACTGCCACTACTGAAAATAGTCCATCTACTATCATGACATGTGCTTTAGGAAGTAAGGTTTTTCAAGTAATCTGTCAGTTCTCCAAATCTGCCCTCCTCCGGGGAGCCATGTGCTACCCCCGTGGACACCAGCTGTAGAAGAGAACTGAATTGGTTCTCCTCTCTTTACTGTCAGTGGAAAGGGCAATTGCTGTATGCCTGTACACACGTACAACACCTGCTACCCTCAGCTAGCATAGGCTGTGATTGCAGAGAAGATGTGAAAACACTGGTTTCAGCTGCAAAGAGCAGTATTCAGGATCTCTAGTTGCCTTGCAGAGTTTCCATTGAAGACTGATATGGCCACAGTTCACCTTCAGCTAGCCCTTAATCTATTCACATTCACTGCACTTGCACTGCGGGCAAGATCACAGCATGGCTGTGAAGAACGTTAGTTCTTCAACTTAGTAGCAGTGAGGTAGTGCATCTGCTAGCGCTTCCTAACATAGCTCTGGACACCCGTCAAGTCCATGTCTTCCGTAATAATAGGCTCTTTACCTCAAAACTGTGCAATGTGTCCCTCATCTCCATCTAGCTGAAGATAGGAGCAGCCTGTCACAAGTTTTATATCATACTTCCTCTACTTTCTGTCAGATGCAGGTATAACACAAAGCATAATGAGTGCTAGTAATTCCAGCACTTTTTCTGAAACTGGAGAACATTGTGATCAGTGCTGCGAGCAACTTTATGCTCTTCCATGACAGTGCCAAAACACACCCCTTCCCCTATAACTTCTGGAAAGACTAAGTTGTTATTCCAGTCTTAGTGTAGTACCTCATGCTATCTGAACTGATTTTAGGGTTAGGCATACCTCTGAAACCTTGGCAGGTCTTGTGGTCAGAGATAAGAAGCATTCTGCTAATCAAGTGCTTATTTGTATCACACTTGGCTAAGAAAGCATCCTCCCAAAACCGATTTCCCTACCTGAGGGCCTGGGTGTAGTTGAAGAGCGGCGTAACTCCCAAGAACTTCTGGATGTTGTCCATTACAGAGGCAGGGTTGTGTCTCAGCTCCTGACCATCCACAATGAGAAGCTGGAAAGACAGCGGCCACCTCAGCCTACAATAGCTTGTGCTGAATGACTCCCATGAGCTTCCTGGCTCTCAAAAATGCCCCTGGCCTTTGTGCATGTGAGTAAAGGCTGCCAAATCTTGTTTATTCTAGAGCAACACAGTGTGGGGATGTGGCCCGTTTGTCACCAAAGACAGAAGTTACGATACAGGCCACAAATACTATAACACAGTAGATCATAACAGGCTTTGCTTAATAAATTTGCCTTTGGCCACGCCCAGTGTAACTGGGCATTAAGGCCCAGCAGTAGCATCATTTACAGAGTGTCTCTGGAAATCTCATGTATTCTTTTTAGATGTCAGCAGCCCTTGTGCTAAGTACTCTTCTGTAACCTATCATTATTCTCCTGTTATGTATATGATAGACAATAATGAACAACATTTGTGTTAATAAATTACCTATTCCAAAGAACACAACAGAAAAATAGTCACATGAACTGAAGTCTGGGGAAGGTACGAGACCCTGACCTATAATACGTACAAGGATAGTGTGTCTGGCTCTATCATTTCTCACAGCAGTAACCTCCAGGAATAGTAAGGCAATGAGACACAAACCCAAGTATGTTTTCCCTTGTCTTTTAGTCTTGGCACGTCTATCATGTACAGTTTAGGCTGCTCCTTTGGCAGAGAATAAGAGAGACTAAATGGACATTATAAGACTCTGCTGGATTATAGACTGTCTGAGGATAACCCCAGCAGCAGAAAGGAACTTTAAAAAACACATCCTGACTCACAATGTGTGGCAAGTTATAAATTTCTTGGGAATTTAGACACAGAAATGGTCTATATTGTCTATTAATTGACTTTTTGCAAATTTATACACAAAACAGAATCCTGACATCTCTGCGGTGGAATTTCCCTTCAGCAGACAGCTAAAGGCTTCACAACATGGGAACTAACAAATGGCAGTGTCCAAGAGCCTCTCTTTAAAGCAGTGAAACCCCAGCAAGTAGCTGAACACCTACTGGGCCTGAAGAGGGTCCCTGGGCTGCAGGCTGCCAAGATGAAAGGAAGGGAGTGGTAACACTGCTGCCTTTGCTGAACTTCTCAATATTGTGGAGCTCTCTGGGAGATCACAATACTTGCACTCATTTACTTTTACAAATACAGTAAAGTGCAAAACTGGCATATTCAAGCCTGATTTCTTATCAGCCTATAACAGGAAGTAGCAAGTGGTGAGTCTTTTTCCAAAAGACAAGATGGAAGGTGAAGTGAAAACAACGCGGGGTGGCGGGGGAGAGCACATGCATGTATTCAGTTTGTTCTCCTTCTCTCCACTGAACCTGCAAGAGCCTCCAAGAGAGCCTCTACTGCCAAACCTCCTACCTGCCCAGAGGGGTAGTATGTTAACCAGCGCTCTAGGTGAGTTGAATACCAGCCAGGGAGCAGGCATCGGCTTTGCAGGTTGCGCAGTTCCTGAGGGGCCTGGGATTTTGCAGAGATCACTTGGTAGAAAGTGTAATTCAGAGCCACAGGGTCATTGTGAGCACGCTGGTGCTGAAAAACACAAGCTGAATTTAGGAGCAGGGACACAAAATTCCACCTTACACATCTCTGAGCAGACCCAACTGACTAGGTACAACCACCCACCAATGCTTTTGTTTGTAACTCTGTCTAAACTCTGCAGGCAGCCTGCATCATCTCCCCTGGCCCCTCTCTGGAAATGGATTAATGAGCTTTCTGCCCCAGGCTTTCTACCTCACCCCACTGGAACATATCTCCGGCCCTCACCCGCGAGCAGCGCAGGGAAGTTACCTGGTACCACGAATAGGCTCGGTCAGCAGGGTTGATCAGAACAGTAATGATTTTGGCTCGAGGCAGCAGGGCTGCACCACGTTTTGGTACCACCTCTGTGTCAAAGTAATTGGCACTCTTCTCAAACATGAAGTCTGTGCTGGCATTGGAGGGGATGGGAAAGAATTCCATGTACCTGCCGAACAGATGCTGGTGAGCAGTGTGGCCCAACAGGGAAATGGCACATGACAAGATGATGCCCTTGCTCCTCTTCAGCAGACAGAGGTCACAGAACAACTGCACCTCCCCAGTAATTTAATGAATGGGCAAATGGGTGCAGAGCTGGCAGAGGTGTGACTTTGAAAGGGGTGGTGGAGCACAACATAGGAAGTTGGAAATGATAAAAGTGTAAGAAAGTATTTTGCTGAGAGTGTGTTCCCCAATCCTTGGGCAGTGGAAGGAAAAGGCTGAGGGTAGGGTACTAGTTGCAAGCCCTAGGAGAAAAGAGGTTTTGTCCCAAGAATAAGGCCAGAATCAGCGGTCCACCCTGCTGCTGACTGCTTGGTTTAGATCTGTCTAAATTGTTTCTCTCATTGTACCTCAGTTCATGGTTGAGACATAGGGTCAAGAGCTCTGCTCTGCCTCACAGGAGCTTGTAAAATTAGTAAAGCAGAAACTGTAAGACATTTGTATAATGGTCAGGTAGTGGTTAATTGGGAAACAGGACTCTGTAAAGCACTGGAAGACTGGTCTCTGCTCAAATTTAAGCTGTTCAAGAAACTAAAATTCCATCCTAAACATGAAGATTCTCCTCTTGCATGTGATGCTACACTCAAGTTGGATGACTTTTCCAGGGGATGCCTATAAAAGCCTATGCTTCCTAAGCCTATCTGTCAGCTAGTACAGCTGCTCTGTAGTGCTTGACTCACCTGAGCTTCACCCAAGTACCAACCACCTTCCAGTATCTTTTCAACAGTCCTCTGAATGATTAGAGAAGTCAGACAAAATCTCCCACAGCTTATGGGCAAAGAAATCCCATGGCAGAATGCCTTAATGCCACACAGCCGTCCCTCAGAGCCACACATGAGGGAGTACAGTGCCACGGTAGACCCAAAGTGCATGCTTTGAGCATGAAGCAAAATGGGGAAACGAAGAAACAACTTTAAGATTTCTCTGCCTGGAAACATAGTGGCGAATAGCGCTATAATGCCACTAGTATTCCCCTGCCAATTGCATACTTGTACAGGTAAAGACCAAGGTATGGATGTGGCCAAAGAGAAACTGGAGCCAGTGCAATGAATGCAGCGTCATCTCTGTTAAGTCTGAAGGGCCCAGAACAACAGTACAGAGGTTGTCCCCTCTGTCCTTGCTGTCTTAACTCAGAAACCACAAAGAACTTTTTAATGAGCATGCTGTTGCTGTTTTGCATTTCAAAGAAGAAGAAACCTCATGACAGCAGTGCATTCAACAAAGTCTGAATTTTTAAAGCTAAATCATGCCCAGAAATCTCTTGGCAAAGAGTCACGAATATCAGAAACTACCTGTCCTGCTCCTGGGACTAAGCAGTTGGGTTAGCAGGAAAATGGAGAACATGTGCTGAGCAATAGCAATGAAAGTAGCTGTTCAGGAATAGAGAAGCTACTAAGGCTGCTGAAGTGGACATACAGAGAGACTAAGGAGAAGGCAACATGGGTGCACCTTATTACAGAAGACCACGCGTCAGGATTCTTACCAATCGATTCCTTTATGATAGTTGGGTCCATTAAAAAACTGTATCTCCTCAAAGGTGGATGGACTTGGGAAGTTACTGGTGACAGCTGGATGCATGGTCAGGAAGAAGTGCACAGCTGTTGTGCCTGTAACAGGAACCAGTTAATGGGACCTGGGTCACACATAATGCTTAACTGAATAAAAGGCTTTACACTGAAAAAAAAAAACAGTCCTCAAGTGGGCATAATCCTACCATGCCTGGCTAACCCACCCCTTAACTCATGCAGGTTGCAAGAGCAGCAACACTAAGCACTTTGGGACTGAACTTGACTCAGCAGTTCAATCCCATGTTTCAGTTCATGCAGCTGACTTCAGTCACCTCCTTAGCAAGACAGCTGTCACCCATGTCAGCTATCTTGTGTTCTTACTGTGGCTGGGCTACCCCCACGCCTCTTGTCTGTGGTGGCACAGCCACACTGTCATGTGGCAGAACCCATACCTGCCAAAGGCGAGGTGGTCTGAGCACTGCAGAGCAGTATCATGTGCTTGGGAAGGAGATGTGCTAGGGACATTAGTGTCCTTGGTTGAGAATTCAGCTAGAGATGCCTTGGCCTGCCTCTTCTGTAGATGTTTTCCCTTTACCCAGCCAAACCTGATAATCCTGCTCAGCACACAGCTGTAAGGCCTCCAGCAGGCCAATAAATCAGCCAAGAGAAGTGTCGTCTTCCTGTGCCATTGGAAGCAGCTTGGGCCATAATACAGGGGGGCCCATGCTGCACACACACCAACAGAGCGTCACAGTGACACAGGCAGGAGACTGCAGCTTAGCTGGGAAAAGCTTCCTCCCAAGGCCAGCATCACTGTTTGCTGTGCATGGTTGGCAGCTGCCGTTTCACTGCACTACAGAAAAAGCCACAGTTTGAAGACCTGCCTTTGGCTGAAGAGATTTTGCTCTCTTCAGCCTAGAAAGGACTCCTGAGGACAGCACATACAGCCATGTCGCTGCCAACCACAATGCCACAGCAGTCAAGAGATGGTGAAGCAGGTCAGACAAAAGAGAATCTCTACCTCCCACTGACAGTGACATGGAGCATGCAGCGGGTACGCAGATCTGTTGCAATAAAAGCACTAGGGGGCATTCATCGTAACCTCTGCTAAGCGTGTGCATTTAGTCCTGCTGACAACTTATGTTTGTGACACACTAAGAAAGGTCACAGATTCTCTGACCTTATGTGGAAAAGCCAAAACACAACTCTGCAGGTAGGGCTTTTCCCTGCGAATAAGGACTGAGCCAAGGAAAGTGCCAGGACGCGAAGTACTGATGGACTTGCCAAATTTAGGTTAGAACAAATCTGAGATTCTTTGAAATGTCCTCTGCGACCATTTGGCAGCTTGCACAAGGGCCAGCCATACGGACCTACAACACAGACCTTTCCAGCTCTCCTCTCTGAAGGAATGAGATGGAAGCTGCAATCCATCTTTAGATAAAGTATTCACATTACCAGTTTTCTGAGGTCCCACAACAAGGAACTTGGGGAGTCGATCGCATGTCTTCTCTTTGGACCAGATATCCTTGTGCCTCTTATCATCACAGGGATTCTGCAGCACAAGTGATGGGATTAAGCATTACCACAGGAGCTAATGGAAAGGGGAGGAAAAGCTCAAAGGACAGACCTCTCAGGAAAATGCTATTAGCCTATGGAGAACACTTCACAGCCATACTGCTGCTCTGCCAGGCATCAAGAAGAGTTAAGTAAAAACTTGGGGGCATGCTTTCAAAAGCTCCAAAGTGACACAGAGCCCAAGTCCCTCTGAGAGTGTTAACCATAGGCCTTGCCCTCTGTAGCTATGCTGGGCTGGGCTACCAGATAGTACAGCTCAGCATCTGTGAACTTCTGGCAGACAGACAACTCTATCACCTTCAGTTAATTTAATATCTCATTACCATGCAGAGAGCTGCTGCACTGGGATAAAATGGAATAAGCAGGTTTTTATTTAATGAACATGAATTCTGCAGTGTGAAATTATTTTAAGATTAATCACATTAACATGCCTGCAAGCTCCTCCAGTACCAAACACGGTCCTTCCTCGCACACTTAACATTTCACAGCAGCTTGCTCTAATACAAGCCCTTTAATGCTCCAAATGCCTGCAAGCCTGCCCCCAGCCACTTATGACAGCCACCCCTGCATACCTCTTGGAAAACCACTAGGAGAGGTTAAACCTGCCTTCTCACCTGCCACAAGGGATTCTTCTCCTGGGGAAAGATTTCAAAGTACTTTTTTGCAAGTTGGACAGGGGGCAGTGTTTGCAGGCGAAGGTTGGTCCAGCACTGCACAAACTTGACCAGGCTCTCAAAAGTGTAGAGTCCCAGACGGTCATTCCCATAGTTGGATAGGTGGGTCATGAAGATGCTGATCTGAAAATAGGAAAGACATGGGAGACTGGCAAATCAGGTAACAGTACTGTTTCCTCCTAGCATGACTCCCCTGTCAGCAAGGGGCTGTTTATATCTCAGACTGCCCTGGCTGTCTGAGTTGATGAATGTTCATCTGCCAGGATACAGCACTGCCTGGTGAAAAATGGAAGAAATGTAGTGCTTAGAAGACAGGACGAACTCGGGAGAGGAGGGGCACAGACCTCTAAGTAACCCCTGGGAATGTGGGGGGGTGGGTGATAACTGAGCCCTGGATATGAGTCCAGAACAGTTTCAAAATCCCATTTAAGTGCTCTGGGACATTATGGGGAACAAGGGTTAGTCAGTGATGCCCTCCTAGACAGAACCTTGCAAAGCCTCTTTCATGGGAGAACAAGACCTTCCCTTCCTCTCCCCGAGCCACATGCAGAGCAGTCTCCCCAGCTGCTGTGCCTGCTACAGCAGGGGAGCGGGCTAGGGAGAGGGGCAGCACGCTGCAGGCCAGGGCACAGTGGCGCAAGGGACAGTTTTCACAGGAGTGAAAGCCTGTCAGCTTTCATTCGCTTTGGTGTTGACATCTCAAGTGTAAAGAAACAACTGGCAATTCACACTTCAGAATACAAACGAGCATACCTGGGGATCTGAACACAGACTGCAAAGAGACACTGCACTAGGACGTTGTCCTAGGAACTGACACCAATTGATAAGGTTTTAGCTCGCAGGAGCCTTCAGCATAGACAGCCCCTGAGAAACATTCTGCCAAGCCTGAGGATGTAAACCCTCAGGCAAAGTAGCACTGAGCACCCATGGGAGTGGCCCCCCAGCAGGAGCTGGTGTGCTATCTCTGCCTTGCCAAGCCATCTCTTCTCTCAAGCAGATACATTTCCCTCCTGTCTGTTTTCAGTATTTTAACTTTTGGAAAAGAGTGCAAAAGACTGCTGCCACCTTGACTCTGGTGTGTGGCTGTGACAGGCCCCATGGAATTGGGCATCCCGGTGCCTGCAACACAACAGCACTTTGCCAGAAACAAACCACACCATGGCTAGAAGCTGGCAAAACAAAAGCAGAATACTAAGGCCAATGGAAGAATGACTACATGGATTATTTAGCACTCCCTGTCCAGTGGCTGCTAGCACAGACAGGGGAAAAGACCTCAGTCACAGTAGGGGCACCCATTGCTGCACAGTTCAGGGCTGAATCCTGATGATGCCAGCTAAGGTCAGCAGGCAAAAACAGGCTTCCCTGGAAGGGGGCAAGAATGGCTTTCCCACTCACAGTAGGGGAGAAACAAAAGGGGGAAGCAGGAGACAGATGGTCTTGGGATGAAGACATTTGCTGGCACCTGGGAGGTCTGAAAACAGTTTTCTGCCCAGTGTCACCATGGACCAGACTCTGTGCGATGAGAGGTACTGATAGGTAGCAGCTCTTTGTGCCTGAGCCATCCCCAAGACATTGTGAAATTAATTTAATCCTGTCTATAAGGTGCTCACACCCCAGGGTCTTTGGGCAGGCAACAGAAAGCAGTGGTAGGACTCTGGGACACATGGAAAGTGAGCAGAGTTAAAAGATTTAACACATTTGTCTGCCTGTGAGTTCTTCAATTCTGGTTTCCTACTGAGCTGACAGAGAGGCCCTGCCAGACAGGCTCTGGCACCTACACTTCAAAGAGCAGTGTGTGCTTGGTGCTCTTGTGTAAGGAGGATGTGCTAAATACAACACAGAGCGAAGGACAGAAAGATCTTCTGGGTAACTGCAGGGCCATGCCATGGAGCACGTAAGTTGGCAAAAGGTTATGTCTCATGTTGTATTTTGCCCATTCTGGGTGACACCAGGAAGGTGGTGTGACAGCAAAGGGTGGCCCATCCCTTTGACTTGCTAGTGAAACATTTAAGGAAGAATTTACTACATGAAGCATCTGGCTCACTGGCATAAACCAAGTACTGCAGCAGGGAGGATGCAGGTCACCACCTGGGGCCTCTTCAGGATTTCCAAAATAAAAAATCCAGGTTAGCAACTGTGTCTCAAGACTGACTACATTTGGTAAAATGGCTCACACAGGTAATGCTGTCACCTGCAAACAGTCCCAAGCAACTGGATTTAGGAGAAGACGAGGCAAGCCCAACCGAAGAGCCATTTCCCTGTGCTTCTGAGCATGCAGTCATGTCCTGTAACACACGTGCGCTGTTTAACAAGGCCTGGCAGCTTGCTTTGCCTCGTCACAGGTACTGCTGCCAAAACAGCTCTGAGCACTACTTCTGACATAAGCTACACTCAAGCCCCATCTCTCCCTCCCGCCCACCCACACCCAGTGACCCTGGGGGACTAGCTTGGTAATAACACCTCCCTCCTCTCCCCCTCCCTTCCACTGTCAGCATACCATGGTTTCCCTTCCTTTACACTGAGGAAAAATGAGAGGAAAGGTCACAGAGAGCCTAGAATACAGGAGGGTATGAGCATCCTTGCAATATGTACCACGCAGCTGTAGGCACAGCAGTAACCTGCCTGTGTAGTGCGAGCAAAAGTGTGTGTGAGAAGTGATCATAAAGATGCCCTTTGCTTCTGGGAAACAGCAACTGGGCACACGGCAGCCTGTCAGCTATTCTCCTTTCTGACATCAGACCTTGTTCACTAGTCAGAAGATCAAACATCATCTGTTTGCTCTGTGGAGTTAATCATACGCATACACGCTTGGAGACCCCTGCATGCGTATACCCACTCAAAGGGAGCTGGAAGCACCAAAAAGTACTGAAAGAGCCTGATCCAAGTCTGCTCCGGATCACTGCTAGGGCTGGCCAGCTTTCTATCAGGTCCGTGAGATGGCTCTATCAGTGAGGGGAGGAGTGCAAGGGTCTGAGTCACTGTGCAAACATGAGCAATGAAGAGGAGCTTAGAGCACAGTACTCCGAAGCTGACAAAGAGAGAAATGCTCCGCTGCCAAAAGGAAGAAAAAGTGTAAACGCTGGAAACATCTGAAGGCACCTGAAGGAGTTTTAAAAGTCACCACAAAAAGCCAAGAGTGAATCTGGCAAATAAGCTCATCCTGTACCAGAGCACAATCTTCCCAAACTTTTTGGATCACAGATCTCTACCAGCTGCTTGAACCGTCACATGCTCATCAGCAAATTTTAATGGGTAGCTCTAGAAACTACGCTTCTATAAATGCCTTGGCACAGCCTCCTAGACCAGCAATGATCTCTGGATTAGTCTGGCAACTGGTTTTTCAAGAGAAACCTAGAGCTCTTAAGTTTCACAGTGGCTATTTCTGCAAGTATTCTTTAAGATCTGACAATTAATGAGGTGGGACAAGGTCGAATTCAGCCAGAAAAGCAATGGTCACATAATGCAAAGAATAGCCTTCTCCTTATTGCAGACTTCTTATTAAGCAAGTCGATTTGGTTGTTGCGTATACAGATAACAATTGCGTCTCAGGCGATAGGGACGGAAGGCTGGCTTCCAGACTTGGAAGTAGGAATACCTACAGCTTTTTAGCTAGGGCCGTTATAGACCCATAACTTCTGCAGATCATAGACCAAGCCAGAACTGGTCACAGGCTAACCTTCAGAAACACATGGCCTGTTTGTAAACTACAGCCTGTTTGTGTGATGCACCCAGAGCCCATTGCGAGGGTCTTTTCACTATCACAATTCTCTACTTCTAGGAGTAGAGAGGCACTAAACACTAGGAAAAGCAAGACACAAGAAAACATTAAGTTCATGGAGGGAAAACGCTTGATTTTCTGATTCACTGAGCCTCTATAGCCCCAACCAAAAGGGCTAAAGCTGTGTATTCAACCCTGCAATCAAGATGCAAAAGGAGGGAATGGAAGAAAACATCATGGTCAGCAAGGCCACTGATTTTAGATGACAAATCCGACAAACAATGCCTGGGACCAGTGCTCCAGGGTTCCCACCTAGGAAGCTTGTCAGAAACAACCTACTTTCTCTCAGATCTGCTTGCACGACTTCTTGCCCATATTCAGGCACTGGTGGAAAATATGTATAAAGGAGAAGAAGGTAGAAATTTGGAAGTCACAAGAAAAGAAGAGATTAAACGTCGTTGTTATTCAGGAGTGGCTATAGCGATAGACATTCTAAAATCACTATCTAAACCTGATTTAGACATAATCTAAACCATTCAGAGAAAGGGAGGACAACAGGTGCCAAATCAGCTTTAGCAAGAAACAAATTCAGGTGGGGAATTGAGAAAGCTCCTGTACAATCAAAAAGAGCAACACGTCTTCCTGCTACAGCCAACACGCAGGAATGCAAGGGAGTGTGATCTGTGGTTGGACAGGGCTAGAAAGCTTCTCCTAATTCTATCCATTCAGGATTTTCTAAAAATGACTGCTTCTTTTTGTATCTCTTGCCACCTAGTACATCTTCCCAGCTTCAATGGGAAGTGAGAAGCTCATGTGATTTGCCAGCGTGGCTAAGAACTGGGAAGGGACTGCAGGGTGTTGAAGGTATTACATTAGCTTTGTGGCTTGATGGAACTGTCAAGTATTGAAAGGGAAAAAGAAACACCTGTGTTAAACCCAGATGTCCCAAAAATGCCTTAGGGCAACAACTACATCAAAAAAGCACGCAGAAATTGTTTCAAGTGTATACCTATTGAAAGAAAGGGGAGAACACCCCAGAATTGAAGCCCAGAAAAAGCAATTATTCTGCAGAAAACTCATCAGTGAGCCGGGGAGAAGCCAACAGGCAGCAGAAGTGGGTGGAACAGAAGGAGCCAAGGCACATCTCACCTCCGATTCATGAAGATGCAGCAGCCTAGGTAACAGTCACTCTACGTTGGGCCATGATCAGCATGTCACCCTGTCTAGTTTCTATCTGCAGAGTATTGCACTTGTCAATACTCAGTACTGATGCTTCCTTGGCAGTATGTAAACCAAACCAGAATTACCTACCAAGTACTTCCTTGGTCCTCTTTTTCGCATCTCTTTAGCATCACGCTGGAGATACCCGCACCATGAGGGTGGTTATACTCAATCCTCCATAGGATCTAGTTCTTTCCCACATCGGGCACATAAGCTGAGACACCCGTGCACTGATTCCCCTTTCAGATGAACTTACTGGGTTCAGGAGCACCGTCAGGAAGAGTTCACCACCACGAATGCTCTTGTCCAACTCCTTTGAGCCACCGGGGTATTCATTATAGAATATAGTATGAGTAAAAAGACCACAAGTCTGTCGAGGCAGAACCTGGCAATATCAGAGCAAAGCAAAGTTAGATAAGAGGAAGATGCAGCAGAATCTACATGTGACTGTATCAAAGCAGCACTCTGTGGATTGATATAAAGAGTAAGGGACACAAGTGACATAGGTTTGGACGACTCTCTTGATATTCCTCCTAACCATTTACTCGTTACAGTGCGAACAAAAGTCAGTGAGATCTCGATTTAGTCTTCTTGTGCTTGGTTTTGCTGTCCGTTCAGTATGTCTGGATTGTACCGAGAAACACAAAAACTGGCTTTAGTCAAGTTTTTTCTCTTTACTTAATTTGAAGATTTTGGAAACACTGGTGATATTAATGTCTCTAATGCAGGTTATTGGGAGACTGTCCCTTGGGCAGGAAAGTGGGCTTTGCTCACCCAGCTGTGCTCACCATGATCCCGTTATGGATGAATCCACGCCGGTACCGGGCAGGCCGTAGGTGTGGGTATTCTTCCGTGCTTGTTACTTGGATGCTCCAAACAGATTTCCATGCTTCATAGAGTTGTGTGTGGACAGGATAAACCCCAGAATGATGGGGGGCTACGGCATAGCCCAAGTCTGTGGGAATCCCATGCTCCTGGAAGCAGAATATGCAGCTTGATCACTCAATATTTAACAAATATCCTTAATAAGGATCATATTTAGCAACAGACTCCAAGTTGGAGCAAGGTGACAGAGTAACATGAAACACTCTGGATTGGGAAACTTGAAATACTGCTTGTACTTCTTGTTTTATGCATCTATAGAAATATAAGGGTGTTTCTATTTCAACAAGGGTGTTCAGCAGTGGTAACGGCTGCTGTAAGAATGGCCTTGTAGCTTGCAGGTGTGCAAATCAGATTAATTCACAAGCCTCAGGCTAGGCTCCTCGGTTACTACAAACTAATCAATGCTGTTAAGTGACATATCTCACTCCCACAATGCCTAGATCTGAGTCACTACAGAAGGAAAACAAAATTTCCTTAACTGATACAGAAGGAAAGGAATATGATGACTGGGATCTGTCTTGTCTCTAGCAATTCAGAGAAAAGCAGATATGAAGCAAGAGACTGTTGAGGGTAAAGGTATGCAGCCTGGAGCTATACTAAAATGACAGGAAATATCTGAATTTCATGGGTTTTAATTCCACTATGTGGTTCTGGTAACAATATGAACGATGACAGCTCTGCCCTAGTGGTGTACAATAAAACCAGAGCCCCTAAATGAAGCAACAACCTTCTCCTTTCCACTGCTAGCCTGTTTTACATTAAATATGTGTAATTGTGTTCTGTGCTTTGTCTCTGTTTGCAAAAGACTGCCCTGTTATTTAACCAGGAAGAGAAGGAGCCTAAATTGTTTCTATAATGCTGCAAATGTGCACTGAATTCAAGATCATTCCTAATCCGCGTGTGTCATGGGAACACAAGACAGCAGCCTGCTATTCCCAAGGGGATTACAATCAAAAGAACCAAACGAGAGGGGAAGAGGACATTTCAGAGAAACACGTATACTATATTCAACTCTGGCCTGTCAGCATCAAACAGACATTGTTCCAGCAGTGCAGGATGTTTGAGGCTTCCCACTCCTCTGCCAAAACCCAGGGAATTTCCCCTGGACTTCCTAGATAAGTAACTTTCTTCAGCATTGTCTGGGGAGGCCAGAAGTAGGGCTGCTAGCACACACAGTGTTTTTTTACTACCAACCAGGTGACTTCCTTACAAACCACAGTGAGCAAGGATGAAAAAGGCAATGCTTTCTCACTGCCAGGGTTTGCAAGTTTGGATGATAATGCTACAAGTTCACACCTTAGCAAACAAGAGCCTTGGGATTTGCACCCTGGAGCTGTAGCAGAGCTGCCTGGGGCCATGCAGGTGCCAGGACGCGCTTCCCAATGCACAGGCATGCACGAGAATGGTGCTTCTCGCCTGAAAACAGCGAGAGCCACACACCAATCTAAACTTTCAGAACTGCCTTTCTTAAATGCAGATGAGTTACTAGACTAGTATTTGGGTTCAGGAGGGTCCGAACAACTATTCCAGAAGAATGTTTAAGGATTAGTACTGTAAGTAAACAAACTGTGTAGCCCCTTACCACAGCAAACTGTTTGTTGAGCTTCATCTGCTCAGCCAGCACAGTGACATTGTGGAAAAGATGAGGCTGCATGTGACTCCACATGTGAGGGAACCACCAGAACTCCTTCCTGTGTTTGAGCAGCATGTCATCCCCTTCATCTTCCTCATCTGTACCTACAGAGAGCAGAAAAGGAAGTGCAAAAACAGAAGTCAGAAGAGGGGCTCAATGTTTCAAAGCAGCGGCTAATCCCCTGCAATGCTGAGTTGGTCCAACAGAGAATCAAGCCCTCTCTGATGTGTTACACACACACACACACGAACATGGGGGCTATATACAGGCACTGGGATGAAGCAGTGCCAGGGGCTTACCTGTGTGGTAAAATTTCCCTGAGAAGCCCAGGTTGAAGGTGAAATTTGGGACTAAAGTTCTCAGCTTATTCTGGGTGCTCAGTAAAGCCTGTTTGAATGAAAGGAAAAAGAAATGTTCTTATTCAGTTGCTCTGCAATTTTTTCTGTGCTCTACTGGTGCCCAGTTCAGTCTGAAGAGGTATCCCAGGGAACAGGGCTAAGGCATTGCTGCCTGTGGAGTGAAGCAGAGTAGCCAAGTGCTTCACAGAGTTTTTACTTGAAGCAGTCCTGCTGTACGGAATGGTGCCACTTTAAAACCACAGTCAGATGATGCTCTCCACTTCAATGAGAAGGACCCAGAGTGTCTGTGCTAAGGCAAAGGGACAATAAATCTCACTTCCAAGCAACAGTTCCCTTACTCTTTCCATGTTCAACCTCAATGCTCCCTTCCTCTACCATATGGACTGGGACTTTGCTATTGAACCTCTGCCCTTTCTCTGAGCCTGTGTATTAATGAAAAGGAGGATGCGGCAACACATGGTGCACAAAGGAAGAGACCTCAATAAGTGAACAGTAACTAAGTGATCCAAAGGGAGGGGGTTTTTAGAAAGGAAGGGTGGATTTGCAGAACTACCCATGCAAGGAGTCCTGCCATGGCAGGGAGGTATCCCTCGTTTTGGGTCCCTTGAAAGTACCAAAATCCTTTTGTTGTAGGAACGTTTCCTGGATTCTGGAAAAAAAAACCTTGAGGAGCTGACATTCACAGCCATGACATCTCCTACAGGTTCTCTCTTGCTCACTTGTGTCTGCTTTAAATGTCCAAAGTAATTGCTATAGCCAAAGGGAAGGAGCCTTGTGCCACAAACCCCAAGGTCCAGCAGCGTACAGAGTAAGACAGCAGACAGCCTTGACACAAAAAAAACCCCAGAGGCTCAGTATGTCACAAACAAGTAAGACACAAACTAATTCCAGTCAAATTTCTTCTGCTGGAAAACAATAAAAAGACATGAGCCATTAGATGCATGCTCTGCTGCTACCTGCGTGCTTCAGGGAAAGCGTCACTGGTGCAGCTCCCTGTGGGAGAAGTTCTCTGTCAAACAGGGACCTGGCAGGAAGGCTGTTGGCAGGTGACAGAGATGGTCTTGCCCAGGCAGTTGTTTAGGTTTTAATAGCTTTTCTAAGAAAGCAATGGATCAGTGGCTGCACCAAGCTGAAGGTGATGACCTCTCAACAGCAGACTTGGGCTAGATACAAATACACAAGCAACTTGGTACATAATATGGGGAAAGCATACAGACTTTTCAAACTGTGCAGGGGAGATGGGCAGAACTGTGCCTCAAGTAGCACAAAAGAGCACCACGCTGCTGCCTTCACACAGGTCACACTCCATGGGCGTTGTTTAGGCACACTGCTCCCCAGGTGGTGAAAGTGCATTCACAAATGCAGACTCTCATTCAGTGGAGGGACCAGCCTTGACACCTACCACTTCAGGGTATCCTGACAAATCACTGCTGTCACTAGTATTTCAAGAGTGTTGATCAAACACTGATCATCACATTAATACAAAAATGATGACTTCTGTAATTTACTTCAATCACCCATCCACTGCAAATGTATCTTGGAGCAAAGTTGTCAAGCAGTTTTATTCCCAAGGCAGGCAGCCCCTGACCTCTCACACATGGCAAGGTGGGAAGACCAGACAGATTATTTCTGCAGTGCTACAGACACTCTCAATGCTCACTCTGCAGGAACCGAACTTTCAGACTTTTCTCTAAAGGCACACTTAGACTGCCTGTTCCCTCTTCCCCACATCCACACAACAGTGACATCCAGTGCAGCCTGGGACAAGCTTCTAAGATCCCAGCTCCTCCATGGTCACATGCCTACCACATCCTTACACAGTCCCCACCCAAGAGCAGTATTTTGAGAAACATATGGCAAATGACATCTCCAGAACCTATCACAAATGTAGGCAGTGCTTTTAAAAGGTCATATGGCAGCAGCACTGATGGCTGAAGCCTCCTTTGCTGCACAGGATCCAGAATAGGCAATGGAGGGTCAAGTTCCCCTCATGTAACCCCGTAAGACACAGAGACACATCCCACACATCACGGAGCACAGACTAAGAGCTGTTCATCTCTACAGAGGAGGACCCATTTGCCCAGCTGGATGACAATACTGCGTCAAATTTGAGACCAGCACCTTGAACACATCGCCCAGTATCTTAGACAGGAAAATGCCTCTTTATTTTCTTGTCTCCAGAGCGGTCCCAAGCCTCACCACTTCTCTCTGCTGCCGTGAAAGGCACATCCAGTTCCTCCTGCCCGGGTAGGAGGGTGGAGGGAGGAAAGACAGCAGCTAAGAGGCTTAGCATTCCGCTGCACCAAGGGAGATTTTAAGCCTGGCTGGGGTTACCATGGCGACACATCTGTCTGATGATAAATCCCAAAAAGCCCTACTCCAGCAGGCAGCAATCCTTTGTGTCCGGGGAGGGAGCAGGGAGGAACCATGGGGGCCTCAGAAATTCTGACGCTATGGAACCCTATTGAGTCCTGCTTTCCTGGCAGGTTTATTGATAATTGCGTGCCATCCCTCCGCTGATGCTGCGTCCTTTTCACAGCCACATCCGTAATGTGGCACGGCGTGGGTTTGAAGAAATGTCTTTCCCCTACACACAATGAAAGAGACTAAGGAGCCAAGTAAAATATTTTGAAATTTTTTTCAACATATTATGCATTCGCTGTTCCCTTGCACACTGGTTCCAAGAGGTCTGTGAACTGTAGTAAGGTGAAACAATACAGATGGGGGAATGAGCTGGGAAGATAGCATTTCTCTATGTTCTGACACTTCTGCACTGTGTTTCTCTTTTATAAAGTAGGATGAATATGAGTACTAATAATACCTTAGAGGTGACTCAAGTGGCATTTCATTTATATCCATAATGTGCTCTGAGATTCTTAAACGAAAGGCAATCAAGAAATGTGGAGTAGGCTATCCATTAAGATATAAAATAACTAGCCAGATGCAAACAGATCTTCATGTTCATATTTAAGAAATTTAGTTGCTCACATAGTATGGGACAGAAGGCTAGCATTTTAGCTATCTCTCACCGTTGAAAAGCAAAGTTTCCTCCCTAGAAAACCGCTCTCCAATCCCTTCATGAGTTTCTGTTCTATGTTTTCTAACTATCTTCCATTCCAAAAATCCTTCCAAGATGCAGCCAAGCCCACTAGCTAGCCAGGAAGGCCCCTTCCCCAGCTAAGCTCCCTGCTAGAAGCTCAGCAAGGCTCACCCCAGGAAGGAACAGATGGGGTGTCCAAGAGATTCCCAGCACTGGCCACCAGAAATCATAAGCCACATCAAGGTGAGACCTGCTTCACGCTTGTCACAGTAGATCAGAGAACATCCTCTGCAACCCACGACCTGAACTTTTAGTACCTAACTGGGGCAGCCACACTGCAGGCCCAAGTGACACATATCTACATTCTAGTGCACGTTTCTGGACACAATGCAAAAAAGGTCTAAACTTTAGTCTGATGTTTGATGGCCATTACTTTTAAAAAAGGCTTTTTAATAGCCTCAAATGCTCATAAATATTTATTTCCAAGCAAATGTTATGGAAAAGCTAAAAATTGTGCCTTTTTTTGCAACACATTCAAAAAAAAATCTATATAATGTCACTGATGGATCTGCAAAGATTTACTCACCAGTCACTGCAAGCTGTTGATGCCATCCAGTGAAAGAAAAAAACTCTCTCTTAGTGGCATTAAAATCCTAGGAGTGAGGAAGAAATGAGAGAAGCCACAGCACCCTGACTGTACCCTCTCTTTAGGACATAATCTAGAATGGCATGGTGTCTGTGGCATCGCAGTAATGCGGGGCTCAACCTTCATGCAACTCCGTTTTTTTAGCTATAAAAGCTTTAACTTCCAAAAGTGTTTGCAGATATTTTAGCTGTTTCATACAAAGCCTAAATATTACCTCCCCTATCTCAGGGGAGGCAAAAGGGGGAAATAAGGTTGAGAATCAGATGCTGGGAAGAGAGGATACCACGAGCCTGGGAAAATAGCACACAGACAAATGTAGAGAAACAGATGATAAGAAATGAAGGAAGAAAGAAGAGTTCTTTGACAGCCTCTTCTCAAATATTCATACAAAACATAGTAGGAATGTGCTGCAGAAACACCTTCTTCATAGGAACTGCCCCTGTGGATGTTGGGCAGCATATTCTCAGGAGGATTTTCTGCAATTTTCTCACTGTCCAGCAGTAGCACTGGCATACCTCAAAACAATGCTGTCAAAATAGAAAGCATTCATGGTACTGATGTTTCTATCTCCCCAACAATGTTAGAATCAGCAAGTTAGAAACTGCTGAAAATTTTCATTTCAGATAAAATAATCCTCTCTGATTTAGAAAGGCAAGAGCTGGCTGACATCACCCTCACTAGATTCTCTCTCTTCTACCCTCACCATTCATAACCAAAAATGAAATGACTGGCCTTGATTTTCACTTAGCTTGCTCTCAGACTTGCTAGCAATGATTGCTCACTGTTTATGCCCTTGTAGAGATTACCAGCAAAAGAGGAAAAACCTCATCTATTTAATCTTCTTTCCTCATACCTAAAGACAACCAGGAAGGGTCACAAAAGCCAGATCATTTTGCATTAGAAATAGCTTGCCTTTGTTGGTTAGTTCCATGGAGGTTTGGTAAATTCTGAGGATTATGATTTTAGAAAAGACTGAATGCGCAATAATTGAGAAGGGATTCTCTGAGATTTTGTTTTGTTAATTATGTGCAGCTTGAATCTCTGGTAAACCTTACAAGGGAAAAATGTTTTCCTTGTGCAAATTTCAACTGTTTCATTTCACCTGAGGGCTGCAAGCTCCTGCTGCAGCCCTTCAGCAGAAACAGGAACTCAAGGGTTATCAACTTTAAAGTAAAAGCAAGCATGATTTCTTTTTTTTTTAATTAAAAAAAGCTACTCAACCCTTCTTTCAGCATCACAAATAAAAACATTTACCCTTTCACACAGGATATCTACCATGGGCATGCACTTGTTCAAATTATAATTAGCATTTTCTTTTAATAGTAATTTCTGGGAAGCTCTGTGAACATGGACCTGCATACGGCAAACAGGCTCACTGGGATAGCAGATTCAATTTTATACCTTCACACAACATCCAAACTTCAAACTGCTACCTTGACTGCTGTAATCTAAGCTTTAAGATAAGGAGCTGTGTGTTGAGATAACAGCCCTGAAACAGAGCTTTCATATAAAAGGCCAAAGAAAATGCCAGCTGTTCTGTGACTATTATATCCCCTTCTCTCCCCATGGTGTGAGGCTATCAACAAATCCATGTAGTTATTTCTCACTTTCAAAAAATAAAAATTCATTAACCTCTCATGGCTCTGCAATCAGAGAGCTGCTTTTAAATGGATAAATCTGGGTTTTATCTGCTTTGCCTGAAATTCTCTGCTTACTGATCACAGATTATTCCTCCATTTCACCCTGTTAAAACCCAAACAAAGCATCTTTTGGAATTATCTCGTCTGGGTTTGTTTTTAACGTTACTAGAGCAGCCTTTGTTTCCAAGAGGTTTAGCACCTATCTCCTGTCCTCTCACTTGGGTCTGTAACGTGCACAAACACTACAAAGGTGAGAATCTCTGCCACTTTGGACTAGAGGATGCAGGGCCTGCTTAGGTCCAAGATAAGATTGTGATCCTTCAAAAACAAGCTTTCAGAGCATTGCAGCACCTCAAAACACGGGGGCCCTGAGGTGAAATGAAGCATATTTTAGCATTTTCCTTACATAAGTATTGTATACAACTGGTCCATTTTTCTATACCTCTCTGCTTGGAAGCACTTTTTCTATGCCTGTTTGCTTAGAGCGTTATGGTCAAAGGTGGCTCTAAAGAATTATTAAAGAATGAAGCAAGTAAAATAAATAGTGGCACACAATTAGAGCTGCTTCAGGCATGTAGCTTCAAATGAACGAAAAAGATAAAGCTAGCTCCATGTAGAACGCAGGAGTTTCCTTTTCCCCAAGCTAAACTTGGGATAAGAAGCAGAACATAAAATCTCAAAGACCTGAAAAAATGAACTGAGATGTGTCTTGCATGGATGCATAAAACATGTAGAAAAGGTGGTAAGGGTGAGAGAAAATCTTTCTTTTCCCAATTTGGTTATGTCCTGAAAAGCTAGATGGCTAAAACAGACTGTAGCGGTTTACACCCCATGGACTAGCCTACAGTTTTGCAATATAATATATACAGTTGCTATATATCATAATAAGTAATAATATAATAGAGTTGTTTTATTCTATTCTAACACAACTTGCCTTTTCCTTTTGAAAGGTAGAGTTTAGAGCTACAAATAGACTGACAGAGAAAATCTGCATATGCTTGCTCCCTGTGTTAAAGAAGAGACAGGACAGACCACCACAGGCATCCTCCTCTTAAATTCAGATGCCAGCTACAGGTCCTAGAATGAAAAATGCTCTATTTGAACCTGGAAAAACTGTTGAGAGCATCACATACAGTGCCTAGCATCTTTGCAGGCTACTTCTCTGTTTAGTATGAGAACAATTGCAGCAATCAACTCTTTCACTCAAATTAAATGCAACCTTGACTTTCCTGGCATATCATACACACCAGAAATTTGACTGGGGCCTATAGTTATTCTGGGGATTTTACCTCTACATCAGACACTTTCATGCGAGTGCCCTCTTTTCCCACAAATATATCATCAATGTCGACGAGGATGTAGCGATCAAGTGTGAGACAGAGGCGCTTGCCAGTCAAGTAGGCAATGGCATCCACAAAAATGAGTTTGTGCAGCCAAAAATTGAGGTTATTGCCGAAGAGAACCCGCTGGATCCCATCATGCAGACCCAAGTCCTGCACCACTGTGGCATGCAATGCTTTGTGGGAGGCCAGGTGAGGAATGGACTCTGAGGACTTTGTGCTGGCCAACAGCACTGGCTCGTAGGTGCTGTGGTTTGACTGGAACACAGTCCAGTCATCACCAGGCAGCGGACCCTGCTCCACCTCATTAGCCCGGGTGACATAGAGCAGGGGAGCACTAGGGTTGATGTGATAGTCCCGCAGCCCCAAGTTGGAATGTAGGAAAAGGGGGAAACCCTTGAGCTGTGCACTCAGTAGGCTGTTCTCGTTGGCTTTGAAAAAGCCTATAATCCCCACTCCATACTCTACACAGTATTTGTCCAGCAGCTCTCGGTTCCAAGCATCTAGGTTCACATACTTAAGGATATTCTCATAGATAATAAGAGCGTAGCGTCCCCTATCTTTGTCTGTCAGGGTGGGCATGTCGCCTTTGCCAGGGGCAATCTCTGTCCTGTATTTAAACCGGCTAGATTCCAGGATGGCTACTATTTCCTGCCCCAGCTGGGAGTAAATGCTTTCCACGAAGACTAGCACCACAGGATCTGTGCGTGAGGTGTCCACAGATTTTGTGAGCCTCCAGCTGGCTTGGGGTGGGATCAAGATGCGGTGCTGGTTGCTGCAGTCACTGAAGGGCAGGGGTGGTGGTTCCTTGATTTTGGGACTGTTAGTGACGTAGTAAGCCAGGATGCACATGGAGATCAGGCTGAAGGCAATGAGCAGCAGGATCAATCTGTGGAGCTCCAGCTGTCGCACGTGCCGCACTACTTTCCACAACTGATTCATGGTGAGGCGGGCTGCCCACCCCCTCCTCACACTCTGCGCCCACGTTGCTCTTGAAATCTCCAGTGCCGCCGTGGCAGTATCCAGCAGCAGCTCGCAAAAAAGAAACAGCAGCTGCGGAGAGAGACAAAGCTAAAGCAAACAGCTACAAGGCTAGACTCCCAGGGATCTGCCATTTATCTCAAGTAACCATGGCCCTCAATTCCCATTGCTCCTTTGTATGCTTCCTCCTGTTTCTCTCCTCTCACTCAGAAAAGTCTTTTGGAGGAGCAGGGTTTCCTGAATTTCGTCTCCAAGAGCAAATCAGTCTGTCATCCTATGCACAAGCAGTTTCAGCTTAGCATTCCCAGGTGTCCTGTTTCTCATTTAGCTGTTTCGCATTCACATGATGGCACCTTCTCTTCGCATCCTGCAATTGAAGAAGAAAACGTCAATTCTCAGTATGGATTCATGGTATTTAACAGGCTTGAAATGAAATGGCAGGATCAGCAGGTGCTAGGTGGGCAGCATCACTTGCCTGTCAGCAGGCAGACCTGTTCCCTGGGAAGTGATGCACACCATTTGCACAGGAGCTTGGCAGAACAACTGTAATGGCCTTTGGAAGAAAGGTCCTGGCAGTGCGCAGGGACTCAGCATTTGCCTCAGGTGAGATTCTCGCACACTACAGCAAAAAGAGCTGGCGTACCTGGCCTTCCCCCACTCCTTTTTATGCCACTGAACAGAAAATATGAACCCCTTTCTATTCTAGCCTATATTTCAAAATTAACAAGAGGAGAGAACTGTCATTCTCTGTTTTGTCCTCATCCTCATACTAATGACGACGCATCCAAGTCGTTGCCAGTGACTTGCTACATGCTCCGATACTGCTGTCCCAAACCCAGCAGGTTGCCTCAAATTCCCTCTTGCAGCTCTCTTGCCCCGCAGCTCCCCATTTCCATGGTTCCCACCCCTCTACGAGGCCGCCCCATCTGTCCTGGGGACTCATGTTCTTCCAGGGCTCTCAAAACATAGCTCCAGGGAGGCACTGTCCCTTGGGCGTCGTTGAGCCGGGGGGGGGGCACAGGCTGCCCACACACTGCGCGCCTAATTGCTGCCAATTGATTCAGTAGCAGTTGGAGATGAAACATCTCTTGAAACCTTCCTCACCTTCCCTTGTATGCCACTGAAGAGCATGAAGCCAGTTTTAAATCACCAACAGCACGGCATAAATTTGGGTTGGTCTCAAATACATGAAACCTTCTTGTTATGAAGCTCTCTCACCTCCTGCTTTGTGTTTATGACAGCAGACTATTTCACCATATGTTGTTATTTTTCCAGGATAAAACGCTAAACAAAGCCATCTGAAACACAAACACCAGGGAAAGTAACTAAATCGCTCCTTGGTTTAAAAATAAAATAAAATCGCTGTGTAGTTTTCTCTCCCTTTCCAGAAGTTTGACTTACCTACAGCAACAACACCCAGGTGTGCATTACTTGGGATACAGGCACATTCGTGGGGAGCACCTGCTGCCCCTCCCAGCCCAGTGCATGGACACCCAGAATGCCACATGTTGCTCACCAAGCCAGCTGCGCCCAAAATGAGCTCTCTGTGAAAGTTAAAAACACTTTTTTCTCTCCAAACTTTTCTTCCTCACACACCCACAGTCCTGCAGACATGTGCTCCACCACACACAATCCCTCCAACCACCTGCTCAGCTGGCACAGCTTACAGCAACGGGAGGCACAAGAGCAACAATAACAAAAAGTACTACCAAAACAGTTCTTTATCCTTTCTCCATTCCTCCCATTTTTGAGCCGTTTTGTTACTATTTGTTACTAGGAGACTAGTTTGTCCATGAGTTTAAGCCAGGCATAAGGTTTTTATACAGTAAAGTCAGGGTTCTAACAATTAGCTCCACCAGAAAATAAACTACTTGTGAGACAGATGCTTATTTTGCTCCACCAGAAGTTACTTGCAAGACAGATGCTTATTTTGTAATTTGTATTACTAAACAGAAAAAAATCCTTCTGAGTCAGGGAAAATATCAGTTCACAGATGAGGCCAAAAGTCCCACTCTGAAGACTCCCACCAGGCTGTTTTCCAAACTGCTGGTGCAGCTTGAAGCAGAGACAAAAAAACCCCAAGCACATTGTATATGGAAAGATATAATATTGCTAACTTTGTGACAGCAGGTGGAAAAGAGTCAGAGTGCTCTTTACAAAAGTCTTGTAATGATCATTAAGTATTATCTCAAATAACTTCTATGCTGCAAGCTCAGCAGTGCAGAAACTGTCTGGTGTAGTGCACAATGAAACCTTATCCCCAATGAGGTCTTCAGAAGAGCTGTAGACTGTAAATGTAAAGTATATTACAAAAATAATTTTCCACTGGAGAAACTGAGACACAACAAATCTTATTGAAGGTCATGCTGCAAGGCAGTAGAAGCGTCAAGATCAAAAAAAAGAAAAAAAACTCTGTTCCCCAGACTCCACATGGATGGAGTCTCCATTCCCAAATGGCTGTCTGCAATGACAGAGCTGGGCTTTGGAAATCTAGCTCAGCCAGTGACAATAAGCTGTATTTTATTCCACGCAGACAACTCATCATCCCTCAGTTTTGTCTCTACATACTGTTAACTTTTTATTGGAAAAAGGACAAGGGAGGGAGGGGAGAAATTGCTGTGGGAAGATGTAAAAAACAGAACTCACATAGTTTTTCCCTTTTTTTCATTACTGAAGTGACAACTGATTTTGAATGCATGACTCTTTCAGCTGCGTGCAGGATACAGCTTGTAATTCCAGTTCTAGTCAAGTTCAGTCCCAGTGGTACACTGGGACTTCCAGTGCTATCAGCATAGTACCCAAAAACATGTGCCACCTTTCAGAAGCAAGCAGGAAAATAACCCTTCCAGCCTCCACAATGAGCCTTTCCTATCCCACTGCCTCTGTAAGGAAGGCCCCAACGTTACTACCCTTGTACTTGGCATTAGAGCTCCAAAGTTGCACTGAACTGCAGAGAGGCAGGTGCCAGCAGAGGCAGAACTCAGCAGGACAGAGAGAGGTTACACAGAAACATATAATAAATGCTGTATTTTTTATGAATTCCCTGTAAGACAATATATATACATAGCTCCATGCATATTAGCTGCTACGAGAAGTGGCCTTCATTCATACAAAACACTCCACTCTGATTCCTACATACTTGATTTGGACAGACAAGACCGAGAATTACAAGTCAATGTCTTCTGAAATAGCTCACATCCTTTTGCTTTTTAATCCCATTGGATAAAATAGAATAATTAGACTATTTCAGATTAAAAGATTCCCTATCTTAACATGTATTAGACAAGAAGTTGTTTTTGCAGGAGAAAGTAACATAAAGAGGGACTTAAAAGTTCCGGAGCCCATGCGTTGCCTGCAGGAATGTCCGAGCAAGTGTTTCTGGGACAGAATTTGTAATCGAAACACCACAGTAACAGTAAGAAAACTGAGAGTATGCTGGTCTGTGCAAAAGCCTGGCAAAGTACTGTACTATTTTCACAACTCTTTACCCCCAAAACATCAACCTGGAAAACACTTCTCTTCCCTGGTTACACTCACTCACCTCTCCAACTTCATTTTTAGTGTTGAACTGAGTCTCTATTTGGCTGTAGCTTCAGTTTCATGGTTATCAGTTTAAAGATGAAAATCACAAGACAACTGGATTATTCTGCAGAACAAGGATGAAACCAGAGTTTAAGCTAGGCTGCCACACCTGCAGTGCCCAGCTGAGGGGCAAGAGAGAGGAACACCCTTTGCTGAGTGCTTCTGAATCACAGCAGTGTTTTGGTAACAATAACTCCATTCAAGCCTCTAGCGAAGCTCCCAAACAAGCCCCCATTTGTTACATGGGTGAGCTCAAAAAAACAAAATTAAAAAAAAAAGGCCTGTATCACATTGCTGCTTAAGAATCTGTCAGCTCCGATCTCTTTAACAAGGCTTCACAGCCAGAGGGCATGCCAGCTGGCACTGTATGCATTTAGCTCTTTGGGGACCACATCAGCTGGTTTAGGTTCAAACAAAAAGAAAAAAACAGCAACAAAGCAAATATACCAACCAAAATTTATATTAAAAGGTGAGAGAGCTGTCAGAAACCATCCATACCCAAAACACAAAGACCAGAAAGATCTACACTGGAGAAGAGAGAAGAGGAGGAGACCTCATACTGAAAACTGCTCCCTCTTAAAGGAAAAGAGAATACCTGTGTCCTCTTCTGAGATCAAACTCCTTGGAATCTAACATCACAAAAACCCAAAGTTTATAGATAAATTAAGGTCCACTCCAAACTCCTGCCAGGACTGCCTGCGTGTGAATTGCAGGAGGTGGCGGTCAGAACGCACAGCGAGGATGAAGTATTTCACTGGTGCAAGGACGCAGGCTCAGCAGGTTCCCCTCTTGTCAGAAAGGCATCACTAGATCGGTGAGCATCAGCTGCAAGGTCAGCTATCTCACAAATCACTAGCATTAAGACAAATGCTTTATAAAACTTAGACATTATGTTTCCTAGTGATATACAGTGTTAATGTGAAACAAACCGTTTTGTGAATGATCAGCTGCTAAGCCACATGGCAACTGATCTGATATGTAAGCAAGATAGCAATCGGAATTGTGTGGTTTTAATGTCTGATCTCCAGATATTTCCAACGCTTGGAAACTGTTGTGGGGGATCAGTATAAATACTCAAAACCAGCACTTGCCCCAAAACAGTGCTGAGAATATATGTATTTGGGGCTGTTGCTACATTCATGCCAAGGCACATGGAAGATAATATGTGTCATTTGACACCTTTATCAAGAATTTGGGTCATGCAAGCTGCTTCCTAGCTGAGCCAGGAGGGTTTTACCACCCTAAAAAAGTGTCTTGAGTACATTTCCCCAGCCTCTTTTATTATTTATAATATAACCCTTCTTTCTGGAAAGCACAGCGGTAGGACCTTGCCTTTGTCCACAACAGCTCTAATTCAGAGGTCTGTCTTTGGCACTTCCTGCAAGATGGTTGTTGCCTCGGGCCCCAGAGGGACTGCAGTAATTGAGTTATACAGTAATCGGAGAAGGAATCTGATTGATTTTCCAAGCCATTCCACTTTAATGGTGTCATCATGACACAAAATTCCTCTTTCTCTCCTTGATTGTGAGACATCGAAGCCCCTCCCTTGTATGCAGTGGTATCTGTATGCCAGGCGTCCAGGTACAGCCCCCTCTCTTGTGAAGGTGGGGAACGTGGCAAATAATGTCAGCACAGCACAGTGACCCGCATGGCAAAACAATTAGTAGACCCTCAGGATAATGAACACTGGTTGTATTCCACATACTGGATAAAAAAAATACCGTGGAAATTACAGCCACGCTGTAATGTAATTGCCAACCAACCTAATTTTTGGGCTCTCAGCACATGTTTCAGTTAGCACCCCTGCCAGTCAAATCCTGCAGTGAGAGACTGCCCATGGAACACAAAACTTGGATCAAAGGGCAAGAAACACTAACGGTGCCCGCGCTGCTCTGACCGACAGGCTTGCAGCCCCCAGCCAGCGCTGAGCTCTGGTTCAGCAAGTGCCCACGCCGGGATGGGCCTCTTTCGGTGCAGACCTGTGGTACGCCAGAAAGCCGCCAGCTAGCCAGCAGGCTTGAAACATGTCAGTCTGATTTAAGATAAGACCTGTGCGATGAAGTAATAATTATTTTTATTTTTTTATTATCATCCCCAGACAGGTATGTAACTTCACACCTTCTGCAAGAGCAACAAACCGCAGTCCGTGCCAAACAGATCTGCATGAACTCCTCTCAGCCCGGCGTGGTGGAAACCCAACCGCAGGCTTGAATTTACCCTTGTGCCAGTGCAATGAAGCTTGAAGGCACCATGAAAGCAGAGATCTTGGCAAGGCTGGCTCGTGCTGCCAGGCCAGCTCCATTGGGCTGCACAGGGATCCCATGATTCCAGCAAGATTCTTGCTCTTGGGATACATGATATATCCCTTCCACTGACAACCCAGTTTGCGGCAGATCTTTGTTCTCTGACTGGTTTACAGTACAAAAAACGAAACAACAGGGTAGGCTTTCCTGTGCCAATGACAGAAGCACAGCCCAGCGCTACCTGCTAGCAACGTAAACCAATCCTTTCCTCTGAAAACAAAAAGGTCCTCCCCATAAGAGCTTCCACGAAATCAGTTTTCAGCTCCCTGCCTTCTTCCCATCAGATTACACTCACTGCTTAGGGCCATTACAACTGACATGACTGATTTTCAAAAGCAAGGGAATTTCAAACTTTTATACTGAGGTATTCCCAAGCCCCTGTAAGTTTCACTGTCTCTGCACAGGACAAATTTGGGCAGGTATGCTGGTTTTGGCTGGGACAGAGTCAATTTTCTTCATAGTAGCTGGTATGGGGCTGTGTTTTGGATTTGTGCTGGAAACAGTGTTGATAACAGGGATGTTTTCGTTATTGATGAGCAGGGCTTGCACAGAGCCACGGCCTTTTCTGCCTCTCACCCCACCCCACCGGCGAGGGGCTGGGGGGCACAGCTGGGACAGCTGACCCCAGGGATGTTCCATACCATATGACATCATGCTCAGCTTATAAAGCTGGGAGAAGAAGGAAGCAGGGAAGATTCAGAGTGATGGTGTTTCCCTTCCAAATTCACCATTACATGTGATGGAGCCCTGCTTTTCTGGAGATGGCTGAACACCTGCCTGCCCATGGGAAGGAATGAATGAATTCCTTATTTTGCTTTGCTTGCATGTACAGCTTTTACTTTACCTATTCAACTGTCTTTACCTCAACCCATGAGTTTTCTCACTTTCACCCCTCTGATTCTCTCCTCTACCCCACCGGGGTGGGGGGGAAGTAAGCAAGCAGCTGAGTGAGGCTGAGTTGTCACTGGGCTGAACCACTTGTGTATCGGCCTGCCTAAACACCAGATGTGCAAACTGGGAACAAAAAGAATTGTTTAAAAACAATCAAACAAAATTTCAGCCTTCAACAGTTGCTGATGCTACCTACTTAATAAAAATAATATGTAGCTTGGCAGCTACACACCTTTGCTGGAATGAAAAGGAAAGACTACAGGTATTGTGGTGGCAGAAGCACACTCAGAAGTCAGAGCTTTCCACCAGCTGAGGGGGATGTAACTGCTCTGGGGATGCATGGATCTCTATAATGCAGCTGCTCATATGAGAGAAAGGAGGTACTTTCCTCACAGATGACCAAATGAGCATCCCTACTTCTTTACTTCATGTGCCACTGAAGCCCTAACACCCAGGTATCAGTCTACCACAAGAACGGCACAGTTTCATTCTGGACTTACTCTTCCTTCTGTTCTGTGCCTTTCCTGACACATAAGTCTATGCATGCTCTGACTCTAACTCTCTTCCCAGAGCAGGTGACAATGTGAGACACCAGCTCCTTTCTGCAGCCAGCCACTTGGAGCTGTGGGACAGAGAGCTAGAGTTAGCGCAGGTGAGAGAGCCTGCCACATAAGGGCACTCCAAGTCGCTCTCCAATCCCACCCAGGTGGGAAGTTAATATCTCGGTCAACCCAAAACGTGGGAACGCACCACCATCAGCCTCCTCCTTACATCGGTAATCAACAAGTACACTATCATGGCAGAACATCTTCAACTCAGCTGCGAGAACAGGAAATAAATGAAGTTCCTTCAGCATTAGATATGGACAAGGATCTAATTTCCATTCCCTCACGCACCCTGCTTATCACAATTCAGATGAACGATCCTGCTGCAGAAAGAAAAACGTCTTCTGTGCTGTCTTCTCTTAAGTATTTTAATCAAGTGGGGAAATACAGTCAAACTGTGGCAAAACCAAGACAACCCAGTGTCAGTCAGAGTTGAAGTGTCTTAATATAGAAATGTATGTTGTGAGAGTCTATCTGCAATTGCTATGAAAGCAGCCTAACCATTCTTCCTTTGAGCTACACTTTAAAAATCTGACCTCAGTTAGCAAGAGGCTGATCTATATTCAGTTGCTTCCTCCTGTCAGGTAACACACAGGAGCCGATCTTCTTTTCCAATCTACTGCCAGGTGCTGGTCATACGCCGACAGCCTCTGACTGCACTGCCCAGTCTCTGCCTTCTGACCTGCGAGCTGTACCTGAGCTCAGGTTCAGCCGTGACCTGGACTACATTACAGGTATGCTCTGCCTTGCTGACCTGACTTTGGACCTGCTTGATGACTATGCACTCATCTGGTGGTCACTGGATTCTAGGTTGAACTTGGTGGCCGTCACTGACCGCCTCTGTCTTGATTGGGTACTGTTGCTGAAGGTGCTGCCTGTGTCACAGGAGGAGGAGGATGGAGACCCTGTGCATGGTGGGTCAGGGCTACTGCAGCCTACTGGGGTCCTTATCGCCTTGATGGACTCTGCAGCAGGGTCACACGCTAGTCAGTTTCAATGCATGAAGGATGTGTAACTGAGAGCAGAAGCGAGTCTGCTAGAGAAACAAGGTGATAAAGGGTTGTGGCTATTGTTAGACTTCCCCTGTTTTAATGTGGGTGGAATTATTTAATTTTCTCTCAAACCGTCTGTGTTTGTAGTTGTTACAAAATCGGAGCAACACAGCCAATGCACACTTATTTCCCCGCCACAGTTTACACTGTCATGTTCACTACATTTTTAAACAAGAATTTCAACATTGTACCTTCAGTTCCCCCTTGTTTTTAGACAATGAACACAGAGATAATTCACTTCAAACTATACTGTAATTACACATCATAGTTCTTCACCTTCCTCCCGTTTTATAGACTTAATTGCTAAAGTGGGCACTACATTCTTACATTTTTAATTAGTCAACTGATTACGAATAGAATTTTTTTCTACTATGAAGCTGCATCTTTAAAATATTCCTTTATGCAGAGTAAGTCCAGGACCTCATTAACAGCCTAATTAAGGGTATAGACAAACTCAGGGACAAAATCTGCCATATTTGCAATCAAACCTACCCTCTGACACAACTGAAGTTTTGGCAGGAAAGTGCAAGAATTTTGAACAAAACATCCTTCCATTACGGACTGCAGCTGAAGACAAAAAGAACTGGTATGAAAAACTGCAAAGTGCCCAATTATGGGTTTTGAAGACTAAAGCAGCTATCTTGGAGACTGTTTTCCAAAATCTACAGGTAGTAAAATTCCCAATAAAATGCATTCAACTACTGAAAATCTGATTAATTTTTCATTATTAACATGGAAACTATTTATGTTTTGAAGTAAGAAATGGTTCTTTCCATGAAGAGATTAAGTTTTGAAGTCCACTTTTAGTTTCTGATAATGGAAAAATGCATGGCTAACCTTCATGTAAAAAATTAAGGGGGTTAGTCTTGTGTGCCATTTTGCAAGCTTTTGTAAGTATCTATAGGATTAAACAATTATGAAGCTATTTGTTTCACACATAGCAGCAACATACGAGGTCAGATATTATTATTAGTGACCCTTAAGAAAATAGAAGTGTTCAGAACACTGTTTATTATGAAACTTACTCTAAAGCAACATGAATGTTTTCAGGGTTTCTTTTTCTTTCTTAATAAATCTTCACCTCACTTCAATTAATTAAATAGAAACCAGAAAATCCCAGCAACTTTAAAAAAAAAAAAAAAAAATAAAAATCAATGATCAGATTTTCTTTTCTCAGTTGGAATGGAAAGAACAGAGTTGCCAGAAAAGAGAAGTTCTCTCCAGGTGGAAATGTGCATCCGCCTGTACAGTGAGGTGTTCAGTAGGAAAGGTAACCCACTTCTCCTGGTCTAGCATGGTAGAAGGTGTTCAACCTATAAAACGCGCTGCAGAAAACCCAATGACTTGATCCCCCACTTGCATACAACATAACCACTTACCACCACAGAGTTTTACTAACGTGGTGGGTCTTCTGCTTTTCTGCAATGTTTTTGTGGTAAGACTTGCTCCACAAACAAGGACACGAAAATGCTTTATAAACAGTATGCAGGCACACCTCCATGCATGCCCATGGTCCCAAAACAACAGCCACAGCACCACATTTACCACAGGAGTGGAGCTGTGCAATGACAGTAATATTACCGAGCACCACCAGATTTGTCCAGAGCCCTGCATTTTCTCCCACCATTTCATGCAAGTTCATAAACACAGCTGAACTTTGCCTATACAGACAGGCGAGCTAATGGTACTTGCTGTAATACAGACACTCATTTTCCATGGCATAGCAATTACCTTAAGATAAAACATGGCTGCTCTTTAATAGCATACAGAAAATAGTGAACTATGAAAAATTCTGCATTCAAACTGGGAAGGGGAATTTATTACTGATCATTGTATAAAGAGCTAATGCAAACAATGCTCAACAAAATAGTGGCAAATACACTCCTTTACCCTGCCATACAGTACTATCTGACATTAAGAAACATGATCCAGAATGACAGATATAGGACGGAAAGCATACAGAGAGACAATTAGTCAAGTAAACAACTTGGGAATGACTGCTGGAAGAAACAGGTTCACAAGAGCAGGGAGAGGGAGGGAGGATTTGGCAGCAGAGACCAGGAGACTGTTCCAGGAATAGGAGACAGCATGAAACAAAATGCAAAGCTGAGAGTAGGAGGAAGAGATAAAGGGAGGAGTGCACAGGGAAGCAGGGGAGTAGGAGAAAATGACAGCTCACATTGCTTAAGGAGGCAGATACATAGCGCCTGAAGACAGAATTTGCCTGAGACATTAGGTCTAGCTTGTCTACTTTTAAAAAGCATAGGTTCTTCAATAATCAAAAGAAGCAGGGTGTATATATAAAAGGCTTAATGGCTCACCTTCAAAGACAAGTTTCAGCAGAAATACACTAGCATGCTTATAGCTTATGCATTTAATGCTGATAGAGGCGGGTTCATAGAGTCTGCAAGTCAAAAATTCACCACGTCTTGCAATATTCCGGACACAGCACAGCATTATTTCATCCATATCCTGACTAAAGCCACTGCTGGTTTGGTTGTGAAAATCTAATACGCTTACAGTACTGTCTAACTGCATTCATCCCTTCCCTTTGTCCAGAGAGAAACACTTAGGAGCAAAAGAAGGCAAGGACTGCATTAGGCAGGAAAGTTGCTTCAACTACATTCTTACAGTGCTTTCTGCCCTGACTACTGAAAACTGTTTCCCATACAGAGACAAAAGAGGTGCTAGCTAGCTGACAGTGTAGATTACCTAGATTACAGAATACCCAAAATAAAACATCATAAATGCTGAAATGTCATCGTTAATGCTGAAATCTCAAGTACCGATGTGCTAATTGATCTCAGTGAGGTAATGATACTTTATAGTTTTCAGATCACTTAATGCTAAAATCTTGTGCACAGATGTGATGGGAAACAACCACATTTAGAGCATTCAAGTAATTCAAACTCAACTTTACAGTGACACTACAACTAAATAATTAATTAATGCTTTTTAGCAGCCCCAGATTAGATTAACGCTATACTTCTAAACAAGATTTTTTCTTCTTTTTCTACTGAAAGTTGCTGCAAAGGGGAGAGCAAAGGCAGTCTGGATATCTAAACTCTGGATTTTCTTATCTTCTTCACTGTAGCTAAAACACAAGATTTCAATAATTTTTACCCAGACAGCAACTTTGAAGACCTATAATGATGTTACTAAAAAGTACACCATGATAAACATCTTTCAAAATTTTAGACATTAATTTTAAAGTTAAATATACAAATGAATCTTAACTGTAATTCTTTGGTCTACTTAACTCATATAATTAATTTGGTAGCTGGAATATAAAGATTACAGCTTTTTAGAAGAAATGCTCTGTTTTCTTACACGACAAAGAAAAGAAGCTTCTACTTGAATTGTAAAATTCAGTCTTCATTATGAATCTGGGTTAGTGTTTCTGCAATAATTTGAAACGCTTTGACTTTGTGAAGCGCTAAGTGGCATGCAGAGCATCTGTGACTGCAAGCGTTAATGGAAAGCGCATTCAGAGGACCTGCTGACATCCTGGTACCTGTAGCAAGAATCCCATCCCAGTGGTTTTATGCTTATTTTTGCCCGTATTCCCCTTTGCCGGCCTGTATTTTCCCAACCAATTTATCTGACACAACCAGGCAGCCTCATGAGTCAGCTTGCCTGCCGCTGGATGCAACCCAGCCTCCTCTGCGCTTGCCAGGGTCTGGCTTTGCTGCCTGACTCCCCTCTCAGCAGAGGCGGGGCACGGGCAAGTGCGCAAATTCACCAGTATCCCCCAACCCTGGCCAGGAGAGCAGACCTGCACATCCTTCTCCTCCTCGGCCACACAGCGATGCCAGTTTGACAAATCCATTGGTCATTCCAGCTCCAGGAAACCCACCAGTGCGGCTCTTGGTTTCAGCTCCTGCTGTCCCTCTGCTCCGTGGGGCAGTCCCTTGACAGCAGTGCCGACAGATAGCTCTACTCAAGCAGGGCCGAGAGGCATGTGTAAGGGTTATCAAGCCATATGCTACCCTCAATTCAGCTCCTCCAGCCTTAAGACAGCGTGACTGTTTTCTAACTTATTCCTGCACGTGTAAACTGAGAACGCAATTTCGTCCTCTCATCCCGACACTGATTTTCCAGAGCATTCAGAGAGGACTCCACAGCTGAGCCACAAGCGAGGGCTCCACATTCAGAAGACCAACACTGGGAACTGCCAGGGAAATTTCGGTGCCCTTTTTGGCTTCCTTCTCTCTTTGCACAGTTACAGAAGGGGCAGAAGGAAGAGCACCATTAACATGAGAGATGAGACAGGGTGGGATATTGATGTCTTCAACTTCCCCATTGCGCACTGGTCGACAAGCATGAGAAATAGATCACCTCTGAGACAGTAAGAGCTCTCCCAGTACCCTCTGGGAGGGAGCTAGCCATCATCCCAAAAGCTAGGGAATTTGAGAGTAAGACTGAGTTCAGTCCTTTATTCCACTTCTAACTTGATGCGGTTACACACCTCCTGAACCCCAACTGTAAAATGAGAATCATGTCACATAAAGATGCTGAGCACCGATGCCTCAACAGCACTTCGCAAACGTATCAGAATGAATTGGTATCCTGACATTACCTGCGTAAAACACAAACTTCAAAACAGCGAAAAGGGTGGGATTGCCACCACTCGCTGCTCTACTGCAAACACTCCAGAAAATTAGATTTCAGACAGACAGAAGGTAAAAAATCCTCTAGCAGCTCTCAACGAGCCGAAGGATCGTAACTTGGCTTCGCTTGCTGACAGCAGAGGTTGCTCCACAGAAGGGGTGAAAATTCTCTTTCCCTCCACTGCATTTGCCAGGCTCACATACATTTCTTTCTCTTCACTGCTGCTATTTGCATCAAACAGGGGAACCACGCTCATTCAGCAAGGGCCACCTCAGAGGTTAAACTACTGGCAATAGCATTTAATTTATTGGGAAGGGGGAAGAGAGTGAATTTATTTTAGGTCAAATTGCTTACATGAAGAATCACCTTGGACTCTACAAATGTTAGGAATACAAATAAGAAGAGATATTTGAGTCCCCTACTTTTTTAGAGAGATCTGCTTCACTATCCTAAGCAGACTAATGTCCATCGACCAATTTAATGTATGCAGGCTGAACCACAGCATGAATCCTACCCCTATCTACCTTACGACCTCAGAAAAGACACCTTAACTTTTATGCCCCCTTCCTTATAGAAATCCAAACTAGAGCAACTGTACAGAACATCAGTGGGAGACACTGGAGGTCTGTGTTATGTGCTCTCCCACATTCCCCACCCCCCTGCCCCAGGAAAAACATTTAGCCTTTACACAAATATATTCTGCACTTAAATTTTCAGTATAAAAATGACTACTTTGAAATGAAGCACACGACGTGGTGTGGTCACTGAGCACCACAGAAGGGCTGAAAAGCTACAACACACTAAAGCTGAGAGAGGTGAACTTCCCCATTTGGTATTTTTCAGGTCCAAAAAGGAGGGTCTCTGCATAACCTCAGCAGATATACGAGGATATGAAAAAGTAAGATCATGCCTCCTTTACTGTATGATACTTTACAATCTTTTATTTAGAAGAAGGCATCACACTGGATTGAGAGCAGCTCTTGAAATGGTAAGCGACAAAACCAAATCCTTGGGGTTGGTTTTTCATTAAAGGAATATTCTGCATTGTAGACGGGTTCAAATTTGCTGTGAAAGATTCCAGCACCAGCCGTATTCTGAGAACAATGTGTACTCTCTCTTCGCCAGGCCCTGTGCGCGGCTTGCTGGCTCTTTAGTGAGCTTATTATTGCCCTAAGGGTGTATTAGATAATGAAGAGCTCTGAGTTTTCCTTTCGCTTCATGCCTGGGCTCATCCTAACGTGTGTAAGCAAGCTTAGTTTGCAGACTTTCCTTCTCAACCTCTTCCCCCTCCTATTTTACAGCAACCCAGCAACATTTTTTATAAGTGAGCACTACCAATTGCCTCTCTTGAAACAAGCTTATTGAAACCATCACTTTCTTTAGAGCGTTTCAGAGACTAAAATGAGGTTCCCAGCTTTCAAACACACCCGAGTGCTTTTACTGCACTAGGTGACTCCATCACGAAGCGTCAGAGAACAGGCACCCCAGAGAGCGATAGCTACTCAAGTACCTGCTCCAGTCCAGCCCTGCGCTGCAGGTGGCACTTCATCCCGCTAGAAGAAAACTTCAGGAAGGTCCACATCTATACACGCTGAAGTGCTAACACCAGGCTGAACGGGAGCTCGTCCAACCGGACCCTAATTGCAGTTTCAGGCAAGTGGCTGCATCCACTCATGAAATGCCTCTGACATGTTATAACATCCTACCAAGCACATAAAATGGTTGTTTCATGATGCAGGACAGCAGTGGGGTTAACAAATTTTTGTTATATTTAATCTAAGGTGAACAGAGTGGATACATCATTTCCGGATGATTTAAAACAATGGAGAACTTTTTTATTGAAAGATGATTTGTATTTTTTCAGTCATTTCTTTCAAATCATTGAAGCAGAAAAGCTGTATAAGAGGTTGTTTTACAATTCCAGCAGTGAGGCAAGACCCAAGATTCTTGGAGTTAGTTGCAGGCCAGCCTTTGACAGCTTACTGCAGCTCTGTGTTGGTTTAAACGCTCCTGCCAATGTGTACCTTTTCATTATCAATTTGGGATTCCTGAACAGCTGATAGAAAGGCCAGATCCTAATACAGTATGGAAAAAATTTCACTGCAATTTTAGCTAAGCTGAAACATATGACACCACTTAAGCAGTTACCACCACCCTTCCTCACCCTTTATGACCTGAAGCTGGGGAGTGAAGAGGGAGGTCAGAGAAGGGAAATGAAAATTGTTTTGCCTCTTCCATATAGCCATATTGTTGAGGGAAGGTTTCAGACAGCAGGAGCTACATCTACAGAGTTACTTACAAAGCCGCCTAAACATCAGACTATTCTCTTTACTGTAAGAGGAAAAAACAAAGACCCTTAAGAGAAGAGGCCCGGTGATTAGTTTCTGATCTGTGCTCCAGGCCAAGCCCTTGCTTCCTGCACCTGCAGTGTCTGGCCACATTGCAGAAGCACCCATACTATCAGCATGAACTTGACTGGTTAATTAAAGAACATTTTAAAAAACGCACATTCTGTTCAGTGTGCCTTGACCAGGAGAATGGCAGCTACATCTCAGCTTGAGGATCAAGAAATTTCTTAATGACCAGAAAATCCTTAGTGTTCCAAGTGAACCTTATTTCCCAAGGAACTAAAAAATGGAAATGAAACACATTGTTAACAAAAGGGTCTTCTTTTGCTAGTTTGTGGTGAAAGAAAAAAGAACATCTATAAAAGTTTAAAGTTCTAAGCTTTCAAGTTGCTAAATATTAACCTAGTACAACTAGCTTTGCTCTTGAGATGCAAATGAGAATCTAGATTGCTGTATGACAAACCACTAGAAAATGTGGTTGCATTGGTCCTCAGCGAACATAAAAGACTTACTCTGATTTTTAAAATGTTCCATCTGTAATGGCTCTAATCTTTACAATGATTTCATCAGTTACCAATAATGCTGGTATCTGTTCATCTTCCAGTCAGGTACCCAAGACAAAGTGACTGCAAAGGGTCAAGGGAGTATCTATTTATAGTGCAGCATGAGCAGCAGCCTAGGCGAAGGCGTGCAGCTATAACCAGCTTCCTTGTACTATTCAAGTGCATTTGTGAGCCACCAGCTCCTCACAGGGCAGATTTCATCCTCCTCCAGCACATTTCAGGACCTGAATTTAACCCAGCAGCAAGGTTAGATGCAGAGACATCCTATCAGGGAGAGAACGGGAGAGCACAGGGAGGAGGAGGAGAAGGAACTAACAAAGACCTTAATGAGCAAGGAACGTAGCAGGCATATCAGTGCAAGATACAAGCCCTGCCAATTCCACTTAGTGCACTGCCATAATACAGTCACTGAAGAGCAGCTCCTCCATCCTCCTCTCAAAGCATTGTCCTTGCAGATGACGACTGGTTAACAAGCAGTCAAATAATAGGGCATGAAAGCAAACAATGTTTTTTCTTCTAACAAACTAGGTAACAATAAGATAAGGACTAGCAAAGGTAAGCACAAAGATTCACATTCCTACCTCAAGTGAAGTTACTCTCTCAAAAAGGGTCTGACAGCAACCCAAAGAAAAACAGGGAGCCCAAGGGAAAGCAAGAAAGCCCGAGAGCTGCTCTTCACAAAAATCATACATAAAGTGAGCTGGCCTTTCTGGAGAAGGCCCGCTGGGCTGCACGGTTGGTAGACGGCTGAATGATTATTAGTAGCAGTGGCTGCCTTCCCTTCACTCACTGTTGCCAAAATCTCTCAGATCATTTGTGAACTTAAGGATGCTGGAATTTTAGACGCAGATAAATGGAAAAATGTAAATAAATTCACATTTTAAAAAGAGCACGTTGCTGCTGAGCATAACCACCATTAACCGCTAGCTGGTATACCATACTGCAGCTACCAGTGGGTGGTGGGCATAGCACAGTCCGACACAAACAGTCCAGAAGCACAGCCCTCTTCTCCGCAGAAACTACCTTGCCTTGCAGCTCCTCTCTGAAAAGCTTCCATGTCACTCCCTGAAGTCCCAGGAACAACGAAAGGAAAGTAAGGAAGACGGTGTGCAGCGGAAGGCAGAGAAGCATGGTCCAGTACTCATATTATCGTGCACATGGCAGATTTTAGATGCTCGTTCAGGGTGGGCATACAGCTCCGTTCCATCCTCCTCTTATACACTGTGCATCTCATCATGGCAGGGCATTGAACTCCACTTGGATGGCTGACAATGGGATCTGGCAGCAGTCCAAAGGCATTTCTAGCGAAGGGACTGCACAAGCTCACTGCCGGCGCAGGCAGACTGGGATGCAGAGCACCCCACTTTCCTCCCCTTCGCTCCCTAGCCTGCGCCATGGGCAGTCAGTTCTCCTTTTGTTCCAGTGGCAAGAGGACTGGGGAGGAAACCAAAAAGGTACCCCACGGAGAACAGCAGCTCCTAAACTCACGTCCATAAGGTAGAGGGAGGCAGGGAGTGAGGAGGTGGGGGGAAGGCAGAGAAGAGAGAGGCAGGCAGGCAGAGGGAGGGTGAGGGAGGAAGGGAGCCCACAGACAGCAGTGCCTGGCACCCTGACAGCTTGCTGCCAGAGTTCATCTTCTGAAGCTGTCACAGGTTTATGGATGCCTCCAGACTGACAAGCTGACAAGATGAGGGAAACTACGCTCAGCAAATGTATTCAGCAGCAGTAAATTGCTTCTCTTGCCCTAACGTGGCTCGCAGTTTCACTCAGTGAACTGATCTCATCATTGGGGGGGCAGGGACACAAACCAAACCAACAGCACACCAGCTAAGTATACTCAGACACTATTATTGGAATCTGGAAACGAGAATAAATCTGCAGAGGGACACACCTTCTTGTGCACCACTAATAAAAAAATCAACACGTTAAAAGAACAAACACGTAAATCCAAGATTATGTTCTGCCCCTATCTAAGCATGCTTGGTTGCAGTGGTCACGGGGGAGCTAAACTCTCTTTATACCCTAAAAGACTGGCACAAGAGGGGTTCTCTAATAGAAAATGATGTCCTAGAGGAGTGGAGAGGCAGGCAGGAAGGGAGGCGCTTCTGACCACAGGAGCATACCCTGCTTCTCTTTGAAGATGCAAACCCCTAGGTGTGCTCAAAGTGGTATCCTCTCCCAGTCAGGGTTTGGAAGAAGAGGGTTTTCAGACAGGATGACACACTAGCACACATCTCTCGAGGAGTTATTTTAACAGGACCTGACAGCGCAGAGCAAACAATTCTGTAATAAGACAGTGAAAACTTAATGTAGTGGAATGTTACTGGGTATTAGAGAACGCTCTGAAAGAGGCTTGAATCTCAGTGATTCAGGTGCTATCTCTGAATCTCTTGAGCAAACAAAGCACCTCCTTAAAATTTTATCCTGACAATAACAAGCTAAAAACTAAAATCAGAAGCAAGGGGCAATTATCAGGCTCTTGGGGTCACCTACTACGACTTGACCTGCTTTTGCAGGATGTCTAGCTTCTCAGTTAAATTGACCAAGTAGCTGCAGTAAGGTCTGTCTCAGATATTTTCTACTGTCTCATTACTCTGACAGGATAGGAACAAGCCCTGGAAACTAAGGTAGAAAATGTTTTATATTGATTATAATGAGTAGGTTATTTTCCTACTTGAGTGAACAATAAAACTAATTCAGAATGAGCATACTATTATGTATTCTTTCTGCCCTATAACGGCACAATGATTTACTCAGTGTTGTTTAGTCCTAGAAGATACATCTAAAAAAAAATGGTTATGCAAACTGAAGAAAGCACTGGAGTATTTCAGAAAGAAAAGCACACAGACATTAAGATATTTATTGCTAAGCAGTGAATAAAAGATGAGGTGCTGAGGGATAAGGATTACACACATGAACCTAGTGCTGCTGTTCTTATCAACAAAATTTAAATGGATGTTCAGTTCCTTTGAAAAATATGGTTTCCACATCTAACAGAGGAGACAAATCTCTATTCTGCCTCTTGTTTAAAAAAATCTTCTCACATACATGTCATGCTACAATGCAGCACTGCAAGTTTGCAAGCCTCTTTGTAAGCTGCAGGTGAATGATGCTGACAAAAATTTTCATTTATACATAACCTAAAACCATTTACATTTTTAGCTTCCACCTTCTGGCTATGCCAGTAAACAAACTCTTTCTATTCAAGCTGCAGAATGCAAAAAGCAGATGTTGGAAATCTTTGGATACTCCACTAATCACAAAGATGACAGAAAATCCTGACCACAGCACAAAGGACTGATTTTCACAGTAATCAAGATTTTTGCGATGAGTTTTCACCACGCAATTAATAAATTTTTCTCCAGCCTCCAGTGTTTTATAGAGATTCAGGTTTATTGGACACTTGCTGGTAGTCTTTTCAAGTTTATTCACTTGGAAAACATTAGAGAGAAGAATTACCGCTGCACCATGCCTATGAAGACAATTAACTTTTGCTCGTTGCCTAAAGTCAAAACTTCAGTATCTCTCTCAAAGGCTAGATTTCCTCTCCTCCATCCTCCCTACCCCCTCAACTCTCAGAACTCTTCCACACTGTCCTCCAGATCAATGGCAAGCAGGGAAAAATTTAGCTCAATTGCTATTAAGCATCACTTAGAGGCAAGTACATCAACTATGTCCCCTTGCTAGCAGGTAGCGAGATTTCAGTGATTTTTTGCTAAACAATCAGTCCTAACTATCCTGACATGATGCAAGCTGTAGTTCTGCTCAGTATCATTTCATGGTGACCATCTCCAAAGAGCCCTGGAAGTAAAGGGGGAAATGCTGGGCACTGATACCAGTTAAGAGACAGCCTCTACCGCTCCACATTTGACATACAGCCTCCCCTTCCCAGACAGCTTCCCGTCATGAAGACTGGGATAACCACGTAGGTCGTCTTCTGTGCTGGCTATGATATACAACAAGGCCTTTCTGAAAGCATTACGTGATCTTTGTATTCACTACTCAATGTATTTTAATCATCATAGTGAAAGCAGAGGCACAGCTGCAGAATTATACAACATCAGAGCAGAGGTTTTCCATCAGGATCGGCAAACTACTTCTGGGGAGTCCAAGGAAAGGTCACCAAGAAAATCAAGCCAATCATCAGTAGCTTTAATCCACTGTAGAGGTGTCAATTATCTTTATTAGAAAATTTTTTTAGGTCTGTGAATTAAAACATATTCTTAAAGTAACTTTTGTTAGGGTAATGCCCAGAAAAACAAAAGCAAATTCAAAATGTCTAGTCGTGATTCAGATAAAAGTCTCTCTTCTGTCAGTGTCTGAAATCACATGCCTGCTGCAGCATTTCAGGACCAGTCTGTATCCTTCCTCTACTTCTAATACTCGTAATATGGAAAATCCACCTGAAAACCAGAACCAACTATTCAGAGAAAGAGAGGGCCTTTGAGAGTCTCTATATCTAAAGTAAGAATGGTAGTTTTTAGAAAAATATTTAACAGGATTTGCAGTTTTTCCTCCTTATCGGGATCATACTGTGTAACGGCATAGTTTCTAGGACGTTGGTTAGACCCAAATCTCTTGCTGTGCTTCGTATCCATAGCTTAAAAGGGTGTATGAAATCAAGGTAAATGTGTTTGAAATAAGTAGCCTTAGTTTGTAAATAACCCAATCTTGAAAAGTTAAATAAAAACCAAGCAAAATCCCACTATCCAAGCAAATATGCTAACAGACCTATATTGAAATCCTGGCTTCATACCCCAAAAGACACTTGATAATCCTCTCTGGTGTCTCTCATTTATTGGGCTATACTGGAAGGTGTTTACTTCGACCTTTATGATGACCTTAAATGGCTAGGCAAAACACATTTACATGCCCTGCCATGTCAGAAGGTCATATGTTTTTCTGTTACATGCTTTTCAGAATACCTCAGGATTAGCATGCTATTTACACTGATTGCACTTGAGAAACAGACAGGGCCTAAACAGTTCTGGAACTACCGAGACATAACAAGGTATCTGTTTATTTTACATTCTTCAAAAAACTTTCTTGATCAAGCCTTATTTGTAAGCCACCACAGCATGATAGTGTTGATAGTGCTATCCCTGAACAATTCTTAACCTCCAGACAGAAGCCCATAACAAATCTAGCGGTTTACAGTAATGTGCCAAACAAGAATTCCTCACCCATTTCTTCCGTCTCACACCCCCGCCCCCCAGTCTCCTCTGTGTGCAGATCCTGTCCCCCATTGCTCTGCCCACCATTTCACTGATTCACTTTGCTTTACCACCTTTTACAGGTAGAGAGGATATGCTGTAGCCAGTCCCATAAATCTTGAAACTCTTGCTGGAGCTAGTTAAGACCAAACATGTTTGTGTGTAAATTTCACTTGAAAAATACTAGCAAAGGTAAATCACTACTGAGGTACTTTAATACTGCACTAAGTACCTGAAAAAAATAGATTTCTTCTGAGTTCCTCCATCCTTCCTCACCCAAATATTGAGAAAGAATCTAGATTACCTTAGCTCTTCTCAAAGAAATGCCTGAACACAAAGAAGATCTTCTGGGGATCACCAAGGGATGAGGAAAAACTACTCTTTAGCAGCCACAGAAAAGATAGGAAAGGATTTAAGAATGCATTTAACCCAGTCAATATCTGTTTGTTAACAGAGGAACAGTTTCCCCTCCTGAATTTCCCCTTTAACTGAGGTTAACAGAAATCCACTCCACTCCATAGCACAAGGAAGACTACAATTCAACCCAACAATAGCCTATTGGTGTAACAAGCCATGTGCATGTTGCCAGAACTGAGGCAGGGATCGGGGCTGACAAAGGAGATCAACACCATGGACTTATGTAGATACAATCCATTCAACTCCAGTAAGCTCATTTGATTTCCACAGATTTCGGTAAATTTCTAGCTGAATGTTTATGTTGTCACTGGTGTAATCTACCCTACCTGAAATTCAGTCCAACACAGCCATGCCGTATTATCCTTTTTTTTTTGGCCTGCAATTGAAACAGAAATCAAAACTGGTTCTTGAGAAGGTCTAGATGTAGTTGACTTTGGGATTAAGGGGGAAAAAAAACCCCAACCAAACAAAAAGCAGTAAAAGGTCTGTACTCCTAAAAACATACCTCTGTCTCTTACATCAGGAGACAGGTGAGGCATCATCCACCCTGTTTGGAATAAAGGGCTTATCTGAGGGATGACAAGAATTTCTGGGGCCAGAATAAGCATGTTAGGGAAAACCCATTTCTTCCTCTTCAGTGTAACAAAGGGGCTCTGTTATAGGTACCAGTTATATCATTAAAACTTGTGTGAGATGACAGCATACAGAACAAGCAATCTTTTACCTGTCCCACTAAGGATCTGGAGTTGTCAGGACCCTGAGGGCACCATCAGCCCTTAGCGGCACAGACCAGTCTCACGTGGGAGCTCCATGCACCCCCGCCTATGGCCTGGCATGCCCATTTAGGCTGGGGCCTGGGCCTTTGCTCTTTACGTGAACTTTGCTGCAGGTGTGCCTGTCTGCAGCCCTGCCTCTGGGCCCATTTCCTGGACTGACTTAGGCTTCAGGCAGCTTGTCTCCTGGAAAGACGTCTCGTATATATGCTGGAGCTTGTACCCATGGACTTTGGACCCCTGCTGTCACTTTGTCTGCAGCCCTGTCTTTTCCACTCCTGGATGGAGCCTCATCGCTCCACCTTGCCTGGGCCTGTCAGCAGACCCTGTTACCAGCACTGGGCTCTGCCTGTCATGCCCAGGCCCTGTGGGACTATGGCCCACTGGTGAGGGCACCGCCTGCACTGGCATCACCCTTGCGTCCTGGCTTGCCTCAGCTCCCAGCCCTTGCTGTGCCCTGCAAAGAGGCTAATGCGTAGTGGTTGCAGGAAAAGATTTAAAAATAAACGGAAACATTCTTAACTTCTTGTAACTGGTGACTGGACAGGTCCCTTCTGGGACACCCTCCACGCTGTCCATAACCACAACCTAAGTTGATTTCCAAGCCTTTAAGCATGGCCTTAGGACAGATCTTTGGCAGTTTGGTGAGGGCCTTAGCCCAGTAATGGATCAACAGCTTTAATGCAGAGATACAGAAAATATAATCTGAGATACTAACAGAGTTTTGTAACATATAAGACATGAATCATTTTGTGGAAGAAGGTGAAAGAGAGGAAAAGAACCTGTGTTTGCATTTATAGGAGAAAACTTAATGGTAATGTATTACTTTTACTCTTCCACATTAAAGTAGAAGAAAAGCTCTTGATGTGTTAAACACAGCATTCCCCAACCATGAGATTATATGCATTTAAAATGCATGGTGAGGAAAGTGAAGAGGGCCAGAGTTAAGCCATTCAATTGATAAACAGATGATACATTCAGAATAGAGGAATGTTCCCCCGCCGGAGCACCCTAAGTCATGCCCTTCAGCTTTGTAATTAATTTTTTTTGTCTCTGTTCAGCTGTGCTCACATTTTTTATCTCACAGGAGATCTCCAAAGCCCACCTGGGGATAAAGTAAGCTTATATGGAGGAAAGAATAGTGAGGTTAGTAGGTACTGCTATGCAGGTTGCTAGCCTTACATAGTCTTTACCCTTAGTAGTACCTACAATTTGAGACAGTTATTTCATTTTTGTATTCATCTTTAATACTCAACAGGCTCATCTTCAGGAATAGCCAAACCTTTAAAATTATGTCAACAGTAACTGGCAAAAATCCACCATTAACATGCCAGTACTCTTGAACTTCAGTCCAATAAACCAATTAAAACATTTTAAGACCAAATCCTGCCAAGCACTGGAATTCATCTCTGTTGCATAAATGTGGCATGATGTCATAAAGACACACCATCTAAGTAGACCAACATACTTTGTGGAGATGTTTCAATGATAGGACCTCACTGATATATCAGTGCCAGTTTCAGAAGAACTGGTTATAATAACCTGCACCAGACAGAAGATGAAGAACTGGTGACTGCAAATAAATACCTGGTGGACAAGTCCTTATTAGAACCAACTGACAGAATGAAATAGACACAGTTAGGAACCAGAAAAACATAAAATGTAATGGAAGAGAGAAGGACTTATTTGTCCCTCTACTTCTGCTAAGACTGAATTGAGATATCTCACAGCAAAATAAAGGCTTTTAGGAAAATAAAGGTTTATTGAAAAGTAAGCTGCAGGCATTTTGTGGCTCGATCTCTTACTTTTTCTGTAATTTAACTGTGGGATATTATTGGCACAGGCATCTCATTGCAGGAAACATAAAAACATTATTAGCCAATAAGGAAGTATTGCTAAGAATGAACTAATCATGGGTTAGCACAAGAAAAGCCCAAAGTCCGCTTTTAAATTAGTAACAATAACTTATAGTTCCCAATAACTCTACTTTTATGTACAGTGAAATGGGTTCTGCTTGGCCTACCTGGCTATATATTCTACTGCACAGTCCCCCTCTCCATCTGCTACCATTTCCGCATTTCTGCTGTCTTTCCCCATTTCCTAGCCTTTGTATCAATGAAATCCAAGGTGCACTGGCAATTTACTGTGGCTGTACCTGAAATCAAACATTCTTCTCCCTTCGCTAATCTAGCCATGATGTCACATGAAGAATTCTGTTAATATTTTCACTCTCTCACTTACTATAAATATTTATCAATTTCTCATGTGACTATTACACCAAGTGTCTCTGGAATTACACAACTATTTGAGCTGGACAGAATGCTAATATGGTCATTACATTCATTCTACTCAAACACAAATTTTTTTTTAGTTTATTCTGTTTCTATTCTTGAGTTTGCAAAAGTAGCCCTGGCTTCTATTACCACCCTACTCCTTACAACAAAGTACTGCAAGTACAAAAACCTTTATCACGTGTTTAAAGTTATTTTTGCTCCTTTACTAGTCTCTGCAAATCACACCTGCAAAACTGACAACAAGAAGTTTAGAGGGGACAAGATTTACTATTTGAATCACACTGGAAGAACGATCTATGAAAACAGGGGCACACTAACTACTAGGTCCTACCTCTTCCCCATCACTCCAAAACCCTTTTATCCAACCAATGCCTGAGGACCCTTGTCTACATGTCTTCAGAAAACTCAGGTTTAGGCTTGAGAAAAAGAGAAAGCATAGAATTGCACTGTGAGTGGGGCTGGGAAGGGGCTGCCAAAAGAAAGTGGGAGCTGCATGGAGACTGGCCCTGGTAGAAATCTTCCATTTGGGCAACAGTATCAAGCTTATGGCTTCCCAGGAAAATTAAAGCTCAGCTTCCAGTTGATGGACAGAGGAAGTTTAGAGCTGCAGCATCTGTAGAGCTCAAAGAGTCAGAAGGCCTTGTTTTAGCATGTCCACCTTTCCTCACCTCCTGAGTTTCTGTACACTGAACTCAGCGTTAAGTACTAGCTCGCGCAATTTCCTTTTTATAAACCCAGTATACTTGCATAAGGAATGTGCCGTTCCATCCTCTCTTTTTTGCCCTCTGATTTTCTGCACAGCTGAAGCTGTAACAGTCTGCTTGTATAAAGCAATCTGAGATATCTATATACCTGAAAACACTCTTCAGGCATGAAGAAGTATTTCAACTAGATTTGTCCATCATACCCACAAAACCAAACCATCTCTGTTCTTTCCAAGCAAATAATCTAGGAACCTTCCAATGGAGGCAAGACTTGATCACATCATCCCTCTTCTACTCCAGTGACTGTAGGAACTTCCACTCTTAAGATGGGATTGGCCTTCTTGCAAGTATTGCAGCACCTGAAATCCATAGATGTCACAGGAGCCTGATTCTCTGCAAGTTTTGTGTCAGGCACCTAAACAGGACCGGTGCTTTTTTGCTACATTAAAGTGCAGTATTAAAACATATGCCCTAAATAAACCCCACAGGAATTACCTTTCCTCACTATTCATCCAGACAGAACAGAGGGGAAAAAAAGTAGGAACTCCTTTCCTTCAGCACAGAATTTAGACCAACCCAGTATTTCTATTTTTAATTACATCTATGATATTTCCTGTGGGTATAAGTCATGAATGCAGTTCCAGTATGCTGGGAGCAACATAAATATAGTAATTCCCAAAGGGATCTTATAGCTGTTATGCATGGGTCAGAGATTCCGTGAAATGCAAAATCTGACACGTTAAAAGCTTTTTAGCCCACATCCTTCCCTTCCCTTTCCTTTTCAAAGACAGAGTTAATGGATACTGAACAATGTTGCCCCAAATTTTGCCCACAAGGTATGGAAGTAGTAACTCAGTTGAAATAAAGTAATATTCAGCTATAAGCAACCATCTGGTTCTATCTCACTCAGGAAATGCATCAGAAATTCCTTTTTCATCCAAATTAACCTATCTGCCACTTCATGCTGACAACTGTGCAACCGAAGACAAGACACATGGAATTGTTTCCTCTGCAAATCATTCTAAGGGTGGGAAGGAGGAGTGCAACTTCACACCGCAGCATGCAAGTCTAGCCTCCTCCTGATTTCTTGCCTCTTATTTTCACGTGAGATCACTCAAAAGGAGTTAAGTAAGCTCTTCCCCTTACCAAATCTGATTATCAGCCCATAAAAACGCAAAAGATTCTGCACGTACCTCTGATCGCAGTCTGGTGAAGGAAAAACACTCATCAGCTGCTTCTCTCAGGAACAATGTTCTGTTTTAAAATAAATAAAAAATACTTTAAACAGTGCTTCTCTCTCTCTTCTTCCCTAATGGTAGCCTCCATCAGTGTTCGTAAACATTTACTTAGCAGGAGCACCTTCGCTCTTCAGAACCAAGGTAATGATTACATTACACTAACCATGGCGTGAGGACAGAACGAGGCCATGACAACAGCCGTGCTGGCACTGACTAGACGATGACGTAGGGTTGCACTGCAGCAGACTCGGTTGTGCAAGAGTGAGAAAGAGTGGGGCGAGATGAGAAAGACAAGTGCAGGGGGGGGAAAAAAAACACCAACCAAAACCATCCAACAACCCAGGAACCTGGATTTAAAGGTAAACCACAAAGCAAAAAGAAAGTTCACAGAACAAGCAAATGCAGTATGAGCTGAGAGAATTGGACATGCCAGCATAGGTCTAATGGGATTTCTCACGTCTGTCCATTAATACCCTTGCCTTTGAAACAGCCAACAAAGCAAACTATAAGATGCTGCCTTCTTTAGTCTTAGCCACAGCTAAATCAGTTCAGTAAAACTTCAGTGGTGTGACAAAGTCTGTGTAATCTATTGCCAAAGCCTTAAAGAGTCAGGACCATTAGGTATACTGTGAAACAAACCCAAACCACCAAAGGACAGAGTTACACCCTTCCTCCACCCCTCTACCTGGCTAGCGATCACACAGAGGAAAGTACTTTGTGAAGCTAACTGAAGCTCGGGAAACTTCTGTGCAGGAGTAGCTTGCCAGTGAGAGTGCCTCAGCAGAGTCAGCGAAATCCCAAGGGAGGGCACAGATTGGAACAGGGTCGGGGCTAAAAGGCTAATTTTACTATACCTGTTGGACAGCCCCTAAAGGCTGCCCTTCCGCATCAGCCCTGTCTTAACTACACAAGTCCTCTCCGGTAGCTTTTCAGCTCACACAGACCTTGATTCAGCAAAATCTCTGACCTTTGAGTTTCCGATAATCTTTAATACCTCTGCAGCCAATTAGTAAACAAGCAAGAACCACACTGTGCTGCCCATAAATATAACCGGTGCGCCCAGCTCCATGCCCTCCTCACAAATTTACAACAAGAGCAAAACTTTCTCTTCTCCTTTTTTCTGATTAGATGAAGATTAGTTTAGGAAAAAAGCACCTACCCTTCTTCAGCCTTCCTCAGTACACAACTCTGCTCCTTTATTTTGATCCATAATTCTTATGTTTCTCCACTAAACAGTTTGAGAAGGCAGAATGAGAAGCCCTGCACTCCTGGCCTCCACAGATCCCAACACACCAGGGTAAACATCAAAACAGCCAGATGCAACAGCAAAGCAACTGAACTACAAAAGGGGTGAATGTTTGATGTCACAGTAAAAGCAATAGACAACTAAAGAAATGTTTTTCACAGAACTGTGACAATCCAGTAAAACCCACTGAGGAAAACAATCAAATTAGGAGGTTGCTTATTAGTAGAATTTATATGATGGCAGTGGATAGGACCCTCACATATCCACTACCTCCATGGTAGTTGTTACGACCCACACAAGCAGAAACACCAACATCCTACTAATGGAATTTAAGTTTCCCATAGGGGTTGGCTGTCCCCTGATGTTTCACTACAACATACCTTGCGCTTTCTGATGAGGACTATTACCGAAGTGGTGACTTGGACAAAGCTGGTCTAGTTGGTTTTACTTTCCAGAATACAGCAGACTTGAGAAAACCCAAAAGGATCAACAGATCACAAATGTGGCGGGGACACTCAAAGGGGAACATAAGCTACAAATAATTTTCTCTTCAGCTTTATAAATGCAACTCGCTCACACTTACAGAAGCTCAGAAACCGTTATATCAATGAGGTAAAGAAACTCCTGCTCTTTACAGTCCCATGGTTTTCCACTAAGACATGTCACAACTGATAGAAGTAGAAACACAATAGGGCAGGGTAAGAGAAGAGGCAGAATTTAACACCAGTTGAATAGGGTAGCAAGGAATTTAAACTGAATGCAGTAATTCATATGTAGCCAGTGAAGAAACATGAAGAACAGAGTGACATTATCAAGCAGATAGATTTTTTCCATCAATAGAATATGACTGGAACTGGCCAAATCTGATTTCACTGCAAGGTTTATTTTAAAGAACCTTAAACTAAAGGAGTGGTTTAAAGCAACGGTAAAGGGATGATGCTGCTGTCATTTCCACAGAAAGCCAAGTGAGGTGGCAAAAACCTTGCCTAACGATTTCCCATTTACCTCCTCCATACATACTCATCTGCCTCTGTCGTCCATGAGAAGCAAACAGATCTGTATGTTTGGAAAGCCCTGAGCACAAAGTGCACGTTACCACCATTACCAACAGCTGCTAAGCACCACCTCCCAAATGATTGTCAGAGAAGGCAACACCACATTTCATCTCTACTCATCAAAGCATTTACTAATGGAAATGAACCTCTGCCTAGCACACAAGCAATTCTGGAAAGACGTCATTAACTCTAGGAGCATCAAGTCTTTTCCCATGTTTGCATTTAGTTTCAAATTTACCAGCTATAACAGCAAAGTGGGAACGCTCGGGAGCTTGTGCTGCAGCCATGAAGGCTCCTGCAGCGGCTCCCGTTAGCAGGGTGCATGCCGTATGGAGACTCAATAAGCAATGACATTTGTATTGCTGACAGTTTTATTTCTTTAAACATCAGCCAAACTGGAAGTTTCACTTCACTTTTTACTTCACAAAAAAAGGCCAAACCTGAGCATAACAGATGCTGTCTGGAATGCTCAGGACATATACAAAAGCATGTGTGTGGTCTCCTTCACCATTATGAGATAAAACAGCTTTCAGGAAAATGAGAAGGGTGCTTAGTTTTTCTAAACATAAAAACGTTAATATTTACACTAATCAAATACAGCAGGGTCCACTTAGTCAGAAAAACAGTATTCACATGGGAGCCCAACCAAGTAGAACTATTTTCCCATGAAGATCTTATCCTCAGTCTGGGCAAACAACCCAAGCCACGGTAGAAGACAACAGTTCTGCTCTATATGTCTGCAGAAATTACACCAAAGAAACACAGCAGTCCTTAGTCTTGTCAAATAAGGGGGGTCAACAAAACCACTACCATGGCTTTCTGGAGGGCAGTCTTTGGCCTGTTCGGGATGCTGGTTGACAGAGTCCCTGGGAGGCAGTCCTGAGGGCAAAGGGGTGCAGGAAGGCTGGGCACTCTTCAAGATGGAAACCTCAAAGGCGCAGCAGCAGGCTGTCCCCAAGTGCCACAAGACGAACCACGGCCTGGCTGAAAAGGGAGCTTTTGCTGGGACTCAGGAAAAAAAACCAGAGTTTACCACTTTTGGAGGAAGGGGCAGGCAACTCAAGAAGAGTACAGGGATCTCGTTAGGTCATGCAGAGAGAAAAGCAGAAAGGCAAAAGCCCAGCTAGAACTCAGTCTGGCTGCTGTTGTAAGAGAAGAAAAAGGCAGAGCCACCTGGGGAAGGAGAAGCATCGATTCGACAATGTAAAGCAAATGGCTTAGCATGGTTCATCATTCAGCCAATGCCTACTTCAGATCTTGGATGTCCTCGTGTAGTATCACCCTGCCTGCACACAACAAAAGAAAGGATTCCTCCCTATAGGCCTGATCGTGGCGTGGCGGGCATGTGACCGAGACCCTGTCTGCCATCAGCACGGCTGTGCTTACATGCTGGCCCTGACTGCTCCAGCAGACCACCTTTAGAAAGGCCAGTGCAAGCAACGAAATGTTAAAACTGTAATGCTATCTGTCTTTGCCTCTGCCCTTTTCTCTCCTGCTATCATCTAGCTGTATGTCTCCCAACAAGCAAAAAAGCAAACCAACACCAATGAAAGCCAATGGGGAAAAAGATATCGTTAACATCCTTCTTCCCAACGCTACAGCCTAGCAGCTAAAATCTCGCCATCTTTATGAGAATACAACTGTAAAAAAGGGGGGAATGAGTACAACTAAAACATTAGGAAAAGATCTCTACTCGTTCTCTTTTGCTTTCTGCTCTCATCACATGGGTAGGAAGGAAACAGCTTTCTCAGCTGATGAACTTCCATTGCTACAATTCTCTCTCTCCCCCCTTCTTTGTTTCTGACTGTTCCTCAATGAGCAAAGAATGGTATTGAATAAGGAAAAACTATGATTTATTAGACAGCTACATCTTAAAAAACTGTCAGTTTCCATCCTGCCACAGAGCCACAGCCCTCTGACAGCAATGCTGTAATTAAGTTGATAGCACTGAGCATCTCTGAATTACTGGGTTGAAGTAGCAGCGCACTGCATTTAAACCTCTCACCCCATTCAGATCATTTAAACAATTCTGCTCAGGGCTTGTTTAGGCTAATCCTACCCAAAGCATTCAAAATTAAGAGCACCCAAAAGAACTAAAGACGCCTGGTTTGGTACTAGCCTTTCCCTGGTCTTAGTAAACCGTGGCTCATAGAGACAAAGCAATGCCCTATCTCCCTTATACCAGTCATAAAGCCATCGTTATCTTAAGAAAAATAGCATTTAAAAGAAATAGCAAACAAGTAACTGGATTAATGAAAGGCAATCATGTGTTAGGTTTCCAGACAGCCTGAAAACACCTAGGAGCCCAAATCCCACAGGAATGAACTTAATGTCAACAGAAGGATATGCAAAGGCTTTGTGCCTAAACGGTGACCCCCAATTTACAGTGAAGTTGACAGCTACCATAGAGAATTTCAAGAGGAAGAGGGTCATTTATTTCTCTCATTTTATTCCTCCCTTAAATAAAGCAAATTAAGTCAGAAGCCTGCTGACTTTAAGTCCATGTAATTCCTTCTCTACATTTTTCATTTATCATTGTCAATATTTGATCTGGACAGTGTTGCCTCTTCAGGCTCCTTATGCTTGCTTTTATCTCTGTCTTTTATCATAAAGCAAAGGGCACTCTACATTGCAGAGAAGATTCCTCCAATATCTAAGATGATGGGGGGAACGACACCAAAATATAAATGGCTCCTTACTTAACCCCACAAACGTGCCTACAGTGTTATGAATCGGCAATTTCAAGTTATGATTCACCTCCACCAAGGAGCTAATTAAAACTAAAATTAACATCGCTCATTTTTTATAAATTGAAAAACCAATAAAGCCAATAATCTATACTCAAATAAAAGGTATAAAACACGTGTTTAATATGACTGTAAAGACACAGTGCAATAAAGAAAATGGAGTTTTACCCATAATTCAGTTCTAATTTGAGGTTTAAACAGCTCTCCTTGTATGTGCTTTGAGGTTCATAGTAGTAACTTCCCATATGCCCAATAGGTGGCCATAGCATGGCTGGCTGTACGGAAAAGATACACAATGAGAAGAGATACTCCATCCAATAAACCAAATAAAAACTGCAGATACAGGGCTTCTTCCTGGATGCAAACGCACAAAGCTGAATTAAATAAAAATCTGGAAAAATAAATAAGACACCTTGAAGCCAAATTGTGAAAGCGTAAGGCTTGTTAGCAGATTGGCTGTATCCGCACCTGTTTAATTAGGTGCATTTTGCCTTTTTCAGTAGGGGAGAGGAAGAAAATTGGCACACATGGAAACAGAAAACAGGTTAAAATAATTCATGCTTTCAGGGGGATGAGGGGAAAGAAGAAATCAAAACTTCTTACTCAATCACCTTTCACGTGCTCAGCCAACACTCAGCCCAAAGTCAGCTTAGCCAATGATCAGAAACAGACACAGATCTTCAGGATCTTTCCTCCACTTTGAGGTATGATAACTTTCTTTCTCTTTCCACCCAGTTTTCTCACGCTCCGCTCCTCACTGCTGCTGCTTTCCAAAATGCCTCTCTACCCAGCCACTGGTAGCAAAGGCTGCAGGTACAGACAGCTGGTGAGGAACGCACCAATGCAGAACACACTCTTCCCTCCTCCCTGGGGGTTCCCAACAGCTGAGGTTGGCTATATTAAGGCCGAATTATCACCAAACTTTCCCACAAATGGAGATAGATACTTGAACCATCCACAGAAGTCTCCACTACCATATGACCTTGTTTGGAAGAATATTTAGATTCTCTATTTTAACTCTGCCTACCATCCTCTCTTCCTTTATATTTTGTGGGGTGCAGCAGTAAAACAACATGATACACAAATCAATTTTAAAAGACTATAAATGGTGCAGCTGCTTGATCCTATTTTTCATTTTGCCTAGAAAAAAAGAAGTCTTTGCATGAACCAGTAATTCTCATTCTCATTTTCCACAATGCTACAGATTGTGGCTACTGAAAGAGTAGCGCCAGAACAATGTGAGGAGAGGAGTATCAATTCTTTTAATGCTACAGGTGCAAGGACTTGGCCACATCCTTTCACTTGGTATTTTGAAGTCAACAATCTGACTGTGGTTGAATTGTCGGGAAGAATGGCATCTGAAAAAAGGTACACATGATCAACGAACCTGAGCTCAAGGAACACTGTAAATGCTTTGAGATCAGTAGTCAGAAAAGCCTGCAGATTCTCTAGGACACTGGGTTATGATCAGGGAGAAGTGTCAGTACTTACAGATTGACTCATGGAAGCGCGACTAAAGCAGCTCCGTGCGGCAATGTTTGAGAGTCGCTGACCCAGAAAGGCACTAAAGCAAAGCTGTACGTAACACTCCCAATGCCGGCACTCAGCTCCGCGCTCTGCTGCTGGAAGGAAAACACTGCACAGAGCTCCACAATTTCATAGTTCACATAAACACCTAAGGGAGCTTTTGTGCTTGCACTGAAATGAAAATTTCTACTTCCCTTCTTAATTTCTGTTCATACCTCAAGCTAGAAGCTCTCTGCTGCCTTCCTGCTTTCTCTTCCCCCGTCTTATTCTCCCTTTCACAGTGATTCTGAGTCAATCAGTGAATAAATTCCCTGTGCTTCCATGACTTTCCTGGCTTCACTGGAACACCAGCAAAGGCCCCCTTCCCACTCCTCTCTCATCCCAAGAGATTGAAGCATACACAACTTTCCCTGAGCATCATTTCGGAATAAGGACACACTTGTGTTTGTAAGAGAGGCATCCAGCCAACTGGAGGTTTCTCTATGGCTTCACTAAGTGCAAAGCCTTTTAGACTTGTAGATTGAGCCAAAACCCTGACCTACCATGCCCTTGTGGGACCAACAATACTCTTCCACTACTTAAGAGAAAATACACAAACTGTCTGCTTAAAACGCATGCGACACAGCAATTGAATATTATAACTGTATACTATCAAACAGTTTGATATACTATCAAATGGTGTTTCAGTAGAAGAAACGCTGCAGGGTCTGGTGTGCAGTACAGATTTTAAGACTTTCAATCACTCTGCCCCACTTTAAGGCAGGTAGAAAAAAAATATGCAAAAGTAGAAGCTTCATTTTGAGCTTTAGACCACATTTACATGCCAGCGTGAGAATCTGATCTAATGCTTGTCACAACCACCAGAGGTATTTCCACTGAACTCAACAAGCACAGGGTCAGGATTTAAATTTATGTTGTGCCAGTATTTGTACATACATTTATGTATACAAACACCATGCTGTGCAGTATTATAATTATTTTTTGGCATGGAAATGTCTAAGCATTACACATGAATCACAGCAAAGGGTTGGGGTTTTTTAATAATATTTAAAAACTTCTTTCTCCTTTGGGACCCAACCATAACCCATTCTTATCTCTGTAATAACATACGATTTTCACCTCACTAATCTTCTCCCCTCCTCAATACAAAAAGAGAATTTGCAAAGTGGATGACTAACCAAACCCCTTATAGTTAAGGCTCACTCTGCTTAGGTATTTTGACACTCCTAAGCTATATTTTTCTACTCATTTTTTGAAAATGCATGTTCCTTTTGTTTCAACAGATTTACAATTCACAAAGTCAGAGACAGTGCCCCATCTGAGTTACCTCATAAATCAGCAAAAACGTCAGGGGAAACTGACTTTTTTATCCTAGCAGTGCAAACAGAAATTGCCCTTGTCCAGCCTTATTTACCAGACCATCTTGCCGGTGAACTGCATAACCTCGCACTGCGTCCTGAACGCATCCGTGCTCCTGCGGACCTAGGCAGTTACAGATTATAGGGCTTTTCATGGGAAACACTTTTTTTTTTCTTATTCCTTCCCTTCAGCTTAACTACCAGTCCAACCTGAACAGCATAAAACCAGACAAAAGGGAAATAATTTCCCAAATACCAACACTCATACCACTTTGTACCTCTGCCATCTCACCCTTGCCCAGACTTAAGTCTGACTCAACTGCCAGAAGAAAACCAGAGCTGTTTAAATACATTAGCATTTAAGTCCTGTGTCAACAGAATAATAGCAAAGGTCTCCCTAAAACAAGCTAAGTAAAATTTTTCTTATTTGCAGGACAGCAAAATGGAGGAACAGAGCACAAGCCTGGACACTTACCATGTCAGCAGCAAAATCAGGAGTGTGAGGTTGCAAGAACAGAGTTCAGAGGCTCCTAACCCATTGCCTTTTTGCCTCTGGAGCACTAATTTCTGCCTGCCCAGAGCACCCCGCTGATTTTTTGCATCACATGGAGCACAGGCCAGACTGTGCAGTCTCTGAGGTTGTTGGCATAGCCAGGGCTGGGACCGTGGGGCTCTCAAAGTTGTGTCTTCCAGGTGTCATCCTTTGTCACCACAAATATTAAATATCAAACGTTCGATACAGGGCACCTTCACGTGTTTACCAAAGGGAAAAGGCAGTCACTTGATGCAAAAACAATCTTCCACTAAAAATCACTGTTCTTTCCTTTTTTCCTAGAACCTTCTTGTCAATTCCAGCTCAGCCTCAGTTATATCTTTTCACTACCAAAGAATGTCCCACACTGTGTCACAAAATCATGGAGAACATTTTTTTCCAGCAACAAGACAACTGATATCTTCTTACCAAGCAGAACAAGAATAGTTCTTCTAACAAAATCAGATTTTGCAAGTTATCAGAGCCATCTCTTCCCTGCTTCAATGGTGGCTGGATAACAGTTTTCTGTCCCTTTCGATGCCTTTTTTGTCTATCTCAGCTGGACTCAAGCTAGTAAGTTTCTCATTACTGAAATAACTATGCCAAGGTACTGGCAGATGGTCCTATGTTCCAAGCACATCTTCCCATTCCCTCCCTCCCAGAAGCCCTAATCTATACACAGTGTAATCGTCACAAAAACATATGCTCCCTGACAGAAAGCTTCCCTCCATTATCTCTGTTCTCTAGGGGATTGCCCCTGAAACCTCAGTGACATTAAGCAACTCCCTTCCTACGCAAGTCTCAGTTTCCTATATGCCTGAAAACACATTCACTAGGTCCTGGCCAAAGCACCTGTAATGAGACTTAAAGTCCTTGCTAATCTCTTCATAGTACTTTCCATAGCCTAGTCCATTACTAAGCAAAATGCACATGCACATATATATGCATATTAAAAAAAAAAAAAAATATATGCCTCATATTTCTTACGTGTAATACTTTGCCAGTGTTTTATTTACAGGTCCCTCTAACAGTACAGAAGCCTTTCTCTTAGATGAAAAACCATATAGCATAATTTATTACATTGGTCACCAGTAAATCTCTTGTGCAGCACTTCCATTTAAATGCTGAGTGAGTCAGTCACTAATTGGGTATCTCATATATCTTAAAATAATCTGTTTCATCTACTGGCTCCCTCTCCCCCATCAATTTAACCAGATTATTGTGATTGATGAATTCATTAATACGGTCATTGTATCCCGAGAACGTAGCAACTTCTACAGAGAAAGTTTCAGGAACGAAGAGCAAGTGTCTCACTTTTGCACACAGATAGTTATGAGCGGAGGCATAAATGAATGCTGTCAGGTTCCCAGCTGTGGGGAGGGCCGCACAAAGGTTATTTCTAGACACCTAGGATCACTTTAGCTGGCTTTGCTGGAGCTCCTCAGAGAAGGCTAGGGGTATGATGGGCACAGACAGGCCACTATAATGTGAAGGGATGTTTTAGCTCTGCAAATGGACTCTGAACCTTCTGAAAAATAATTTCTTTCCAGAGGGAGAGAACATTTTATCGTCAGTTCTTCTCTGCATTTAACCCCAACAGTACCAAACATCTTTCCCCTGCTGCAGATAGGGGAAAACATCGACAGGAGGTAGAAAAGCCTCCCTTTAATCTTTGCTGCCTCCTTTTCAACTTCAAGCTGTACATCAACAACGTCAAAGTAAGACCTTCTCTCATATTGTGTAACACCTTAAATCACTCCTGATTGTTGTAGGGAATAACTTAAGCTTAGTAACTCCAAAATTACCTGCCTTACAAAAGGTGAAAGAGTTAAAAAGCACGTTCATTTCTAGACTGAAACAAAACCTGATAGGTCAAATACAGGCAACGGTGGACAAGAAAAGAGAGTGAGAAACATTATTTAGCTAGGAGTAAAAATAACATAATTATGCTTCTGTAGCTTTTGTCATTCAAAAATAAAGGAGCCAAAGCAGTTGATAGTGCACCTTCCCAATCCAACCAAACAGTAAAGGAGAGGAAAATAGAAGCACTTACCAGGGAAAAAAATAACTACAGAAAAGCATGCAACAGCATTGCTCAAGTATCCAGGAGCTGTGACCTGATATAAATGACCTCCACCTGTGCTTACTAGTTGGCTTAAATGGTATTCACAAATGAGACAATTCTGCCTTTAGCTGTAACTTCATATCTTTCTAAAAGCATCATAAACCAGATAAAAAATCATATTACTTAACAACATGGTAAGACACCAAATTCCTAGGGAGAAAACCTAGTCTCTACCTTTTGCTGTCTGTCAGAGCAACATCCAAGATGACATGGAGCATCTGAGGATCAAAAAGGCTCTCGGTGAGCATCTGTCAAGTGGAGAATTTGGATGAGGATTGCTTTGGGAGCATGGCCAGCCCTGTAAACAGCAGCAAGCAAACAGGAAAGGCTACTTGTTGGAGCAATGCACAATAGGCTTCCAGAAACTAAACACTCCCTACGTAATTAAAGCAATTTATTACAGTTATGTGGCTTCACACATTTGCAAATGCATTTCCTCCTTTTCAGTCTTGGAGTGATGTGCATATTCATGCAAACTGAAAGGAAGTATGTAAACAGTTTTGAAAATACAAGAAGAAAGTGTGAGAACGGAACATTTGATATGGCATTATCTTGCAAATGCCTCCAGATTCCTCTCTGGTCACTGTGTGGGCAGCACATTCCCAGGGCAGAGAGCGGGGTGGGCGGGAGAAGGGGGACTGTAAAGCTATTCATGAATTGCATTTTGTCTTTTCCCACTGAGGTTCATTGGTGACCTACTGGAGCACTCGGGAGGAGAGAGGGCTTGTTCCTGCAGGAAACGCAGGCACAAGGAACCTCCATTGCCCATTGCCCATCACGCTGGAGGGGGCCAGGCCAAGGGAGCGTGGCCCTCTTGCCAACTCCCTGCCCACACAGGGCCTTTTAATTGCTCTGCTCGGGCCGCTCGCCCACTTTGCACTCTGTCATTTGGAGGTACCATACGCAATCATTCCAGAAGAAAGTCTATCCACCACAATGAAATTTTTATAAACCGGGCAGTCCTTTCCGTAGCCCCCGCATAAATAAAAATATATTGTCTCGATCGCCTAGACTTTTCCTGACCCTTCCGAAGTTCATAGATGTAAGCAACAGCTCCCTGAGACAGGTGAACTGAAGAGGACAGTGGAGGACCTGTGCTCATCACAGCTATGCTGACCAACAACGCCTTGGGGTGCCCAGTGCTGGCAAAATAAAGTCTCCACATGCTGCATCATACACCTAGCTGCTTTAAACACAGGAACCATCCTACATCTCCTTGCTATGGAAATTCCCCATCACACAGCACGTTATTTTTTCCAACTGCAGACACTGGTAGAAGTAGAAATGCAGCTTACTAGGAAAGGACTCTACCCAGGATTTTCCTCTCGACCATCCTCTGCCAGCAGATCCTCCTTCCCCCCATTCACCAGTACCCTCTGTAGCACAGGGCAGCTCCATAAACCAAGGCAACGCCAGAAAGCAAGGCCTGTCTGGAGCTCTGAAGACAGGGATACATTTTGAAGCCATGGTATAGAAAAAAACGTGCAATTGCTGAAAAGTGATGATAAGCCCCAAGTACATTACTGGTGTAGGCTGGCTATGGACAGAACAGCACTGAATAGTGCCCACAAGGTAGGAGGTAAAGGAAGAGGGTGGAAAAAGCAGGAAACACAGATGGAGACTCTGGGTAGCTGGTTTACTGCACAGCCCACCATTACTCCAGGTACCCCTTACAGCAGAGGGATGTGGAGATGACAGTGCTGTGGTCCAGCCCTGGCCCCCTTCAAAATGTTCTCCTTGGGAGAGGCACCAAGATGCACTCATGCACAGTAGCCTGTAAAAGCAGTAAGAAGACTGAGGTCTTCTGAGTTCAGGGTTAATTTCTGTCCCATTTTTAGACTGGTAACATCTGGGGCTCAAGAGACTGATGTAGGATGAAGAATGATATAAAAGAGAGAGAAAATTACTCAGCCATGTAAGAAGAGAACGACATAACAAGCAAAACTGAAATGCAATAGAATGACAGAAGTCACTAGGCAGTGACCACAGTGGGCTGTAAACCAGAGTACATCACATTAATAGGTAGGAAAAGATTTGTCATATGCAGAGGATTACATAGAGTCTAATAAAAACATTCTGTATTAAGAGAAAAACATAACCCAATTCATATGGAAACAACTTTCAGGTTATACAAATCATGGTACCAAAAGCAGAACACAAATTCAGGAAAAATGGCATGTAACTGGCATAAAGCAAACTGTCAGTAAAATCTGACAGAATCATAACCCTGGCAAAGAGCAAATATATCTATTTGAACTAATAAAATGTAACAGTAGGAAAATATTTTAAAGATTTGAAGTAGCAAACACTGTACTCTATAAAAGTAGGAACGGTGGCACAGTGAGTTTCTGATTAATAAACCTGACTTCGGTAGCTTGCACATGAGTTGAGATAAGGATTTGGTTTTTGTGCAGCATTCATAGAGCATCCAGAACAGCTGGCACCTGATCTGTGCTGAGGACTTTATGCACTTTGGCAATACAAACAAATTGTAATCCAAACAGTAATTTCATACATACGTATTCCCCTCAGAAAAATCGAATTAAGAAGAAGAAACATTATGATACATTATATTTAAGGTTAATAAAAGCAAAGTACTAAACAGTGAAAATTTTAACCACTTATACTTTTTTTTAAACAGGTTAATAAATAAATTACTAACTCAAAAAAAGGGGGAAAACTAGACAGCTTCATGAAGGCACGCTGTGTGCCTAATAAGTAGCGACAGTAAAAAATGCAGTAAAAACGCAAATGGTTATGTTGATGTATAAAGAATTAAAAGGTGAGTAGTACAATAACTAACGTGTTTTCTACTGTGAAACACTTTATCCTAAAACAACAGAAAAACATAATGTAAGTAACATAACATAAGTAACGGATTGAAATTGCTAATTGAAAAAATAACATGAAGAAAAAAACATCTGAAGTCTGTTGGTTTTGTTTTCTTTTTCTTCTTCCCTTTTTTTTCTTAGTTTTTTAAAAATCCAATGGGAGGTTTAAGAAGCATAGAAAAAAATCCAAAACAGTCAGGAGGAGAGACTGGACAGATTAAGTACTATTAATTTGGTTTCCTAATAAAATAACAAGGGAATACACAGTGAAATTTAGGGGAAACAACTGGGTAATTTGAGACTATATAGTCTCACATCACACACAATTATCCAGTAGTGCTTACTATGGCATTAACACTGTTGTTAAGAAAACTATGAAACATTAATATTTATAATAAGCATATTTGAATTAATAACAATAAACATCAATCACAAAGCATATCCTGTTTCAAGGTACAACATAATAAACATCTAGGAAAAGTGCAATACAATAATCTTCTACAGAATTTTTTTCTGAAACAATGAGAGCTACTGTTGGTAAGGGAAGAACTTTGAATCTTGATGGACAGATGCTCTGATCCACTATGGGCAATGGAGAAGACATACCAGTAGCAGTGTCTTTGGCAGGAAAAACATGTTGTAAATTGTATCACTGTAGCTACAGTGATAAAAAGTCTTATGAAGCATGCCACACAAACACAGAACAAGAGGTGCTTATAGCTTAAACTTAAGAAGAGAGACAACAGAAAGATGTATAGGGCAAAGCTGCAACAGAAGGTAAGACAACAGCAATCAACTCGTCTAACTTTAATAAAGTCAAGGAGTGTTGGGTTTTTTTAGGTGTTTTGAATATTTCTAGAGACCTTCCTAAATATGAGAGGCAGAATGGGAGGATGACACTTTGATGATTTACAGGTACAGGACGGAAGCCATTATCATAGACCTGAGATAAAAGAAACTATATACTGCCACAAAAAGGAAGACACGTTTTTTTGACAAGATCTTATGTTTGCTGCTATATAAGTAGATCCTTTCACTTTAGGATCCCTTTCATCCCAAGAACCCATATTGGCCAGACAGTGACTGCTACCTCCCACTGTTGGTCCTGCAGCAAGTACGGGGAGACAGAAAAGAGACTTTTTGCTATGTGCCATGTGTTGTTTACCAGTACGGTGGGTGGCTGGTGTCAGGCAGCAACAGCTTTAAAAAACAAAAATCCCCCCAAGATACCACCAGCAAGAAAAGAAACACTAACCCTCTGCTCTCCTGTTTTCACCATTACAATAGTTTCAGCATCAAAAAGACGGTGATCTTGCAGGTAGTTTGTTCCACCTCTTCTCGCTACTTCTTCACCAGAAATGACTCAGCTGGTACAACATCATCTGGTCTTAAGGTGCATCAAGGCCTGGCTGCTCCAAGAGAGAAAGAGCAGGAGACCCCAGGGCACTTATTGGGTGCCATCCCAGCACATCTGAACATGTCGGGAGAACTGTGTGCTGGTGACAAGGTCCATTGACAGTTCCAGGCAAGGAGAGTGGTCCAAGGGCCACCTGGGGGTCCAGTTAGAAGCAAAAGGAGATGGACCCAGACACAGGACAAGACAGAAAACATGCTATCTACAGCATAAGTTCATGATCCATGCAGGATACAACCCTAGAGACAGATGAGGAGACAGGCATACCTTCCATGACACTCGGGCCAGGACTGAAGGCCCAGGCCTGAGCTGGAGGGCAGTCCCTGGACCCCTGGGGACAGTGCACAGGTGGGGGTCCCGCATGAAGGTTCTCAGGGCACTGGTGCCCTCAGGGACTGATGCTTAGGCTGGTTTCTGCAACCTCCCAGTGCAAGGAAGTGCTGTGAACATCTGAAGGCACAGACAGATGACATGCCAAAGATATGGTATCGAGGGTGGTTTATATTCATACATTCTACTGTCCCCATGGGAATATACACAAAATCGCATATATTTGAGAGCAGTTTTCCTACTAATTATGTAAACATATTCCTGTTGAACAGTGGGGGGAACAAAAAATACTTTTTTCCCCACTTCAGCTGCACTAGAGTGCTCTCCTGTAATTGCTCTTCCAACCCATACTGGCCTCTTTATACCAGTGCAACCTCCACTCAGCTATATCTTAAACAGTCTGAAGGAGCATTGTGCCTCCAGCAATCACCATCCCAAGTGTTCTTGAAAATACAGGCAGTACACCTGCATGCCCTCCTTCAATGCTCTGCTATTGTCTCTCACACCTCTTCAAAGATCAGGGAAGGGGGTCCTCACCTTCAAGAGGTGGCAGTCCTGGAAGGTCGAAGGAAGGAGAATAGTGAGGAGGTGTGACATGAGCAGGGAAAGCAAACCTAAACAGAAGATAAAATCTTCTGGACCAATTCCTTTCACATAAGCAGTGCTGGGCTTGTCTATTCCTATACACTTTAAAATTTCCTCTGTTTCACTGCTGCCAGTGCCCGCAGGGGTTGTGGTGTGAAGTGCTGCACTGTACCAGTTTCCCAGGCACAGCCATTACACCTGTATGCCAGTTTGAATGGGAGATACCCATTTTCCTCTTGCCTGGTATTTCCTTGCTTTAAAACACTTGACTAGCATGGTTCAAAATTTAAAACCAAACACATGCTTCTCTGCATGTTGGAGGAAAAATCCAGGCCCAAGAGTTTCATTACACACATTCAATACGGCCATGAAGAAGAGTACTATGGATGCAGAAAAATAACAGCCTTCTGTGATTCGCTGAGTTTTGACACATAAAACTGCCATAATTATTAAATTTTTGATTCAAAATCATATTCCTAGATCTTTTTTTTTTTGTCAAATAGCTTAAAAATTTACAAGGACACAAAGGTGTTATCAATGTTCAGCCAACAGTTACAACACACTGACCTCTACCTTAACTCAACATGGCTTTAACTTCAAAGCCTGCTTAAAACTATTTAAATACCAACATCATTAAGCATAGCAGGCATGCCAAATACTCAAACGGAGCCAGCGTGCTTTACGTGAAACCCAGTCTTTGCACTTCCTCCCCCTTATTTCCCAGGCTAAACTTACCTCTCCTCCAGAGCGGGACTTTCCTGTCACACTACTTCTGACAGAGGAGTGGTGATTTCCCTGCTCTCATCCTTGGACTACTGCTTTTTATTTCCCAATCTCTCCTCCTTTTTACTAACTGCAAGGGAGGCTAAGCAAATAGCTGCACTGTGTCGAGCCACAGGCTTGCACCCTTACCCCAGGTGGCTCTGCAGGCACCTTCACGATTGCTGGCGGCAGGAACTGAAGGCTGAACTGAAATCCAAGCGTGGCTCTCCTGCAGTACACCCGGCGGAGGTGAATGGAGAGCTCTGCTGCCGCTGACTGAGCTGGGGGAGCTCAGGGGGGTTCATGCCTGACTGCACCTGCTTGTGCCCTTTTAAAGGCTGTGATGCTACTGATGTTACTTTAAATAAGCAGCGTGTAAGGAATCTGCAAGTATTACCTACAGAAAGGCCAAAACAATACAGGAACTTTTGCAATTGTTCACAAAATTAACCAGGTACAAAGCTATTATGAAAGGTTCTGTCTCAGAAGGTGACAGGCAAGTGGTGGAAAAGCCTGGACTGCTAAAGCCCTTCAACAGAGACTTTCCAGAACTTCCAGCATCTTTTTCACTATATTTGTTACTGATCGTACATCTTGATCGACACTGAAGCAAAAACACCACATCAAGAAAATTATCTGCAATCAGCAATGGTTATAAGGAAATGCTGTAGCTGAACCAATGTCAAAAAGAGTTTAACTGCTTAACTATCAAATGCTTAGCATACTTTAGAAGTAAGGCAAAACCTTCAACACAGTTCCTCAGTCATCACTCAAAGGCTGCCGTTAGTAACATCTGGATCTCAGGAACATTCAGGAATAGGTATTGTTGATATCCACCAAAAAAGAAATGTCTAGTAGCCTGAAAAATGCCCAAGGGGTAAAATTGCAACAGCTCATTTAAGATGCAGCTACGAGGCTGCACAATCAAGAGCGCAATCCCAGAGGAACAATCTTCACAGTTCTTCACAGGAATAATTTTTTTAACTCTCCTCCTTTCTGTCTCTTAAGCATCCTGGGTGTGGTTATGATACCAGACTAGTACTAATCACTGTGTTTTATGAGTCATTCTCCTCCTGGACCTTAATTCTGTGGCCCAAACACTTTTAGTCTCTCCTGAACACCAGAGCATGGACAGATACACCATTCACTGAGACCCTTTATTCCAGACTGCTAGACTCCAAGGCACAGTCTTTTAATCAAATTATTCTTAAGGCTTATGTCAAGTGGCAAATGCATCAAATTCTTGGCTCCAACAAAACCAAAACAACTCCCTCCAACGTATACCTTCCTGGGTAAAATTTTCAGAATTGTCATTTACCTAAAAGCCACAGACCTTGCACTTCTAAATAATAACTTGCTTTTAATAATATTACCCTTGAACATGATTTTCTGTAAGTGGGGGAATAAAAGAAGGAATATGGTATGAAGAGTCTGTGAGCACATGGGGAAATCTGTGTTCTGTGCTCACAAATTAACCAGTACTTGGCACAGGTATTGCATTTTTCCATCACAAGTTGTACTCCCTGCCTCCAAAGTAATATATTTTAGTCCTATTTACAAAGGGTTCATACAGTAAATCGAAATTTAGACGTCCTTAAACTTATGCACCAACCAAGGACTTTATTTACAGCCGCTTTCTCCACCCCCTTCCCAAAGTAACTTTTAGCCTCTGAGTGAGGTCATTCTCCACTAGTTTGCAGTGATCTGGTTTACATTCTGGATACTCGCTGTGAAACCTCAGAGGAGCTGGGGGATACACAGGGAGTAAAAGCTGGATATAAGAGACCACTCCAGCGCAAATATCCCAGATCAATTACCAATATAGATCCATCGCATTAAAAGCCTCCTGTTTCTGAACCCTTCCTAAAAGCTCCATTGAACACACAGTCCTACTGTATGTAATGATGGGATGAATTAAAAAATGGTAGGAGGAAGAAGAAGAAAAGAAGAATCCTAAACATAAGGAGTTTACCTAAGGAAAGGTAAACATGTTCAAAGAAACAATCACAACCACAGTAACACCTACAGACTCAAGCTGGAATTCAGGTACAGAAGGTACCTGATCTACAAATCATTGAGAAGTCTTGGCTGCTACAGTCAGTCTTAACATGCCAAAGCTTTCCATAACAGCAAAGCTTTCCATAGCATCATCAGAAAGCTTTGAGTACTAGCTCATCTTGCAGCTGTAAGACATATCTTCTCTCGAAACCTGGAAGACACATTTTTGATGAGGAAGGATAAGGCCCCCAGGACTTGTATATGTTCAAATGGTCTTTCTATCACTTCACTGTGGAATACTCTCGAGCACTTTCATAGATCACAGTTGAAATCTGGTTTCCCCTCTCTCTGACATGCTCCTATCCCCACAACTCACTGTCAAAACTATTACTTTGGCAAGAAACTTTCAATATATCACTACAGGGATAATCTCCTTTTACCTTCCACTATCACACTTGAGTGCAGAGGGCTCAGCTTGGCTAAAAGCTCAAAGGGCATGAATAATGTAAGAGGACTCCACTTTGAGGACCATTAATGCCTCAGAAAGCCCTTACTGGATCTCTCACCAGCTCTCACTTGCTGTATCTTTAATTTCCTTTAAGCGTTACAGTACCAGCACTAAATCAATCTCAAATCTCTCGCATCTAGCACCTCCCCACCAGCAGTGCAGCCAACAGACTAAAGGGACCTAGGAGTCGAAGGGGGCCAGGAGGGGAGTGGCCCCTGCAGCCTCCTGGCTGCGCCAACTGCCTCCTGCACCTTCCCAGCCTGTTGTCAATTGCTCCTCAGCTTCTTTAACTTTTGCCTTCAGCACTGAAATATTACATCCTTGGTTTAAGTAAAATCACTTCAACTGCCTTTGAGTTATATAAAGACCTAACAAATGCAAGAAATAGTTTTAATATTTTTAAAAAGTACTTTTTGCTTTCAAGGATGGCTGAAATCCAACTCAACTATTCACCTCGTAACATAACACAGACATCAACCTTACTACCTGGCCCATGTCATATTAAGCTTGGGAAAATCTGGCAATAAAATGAGTTGTGGTCGCAAGAAAACCCAGCCAGGTGCATGCACAGAGGGAAATGGTGAGTATGAACGTTATCTGATGAGCCATAAACTTGATACATCACACATCTATGAAACTACATATAGTTCTTAATTGAATCATTCCAAATCAGGGAAACACAACCAGAATTACAGGAGATACTGGGATCTTGGGCAAACTGCCTTCAGAGTCTGCTCTCAGTTATGCTATCTGTAAAATACAATCGATAAATGTAACCATTAACTAAATGCAAAACATGACTAGTCCAGTTCTTAAAGAGAAAAAAATTAGGCAAGGACTTGTTTGGTGTCACGTGTCGGGTATCTGCTTTGCACTACACCGCAACTATAGTAGAATGTAATATAATAGAATGCTGGAGAGGCTGGGGAATAGGAGCTGGAAAAGCACATTACAGGCAAACAATTGGAACGTAGAAAATCCTTAGATTTGCATATGCACAATTATGATTTGTATTACCTTTCCCTGTGTACATACACTGAAGAAACAAAATACATAAAAACAAATTGTGAGGACTTAAGGAGGTATGTCTTAACCCAAAGCTACGAACCTAACACTGCATACAGAAAAAAAAGTCCTCTTCACTTCAGTTTTCAGTTAGTTTGGCAAAGCCCACACAACAGGAGTTTTAAGTGATTCTGCAAGTCAGCACCAAAGAATAATTGAAGGGAAAGATGGGAAACCACAAGTATTTTCTGTGGTGATAAAACAATATTAAAAGAAAATGAAAGAGGAGAGGTTTGAAGGACACGAAAGATTCTAAGACTGGCTGGAAAGGATGACTTAAAAGTAGTTTGAAGCTGTGGTTTGAAATATTTAATATCTATAGAGGCATCTGTTCCAACCTTCAGAGGGTTAACTCAATCCTTCTGCAAGCTAAATAAACTGATTTCTGGGTTAGAAACCACTAGACAACTATTTTGTACTAAACACTAAAAACTGTAATACAAGACATCTGTTGAAGCTATGAAATGTCCTGCAGCTCTCTAAAATGCATAAATTTGCCTTGGTCATTATATTACCTAGTATTTTTTCCCAATATCATATATGATTGTGTGAAGTGCTTTGAAATGAAAGATGCTATGGAACTGCAAAACATTTCTACAACACACTCAACTTAATTTGGACATGCTATAGTAGGATGCCTCCCTTATTAAGACATCTGCTAGCAAACTGATTTAGCCAAATCACAGTGAGTGATAATGAGTGCTGTTTAATCAAGACAGTATTAACATAAATTTTAACTTTTGTTAAGTAGCTTAATGGTAAATTACTGAATGTTAAACAGACATGGAATTTTACACTCTGGTCTTTCAATAAACAAGTTCTTGAGCAATCTAAAATGTACAGTTTCTTCAGCGTGCAGTCAAAAAGAGCTAGCTACAACCAGAAAGAGTTGAAGTCAAGCAATGCAAGACTTGCAATCATGAACTTCATTTTCAATTTAAAAAAGGTTCAGTACTGGAGTGCTCTTCATCTCTGAACCAAATACAAGATCTTTAACATGAAAAGTATATCCAGATTGCTTATAATGAGAAAGCAGTAAAAGGTTTTTTAATTAATTTCTGGCTTTTGTACATATATGACACTTCTTGGATGCTTAATCCTGAACAGCTTTTTACATTTTCTATGGATAAGCATCTGGCCTTAGCACTGTAGAGATGGCTATAAACCACAGCCTTTCCATGATAACCCCAGATTATGTGGCTTCATCCATTAGCCATTGGTTTTGCCAGTCAACACATCCACTTATTTGTCAGAGAGAAATATAAAGCTTACGGTGTCATGACCCAAAACTACTAACAACTAAAATACTGATGGTGAAGAGCCACCACACTCTGAGATCAAGCAGAAGCCTTTACTGCAAAAGCATAACATAGTGACAGATACCACTTTAAATATTCACTCTTCAAGGGAGACTGCTGAAGCCAATATTAATAATATAATTGACTTGTCTGAATTTTAAATTAAATTAATTTAAAATTATTTCATCATATTCAGTTAGTGAGTTTGTTAAGAGCAAAAAAGCACTTACTACAGCGTTCCCTGAAACATGCAATTCCTACGAAAGAGGAGAGGAGTAAAGGAGACAAAAAAAAAATCACAGCAAACAGCTCAGTACCACAAATTACACGCTCTGTAGGAAAAGATAACAGTTTAGTTCTTCGGACCAGGATACCATGGAAGAGGCAAAATAAAACAGTTGAAAAAATAAAGCCATTGTATTTAGGCTTGCATTAGGCATCCACATAAGAGACTGCTTTCTTAGCTGCAGATTAAAAATACCAACCCCAGCAAGATATCAGTATCAAACCATATGCTTCTGTTCTCACCCACCTTTAAATGATAACAAAAAAAGGACTGATTTATAGAAATATTTCAAAAACTGAAAGCTTCTTAGTCCTCCAGGCAGCAGATGTTGAGACTGGCATGTGTACTTCAGTTTGAAAGGAACTGTCTTGCTATCTACAGGAGGTACCATGCCCAAGAGGTGGCTTAACATTGACTTCCTATGTCAGGGGAGTGATTAAACGTAATGCTTCCCTTCCCCACAACGCTAGGATGAATGCTGTGACAGAATAATCGGTTTCTTAATGTGACATGCATGCAAGAAGTCTCTATGAGCAGGTGGACAGAAGAATGTACACCTGGTTTCATACTGCACACGAACACCTGCATGAAGTGGACATGGGTCCTACATGATTACAAGAGTTAATCAAAGGGCTAAAATGATCGTTGCCAATGTCCCAGTCCCAAGCCTTTCATTTGCAGAGCTTGGGAAGAGCCACGACTTTCAACACAATCATTTAATTAACACTAAAACCCAAAATTAAGTAGGACTCATTCCTTCCACTGTCACTTCACAATCACACTGGCTGTGCTGAGAGTCATGCTCTCCCCATCCTACTCCTTCCACTCCTGACCTGTGCAAGCTGGAAGCTCAACAGGGGACAAGAAAGCCAAGATTTTCCACAAGTCTAATTCTCAAAGCAACAGCCACCTTGAGAAGGGGAAAAAAAATAAAGTGTGCTGTTGCTGTGGAAACAGAGCACAAAAATACTCCTATCGGATCAAGTAGCTCTCGGAGGATCAAGCACACTGCCAAACGGCGACTGGAACTTCCCCTCGCACGAGGGAAGGTTTAGGACAGGGAACAGCCCAGATGCCTCCACCATCTCCCAGATTTCAGGGGATCTGCGACAGCTTTTCAAAAGTGAGTCCCTCACTACACTTGGCGAGGAACGGTATCTTCTTTATGAAAAGAAGTACCACCACATGAAGGTCTTGAACTGGGAAGAGGATAAATTGCACAGCTTGCTTAAATTCTTGATAGATGTATTAAAATACAGATTGCAGGACACAGTGTTTAACAGAGGACTCTGGAAATGCCTGGGCCTGCCCCAAAAGTTTACAGTCTGAATTCAAAAGTGATGCTGGTGAATGGTAAAGAAGAAAATTAACCTACATCCTAGCAGAGTTCTTCTGTTCCTTGTTCCCTAAGAGATGAAAAAGAATAAATAGAATGTGATAATGTAATTAAAGACTACATGATAATTAACACACAAAAACGCCTGAATTAAGACCCTATAGGCAAACTCAATATCAGACTACTCTAACTTTTGTGTGACTTGACTTTAAAATCATTATTGTGCATATATCTATAGTTTTCCTCCTCTCCCCATTCCCTCTGAGATCCCTTTACTGTGTAAGCTGTTCATACCCTGGACTACATAAGCTGTATGAGACCGCAGGAGTCTAACACAAATCAGGGAGAGAGAACACTGTAGTTAAAAACAGTATTAATGAGAAGAGCACATACAGAAAAGCCAGCTCCAGGTTTTTAGGAAGAAAGGAACTGCCAAGTGTCAGCATTAGATCTCCTCATACTGCCAAGAATCAGGTGAAACCAGCAACCAGCAGCTACCTGATACTCTAAACCACTGGTTTTGCCAGGGCATTTTAAACATCAGATAGAGATGGCAGGGGATTCCCTCAGATTATAAATTTGTTTAGTTTATCAATGCTACCAGACATTAATTCCCCCAATTCCGAATCTTCTAACCATTCTTCTCATCCCCACAAAACATCTCATATTAAAAGAAACTAAACATTGGCAAGCTAGAAGGATGATTTATTTTACAGGGGTGTTGTGAAGCTTAATTCATGTTTGTAAAGCCCTTTGTATTGTGCCTTTCATCTACTGTGGGAACCTCACAGTATTATCAATAAGGTCTTTTCTACTGTAGAAAGGCTTTGCTAAAATAGCTATACTAGCAAATCTGCCTAGTTGAGATGTGGTTTACACAGGCAAAAAAGTTATTTTGCCAGAACAGCTAATACCAGTTCCCTGAAAAAACAAGCTATACTGGCAAAGCACATTTTTGCTGGTATCTAACTGAATCTAGCATAGAACACGGTACGTCAGCGAAGGGTGATTTCTGGAGGATCTTAACAAAACACAGTTATGCTGGCAAAACCCCAAAGGGTAGCTCTGACCAACACATTTTGGAGACTGCAACTGAAGGATGTGTATTTACTACTTTCACATTACCGAGCCTCTGCATTCATTTATTCACATGAATGAGCTAGAAGCAACAGAGCCCTCTGGAAAGATATCCCTTTAGCAGCAAATGCATTTGACTTTACTATCTTATACAAAATAATTGTTGGGTCTTTTTGTGCTGTTAAGAAGCAAGAAGCTAAAGGAATGAAGACAATTAAGAGAAAGCCTTGATCGGATATGTTCTGCCAAATAAAAAAAAATGCGGAATATTAACAGCACTAGAATGAATGCCTAGAAACTACTTATACAACTGCAAAGAACACAGACTGTGGTAAAAGAAACTAGTTCATGTGACAGTCATTTTTAACTGTGCTATTATCATTATTTTCTATCCAAGACCCCAGTTTTCTCACTCAGGTTTGAAACGACGTCAAACATCCAATTGCTATTTTTCTCCTAACAAAGGTGGAGAGGCACCATCATGCCAGGTTACCAAATGACTGCTTGCAATTTTTTTTCTAGTCATGTTTAGCCTTACTCTGAACTGCTTGGGGCAGTAGACCTTTCCACATCTTGCTAGAAGTCTGTAGCAAATCTCATCACCTAAGGGCTTGCTTACACAGGGAAAGGAAACTCATCTGTCTCACAACTCTGGAAGGCTTTTCTCCAAGAGATACCTGTATTTATTTTAGAAGGGTGTCTCTCCATGTCCACCTGCAGTAGCACACAATTTTCTAACGCCACAGCACGAACGCTATGCACCATAGCATAACACTTTGGCAGAACCATGTTTTAAATCTGTGGTGAGTTACAAATTGGTGAAACATTTTTCCACAAGCTGATTTGGATCAGACATGCTTGAATCTGGAACGGAGCGCAAAATCCAAAGACAGAAATTGCCATAGTTAAGAGAAGTATCCTAACTGAGCAATATGGAAAATTCGTTTTCCACATGAAAGATGGTTTCATTACCAAAAAGTAGGTGTATTCAGTTGCTTTCCACTGAGAAGTAAAGCTGAATCTGCTTTGAAGCAAAACTGAACATGAAACTCAATCTTATCTGCTATTGAGACAAATTAGAAAAAGACTAGCTACTGTAAATTAATCAGTAACCTATTATTTACCGACCTAGCACTGTAGAATATGCAGCCCACATACCAGGACTACCTGATGCGCTGTTTTGTATACCTAAGAATTATTAATGTGACCTCTGGAATGATAAGCATAATAACAAGCAGTAATTTATAATTTTTACATGTTCTCTCAGTCACTGATGTACCTGTCCATATAGCACGAAGAGAAGCACTGACCTAAAAACCAGGCTTGACAGTTGTGGACTAGGCTGAAAAAGAACAAGGTTCAAATAAGAGATGAAATACATGAAATCTTTTTGCAGATTGGCTAAGCTATAGACCAAAGGTATAGTACCAAAAGGCTGGGCTTTCTTGCTTCCAATTAAGAGGCACTTGCTTGTCACGAGAGCACCAAAAAAAGCTGGATTATGTTTCCTTTTTCCACTAGCATACATTTTGCATGTAAGCAGCTGTTCCTAATCAATGAGATATTAACACTTCCTATAACATGAAAATTTACATCACAGCCTTCTTTCAAAAACTACAAAGGCATTTTCCCTGCTGGCTCTGTGCCATAGCCAGACAGCACTTAATTTGTTGTACATACAGCGTAGCAACCATGAAACCCTTCCATCCTCCACGGCATTCTGCACTGGATGGATGGTTTTTGAGTAAGTTTCATGCAGACAGAAGGTTTGGATGAAGATCAAGGACAGAATACGGCCCTTAGACAGTTACTACATTTCTAGCTGGAAAAGTTCATTCTTGCCTTTGGGATACTCAGCAGAAAATTTAAGGTTAACCACCTTTAAATGCACGGCTATCTTGCCCCTCTATTTCTTCCCATCGCACTCCTCTGCTTTAGCTCCTTCTCATCCCTTCTTAGCTGTTGTCTCTCTTCAGGCTCTGATGACACTGACTGATCCCTTGGTTTCTTCCCAGGAAGAGTTCTCACAGGGAATTTGCAGGGTTCAGCGCATAATCCTTCTGCATGCCCTGGGTCCTGCCTACACAAAACCGCTCTCTTGCTGAGCACTTCATGGCAGTGAAGTTTAGCTAAGGCATTGGAGCAAAAGTCTAGGAGCAAATATGTGGAGGCTGAGGTCAGGCTTCCCAGTGGAAGGTCACCTACTCTGAAACATCCCTCCATCACTGACAGAGATACCCCACACTTATCATTCTCAAGTTCAAGTACGCTTCAAGGCCAACTTTTTTTCTCTCAAGCGAAAATGGAAGAAAAGGCATACACTCAGGCTGAGGCTTTTTTCCTCTTAGTTATCTGGAATTTATAACTGCTCCAAAGTTTCTGCAGGGGTAGAAATGAAATTTAAAGCACAGGAACAACAATTACTCGGCATGATCAGCTGTTCTGCTCTACAGTGAAGCACAAAGCTGCAACCGGAGAAGAAATGCACAGTTAAATGATGAGGAGCTCACTTCTACTCAGAGAGACAGCTGAAGCACCCTGAACGGTATGGGGAGACTGAGGCTACGTGTTCTCAACAAGCTCACACAAATAAACTCAAGCTGTTGTTTTTGACCTTCGATGCCCTTCATGATTTGTGTCCTGAACCACTAAGATCAGGAAAAAGTCTAGGATAGGTTAAATATTTAGCCAGTAAAGAGCATTTACATCCCAATGATGAACTTCCTAGCTCTAACAGAATGGTGGTTCACTGACTTTCACAGCATGCTAGGGCTAATATACTCAAACTTTATGGGGATGATGGGAAGAAGGACAAATAAAGAAGGAACAACAGATTTAGTTTTTTGATATGTAGGTTTGTAGTTCTCAAATCGTAACGTACAGATGAAATTTAGAATCAGATCTAACTGCACCTAAAGATATTTATTGTAAAGGAACAACACCATTTGGAAAAAATATGCAGAATTGAAAATATACTAATTTTGCACAAAGAGCTGTAGTACAACAAAAATGCAGAATTTCTTGCATATTAAGTATGGTTTAAAAAGTCAACCATAAATACACGAAAAATTTCACAATAAAAAAAGCAAACAGACAAAGCAGAAATCTGGGAAATCGATCAGCCTGTCTAGGAATTCATTTATGCACACTATTTCTTTGAATGTACAACACAGGCTTCAAACGCAGCTGCACCTACTTCATAATTCACATCTTCACCTAACCATGAAAGCAGCATAACAGGCTCTGCTTACGCACAAGGTCTCTATGACAAACAATCAGTCCTAATTGAGGAAAATACATTATGGACACAATGTTTAGAAAATTAATTGCCTTTTGACCTCCGAGAAACAGCACCAAAATTCCAATTTGTCCTTGTTTTAACATATGTCTGTATTTTAAAAAAACATACATACTTGGATGTAGTTTTATCACTTTTCAGCTGAAAACAAGTCTGAAAAATGTTACCTTAAGACTGAACACGCAAGACACTTTAAATGCAGGTGCTTCCTCCACCAAAATGTTGACACTTTTAACACCGCTTTTCCACAAACATTTTATTTATAAACAATTCTTTCATATGAAGTTTTTCTTGAAACAGCTGTAAAACAAGCAGTTGAAGATCAAAATTGTGCAATGTGTCACACTTCTCCCCACTTTCCAGAGCCTCACACTGAAGTTCAGAAGAGTACCTCTAAACCAGCAGACAAACCCACGATATGAAAATCTGTAATGCAATCTTATAATACCTGGTCCTGAATTAATTTTAGAGTCCTAAGATTTGAGAAGGTAAAAAAAAACCAACAAACCAGTGCTGGATAAGTTTCATATAATCATCTGAATGGCTCTATTGTCTCTTTCGTCATGCTAAAGTTTGCTTCGTTGTTGTTTTCATCTTTCCTTTTAAAACAGCCTCCTGCAGCTCTAAGCTAAAGATCTTCCTGGAGCTTCTATGCGACAGCTGCAGTATCTTAGCCATCTGTTTAATTTATATTTGCTAATGCAGCTCCTGCTGTTTTCAACTGACAGCTTTTTTCTCTCTTATTACCCCCACACGGGAAATCATCACACTTGCCAAAGTTTCTCTGTAGTCTCAGATGTCAAATCAAGTCTGGTGACAAAAGGTGATGAATGAGGCTCCTATGCACCTCCCTTTTGTTTAGTTAAAATTATGAAAATCTGTAAGGGAGTTTTATGTTATTTCTTTAAAGAACAATTATAAACAAAAAGAAAGGAAGGATTACAGAAACAAAGATGGAGATAGTGAAGGGAAGTCATACTCCCTTCCTCCCAACATGGTGATTCTGTGGGAAGGTCGAGGCTGAAGGACGTCCAAGATACTCTCAGAAGCAGAATATCCATTCATTAAAGCCATGGTTCAACCTCTTCAGTCATCTATGCCCACCTACCAAGCTTAGGGTTTGGCTGACTACTGGCTTCCCCTCACTTGCAACCAGCATGCCTCCTATCTCTTCTGGAGTGCTCTGGATCTCAGAAGTATTCACAAGTCAATGGGAAGTGATGGAGCCCCAAGGCCCACATGTTGCAATGCCAGTAGTTAGTGCCATCCTGTGAGGCCTCCTGCAGGAAGGTGCAGGGCCTGCAATCTCTGCGCCATTATGAAGAGACACTGGATAAAGCACAGACTGGCTCCTGAAACAGCAGTCAGCCTTATACAGCAAGCACAGATGTTACTGTCCCTGTAACTCCCCTAGAGCATGATAACAAGAAGATTAGAGTATATTCCTGCTGAAAAGCGACATCAGGTTTAAGATAAAACTTTGAAATTTAACATAGATACCCTTGTCCTGCTCTAAAACCATATCAGCTGAATCACAGTGATCTCTGCAATACCTGTCCTAGGTGATACAACACTCCTGGGTTTCAAGAACCACATTTCAGTGACTAGCCCCAGCCCAGAAACAGGTACACACATTAAACACAAAAGAGCTGCACTTAAACCAAACCCAGAAGCACGACCACTCTTACTTTCTAAATTCCCCCTTTCAAAACATCTTTATTAACTGGAGAGACACACAAACATGAAATGGGCACTCTTCAAAGGGCTGGAAGATGCATACTTTCAGGTGCCAGAGAGCGCCCAGCATAGCAGCTGATGAGGGGCTAGCAGGGATGCACGCTTGAAGGAATACTTGGGAGACAAGAAGTCATCTCTTATTACCGCTGTTCCCAGAGGACGATGCTGAGAAATTAAATCTGTTGTTCTGACACTCTAGAGTTGGCTCCAGCTCCCAACATCAAAGCAACCCATTGGAGAGCTCTTGTGACAGCCCCCTATCTTGTGCACGATCATCTCACTGAGCTCTGGAGGATAGAGTCACTTGAAGCAAAATAAACATTTCTGCTTTTGAATGCACATCAAGCTAGTGAGAAAAAGAACTAGTGGTGCACTCTGGAGAACGTTACTACTTCATCTTCATACCCCCACTCGTTGAATAATTTTGGTACAAAAAGTCAATCTTTGAAGAGCACATTAGACAAAACAGAAATGCTAAAAAGTATAACGTAGAATAACCTCAGACCTAATATACTAATAGCTATGCCATACATGAGGACATTACATCCTTTCCTACCCAGCAGATCTTGTCCAAGAGCCAGACATGTCAACTTTTAATTTTCATTCTGTATCTCAGTCTTTCCATATGTAAATATATGTAAATGTTGATGTACTTCACTATAATACTCTTATACAGTGCTTTAGACTAGATGCCCAGCACAGATTCTAATGCTTTTCTAGCTCAGTGCCACTACTGGGGTGGGGGGCAGGCGTGGAAATCACCTCAAGCAGTACACACCTTTCAGGCCTGAAAACCTGATGAATCACTACTCAGCTTCAGCTGGTTACTTGTACTTTATGGCATTTTGTAACTAACACAATCAAGAAAGCATAAAGTATTAAATTGTAATAATGTAGATATAAGATTAACTTCCCAAGACGTCTAAGACTTGTTTCTTAGGCGTTTCATCAACACACTGAACCGAAGAGCCACAAATTATGAATTTTCTCCCAGTCTCTCTGTCTACCATGCTGCCCAGGCCAAAATTATCCTTTGCATCAATTCTTCCTTACCTCAAGAAGTCTGAGAAAGAGGTATGTTGTACCAGACAGAGACTGAGTGAAAACACCATGAACCTGGGGAGAGAAAAGTAGTTTTGTATAAATATGTGTATCTGACAGTGTAAGGCAGCAGTATTTTCCAAAATGAAAATATTCTCCATCCACAGTGTCTGATTCACTTCAGTTCCTGAACTACTGCAGTTTTCAGCTCAGGAAATGAAAGTAGTGCTGATTTTAGTGATTCCTTCAGCCCGGAACAGTAATAACTGAACTGACTAGAAATTAACTGAAGTTGCAAATAAAATAAAAATATTAAAGAAGAAACTTGTATGCCTTACAAGTTAGGCATACTGGTCTTATCTTTTTCAGCCAGATTTTTTCATTTTCCTCCTTCTTCTTGGGTAAATAAAAATTATCAAGCGTTACTTTGACTAGCCTCTGGTCACAAGCTCCTGAAGGAAAGAGGCAGCTCATCCATGTGCTGTTGCTCGGTCTGTTACACTTTACTGTACCTGTTAAGCATAAAGGCTAAGCTAAGGACTAGGAAGACCACAGGATTCCAGCCGAAAGGAGAAAACCAGTGCACAGTGAGGTACTCTCCTAGGTGAGCAAAGATGTCTTGCACGACACGACACTATTGAAGACCCAGCATAACAAACGCTGCAAAACCAGGTGCAGGAAATGAAAACTTCGATATAAGATGGCAACAGATTTTACAACTAACAAATGCAGTTAATTTCTTATCTGTAGACTACCAAAGCCCAAGGAGAGAACAATACTTTTCTATCCCTTCAGAGCAAATAAAAGTAAATATTAGCATTGCTTCCTGCAGGAGGTGACATTATGGTAAGTAGCATATTCATGCACACCACCTTTTGGACACCTTTTCATAATTTGGCAACATAATGTGTAAGGGCAAAAAACCTGACACTTTTTACTGGAAGAAAACTTGCTTTTTTTTTTTTTTTTTAACTTCATAAAATACCCCTGCTGTGAAATTTCTTAGCGCATGCAAACCACACAGGTCTACAGGCTTTCCTGGAACTGGAAAATAAAGAAGCACCTTTGCCATCCTTACTACAGAGATAAAAGATACCCGAAAGTGAGTACATTTGTTTTATGAAGAAAGTCATTATTCAAGGGTAGATGGATCTAGAAGCAGAGTCAGGTACAGGACCTGCCCTCTCAACCTCTTCCATAGATGTTCTTAACTTTGAGCATCCCAGGAGAAAACATCTGAACTAACCACTTTATTCTTAGCTTGGTCAGACACGACTTGATACAGCCTTCAACCAACCATTAACAAACTAAGCTTCCCACTGCCCAGGATAGTGGGAGATGTGAATAGCCAGATAACAGGATAACCCTGAGCACACAAACCCTGTTGCACAGAGGCGAACACCCAGTGTCTTTGCACCATGCTTTGCAGTGCTCCAGGTTCTGGGAAGACCTTAGCTGGGGTACAGAGGCAGCCCCATAAGAAAGCCCATCTGACACATCTCCCAAAGCAGAAGGGATCACAGTACATATAATATGGTACTCTTTCACCAGTTATCCCTCCTGGAACTGCTGCTATCATCAGCTCCATGGCTCTAAGTCTTGTGGAGCCAGCGCTTCAGCCCAAATCTGCAAGTTGTGGACCGCAGCTGGCTCCTGAATGCTCTTCCAGATCCTCCAAAGCCACCTTTCCAGCGTCGCATGTTCTGGGAGCACGAACCAGGGACATCAGCAGTGGCTCTGAACAAAGCTGATGAAGGCTCAGCAGGTGAATTACCTCAGGGTCTGAGCCACACAAAATCCTGTGTACTGGTTTCCAGGTCTGAGCCTGGGATTCCTGTATGGACAACGTTTGAAACCCTGTCCCCTAAAGTTTTGCCTGTGTGTATACCTCTTCACTTCCCAGCATCCTCAGGCATTATCCAAGAGCCACTTCTGAGGAGTATAAAGTTGATACTCTCAAGGAAATCCGACTTGACTCTAGGCTGTCTGATATGTGCAAGTAATATCGTTCATTAAGCATGATTGTCCATACATACATAGCATTTAAAAACCAAACCATTAGAGACTTTAATACTCACCACCCTGAACCTTAACTCTAAGCTTCAACAAGTAAGTAACCACCTGCCCCAAAAAGGCTAATGCTAGCTTACTTTAAGCACAGAGGCAATAACTTTCAACAAATTCCAAAGTATTTAAAAGTTTTACCTTCCAGAAAACCAAGTTTTGCTCTTCATCTGCACTTTAGATACCTAGATTTGAAATGAAAATGCAAGTACAGCTGCTCACAGCTGATAAGGCCTCATGCTACTGGCATCTATTTATATCCATGATCCAGAGTAACAAACCCACACACTTTAAACAACTGAAGCAGTTTTAGATAAAATATGGAAATGGGAAGATGGGACTAGAAGCCACCTCCTCTGCTGTATAAACCCCTTCCCCATCAATCCAGAAAAAGCGCATTTGGATGAAGGCAATAAAAGGTCCATACTGTCTCTGAAGATCAACTGCCAAAGCAGAGAACCTCAAAAACAATTTCCAAGTTAGCACTTGACAGCAACTCCTGATGGCATCCTGTTGGTTCTCACCTGAACGGTGGGGCCAGCTCCGCTGCCAAGCCAGCTGATGTCTTTTGACTGAGGTTGCAAATACACTGTTCTGTGTATTGGCAGGAGCGGAGGGACCACAGGATGAGGCATGGGAGCACAGGTTTGGTGTTTGTGATTAACCTTACACAATGCCTGACTTGTGGGGTTGCAAAGCACAGATGGGAACACAAGTTTAAGGTCCCAGGAAACAAGGAAGAGGTAACCAGACCTATGGGGTAAGGCCCAAAAGAGAGCAAACATGAGAGAAGACGACTGGGGAGGATGGAACAGAAGTGTGTTTCCACATACGCCCACACTAGCTTGGCCCAGAGCTGAGGTTCTCCCTGCAGATGATACTCAGCCCAACGGAGCCTGAAAAGCCCTGCGTAAGAGGACATCACAACTCACACATACGCAGCTATTATACTGCAATGAGATACTGCTTATGGAAGAAACTACAGCTTGTCCTGTACTCATCTGCAACATAATATTGCTCAGTCAGACATCCAAAAGCATATTACAGAGAAGGGTTAACAGCTTCAGGGTACGCTTCCACATGCAGCATAGACCAGCCTTAGTGGCTACCAGCAAAAAAGGTGGACCCACATCCCTGCCTATTCATAGCACACTGATCCAAATACCTAATCACCAGAAAATTATCAGTCGGTCAGATTTATGAGCTGATCGAATGCACCCTACAGCTGCCTGACTGCAGGAACTGAAGCAAGACAGAAATGCCACAACTGAGGCAGACCAGAGCAACACTGACCTTTCCAGCAGAAGCATAGTCTGAGATCACCTTTCACAAAACAGGATCTTTATTATAGAAACTAGAGCGGAAGGCAGGGGATACAGAGGCTGGCTAGAGAATGTCCTAGTCCATTAGACCACAGAGAGTGTGTGAGTGTGAGTCTCTGTGTGCCTGTCTGTCTCTAGTCCTAAATCTCAAGAACCACTATGCAACTGAGATTACCGGATATTTGCATCTAGACTTTTAAACTGTAATATGGTACCAAACTTTGAATATTTTCTACGAGTCAAAACCCTGAACAACAGTGAAATACAAGCAGTATTTTCAAAAGCTCTCCCTGCTGTGCCCTCCTTTTTTTTCTACAGCATCTCTCTGCTGCAAAAAATGTTAACTTTTATTTAAAACAGAAGCAAGTACCACTTTCAGATATTCCTTCCCCTGCTTCTCTCCCACCTTTTTTCTCTACTGAACAGAAATCCAATATCACAGCTGGAGAAGAGCAATAGAGAGCCAATAAAAGATAACCAGACTGGGTGTATTGGGATGTATTGGTATCAAGTGCTACAGATCTGGAACAAGACTGAATTTCACAGGGACAAATCTGAAATTGCCATCAGCTGGCCTTGAGGCATACGCTACACAAATCCATCCAATTGAAAGGGGTATCCCTCATGTTGCACCCAAATTTGACTCCATCCTGCATTAGTCTGCTATTTCCAGTCTTTATGGTAAATTGACATCAAATGCCTGTTCAGAAATCCAAGGTTAGAGGGAATACTGTTTACATTAAAGAGATTAATACTACTTCTTGTCATGCTTCCTGTGCTATATTTCAACAGTTTTTCATTTTGATTTTGTGTTCCAAATTTGGGTTATGACAAGACAACAGGAACTTCAGTTGCTATGCAAAATGTAAAATAAGCAAAAAATCCCAGCTCTGAGAGTTCAATGCTCTACATCTACAGATAATGCATACACCAATACTATGTGCATGATGTTTAGGCACAAAAAAAATCAGGCAGAAAATCAGTCTCAGACACCAAGCAAGGTAATTTTAAGTATGAAGTGTGCCAGGTACAACAGAGTGACTTGGACAAGGATTAGAGGCAAAAGCAAATGTAGAGTGCCTGAAATTGCCACATTTTTTCCAGTCAAACCATCACAAGTATTTAGCAATTATCTAAATCTTCCCCTCCCTAATAAACAGTGTTACTGCACATCTGAGTCTTTTAACTAGCAGCCACACAGTTTGTGGAACAGCAGCTCTGCCAGGTGAGGGGAAATGATCACCTGGTGTGCTGACCTAGCACAGAAACACATTTTGCCTCAGCTGGAAACTTTTTATACAATCAGTGCTGTCAATACACTAGAAAATAGCTTAGATACCTGATACCATAGATTTTAATATTCTGGCTGTGGGTATAGCCATCAAAACCCCCACTGCCTCTCATTCCTCACACACTCAACCAGCTGATATAATTTTATGCCTGTAATTCAGTTTAGATTTTACAAGAGGCAAAAAGTAGAGAGATTCCAGTAAATGACACTTCAGATACGAGAATGAGCAACTGGGGAGGACAATGCTCATCCTTTGCATATAGACCCACCTAAACAGAAGGGCTTAAAACCTCACTTGACCAGAGCTGGTAGGGAGCCTTGGCAAAAGCTAAACTAAAATTAATTTTCCAGACTTTAAGGTTATTGAGGTAACTTGCAAAGTACAAATCAGTGGAGAGCTGTCTTCATAAATCTTTGGACAGACGGCTTCAGCCTGCTGCTCCTGGGGCTTTTTCCCCAGCTGCAGGGAACAAAGCTTTGCCCATCCTCACTGTGGCACCAGGGCCTCAGGGACACTGGGCAGCAGGGACAGGAGCGGAGCGGAGCTGAAGCGAAGGAGGTCAGCTCCATGCTGCATGGGCTGAGAAAGCTCTGAACAGAAACTCAGGCACTGATCACTGAGGAAAAGGTGAAGTAAAACATCTAGCAAACTGAGGGAGGTTTAGAGCTGGATCTTCCTCCAGCTGCCTGTACGTAAATAGCAGCCGGAAGGCTTTAGGGCGAGATAAGAAAATGACAAGTGGCTACTGTTCAGATGAGAAAGGAGGGGGGAAAAATAACGGTAGCAGAGGAAAAAAGTACAGCAGGAAAAGACTGCAGGGAGGAACCAACACATTTATAGAAGAGGTAAGCAGTAGAAGAAAAGGGACAGACAGATAAAAGACCTAGATAATGCTGGGAAAATATGGAAAATAATTTAGGTACCCTAATTTCCACTAAGGGACAACTTGAGTGAAATGAAAGAATAAAAGACAAAAAATAGAGGTTACAATAATGACCAGATGAAGAACAGCCAAATTATCCAGCAAATTTTCCTAGTCTTAGTGTAACTATTCATTAGATCAACATTTTAAGGCAGCATTAGTAAGTTCTCTACATGATTGAGCACTCTTTGTCAAAGATGATATATTGACAGATAACAAGAAAGTTAGAATAACACATTTAACGAATTTATTTTACTGTCTTCCAACTAGCTGTAGCATTAACTGAGATGTCATTTAAATGTATCAAACAAGAAGTTAGCTAGCAATCTGTTGCATGGGCTTAATCAGCAATACAGAATTATTCCATTCCTCTCCACCACAGCAGGCACGTCAGTAAGGTGATCTTCAGCCCCCCTAGTTGCTGGATATGGTATCACAATCTGCTGATGTTCCTCATACTGCTATTTTTTTGTCCTAAAATACCATTTATGCATAACATGAACTCCTGGGCTCGAAGATTCCAGGCACACGTGCATGACGGACTGCCTGCATCCAAGGTCTCCTGTGCTACGCAACACGCCTCAGGATCTGCGATGCGTTATTGCAACAGAGGCTATGGAAAGCTGAACAAATTCAGTGATGGGAGGTTACGGAGTCCAAAGGCAGAGGACAACACCGCCACTCTGGAATTCCTTAATATTGCTGCATTTCCAAATCCAACTTATTTTTGAGGCTTGGGGAAGATATTTCAGAAAGAGCACAGATTCAGAAAGTTTGGCTTTCAATAAATAGTTTACATTAAATCGCAACACATTTGGGTGTTTGCATTTTGCTTTTAGTGCTTATATTTTGTACAATATAAAGGTCTGTGGTGTGCTGGACTATTGCAGAATTCAGAAAGAGTGAATTCAAGAAAGAACGAATATGAGAACTAAACTCCATAATCAAAACCTAAGGCAAAGGGTAAAATCTTTAGGATTTCCATAGCTGGGGAATTCATGGCATTTTGCCTCTCTAGAGAAATCTAGACAGTAGTATACTAATAAACCACGCCAGCAGCAGTCAACCTTCAGAACAGCAGAAAAAACACTGTAAGAGAACAGTATGTACCAGGAAGGATCACTGGGTTATAGTGGCCACCACCTAAGCACCAATGCCTGAAACCAAGAGATATTTCTAGGTATTATTAAAGAAAAAAAACCTCTCCGTTGGTGGTTAATAGTACTGACCACAGTATATTCATTAAAATCTTAACCTGTGAAATGTTAGAGTGACAGTTTACAGAGAAGCAGTTACCAGACCAGTATTTTGCACCTCTGAATCTAAATGAGTGGGACATTAAGAAATTTTCCAAGAATAATTTATCCAAAGACCAGATGGAAAGAAGTAGAGAAGCTACCAAATGTGTCCTAATAATGAAATTTATTGTTGTTGCTGTTATTAAGTCAGTCTAATCCTCATTAGAGAAAACATAAAAATAATAAAGAAAAACCCCAATCAAGTAAAGGTCAAGCTTCATGGGGGGAAGAGAAAGAGGCATGTCAGAGGGCAAAATGAATCTAAATATATCCATGTCAAAAACCAGAAGATCTTTTTTCAGACGCTAAAACCTGTCAGAAAAAAACAGAAAAACTTTTGTCAACCTCTAAAACTATTAGCGTAACAATCCTAACAAATCGAGTGGGAGAGAAAGATTGGGGATTTCATCTCATGCACACTAAAAAGCAGGTAGGAGTATGTTTTTTTCATAGAGAAGGTAATATCTAAATCAAAAACCTCAGCAGGTTAACTGAATAAATGGAAATACATGTGCAAGCCTTGATGCTGATGCTGTTTCAGCTCCCTCAAAATCACTATGTTAAAACAGGTGGTCACCCTTTCCCCTACCCCTCACAAACAGTAACACGAAGCTGAGTGCCTGTTAGGAAGCTAATCCCAAACTACAGTATCATTCTGTACCCAGTGGACCTCCCCCCCTTTTTTCTTTCCTGTATCACTTTCTCTCAACTCCATCTGACATGGGTGATGTATTTGCAGTAAAAAGAAGCTGCTTCAGTGGTGGATTTTTGAAAAAATCTGCATTTCTCACAGTACTCTAGCCAACCAGGTTCAAACTAGGAAATCAGAGTCCTGCACATTACCTCATATGACTAAAAGTCACGGGTGATCAGGTCTACTATGTGTGCATCCCTCCAGGGAACCCCTAGCTTTGGGGACAAAAATACTCCTAGAACCTTTACAATAAACTAATTAAAGAATGGGATGGTAACTCACACATATTTCATATACATATATCTCTATTTTGTACATATTGACAAACACACCTGCCTTTCTGATGCAGGAATGAAAAATCCCCTTCTAAGACACCAGTGGCCAAACAGCTAACGTATTAGCATTTTGGAAGTGGCTTGCACAACGGGAAAAGTGACTGCACAGTAGGAAAACTCCAGCAGGGAGACAACAATTCAACAACAAACGAGACATAAAGCATCAAATGGGAAGTGAACTCTTGAGGAGCTAAAACAGATAAAAAAGCTATTGGTGGTAGTGTAGAAAGAGGTATTTATTTAGCAAGTTTAGGAACATATAGAAGGTGTGGAAATATTTATCAGTGCAATGCTCTGAAAAGACGTACTGAAAGGAAGAGTTCACAATCACTTATCAAGCACAGATTTTCAAAAGCACCCAGGACAAATTTCCACATAGGACCTTATACAAACTGAAATGCCACCCACTAAAGTATACCACCAGTATTAATTCCTACGCTGGTACAGTCCTCACACAGAGGGTTTTAGCAGAAAGCCCACAAAAATATTTTCCCCCTCCCAACAAGTAAGTGTTCATGGAATGCTTCTAGCTGGAAAAAATGTCTGAATTTAAATTCTAAAATAATAAGATTTACTAACCATTACTTCCAGAAGTGAATACCTATCAAACAATGCCAGGTATTCACTTCTCCCAAGCTCTGTTAAGTGGTCATCAGTCAAAACAACTCCTCCAGTAAAAAGGACAAGCTTAAGCCTTTCAGCATAAGCGGAAAATTCTCCTGATCCCTTCTTAAGCCGTAGTTATCTAGCATAAAAAGTAATAAATCACAACAGAGAAATATTGTCTGTGTAATTTTTTACAGTGCTATTGCTTTGATTTTTCTGCTTTGTAGCTCCATTTCATGCACTTCAGCAGTATCTTCAACATCACATTTCAACCCCGGGCCTGTCAAGATCTGCAATTCCACACATTTGTTATTAAAAGCTACCTTATTCAGAAGGCTGTTTTGACACTGCGCTAGCAATACCGTGTGTATGCAACCAGTGCATACAGGGACTGTTAGAATCCCACTAACCACAGACTCTCCTGCTAAGTTCAGCATCGCAGCCAGGAAACCATGCAAGTCGGACTGCAGCAAAGAAATTCCACTTCTTGTGTTTTGTGACGCTAACATGAAGGCTAAAAGAAGTACATACAAGAGGTACAGGCTATGCCGGAGCATGCGTTGTATTCATTCATTCCTTCCTTACCTTTCCCCTTACATTGCAGAGGTTACATCACCCCTTGAAACACAGTCATAAGCAGGAACAAGTCTCGTACATGAATCTTTCTTCCCCTGGGTGCTTTGGGGAAGTGGGAGCATGCACTCAAGTGAGCATTCATGCCTCAGCCAGCTTGAGTACAAGGCTCTGCACCGAAGTCCTTAAGACCTTCTCACGGCTGCTGATTTCATCCACGGAACTGAAAGAGCATCTCAGCAGGACACTGCCAGCCTCCTTTTCAGCTCCCTCTCGCTGACTGCCAGTCTCTGGCAAATGAAACGTCAAGAACCAGGCAGGGGCGGTGTTTGGAGAAGGAGGGATAAGAGATTCTCACCATCCATCAACCTCAAAACCTATTCAGCCGACAACTTGAATGGAACTGGCATTTCATTCTCCATGGTAACAAGAGATGGAAGGAGGTTGGAAAAAGAGAAAGAGAGGACAGACCAGGAAAATCTGACATTGAAGAAGCAGGGAAAGTTGTAAACTTTGCAGCTTCTCTTTGCTGTGCAAGTTACACGTAGAAAGTGAGAAAAGCCCCTTCCTTGCCTGTACAGTCCCTGAGACAAGCTGTCCCACAGCCACGATGAGGTGCCCTTTCTGCAAGCAGCGTACAGATGTGGGGGGAGGAAATCCCTTATTCTGCACCAGTCCTCCCCAGAGGAAAGACAAATGCCTCTTGAGCACTGCGAATTAGGGAAAGCTGCAGATTACTGCCCCACAGAAAAGAGAGCTGCCGGAAAGGGGAAAAGACACCGTCGTTCCCTGTACAGTACTTCATGTCTACAGATTGAAGCCACTGATGGCGACTCAGTCTGTGTGCCAGCACTGACTCCAAACTGGAGCAGAGAATTAGTATCACGCCCTTTGCCTGCTTTGCATCTCACGTGGAAGTTAATGTTTGTTGCTTCTTTTACACTGAATCACTTAGACGCACAGAGAAACAGGGTATTTCTTCTTTTCCAAGGCACGCCACAATGAAGGACCAAAGCAGCTAGACTTAAAATTTGGGCAGCACCTTTGCTGAGCTCACATAAGCTCTGGGTAAGTCAGCTCTTATTAACATTTCAGGCCTGGCCATCTTCTGAACTTTTTTCTCTGCTATTTTACATTCATAACTTGAGCTGTCACAGCCAGAATGTGCACAACAGGGAAATTACATTTGGATTCATGCACGTTTGTGTTCCAAGCTGGCCCCATGCAGCTACTGAAAGAGTCTCTGGCTAAAGCACTTATGCAAGATAACCAAACAAAGGACTGAAAAGCTCTGCAAATCCTGGCTGCTGCCGCTGCCATCTTATTTCCTTCTCAATTCTTTACACAGATTCTTTCCCGAAGGACACATTTAAATCTCCCTCCCCCACCCAAACCCACCACCTCTCAATTCCTAGTTTGTTCTCAGGTTTGTATTGCATATGGGACATGATGCTGTGTGGTACTTTTTTTTTTTATAGCCTTATCTATACAGTGAGCTTTTTGTTAAAGGTGACCTGGAGAGTTCCTTTGAGGTCTCCCAATAGTCCTCATGTATCAGCAAATATATTGAAAAATCATAGTTTTTTTAAAACTATCAATTTTTCTTCATTGTTCCCATTTGAATTTTGGACATCTGTTTTTCAGTTTCTTACATAAGCCTTTATTTACCATTCATGACTTTGCAACCCATAAGGCATGTTAATACACACCCTGTCCAGTGACCTTCAGCCTTTATCCACCACCTACCACTTCAAAGCATGTAAATACATTCTTGCTTTTGAAAAATACTTTCCTCCTCTGAAAAAAATGTGTTTTATTTTTCTCTTTTGTCTTTCAAGACTCTGAATCTTGGAAAAACCAAAAAGGGACCTTGGAGGGAACAATCCTACAGTCCCTTCACTTCTGCAGCCACTTTCTATTGCCTTCCAACTCATTTTCCCAAGTCAGCCTTTTCCTTAGGTAAAGGGGGGCACAGTTACCTTCTGAAACATACTTCAGGTACATGGTTTAGAAGTACTTTCCTTCTTTCCTGAATATTTTAACAAGAAAAAGAGAAATGAGACTGTACCATTCTCTCTCCCCCAGCCAAAGCCAACTACACTGGGAGTGACAAACATCAGCTGGAAGCTGTCAGCCTCCTACAGGTCTAAATAAGCAAATAAATGCTGTTAAATGCATACACACGATCAGACAAATTCAGTTCTTTTCACTAACTTTCAAAGATATTTCAGAATTCCAAGAAGATATTTCTGTCCCTTTTAAAATATATTCTACCCACATCTATTAAGATGAAGATATTTAACATAAAGAGCTTTTTATGTTCCTTTCCTAGAACAATCTCAGAGTACTTTGTTATTTTGCTTTGTTACGGGAGCACAAAAAGGAAAGAAGGTATTTTTGCCACTTGTCACAAAGCAGGATCATCTTCTCTGCACTTGCTGTTCACTGAGTTTCACCTTGATCCTCCTGAAGGTTTGAAAGCATTGTTGTTTATCTGTAGCTCAGGGAAGGGATTTTCTTTCTCTCTGAAGTTGATTCTAACATACTTCAAAGGCTTGCCGTCTGCTAACATCATCCATTTGTCTTCCTGTGATCCAAAAACTATACCTCTACAAATGCCTCTATGCAAACGCACGTAGCATGGGGAATAAACAACAGGAGTTAGAGATGTGCGCATGCCTGTAGGGCTGTGATCCTATTGGCATCACCAAGTCGTGGTGGGATGGCTCCTATGACTGGAGTGTTGGAATGGAAGGCAAAAGACTCTTTTGGAAGGACAGGCAGGAGAGACAAGGTTGGGGTGCCGCTCTCTATGTCAGTGACTAGCTGGAGTGCATGGAGATCTGTCTTGGGATGGATGAGGAGCTGACCGAGGGCTTATGGGTCAGGATTAAAGGGAGGGCAGGGACAGGTGACAGTGTAGTGGGGGCCTGCTACAGGCCACCTGACCACGAAGCCAGAGTGGACAAGGCCCTCTACAGACGGATAGGAGCAGCCTCACATTCATAAGCCCTGGTCTTCCTGGGGGACTTCAGCTATGCCGATATCTGTTGGAGGGACAACACAGCAGGGCATAAGCAATCCGTGAGGTTCCTGGAATGTGTTGATGATAACCTCCTTTTCCAAGTGATAGAGGAGCCAATGAGGAGAGGTGCTATGCTGGACCATGTTCTAACCAACAAGGAGGGGCTGCTGGGCAACGTGAAGCTCAAGGGCAGCTGGTGACCACGAAAGGGTACAGTTCAAGATCCTTAGGACACCAAGGAGGGCACACAGCAAACTGTTACTACCCAGGACTTCAGGAGAGCAGACATCAGCCTCTTCAGAGATCTGCTTGGTAGAGTACCATGGAATAAAGCCCTGGAGATAAAAGGGGGCCAAGAACGATGGTTAATATTCAAGGATCACCCCCTGCAAGCTCAGGAGCAATGCATCCCAACAAAGAGAAAGTCTGGCAAAAATGCCAGGAAGCCTGCATGGATGAACAAGGAGCTCCTGGACAAATTCAAACACAGAAAGGAAGCTGACAGTGGGTGGAAGCAAGGACATGTAGCCTGGGAGGAATACAGAAACCATCTCCTGGGCACCATCAAAAGAAGCGTGACCAACAGGTTGAGGAAGGTGATTCTCCCCCTCTAACTCCACTCTCGTGAGACCTCACCTAGGGAGCTGCATTCAGCTCCGGGGTCCCCAACTTAAAAAGGACATGGACCTGGTGGAGTGAGTCCAGAGGAGGCCACAAAGATGATCAGGGGGCTGGGAGCACCTCTCCTATGAAGAAAGACAGAGAGTTGGGGTTGTTCAACCTGGGGAAGAGAAAGCTCCAGGGAGACCTCATAGCCTTCCAGTACCTGAAGGGGTACAGGAAAGCCAGAGAGGGATTGTTTACAAGGGCATGTAGGGATAGGACAAGGGGTACTAGCTTTAAGAAAGAGGGTAGATTTAGGTTAGATGTAAGGAAGAAATTCTTCACCGTGAGGGTGGTGAGGCACTGGCACAGGTTGCCCAGAGAAGCTGTGGATGCCCCATCCCTGGCAGTGTTCAAGGTCAGGCTGGATGGAGCTCTGAACCACCTGCCCATAGCAGGGAGGGTGGAACTACATGATCTTTAAGGTCCCTTCCAGCCCAAACCATTCTATGATTCTATACCCATGGAAATTGAGACCTTTCCCAAATCCATTCCAGCAGCACGCTTTAGGCAAGGGGGAAGACACTGATGATGTTACCAATATTGAGAAATGTGCCAAAAAACATTGCAAGAGCAGAGAGCTCTACCAGCCGCACTGTCCTGCTGTGCATTTTCCTACAGCCACCCAAAAGGGAATGTGTTTGTGTCTCACCAAGAAGATACGCGTTTTGGAAATTAATTGGCTAAAGCTAGTGTCTCAAAGGCACCCTAATGAGAGGTACGGAAGTGAGGACAGAATCAAGGTCTTATCCAGCTTCCCGAAACAGAAGAATAAACAGTACAGCACAGCCAACATCCAAAGAAATGCCTACCATGTGTGCTTGTCATGCAATAATAAAAGCTGGAATACAGCAATAGCTTCAGGCTGGCTAAGAACGAAGCTGACTGGTTCTGATTGAGTTTGGTGGTCTCCACGCAGCTCTTGCGTTACAAAAGCTACCGTCTCAACTGGCAGCAATTTTACACAGAAGTGAACCAGTGGTGAACCCGAACCAGCGGTGCATCTCACTAGGGCCATGGCATTGGCAACTGCACATCATAGCACCCTCTATTGCACCTGCTCAGGGAACAAACAGGTCTTCTCCTGCCACAGTTGTGAACCCAGAATTAATTAACTTTTTCAAGTAGATGCCTGCTCTGAAAACCTTGTCATGCCTACCAAGGAAATTAACATGTGAAGTGACTGTGCTGTAACAGTGCTATGGCTTAGCAGTAGAACCTCACCCACAGCTATTCCCTGAAGTACCACAATAAAACAGGGAAACGAGCAACCCTGTTCTACATTTAAAAAACACATTAAATACATTAACACTTAGCAAATATCCCACATTTTAAGTAACCATCCATTGACCAACAGAGCTGAGACTGAGCCAGAATTTAGAGTGTCCAAGAGAAAATGCATTGAAAGGTGTTTTTTTAATACAACAGAGAGATCCCCCAGCCCCAGACTGACTCACCTGACACATGGAAATGGTGGAGACTAAACACTCTTTTGTTCCTGCTCACAACTCTGAGGGAAGCTCAATCAGACACTCCATATCCACAGGTACTCACAGAGACTGATACTATGCCATAAATTAACACAACAGCAAAAACGCCTTGCTAAAAGCCAGAACACTGGAAGGACTGGCAGGGCAGCCACAAGTCACTGTTCACTAAGCTGCCTTTCTGGTCCTCAATGCCCCCCTATTTCATACAAACCAGAACCTTTCAGCCCCAGAATAATCACACCAGAGAAAGAAAGAGGGTTATTTATCAAGTTGACAGGGCAAAAGACTCAAGTTCAGCAACCTCCACCCAAGCCAACAACTACCCCACTGAATACCATGGACAAAAAAAGGCAACATCTCAGGCTTCTATGCCTCTGAAGCGACAACTCAGACTTTTTTTTTTTTTTATAAGGAATTTTTACTTCTGGGATTAAACAACACATTAACTTATCATCACCATCTGAGGAATAAACACCCGTTTTGATTTCAGGTCAGAAATCACTCACCATCACAGAAATAATTTATGCAGTTGTTAACAGCTTTGCAGATCCTGTCAATGTCAAAAGTTTATCTGCTGTGGGAAAGGAACATTTATTTTTGTGTTTCACATTCCCAATTTCATCCCAGTTAAACAAAAGACAGTTTCTAATAAACATGGCAAAAGAACTACAAATTTACACTTATGAGCATCATGGAAGAAAACTCATATTTTACCTGGCTAAAATGCAGAAGTGAGAAAGAACAAGCAAAATGACAGATACTCAGTGATAAAGATTCAGAGGAGAAAACAGTGAAAATACAACACATCAATCTTTCAAAGCATACATTAAAATGGTTTCTGGGAATAAAAAAAGGCTAAAAAACACACGATTAGAAAGCACACAAAAATCTTCCAAGAAGTCCAGACCTCAAAAAAGTCTGAGGACAGCGCTCTGGAGTGCCAAAGTATCCTAATTTAAATTGACAACCATGGCTGAAATATCTCTGAGCTATTCTCAATACAAGTCATTTCAAGGTAGGAATGAATATGGACAGAGAGTACACAGAGTTGACCTGATGACATGACGTGTGTGTCATCAATAAAAGAACACACCCTACCGATGAATTGCCAGTCATTTCCCGCTGCAGCCACACCACCCCAAAAGGGGAGGGATGGATTCCACGTATACAACTTTATCAAAATATATTTCTCTAATAAGCAAAATGATACTAACTCCATACCTTCCTAACTTCAAGTGTGCCACAAAATTAATCAAAAAATTTAATAAAAATCTCTTCAAAAGAATCAGCATTATTTTTCAGACCATCCCCATGAGGGTAAAGATCTTAAGAATCCCATGGGATTGAAATTTTAACATACTTTAGGTTAAATCCTTTTTTTTAATTAGTCAGAGTGATTTAAAATCTTTTCATAAAATAGGAACTCTTTTTCAACATTGTCCATTAAGCAATCTTTCCACTACTTTAGAAACAAAAAGAATAAATGAAAAATCCCTTACATCGTAAGAATTTCATGTTTCATAGGAGACAGAGAGAAAATGACAGACTCCTAACAATTTTTTTGGCTAATGCTATCTAAAACACCACACACAAAGTCATGTCAATCTGTTATCCAAGAAGTTGCAACAGCACTACACATGAATGACACATGGAGAGGTGAAAGCTATCAACCAGTGAGGGAAGAGCTTTTAGAAGAGCATTAGAGGCATATATGTTTTGAACCCTGAAATACTGTATCTGCAGTAAAGGTTTTCAGTATCTCATGTGCAAATAAATACATGTTTCTCTGAACTGAAAAAGTTTACAAGGGCACAATTAGCAGTTTTCATTGAGTGTAAATCAGACAGCTGCCTGCAATTGGAACCAGGAGCAAAAGACTCAAAAAAAAAAAAAGTTTTCTTCTTTGCAGATATTTTTCCAAGATTTACAGGAAAGTTCTACTTCAAGAAATTAATATAATGCTATCCAAATCTACATGGTTTATGGCTTTAATAGGTAAATTTACATGTGAATAGTTGGGTGTTCTGTTGTTGTTGTTGTTGTTGTTGTTGTGTTTCCCCCCCCCCAATTTCCTCTTGGGTTTTACCTATTTCATATTAGAGCAATAAATAACAAGATTAGAACAGCTACAAAGATTCTGCAAGCTAAATTAAGCACACTGTGATACCTCCGCAAATAAAGCTATCTTTCAACAAGCAGCGGGGGGGGTCAATGCAAATGAATCAGCACTAACTTTATCACTAACAGTGCAAAAAAGAAAAATACTACCCTTCATTCTAAGGGGAATCAGAAAAGGCTGCAAATGGTAAGGAGTTTTACAGATGAAGAAATTAGATACAAGATTCATATGACAGAAGCATGCCTAAATGTCTATTTCTGTCTACATTTCATAATGCTACTGAAATACACATGGTGTCCAACATATGCTTGGGACACAGGACACCACTTACAGCACAGCACTAAGCTATGTCTTAAAGGTCCATCAGTGTAAATAATGCAAAAACAACAGGTTTGGGGATTTTTTTTGGGGGGTGAGAGGGAACCAATCATCTTATCTTCCCACTAAGTCAGCATCTCAAGAGCTTAACTGTCTATAAATGAGCCTGTCTCTTAAGAAGAAACTGATTTCATTTAATTCTGTATCCTTCTGCAAATAAGAGGACAGTATTTAGAACAGATGGCACAACGTACTTCAGCCTTTCTGCTACAACTAACTGCTCCCACGATTTCTAAACCACTTTCCACTTTTCCACACCGTGATTCCAGCTGGTACAATGCAAAGAAACTTCCCCTTCAGTGGGGTGAAGGGAAAACCAGAATCAGAACACCTTTCAACATGCCAGCTGACCAAAACACTGCAGATAAATATAAAGAACCACCATGAATTACATATTTTTAATGTACCTCCACTCCCAAGATACCAAAATAATGGAAGAACCAGCTGAGGTAACAATGCAGATGTGACCTAAGAGGCCTCAGGCACGAATAAGTAACTTCTGCAACTTTCAAGGCAACACAAGTTCCCAGCTGCTGGCTTCTCTTCCCCAGTGTAATAAGATGTAACACGAATTCAGTTTACAGTATGATGCCATATTTTGGCTGGAAGGCATAAGAGATCTGAATTTAACAATGTGTTAAATTGGAGTGTAGCACCGGTGTCTTACTACTTGATTTCCCCAGGGCAGGAGATGTGCCTGCCACCCGGAGATGGGCAGCACAGGCTGACTTTGCCTAGGCAGAACTACCTGGGCGCAAGGTCCGCACCTGACACAGATTCTAGGCACTGTGATGGTGGTGGGGAGCGAAAGCGCACTTTGAATGCTATCAGATGCTTCAGAGAAAAGGATTAGTCTCTGAAAGAAAATATTTAACATAATTTACAAGCATTTCTCATGTCATCTCCTCCCACTTGTCTGAGCTGATATAAGGAAGTTAGGCATACATTATAGTTCAGGCAACAGCTTCAAGTGACCACACCGCAGACAGAAGCATCAACACCCACTACAAAACAACACCTTAGGGAGGCTTGTCTCTCCTACAAAATGCTTTAAAACAACCCTTTCTGCTGCAGCATGGACTCTAATCAAACACCTGCATCCTCTCAAGGTATCTTACTGACAAACATGGGTAATATGATGTGTAACGAAAGGGGATAAAGCCTTGCTTCCCAAAAAATAAAATCAGACAGCTGATTGTACCAGAGGGAAAAAAAAAGGAGGTTGATGCTCTCACTAATGGCTTTGTGTTTGATTTCTAACGCTAAAAGCTTCCTGCACTTAGGTTATGAATTTGGAAGGGAGAAATTATGAAACAAAAGTACGTTACACATTGTCTCATGGGCTCATTAACTCTTACCTCTTCTGTGAAGAGAATCTGTACATTTGTACGGTTTTCTGCGTTTCTAAATTTCATCATCTTTTGGAGCATCAAGAAAGGGACGTGCTGCTGAAAACATCTTATATTTTCTAGGCTGACTTTGTGTTCGCTACTTCCCCACACAAACAAATGCCAAAATACCAAACCAATCCTTCTGCCCTGCTGCCTTTTCTCTCTGACCTCCAAGTACTCCTAAATATTCTGTGACTGCTTGGAAAAATCTACTGCATTCTCACCCCTTAAACCATTTCTTTGTAAAACAGTTAATCTTGAAATTACAATGCTGTCACCTTCCTTTTGCAGGTTTCTGCCATTACTGTCACTATGGAAACAATCAGAACATCAAATATGTCAGTAAGCATGATTTATAAAATACAAAAGCGCCAAAGGTAAAGAGTCTACATAAAAAACAATCATGACAAAAATTAGCTTGTTAGCATGGAAACATTGGCTTTAAAGGATTTCCAAGTTCATATGAATTCCTAGGGCAATGCTGCAGTGAGCTATGGCCAAGAGAGAGCTGCCAGTGCAGCACCATGCATGAGATCACACAGGCAAAGACTGCAACTATCCGCCAGGACCGTGTGTTGTAATCATCCCTTTTCCATCCATTTAGAAAGCAAAAATCAGACAGTAAAGTCAGAATATCCCCAAAACATTACACAACATAAGAAATATTTTAAGACATACAGACTTTTTTTTTTTTTTTTGAGATTTAGAAATAAATTAAGGAAGGCCCTTGCAGCTTGCATTGCCTGTATCTCAATAGCACATTCAGTCATCTTCCCCTCTGTTCGTAATCTTCATTCACATCTGCTTCAGAAACAGAGCCAAAGCCAATTATTCTTAGCCTCCCAACGAAACGAAGATTTAAAGCAATTCTTAGAGAAACATCAGCTATAGAGCTTGCTTGGACAGCTATTCTGTTGTGTTGTGGCTTCAGCCATGCAAAAGCAGAGTGCTTATTATTGCTGTAAGACGGGGCTCATCCAAGCCCTGTATGTGCAGAAGCAGCAGTTTTCCCCCACTCCCAAAGCTCGCCACATACTTCACTTTGACATGTTGACTCAATTACAGCACACGGGAGCCTCCAGGGAACACACGCAGCTTTTTGAGACAACCCCCTCTCCACCACACACGTTCTCTCCGTGCTCTTTGAGAACCTCGTTTCAGGGAATGTTTTGCCTTTCATCATCCCATTATTCTCTCTTTCTCTCCCCTCACTACTGTGATGTACTGTGAGGAACTGTGATGTACCTACCTGCTTTGTGTTGCTGCTTTTCCTCACCTGTGCTGGGTTAGGAAGTAAGCCACCATTCTACCTCAAATTCAGCTACTGAAGCTACAATACAGGCAGCAAAAGCAAGAGGGACCTCTTCTTATGCCAAGATTGAACATTTCAGCTGGAGAAAAAAGAGCAAGGAAACAGCTCAAACACAAATCAGAGCCACAGAGTACTAGAAGAGAGGAACAGACATGCAGCTGTGAAGCACTTTTAAAGCATTGTGGAGCCAAAGGAATAAATGTACACTTTTCTTAACAATTTCATGGCAAACGGTAAGCTGCAGGTGCCATTTCAGGTAGGGGAGACAGTTTGCCAACTAGTCAGTGCTGGACAGGTGACCCTGAAGACTGCTTGCTGCCTTTAGGACTTTGCTGAAGGACTTCTGCACATCCACTGCCTTCAATGCTACACGCACATAGAGCAAATTCCCTTACACTCAGATTCTCCCAGGTAGCTCAGTAAAAGAAATAGTCTACAGTATTCTTGACTTAAAAACAATTTTTTTGACTGGATATCTTCATAACACTTGAAAACTTACTATTCACTTTTTGCCCCAGGACTGGCCACTTTGGCAGCAGTTCAGGTACTCTAAGATGGAGATACTCCCTTCCTCGCTGGAAACATATGCTTTTGATTCCTGATTTCCAAAATATGAGTTTACATGCTTTGTCTGAGATTCCCTGTATTAGACTGCAGGAGTCAGCTGGGATGAATCCAGATGGGAGCTGCAAGGAGAGAATGACTGAAGGATCTGGAATCCTGCACTATCAACAGGGTAAGGAAGAACAAAAGAAGTTATAAATCACAGAACTAAGAGGAAAGGTAGAACAGAGGAAAATGTAAGCTGAATTAAGTCAGTCTTCTGTGGGAGCTCCCCTTCCACAAAAAGCATATTCCAGAAACAGAGAGTGAATTTTGAGGCACTGTTTTCCTGGTAGTTAATGATGACTTTAGTTCACGATATCAGGATATCATGATGTATGATAGTACAGAAGACAATCCAGAGCTGGAATTTATCTTGCTCAAATATTGGACAATTCGAAATAAGCCATTCCACCCCTTTTGAAAAGCTTAAAGAAATCCTGTATTAAAATATTCATGGAAATAATCAGTCTTTAGAAACTGACTCACACTGTATCATGTGAGCTTATATCCTCTTCTATCTGGTTCTTTTTTTTCCCCCCTCTTTTCCGTCAGTCATGCATGCACCAGTCCCACTGACTCCCATTTATACCTCAGAATTAACAACAAGCATGGCCATGAGTTCCACAGACAAATTTGGGCAAAATAAAAAGTATCTCCTGCTAGCAGTTTAGGTTTGCTTTTGCTCAGCTCTTCTGAATAACTCTTCTGTTCTTGCATAGATGAGGAAATGTAGAAAAGGAGGTTTTAAATTACTTGTGCTAAAGTACTCGCTACTTCCAAAATATATTACTTCAGATTTGTCATGTCTTTAAAAAAATTCCAGATTTTAAAACGAAGAATCATATTTATATTGTGCTGTGCTACTTCTCATTTGTGTATGTACTTCTCTACCTCTCATATCCTTTCCTGCCCTTTAAAGGGACTACGAAACACTGCACTTTGAAGTTCAGGTAACAATATGTTATCTACACAGTATTATAATCTATTGTGCGTTTCAAGACGCTATAGTACAATTCTGAGACCATCATTAGGCCACTCTAATCAAGGTGATGCTAATTGCAACGTGACCTCTAGTAAAGGCTGCTCTTAGGACTCTGAACAACAACCAAAGTCAGTACCACAACACTAAGCTGAGAAAATCTAAGTGTTAAACATTAGGAACTTTTGCGTTTATTGTATGACTTCTGCTGGGTCAATTATGCCACTGAGATCAATAGGGGAGATCATCAGCAAAACTCTTTGACACACACAGAGGGAGCTTTTATTCTTTGCGAATTTGGAAAGGAAGCTAAAGGAACAGCAAACTCAGGTTAACTTATTTCGGAATAAGAAGCCCGCACCATGATTTAAGGTACTTGAGTTTACTACATACTGACTTCTTATCTTAAAAAAGTTAATCATAACTTTTCTCGATGCATTCATTCATGCAAACAAGTCTTCAGCAGCCAACATGGTGGAACTTTCCTACCCTCCACGCTCCTTCATAAAATGAAGTGTAAGGTTGAACTGTTTCAAGTGAAAACATTTTCTTGTGATGGTGGATGTATGAAAAATGAAAACTGATTCTACCAGGCACTGAAATGAGCACACTTTGTATCAGAGGAGAAAAGGACCCCGAAAGGGTCATTATGTCACTATAAATATCACCCCCTATAGCCCCAAGATTACTTTCAACCCCATTACTTGTATATAACTTGCAATGATCCTCTTAGCAGGAAGGATCTTACAAATATGGAATACTAAACTTCTCCAATTTATGGAAGGAAGACCTGGGCAACTGGGGACAAGGTTAATTTTATTAGCTATCTCAGCAAAAATACTCAGTGCAGGAAAGAAGTCCCTGAAGCCTGATGCATCATGTGCATAAGTAGTCAGAAATATTGCTTTCTTAGGGTGACTAGAAGCAGAGCCACAGTTAATCACCTAACACAATATTTACACATATAACCAAACATATTTTAAATCCCTCAAGTTGGCCAGCAGGCATTAAAGGCTGAAGAAACCAAGCACATCTGGATCTTTATAAGCTAAGAGATTGATATCAGAGAACCGAGAATCTTCATGAGCAGTTATCAACGTGGCAAACCAGTACTAGAGTGTGGAAAAAGAGTAGTTTCATGATCTGTGATTCCTCTGAAGAAGACAGAAAATTTTTATGGATCTTGCTTATAGAGGGGCATACAAAGGAAGTAAATATAGAACCACAGAGAAGAAGGGAATCCTGTTTAATGGATAAATGTACCTGGAATCTGAAATACATATGCATTTAATCTTCTCAGACTGTTCTTGCTTAGTATATCCAGAAAATAAAATTGTGTCCATTACCTCTTCCCCCTTTGCTCATCTGATTAGTGAACTAAATATCATTATCTTAACTCTGGGTTCTTGGAGTTTCGTTTTACTAGACTAATGACAATGGAAAGGCCACAACACTGAGTAGCAAACACTTGCTATTTTCTTTGCCTTTCATATATTTTCAAACAGCACGCTGATCTAGAAGATACTTTCGATACACATGCCCGAGGTTCTCAAGTACCAACCACAGACAGAAAGGAGGAGCATTCAGTATAACGGAGCTACAGATGTCGGCTAGTCAGTACTGACTATACCTGCAGCAGACTGAATTTGCTCCAGATATTCTGATCCTCTAAACCAGAGCACCAACGAGGCAAATAAGCTTCAGATTTATTTATTTTGGAAAATGACAATGATTCTCAGTCATATAACAGTCATCTTCAAAGAAAAATAAAATCCAAAGCATCCTACTGATTCTGCACTGTTCAGGAGCCAGCACTTAACACTGCCTATGTCCAAACGCAGCTCTACTGAAGCCCAGCAGGCTCTCCAGAGGAACCACACACTACCAGAACAGTCAGAATCAACATGTAAACCCAGGTCCCCATTCTACATGGTATACCCCAGCTATTTCAAATATTCCTTCACATTAACATAAGGGTCAAAGATAACCTGTCTGCTAAAAATGAACTAGTAGCAAAAAAAGACAGGATAAAATGTAATTTATTGCTCAGTAAATACATTAATTCTATGATTGAACTGCATTGATGACATTTGTGCCCCTTTTCTTTGGCATAAACAAAACAGTTACCCTGCTGAAAGGGCAGGATGCAAGTGAAGTTTGTCATCCATGTAGAGAACGAATAATTGACAATCATGTGAGATTTATTTATCACATTTTTAATGCAATTCTGGAAACCGGAGATGTTCAGCAAGAAGCACACCACAAGAAGTTAGAACAAAATGAAACACCTGAGAACATGGTTGTTGGCAAGGAGCTATCACCAGGAAGGACTGAGGAAGGATGACACTTCTCAGCAATTTTTCAGACCCAAAACACATTCAAAGCTTCTACTTTGTGCAATCTCTACTGCTCTTCTTTGTTCATGGGAAATTTCATCTCTGCCAGACAATTCAAGGGAAACTGAACTGCAAATTCCACTAACTTGAACTCTGGGACAGCAACTTGGCTACTGTGAATCACTGACAGCTGGAAACAATCCTGCCAGCTTGGGAGAGATACCAAATTCAATGCAACATCCACCCCCCTATACTCTAGTCCACAAAAGCCAATGCATCTGAATGGAATCACAAGGATGCTACTGCTTACTGGAGAGGGAGATATCAGTCCGCTTGAAAAATATCCCTCAGCAGGAAGGGCCTGCTTCAGGCAGTTACTGATAATACAGCCCCACATGCCCAGAGCTGCTCAGCAGAACAGCACTTCATGTTCATACCCAGTGCTCCTAACACAGAGGTCCAAAACGTTGCCCTGCACCCAAATTTCTGGTTTGAGTGAGGATCTGAAGAGAGCCGAGAAGGTTTTCCTGCAGTAAACTTACGTACTTACAATCACCTCCAAACCATCAGTTCTCTGGGTATGGAAAATGAAGAGTAGCATGCAGTACGTTAATGTAAGGACTCCAGAGATCCCTCTACAGATTCCACATGCATCAAAGAAGGCATTCAAAGCTTCCTCCATCACGAATAGCAGCACAAAGAAACGGATACCACAGAACATCAGGGATAAGCAATCAGCTTCTTTCGATACCTAAAATTACATTGCTAAATCCAACAATATTCCAAATGAAGAAATATTTTGTATCTCTGGTCTCATCAGGCTGTCTGACTAACGAATCTGACTTGTGCATTATATTCTGCTTTTGTTCGCTGCATTACTGAATGCAGACACCGCATATCTACAGCTCAGCCAATTACACGGATATGAGAGAAGGCATACAGTAACTCATTTAAAAGGATGAGAGAAACGACAAGAAGAAACAAGCAACTTGATTCAGACCCCTAAACTCCATTGCTTATAAAAGTATCACATTTGGAAATAAAGTAAGGGAGTTTGGTTGTTTGAGGGATTTGGGTTTTTTTTGTTTCCGATTAAGGAATCCGTGCCTTCTAGAGGACCACCACAAAAAGACAAGTATCCTCAGTAACTGCCCTAAGACTTTTCAACATATAAGCTTTGCTTGCTTTTAGGGCCTTGTCTACAACAAGTTTCAGAGAAAAAAACCAAAATGCTATTTCCAATTCAGTTGTACCACTGAGTCTCACATGATTTAGTTGCTAATGGTAAAAAGACCAAAGATGCTTAGCGTCAAGACTAATTGCTGAACTAAACCTTATTGAAAACAATTACTCTCTACAACCCCCCAGGTACAGAGAATTATTTTTTGTGATTATTTAATAAAATTACAACCCCATAGTTCTAACTTGTTCCAGGCCAGATCTTTGCATCTACCTGCCACCTCTTGCTATTGAGCTTGCTCCTTGCTAATCCTTCTGCATATTGTATTCTTCATGATTGCTCCTTGCCACTTCCTGACAGAAGAAACATGCCAAACACAACTGGAAACTCTAATTCAATTCCTACTGTTGTGCCAAATGTCAGCCAGGGACACACTTCTGACACACAGAACTAGTTTTCAAGCTGTATACAGTAGACTACTTATTTTAGTGTTCTTCTGTTAAGAGATTGTAAGAGTCCTTAGTCAGGAAGGTTTTTCTCATAGATGTCATAGAGCTAGAGAATCACAGAACAAGATTTTGCTCTACCAGGCATATTTATCTCTACACAAAACCAGGAAACGAATCTTGCTTTGGCTTTCATGATTTCAAAGATATACCCTGAAATTTAGTAGACATATTTGAAATTAACAAAGTCCAAAAATAACCCAAAACCCAACCAACCAAAAACCAAAACAAATAAGAACAGGAAATAAAAAAAGTGTAACACCTTTTGGATGCTAAACTCCCATGAAATATTCCTATAAGGTTGGAAACACAATTGTGATACAATAGGGGCACGTTAATATGGACTTCTGACATCAGTAGACAAATCTTCTGAGACAAGATGAAGAGGCTCCAGATCAGACCAGCAGCAAAGTGGATCACGAAAACATTCTGATTTCTAAAACAAGTGCACTCAAAAAACCAATCCAAATTGCAATTACAGAACAGCACCTCTTCCAACCTCTTTCCTTTTAACAAATACCCATATCTCTCCTAAGAAGCATTTAGCAGCTTCTTACAAGACATGGCAATACTTAAATAATGATTTTTAGGTAAAGAATTAATATTTTATTAAATATATAGAAAATAATCAAATTTCTCTTAACATGATACAGTCCTATCTCTAAAAACTTTACTACAGGAAAAACTAAGCAAAAATAACAGTAACTGACAAAATTTAAATCTCAGCATGTTCAAGTTTTATTAAGTATCAAAGTCCAACTTTCTAATGGAAGTCAAGATATTAAATTTACATACTTTCTTGCATATAAAAAGCATTTTTAGGCTACTAGTTGGAAGTTTCTAGACTGTTTTACCCATGACTCTTCTTGGTTCCTTGTATACTAAGCTAATGGCTCTAATGCAGAGTGGTTTTACAGGTAGAGGTCGATAACGCCAGTATCTTTAAATACACAACACATATATGGAAAATTATCTGCAGAAGACCAATACACACAACATCTTGATAGCGTAAAGTTTTATGGACGCTCCTGAAGAATGATCTTCAAAGCTTACGCATGACATCCCCATTTCTGGTAGTTAGTGGAGTCTCATGGAAAACAGACCAATACACGCTTCATAGTATCATGTATTTACTTTTATCTGCCCTTCTTTAAAGTACTAATACCCTCCTATAAACAAAGTTCTGTTGGCATGCAGGTAAAACACAAACATTATTTCTCAACCATAAAGCACTCTCGATGTTTTCAGAAGTTCCCTTCTGTGCTAATCCTCTGTTGTCTCACTCGGTCGCTGCCAACTGGAAGCACTTGGACAACGACACCCTCCCGCCCACGCTGCACCTTGGCGTGCCTGGCACACGCTGCGTTGCACTGACTGAAGGGAAAGGTTTCCAGAAGTTCCTGCCAAGTACTCACAGCAGAGCAATACCACTAAACTTAGCCCCCATCTCATAAGTAGCCTTCTCAATTTAATAAAAGCCTCTTTTCTTTTTCTCTCAGTTACTGTTCAGGTACCTCAGCTACTTTCAGAAGACAGCTGATGTGCTAGACATTAATTTTGATCAAGAATTCACACAACTATGTAGGGAATGGGTAGCCAAGCACCCCTCTCAGCCATCCCTTCCCATGCTGGTTGCAGGGTAGGAATCATGTTTTTATTACTGTTTATTTTCAAGGTCTCAGAGATTTCTCTAGCTCTAAATTCAGATCTGTTCAAGAGGTGAAATATGCCTACCTTTCAGCTTCTCTGGTCTGCAGTGCTGCAGAATGCCACACAACTTACACTAAACCAAAATTTAACAATGCTTTGAAGGCTGGCACTTGTGATTTTATGAGCTGGTGGATTACATCTTCTCCATTGCAAACCTAGATACAGTTTAACACGACAGGTTTGGTGAGTCTAAATTTATCTGTTCCTCTTAAGGTAAATCTGCATCAAAGAGGATGGAAGTTAAGCACTCCCCTTTTCAGCAGCACCTTTGTTCAGAAGCCAGCACACAAGGCCTGGCTCACAAGCACGCCCTCCAGCTGGGGGAGGCGGGGAAGAAGAGTAAAATGGGTCTGGATTAGAGATACACAAGAAAGAAACATCAAAGAGTACTTCATACACGCAAGAAGATCATTGCATACAGGCTGATCAAACCACCACTTTGTTCTGAACACCAATTATTCAACAAGACAGTGTACACACTATTGTGCCTTCCTAAAAACACAGCAATTGGAAGTGAGGACAATATTTCTTCATCACTGAAACCGATTCCCAATTGTATAAAAGGAAAAGCAGGAAGGGGAAGAACATGCTAAGAAGTTCCTGGCTTGTAGAGCTGACAGGCCACCAGTCAGAGAGTTGCAACTTCCATAACCGTAAACACTGTGGCACCAAGACCTTGGCTTTAAATTTCGCATTAAGACCTCTCTTCATAATGACAAAATTAAAACACACCCTCAGATGTAGTTCTTGATACCAGAGCTCAGACAGCAGCTTAAATCCTTGTACAGACTACATGTAAAGACCACGTACAAAAATGCAATGTAGCATCATAAATTTGCTTTCTCTTAGTGCTGTTCAAAAACTAGGGTTTAGGGATTTTTTTGCTTTACAAAGGAAAAACCCAAAACTGGTACACTTTCCAAATTCTTTAAGTAATCTCCTCAAATTAATCCCAGGGCTGCCTTCCAGCCAATGGGAATCAGCCAGCAAATGCCAAGCATCGCCACATCCTTCCTCCCACAAGCCAGCGACTCGGGCAGCAGCTCCTTGCAACACCAGAGCCTAGCAGGCACCTGACATCTACCCAGACAAGATGCCACCTAGAGCACCAGCGAACCTGAACTCCTTTTACTATTTACCCTATCACACAAAGCAAACGGAGAAGCTTAGGATGGCTCTCCATCCTCTCGGATGCAAAGTGACTCGCTGCAATTTAAGATGCACTTTATTTCGCGAAGGAAATATTCTCTGCTGCCTTCCTCTACGCTAAAAATGTTTTGCTCCTATTCTCACCACCCCATCAATTGCAGGTTGGCTGCATGTAACACAAATGCCAGACTCACAGTCTGGCAGCTCTCTCGCCACCATTCACCTAGATGCAAACAGGAACAAAACTGTGCAACTAGACCTCTGTATCTGGTATTAGTTTGCTCCCATTTACTTACCCCCTAATATCTTGTTACATGTTTTTGCCCAACTGATCCTTTTTAAAATGTTTTTTCTAAAGAAAGACAGGATCTAAGATTTGTATGCAATAACGTAGATTCGAATCAGCAGGAAGCATTAGGGAGGCAAAATGGAAGAGTTAAGAAAGGCTGCCAACTTGCCTTGATACCTCAAAAGCAAACATAAATTAAATGGGTAAAAGAGACTTACTAAATTAAATTATTCAATCTATTTTCATCAGAAAGGTGACTCTCCAATGTTACATTATTTCCTGAATCTTTCTACCAGTCTTACATGTTTGTTCTTCCAACCTTTCCTTTGGGCAGACCATTCCATACTTGAATATATTTCATAACCTCATTCCCTTGTTTCTAGTTATGCCCCTTCTCACCTTACTAAATTAATTAGTTTCTATCTTTCAGGTACGTGCCTCAAATATTTGTAGACTCTTACAGGTCTCTCAGCTATACTTCTAGTTATCACATAGCCAAGGCAGGCACGTTTCCCTGTTGGTCCCTTCGTCTGTACTCATTTGTCATTCATCCCTCAACTCTCCTCAGTTGGCTTACATCTCTCTAGACACAGGATGCTTGGTCCTGCACACTTGGTGAGTTAACTCTCACAGTTGTTCAAGAAGGAATTTCTTGTCAACTTGTATAGCCCAAAACCATATTATTTTGGTTTTTGCTGCCATGATGCATCTGCAAACTGATTTATCTGCTGTGCAGCCATTCAAGGGCTTCTGGTGCTTGGAAAAACACTAGTGCTTTTCCAGTTTTACTCTTCCCCTGGTGAATACAAAAACACATTTCAGGTTAAACTTTTTTTGACTGCATTCTCTCTAGTGCCTCTCCACAAATGGGAAATACCTAATTTTGATACTCTCTCATTGTTTCTAGTATCTGTAGCTCTTCTCTGTTAGTGTCTTCATCTACATCTGATTCACCTACAACATTCAGCATCTTAGAAGTTAAAAAAAAAAGAAAAAAGGCCTGTAATAAAGATGTTAAAAACATTCACTTCTCAGTAGGATACAATGGGACAAGGTCTCCAAATGGCTAAACATGATGTTGTGCAGCACTATTGTGTTTACACTTCTGTGACTTTCTGTTGCCAATTCCCTACTCGCATCCTAAATTACCTAATGCAAAAGGAAGACACCAAAACAAACAATCTGACATACCTTAAGCTAGGTATGATACGCAGTTGAGCCAACAGCACTGTCAGAAGAAGGCAGGTATGTCCCTTCCTTCCCCTCCCTTTCCCACATATTAACCATCCTCGCATTGCCTTTGTCGTGCTGCCACTGCCCTGTGCTGGCACAGGCTATGGCGAGCCCGGTATTTTTCAGTTTTAGATTTAGTGCACTGTGCATCTGCACAAACACTTGTAATGGCACTATGCACCAGATTACGCCCAGACAAGAGAAGAGTGGGACTGTGTGAGAAGTTACAACACTGAAAAATGTCAACGGGATACTGCTCCTGTATTCCCATTTGTAAGCACCACCGGAAAGTAAACCTGAAATCCTGTGAAGTGGGAAGTCTGCAAAAACCTGAAGACTTCTCAAGAACAGCGGGAAGGAGAATCCTTCTGACCATGTGAATACTGAAGATTTCTGCATAGCTGACGGGGCAAGATTAATTGAACACAAGGCAGACCTGTTAAGGAGCTGAAATCTTTCAAGGATTAGGAAGAAAACCCCTATGGAATAAAGGAATACAAGAACACATTGTTTATTGGAACCTTCTCAAAAGGTTTGGCCCAGTCCTGCACAAAGGGCTACTCAAGTCACGGTGCAGGCAAGAAGAACAAAGAACTGTCACAAGCAGGAAACTGGCAAAAACAAACAAAACAAGAAGCACTGATCAGTTTTGAGCATGGAAGAAGGGTATTTGCGGAGCTCTCAAGGATCAGCACCTATTTTCTTTCAGGTTGTTACGAAATAGTTGCAAAAGGAAGCAAAAATTGAAATAAAATTTCAAGTGAACACAACTTTCAGTGAGGTTGGTTGAATACACAGAATAATGTGGATTACTTTAGGAAATTCTAAGAGAGCGCTGTTGGGCAGTTTGGGGCCACAGCAACAAAGAAAACGAGAAAGAAATAATTTAAAAAAACAACCAACAACCAACGAATTATGAGCTATAAATTACCTATAGTTACTCTGTAAGAATTCATGTTGTGTGTCCATGAAAACAGTCATTTGATCAGCACGGTAAAAAAGTAATCAAGACGTTTAGAAAAAATAATATTGACATTATATACATTAACGTTATTTAACACACACTTTCTTAACACATATCTTAACCTTTAATGTGTTTAAGTCCAGCTTGACTGAAACTGTATTTAGCAGAAAGAAAAATCCTCAAGAAAATGCCATGAAAACGATCAGGGCAAAGAATATGCTTAAAACTGAAATGGAACTATACAGAAAGAATTTCAGTACCCTTGAAATCACAGACAACAGGCTTGGAAGGAAATTCTGTCGGGTGGGACTGGTGATATCTAAAGCATTTCTGACACATTTGCCTGTCATTTCTAATGCCGTCCAGGACAGAACGTCCAGAAGGTCCCTAGGCAATCCAATCTACTGCTTAACTGCTTGTGCCATTGGAAAGTTTTTCCTGAAGTCTACTCCAATTATACAGTTCAAGCCCTTTACTTCTGATCTTACCGTGTGTGAACACGGAGGAGAAATTGTTCTTTTTCTCTTCGCAGCACACCTTAAATTTTTAAAATTATTTTAACTTCTCCAGCCTGAATAATCCTGATTGTTTCATTCTTTCCTTGTAGGTCACATTTTCATTGCTATTGCTTTCTCCTGAGCTACTTCCAGCTGGTACTCACTTTTCCTCAAAGTATGGTGTGCGAAAACAGCTGCAGCACTCCATCGTTCCAGCATACTGTAGAGAGAAAGACTACATGTCTCAGACGCCGGGCTCCTTCATATGTATTATTTGCATTGTTGACTCGTGTACAAGGTATGATCCACTACAACACCTTCTTCTTTTCTACAAGCCTACTACTTAGCTAGCCTTTGCGGTTCAATATTTGTGCAGCTGATAAATCTTGCCTAAACAAGATGTTCACCTTAAGCAACAACAAAACAAACAGTAAAATTAAAAGTCAAGTTATTTAAAGTGGAAGGAAGGAATTAAAGGAGCAGCCATGCATACCTATGTAATCCATTATCAGAGCAATATTTTACTAAAACCTAGTAATAAATATGAAAATAGAAATATCTTTAGTTTCTACAAACACAAAGGAGGTAGGCATTTATACAGTTTGGGGTTTTTTTTAACCTCCTTGCCTTTCAGTGAGATGTGTGTGCTTATTAAACCTCTTAAAGTGTTTCTGACACTCACTCATAAATACATAATTGTCCATGATGGAGATTTCACCCCTTCCTCCAAAACAACTGATTATCAGGCACTACTGGAATCAGAACACCGTATTACACATACCATTTCTCTGACTGGATGCAGCATTCTCATCTTCTCCTTTTTTTATTTCTCATAAGTGCATTTTATGATGTGAAGTAAGCCAAAAAGGAAAGTGGGTTTTATAATAAAATGAATCATGTTAACAAAGAAATAAAGTAATGAAATGATGGATAGAAATTTTTCTTTTATGTATTTGTTCATGGATGTACGAGTTCTGAAAGCAATCATACAGTATTTATGGCAAGACCTAAAAGCGTCACCTATAGTTAAAAACAGGAAGCTGTATTTTGTGACCAAGTTGTTGAGAAAGCATTGTATCATTTGTTTCAATTACATTCTCACTGCTGTTTACATTACAGCACACACCAAAAGGCTTCAGCCAAGGTTAGGATTGCTATATATTAGGTATCTATCCAAACACATATGCAAGCACACAGCTGTGTCTGTATATTTCTGTATGCCTAACAAAAGACAGTCCCTGTCCCAGGTACTTTTCAAAGGAAATGGAGATGGCACACAAGTATTATCCTAAGTTGACAAAAACAGAACTGAGACAGCAATGAAGTAAACTACCAAAGTTCACATGAAAAGCAGAGCAAGGGACCCAGGTCAAATTTTCTAATCCCAGTTACAACATATTAACGACAAAACAATCCTCCTGCGTTCCTTCCCCTCATCACCAAATAACACGCATGCACGATGCATGCACCTAACACTCAATCACAGTAATACTGGTAGCTGAACAACATGTAACAACTCCCCGCAAGAAACACTTTCCTTCTTTACCATCCAGAATTTAGGAAGTCATTACGACTGTTTCCAATCCTCCTCTTTCCCTGCCAGTTCATACCAAAGGCCTACACAGGCAGGGTTTAAGTGAACAATTTATTTCGCAGCTGAATCGAACTAAGAACTCGGTTGCTGCAGTCCAACTCCAGCAGTCGGTTGTTGTCATGAGAACTAAAGAATTGCTTTAGTTACGTCATCCTTAAAAGTGTCACAGAGTGCTACTAGAACAGCTGGAAGGAGAAAAATCACACCTTAAGAACATCGCTTCTATATGCGAACAGACTTTAAGAAACAGAGGATTAACTAAAGAAACCGCTACCAAACCCATCACAGACATTTTCATCTACACTTTAAAAAAGCATGCAAAAAGAGGTACGAGTGGCATCAGAAGTGAGCGTATATTTTCACGAAGAAAATTGGAAACACTGCAGGAAATGATGGAAAAGGGAACAGCTGAACCAGAAACTAGGTTAGAAAGGGACACCTCCCCAGAGCCCTAACAAATCCATTACAAGACCCTAGGGAGATGTTAAAAAACAAGAAGCTTTTGTAGCGATGTTTAACACTCCTTTATGTGACACAGTGCATATATTTACCAAGAAGAGTAACGCAGCACACAGAAACTAAAAATACAGCTGAGTACTGAAAGAAGTTAAGACGACAAGACAGCATTTGATCAAAGACACACAAAAGGTAACAGATTACAGAAGGGTACAAATGATGTGAGAAATACTGATATGGGTTTATTTCAAAGAACAGGGAAGAAACCACAGACAGAGAGAGCTGGCAGAAAGCATCACGGAGATTATACTTGCAGTTTAGTGAAAAGCCTAACGCAGCATTACAGCAAAGCACAATCTGCAACAAGCAAGCAGAAGAGCCAAGCACCAACGTCACGGTGGGCACATAGGAAAAACATCTAACTGGGTACTTTCATGACCTATTTTGTTCATTTTATATTAATGATAGCTTTCTAATCACTTTATGTTTGTATCCAGGCAACAGGACCAACCGTGCACGGAAGAGATCAGGATGCTATTAATAAAACTTTAAGCTGGGCAGTTGACAATTTTTTACAGAGGCAGTGAAGAATCCCAGGCCATGTTCTCTCCCCAGTAACTGGAAAAAAAAAAAAAATCCCGCTCACACTCCAGATTATATGCTCTGCTGCAATAGCAGCAAACCACTGCCACCACACCAATTATCATGTGATAAGCGCCAATTCCACTTTTATCACGTGATACAATTACTTCCAGTCAGAGGACAGAAAAATATCAGTAAAAGCTGGCAGGAAATTGGTAAATGGGACAATTCTTCAACTTGCTTTCTAGCACATCTGCAGAGTCCTGAGAAGAGGGGTTGGACCTTGGGCCAGATTAAGTTTCCTGCTGCTGTGGATCCCGTCTGCTGTCCAACCTTCTCACCTTTGAGTGAGATATCACAGTTCTTGCTCCCACCTTGTACCTCTCACACACAGCTTTCAATCTAGCAACATCAGAATGATTTACAGAAGAAGAGTCCCCCCAGCAAAGGTAAGGTCATGTATGCCAACAGCTAAATGGCAATGTGATTTTCGGTCTCATGCCAGAAAAAGCAGCACACTGACCTCAGCTAAATACAGAATCCATCCCCTCTATCCAAAAGAAATGCCTGTACACTATTAATATCACAAGATGAAGCTCAGCTGTATAAATAAAACCTCTCATTTCTGCTAAGTCTTCATCATCTCTCCAGTATCCACCACCTTCTCTTCACAACAGAACTCTCAGAAGGGCCTTCAGCGTAGGCTGTTTTCATAGCAAGCCTGTTGCTCGAGTACACTGGTCAGGAGTGCAAGTCTCGTTTTATTATCTCCTCTTGGCAAGTTAACATTCACAAAAAATTAGGTTGGAATTAAGAAAAAGAAACTACCAAACTTGAGCATTTCCTTCAGAACTTCATTGTAAGTATTTTGCAAGTCAGCATGGTTTAAAATGGAAACATATTGTCTGGGAGTCAAGAGGACCTACACACTCTTTCCAGAGACTCGCTGATGTGCTGGATGACCTCAAGCACATCACCTGATCTTTCCCACATAAAAAAAACCAAACCAAACCAAACCAAACCCCTTACATGACTTTCCTAGGTATCTCACTTTGAGAATTAAAAAATAAATACGCTGTAAATCCTCCTATTATTATTACTGCTGTTACTATGGGGGCTGGAACTGTCGTCAGCAAACAGGCAGGACATAATTTAATTTTCTTCAAATATTTATTATGCAACAACATAGCCATCTGTTTAACACTCACTATATTTAGTTTCTGTCTTAAAAAACAGAGGGAAAGAAATACCAGCTTCTGCTTCTGACTTCCACATATCCTTTCCAGCCACATGTGCACTAATACATGGCCAATATCCTTTCAACTGTAGCACACAAGAAACTGCAGAAAGCAGACAAAATTTCAACTTGGATGAAAACAATTCCAACCACAAATTCATTCTCCAATATACCAAAACCAGAATCCCTAGTTTCAGCAGTATTAAATTAATTTTAATTACAGTACTGAGGACAAAGGACAGGATACGAAGCAGAATGGTGGGATGAGGACATAGATGGCAATAAAAGACTGCGCACAACAACCATATGCTAAAAGAGGACAGATATAAGAATACTATGTATCTATACAGAAAAAGTAAATTGTCAATAGCATTAATTTCTCTCCAGTACATTATAAAATAAACCATCATTCTGAAGTAACAGCTCTTACACAAAGGTGCCTTAGGCATCTAAATGTATTCTGTTTGGACATTTCTATGAAAAGGCTTCTCTTCTCTCCTTTTGCACTGTATATTCTTCCATCGGCCTGTAGGCAAAAATCAATATCTAACATGTCTCACACCATATGACTGGGACTTTGAGATACTACAAGTCAAAGAGGTAGCAAAAAAATCTAAACTAAACACATACTGAGTGAATTTGCCACCAAGGAAAACAAAAAACCAGAAGGCACTGGCTAAAACGTACTCCTCTGCTTTTATTCTTCCCTATCCCCATCTCTACTATTCCAGTCCTAAGATCATGAACCGCTCCCAACGCACCATAGCTCCCAGCAGCAGCATCCCTCACCATGCCAGTCCTGGTCCACCAATACAATTCCAACATACAGAGCTCAGCCTTAGCTGGGAGTACACCCTAATTTCTAGAGCTATTTATAAACTGTGATGCTACATCTGGTCAGTCTTGCCTCTCTTGGAGGCTGGTATCTGACACTGCAGCAAAAAAGGGCAGGGAGCTCAGGATGAAGAAACTCCAGCTGAAAATGCGTAAGCCAAATGCATAAATGCAAAAATATGGCCGAAGTAATGACTCTGGGATCATCTGAAACTGTTTCCTTTCAGATCTCCTATTGCTGACACGTCTTCCTCTGTTTTCACGCAATCATAGCGATACACTGATATCATTAACTAATTTATTGGCATTTGATGGTTGAATGGATAGTGAACAATAACTCCCTAATATAGTGTCAGTAGCTTGCCCACCAACTACACAGATTTGCTGATGTGTCTTTTTGCTCATGAACTGTACATTCCAAATACGTGGAGCAAATGAATTTTTAAAAAACTGGGACTAACGGAACTAAGAAGGATCAAAATATTACCTTTTTGCACAAAAACCAAAGAGAAACCTAATCATTTAAGAGAGGTAACAACTGTTTTGAAAATAATCCTGTTTGTGGCCATGAGCCACGAACTCAATTTCTCTCCTCTAGCTTGCGGCATTGCACGCTTATTCAGAAGCGATCTGGCCAGAAAAGGTGCAGGTAGCCCTGCCGAGAGGCCCAGCTGTGCCCTGGTGCCTCAAGGGAGCATCACTGCTACAAACTGAACCACAGCTGCTCTGTACCAGCATGGCCCACCACTTCAGGTGTGGCAGGGCAGGGCTGGGTAATACGCGGCCTTTTTATGTGTAAAATAACAAAGCAGCATCACCAGGCTGCCAGAGCACCTCTCAGTCCAGGCATACAGACCGCATCAGCGGCACAGGAACGCAGCTGCCCACTTACGAGTCATGCTCCTGCGGAGGGTTGAGCACTGGCACCGGCCTCTAACCTCTCTTCAGTTTCTCAACAGGGACAAAGGTTTGGACAAACAACAGCAGATACACTGCAGCCCAAAATGAGATAACGCTGGACTTTGTTTAAATCAAACATGATTTGAGAAGAGGTTAAAGATGTGCCACTGTCTGCCTGATCCACCCAAATAACAACTAGGTCTACTCTGTTACAGTTCTTGAAGATACCTCAAAAAAAAAAAAAATCTACATTATTCCTCAATCCTGTCAAAAGCCTGCACTTATTTTAAGTAGCCTGCTTGCATTGCAGAATACGTTTCTACCTAATATTTTATCACCAGTGTAATAATCTGAACACACGTCCTTGTTTTTAGTGGGATATTCATAATTGCTTTGTGATCTGGTGAGAATTATAGTTATTTAAAACACTTCAAAATGATACAGGACATAAAAAGATCATTCTGAATTGGGCCTTAACCTCGTTCACATCAGTATCCTACCATCTGTACTGTCCAGTTCCAGGTATTTCAAAGACCAGCAGAAGAAAGCCTTGAAGACAAATTTGCAAAATAGCCATCAGGAAAAGCAATCCTTCTTATTATCCTTTATGCTTAGGGATACCTAAAGGTCAAGGAAGCTGTCTGTCCCTTCCAAAAGACCTTAGAAGTTTGTTTTAAAAACAAGAACAACAAACAAACAAGAAATTGTCAATATTCTATTACAGAGAAACTGTTTCATAAATAGAAAGTACTCTGCAATGACCATAACTCCTAGAGATGCTGTAATCAGTACGCAAGCTACTGACAACGCACATGCTGCACCTTCTGCGTCTGAGACGATGCTTCTTACCAGCAGCGTTACCCTTCTGTGCCCCTGCACCAGGGCCTGAAGAGCAGAGCTCAGAGCACCTCCTCACAGCTCAATACCCAGGCCTAAGAGCAACAGGACCAAAGTCCCATCAGTAAGTTACCAGCAATACCGTCGTCGTGAGGAATGATGGTAGATACTGAGTTCTTGCAGAGCTGCTGTGTTTTCCGAGCACGTCAGCACAACTGTAGTATACTAGATAGAGACGTTCCTCCCTTGATGGCAGGAACAGCTGTATGAATTGGCTATTCACTGGAGTATTGTTCGTCTGAACTTGCCAACAGGCATAATTCCTACCTGCAGGATGTGAAATTTGCAGCAGTCGGTGCCTTCATGATGCTGTTTCACAGAACTAAGAAAGTGGCATATATAAAAACCAGCCAAACAATACCTAAAAATTACTGAAAGAGGCTACTTAGCTAACTGACAGAAAGGAAGAAATACACTGAACAACCCACTTAAATATGCCGATACAGTAATTTGCCCTCTTCAACCATCCCAAATTGTTAGCGCGAGCTGAATAAGGAATTTCCTTCTACTTTTCACTGCCATGAAGTGGATCTTCCATCCTGACCTGGCCAGAACTGACAGAAGCTGGAGCCAAACCCCTGTCGGTGTGCTGGCTAGCTTCTCCTCCATCACCTGAAAACCTCAATAGGAAGTGTGTGACCCTCGCCCCAGTTAAGAAGCCTCACGTAGCCAGTAATTCATCCCTTACAATTACAGGTGGCCCTGAAATATATTCAATATCTTGCTATCCATCTTCAGAGATGCTCTTATTTGATTTCAGTTTTTCTTGTATTGACAACCAGAAAACATGGATGGATATCTGAATACTGTTAAAAAGATCTGGTATTATCTCCCTGCTGTTACCCATGAGGGCTTCACTTGGGTCAAGCAATCTCTCCATTTATTAGAACAATTCCAAACGATTCAACAGTTTATAAAATATTAAATTAAATGATGCCTCTGATAGGCCTAAGTATGAGTTCACCACTAATTCTGAAATGACACAAGCATATGCAATGGTTTTGAGTCATCTGATGCTGGCAATGACCAAGTGTCAATGGCACTGTGTTTTTATGACATATGAAAAAAGGTCTTTTGGCACTTTAGAGAGGGGTTATGACAAAGAGTGCTTAATCTGGACGAGCCAGAGACATTCAAACTGGTCATACACCAAAACATGAGTGAAACAGCATTTTTCATTAGTTTTGTCATGTTTATCTAATGCCAAGATGTTAAATATGATGGATATTTGCTGAGTTCCTCCTTGTCAACAGAGGCTGTTAAGTGAAGATGGCCCCACTTGCCTGACTCTATTCCCTCTCTGAAGCATCAGAGGTACAAACGCTGCAGCTACTGCTACCCCTTCCACTGCATGCACACTTCCAGTGAATCTGCAACACAATCCAGTGACACTACTTGGAAACCCATCATTTTAGCAGGTCCAGTAGTATATGATCTACCCACAAACAGTAAAACAGGACTAAGACCTGCCCTGCACATAAGACTATTTTCCTGTTTCTCTGCTTTCACCACTGAGAATTCAATTTAACACTCTCAGAAGAGTAATCTGTGTTCTACTCAGTTCACCTGTTTTTACCTTTCCCTGAACTTGTACTGACAAATAACTACAATACTTACTTGCTAATTAAGGTATCAAGGAGAGGGCAACAGTAGACACAGCAGGCACCTTCCACCAATGCATGTTATGCAGATGAGATAAAAGGCAAGAGCACTTTCAAAAAGCCTCAAGCAAATGCCATTTTCCATTTGATCCCCTCAAGTAACTCCTACCACAGACAAACTACCTAGAGCTTCAAAACAGCTGAATTCAATGTTGGGCACAAATTGAAAAGGTCAATTACAGATCAACATCGCCTTTAAGCTCCTTTTAAAAACATTTTCCCTCTTCTGCCTAAGTTTCTATTCTAAGCCTCAACACCTTGCAGAGTAGGTTTGTTCTTTAATATAGAAAACACGTATCCAGCACCTTTTTCCTGTGGGTGTTGCCGACAGGTAGAGGAACATGACTCACTTCCTGTTTGTTTTTTTTTTTAAATGCATCAGCAAAGTCTGCGGCTGTCTCCTACCCCAACTTTCTGCTCCGGAAGATCTGATGCCCACTTCCACCACCAGCCCTCTGTCCCCATGTAAAGGACAGGTGGCTCAAAACCAGCCCTGTGCAGCCCTCAGAAATGAAAAGACCCCACAAGCCCTGGGTCAGCTGGCAGTAACACCGATGTTTGCTGCACCCCGTACTTCTGTTAAATCTGTATGCTGATTATTCCCGGTAGTAAGTTTCTGGATGCAAGGACTGCCTCCTCCCTTCTGTAGTGGAAATTTCCTAGGGCCAAATAAATAAAAATATCATTTAAATACCAACCACAACTCTGAGAACTAATGAATTTCCACAGAGTTACAAAAGAGGTAGACATCAAAAACTACACGCAGGTTGCCAGCAGCAGTCTTACAATTAGGTGGCCTTGTAGCAGAGCAGAGGTGAAGCATTGCTTTGTTTTAACAGTGATCAACTGATTGAAGAGACCAAAGAGCTTACCAATGTGAAGACATGGATTGAACTAGGTAATACGAAAAAAAATGGGTCTGCTTTAATTACAGTGCCTAACAAACCACTGATCACACAGAGACTTTTGTTCAGGAATGCTTAAGAATGAAGTACCAGATCACAGGACTGCTCAGCTCCGTCACAAAGCACAACACAAACAGGACTAATGGAATAAAAGATACTCAAGTTTACAGAAAACACAGCAATTCCACTAAGAGCCCCCATGTTTAAATCCCTACAGATATAAATCACAAAAGGAGCAATCCTCCTGGAAAAATAACGTGGAATTCTTGATGTAGAAAGCAATAATAAGTGGTATTTTTTTCCCCTCAAAAGGAAACCCGAAGAAGCGTAACTACTGAAACAACTGTGGTAATATGACACTGAGATGAAAAGGGAGCCATACCTCTCTGAACTATCACTTCAGTCTTGAGTCTAAAAGGGTTTCCTCACAATCGCTCACAATACTTGCTTTGTCTAAAGACTTCGCATGTTAGCTATTACGTTAGCATATATTCTGAAGCCGCACGCTTCTCTACAGGCAAGAGAAACTCAAGGTGGTCAGTGATCTGGACGGTTAGGACGTACAGTAGACAGATTAGGAGAGGGATCTGCTCAGCATTTATCCTATTATCTGTGGGATCTGCTGCTCCAGCAGTGGATTCCTGCCTGTTTCCTTGCACTAAGTTTCATGGCCTGAAAAACACCTGTGCCACTGCATGTTACTCTTGCAGTTTTTTCCCTAAAGAAACAGGGAAGAAAGAGAGGCTGGCTTGAGAAGGGAAAAAAAAAAAAAAACAACAACCCATCTGGATAAGATGACTGCAAAAGGAAATGAAATTACTGACTCATAGGCTGTATCTTAAGCTGTTTCACAGGACCTCCCACCCTCAACCTCTCCACTTCCTTTTTCCCTAAAAGCATTTAGATTTATGGGGTTGTCTCCCTGTATGCTAGCAAAGCTTCACTGTCATTTAGGCCAAAACACTAATGCTGCTGTCACAGAAAAGACAACCAAATGACAAAATACAGGAAGTAATTCAAGGTATAACTTTTTTTGCAACTCATTATTCCCCAAAGATGGGGAAAAAAGTCCTGGCAAACACAGCAAGTTCAGCTCTCAAGATCTAGTATTTCAAGGCTGCAAATTGCACATACCGCCATATAACGCTGCTAAGAAGAATACATACCTAAACAATGCTTCCTCAGCTCACACTGTTGGGTTTCAAAAATACAATTAATACCAGCAGATACAAAAAAACCCCTTCAATCTGTAGCACGCTTTCTTCCTTAGAGTTACAATAAAACATATATAGACAGTAGATTTAAAAGAACGAGTGGGAAAATTAAATTTCCCCCCTGTATTTTTATGAACCGTGCAAGTCAGAAATTGTTTTAAGGGGAATGCATTAAGGTTGTATAAGCACAAATTAATTCTGATATGGTCTATCTTATGAGTGTTTGTCCTCACAGCCTTCAGAATATCTCGATGTGGTGATGTACATCCATACACATGCCTCTGTGTGCGTGTCTCCTCCTGTCTCCAATTTCCACATTAAAACAAAATCCTAAATGATGAATTTCATTACATAATCATCGCACCGGTATCACATGGGCAGAGCTATCGCCTGATCTGCCACAGGGGCATCTGGAGCTAACCATAAGGTATAGCAACTTTAGGTGGTTCTTCTCAGCAATTTCACCTTCTCTTCTCCTCCAAAAGCTGTCTCTCCCAATGTAACCTGTTATAATCCAACCTTGTCATGTGCCACACTTGCCCGTCCTTGCTGGTATCTGTCAGTTCCCTGTCTAACGTTTCCCCTTCGACAACACAAGCTGACAGATGCAGTACCCTCCTGATGCAATATTTTCCATTTCATTAGCACCCAAAAGCCTACTAGCACCTCAGCATGTCCACCATTTCTACAAACCCCATTCATTTCCGAGAATCAGGCATCTTTTTTCAACAGCCATAGTCTTCATTTCCCACAACTTACAGCCTCAGCTTCCATCTCCTTTAAGGATCAGTCTGTACACTGGCCTGCTCCAGCTCACAACCCCTGCCTGCCCCAGTACAGGAGCTCCCTCCCATCCCCTGTACACGGACACTGCAGAGCCCAGGCTACAGGGCGGGTTCTCAGTTGTGGTGTAACTCCAGTGCTGATGGGCCGGGACCTGCAATTCAGGGGAGAGACCAGGGTCAGCCGCAGGCTCAGCTAATTCTCATGGGAACAAAAAAGAGTATTCTAGCTGTAATGCGGTATCAATAACCACATATTATATATGTTTTGCATATACACTTCTGTTCTTTTTGATAGTCTAAACCATAGTAACAAAGATTCATGTTCTTGATAGTTCATATTCATTTCCCTGTCCACACTGGTGGAAAAGACACCAGCCCCCATACAGAGATTCTCTAGAGTGCAAACGCAAACCTGCTATGTTGCTTAGTTAAGTTACCAATTCTTGTAATTCTTACTTTAAAAAAAAACAAGTGAGACTACTTTTCTCCTGGAAGGAGAACTGATGTGTGGTGGTAAAGGCTTAAATCACAGTAGAAAACGCAATCATTGTAAGCGCTAGCCCAAAAAAAGGCTTCCACCATCCCCTGATGAAAATTTACATGGCAAAGCGCTGCAGCTGACTCAGCTCTATTTACAAATGCTTTAAATACTTGTATCTTTTGCTGAAAAGTAAGTTCAAAGTTTTCCAAGGCAAAGGTAATGTGTATTATATACTTCGAAAACATACAGTGTGGTTTAGTAAATGTTTATCGTTACTTACTCACTGGAAGAAAGGAAAAAAAAAAATGAAGCAAAGTACAAAAGCCTCCCAAAGAGAACTGAGCTTTCTCCTTTTCCAATTTGCGTACCTGTGTTGGGAGGGTCTTGTGATAAAGCCACTGGCCAACTAGCACATGCTATTTAATTGTGATGAGCAGCATGACGTGGTGTGATAAGAACAGCTCAGAAGGCTGTGAAACAGCACTTGCTGAAAATCAGTAGAATCTTTTAGGGGTGGAAATCTTCACAGGACCTCAGATGTATGGACATCGCATATCTCTCCACAGAATGAATTTTCCTGTGATAAAGCTGCTCTTTAGAAGAAAGTAAGTCCCATTGTGCAAAGCGCAGCCCATGTAAAGTCATACGACGAACAGCTCTTCTAACCAGAAACAAACTGCTTCAGAAAATGCAGCTTTTTATTGGAACTGACTTTTGGGTCTCCTTCCGACAGCTGATATCTTTCTCCAAAGCAACACAGCAGAACGTCTGATATGCGTAAACTACTTTAGATCTTATAGTAACAGAAGAAAAACATAACATTCTCTGTTTAAACAGCGCAATCAGGAAGCGCTCTTACAGAAACTGCCACGTCAGGTATCACAACTGGGTGGCAACTGGTTTGTAGTCTCTGGTATGGGGCCTTCCAGTCCCAGCACCATCTTTCAGAAAAATAGCAGCTGGCACACAAAGATCAGAAACGTCAACACTGATTAGTTACATTCCGATTTGAAAATTTAAAAGCCATATGAAATTTTCAGGCTGCTGGGCTTTGGCGGGGGAAAAAAAGCAACACTGGCTTTCAAAACAGGTTTCTGATCTCCTGGAAAATCCAGATTGGTAATGTAGCAAAAGCCAAGAATGAAGGTCCCCTATTGTAGGTGCTCTCAACCTCATCATGCACATTGCCCACCTCTCACAATGGTCAAACAGTCAGGGGGAACAGGGCTTAAGAGGTTGACACACTCCACTGGAGTTAGAAGCAGAAGAATATGGAAGAGGTAATCTCATGACTGCCTGGCTCCTGGAAGGGCCAGGGGGCTCCAATGAATGTATTTATTGCTGTAATCCTGAGCCAAATGCCTAAGGGCGACTGCTATTTCAAATCCTCTAAAGCCTGTGAAAACAGATAATCCATTGTTTAAAGATTTTAACTAAAAAAGACCAAGGTTGCAAAGCCTCAGGCAGAAAGAACAATGAAACACTAGACAGGAGAGCATTTTGCATTAGTTTGCTGCCCAGATATTGCTATGCTCTGCACACATACAAGAAATAGCAGCAATTGGACCGTCATATTAAGAAAGCTTTTACTGAAGAGGGAAGGGGATTCCTCTGCCCAGTCTCGTAGCTACCTGCTCCCAGATGCACTATACAGCAAAGGTTTTAAGCCTTAGCAGTGATTAGTTATACCCAATATGAGCTATATTAAATAGGCACAGAATTTTCAAAGCACTTGGCACTTGCTCTGGTAATGAGGCCCCTTTAATAAAATGCCTCAAGCTGAATACTTAAATATTGCAGCATTCAAAAAAATCTGTAGTCATTTATAACCTCTGCAGCTAGTACATTTAAATCATGATGATGCTGTGCTACCAGTGTAGTGGCAATACTGACCTTGTGCAGGAAGTTTGCCAAGCCAAAAAAAACACACTGTATGACTTGCTCCCGAGGAGAGAGACACCGTATCTGAGCAACCATGACAGGGGAAGAACTACTCCACTCGCTACTCTTGTGTGCTGCTCCCTATAATTTGCCGTTTCCAAACCCGATAAAAATTAAGAAACATTTCTAAGAATTTTTGGTGTGAGATTTCCTCATCCCTGCTGAAGATGCTCTTGGGTAACAGTGATAGGACAGAGTCTTTTGCACCAGTATTACCAACTCAAAGCTAGATTCAGATCAGCACTCATCAAAAATAATTTCTATTTTTTTCCATATTCCCCACTGATCAGTGGTCTCAGTGAGGCCAGCCTTACAGGCAGAAGAAAGGGACGAGGAGTCACCCCCCATTCACAGGATGGATGCCTCTGCAGTAGCCAGTCTGTTCCCATAACTTTACATGAAAGAAACATTTCTTTCTGCTCCTCCATCCTTTTCCTTCAAGACAGGTGGAATCAAGGTAGATGGCAAGATTTTCCTAAAAAATATCACCTAAGGATAATCCATTGTAGAAAATCTAAATTTAAGATTTGAGTGTTAGATGATGTCCTAATGTCTGTGCACATGAGGTCATTCCCATTTCATTTGGCTGAGAGTTCCCTCATCTTATTCCGGCCATCGTGGGAAGTCCCAGCATGTGTCTCACAAGCCTTGCAACCACTTCCCCAGCTTTGTCGACAGTTTTGTTGCTACACTGGAAGACAGCTATGGCAAAAGGTCACGACTGCAAAGGCAGATGGAACTCCATACAGCCCCAGGAGAAGTTACAGACATCCCAACAGGGAACCAGTAGCAGAGGCTGTATAACACCAGTGCCGAAGGGTTGCAAAGACAGGAGAAAACCAGGAGAGCTCTCAACACTTGTCTTCAAGCTTGGTGCCGTCAGTTCCATCCTGCCAGAGCAAGCATGAGGTTTCTAAATCACTAGCCCACAAAGACCAAACCACCTCTGTATCCCTACTAATGCTTTCTCCAGATGAAGCCTAATGACAGGGAGAAAAATGGAATCTTGCACCTGTGGTTTATACCCTACATCTGTATGAAGAGATGCTTGTCTTTATTCAGTTTAAAAAGTTGGCTCATTTTTAAAACTGTTCAGTATAGACTTTCAGACCAAGCAGTTTAAAGGCATATCCTTCAAGAACAGCCTTGCTTCCAGCACAGACACTGTATTAATCTCCACCACTTTGTCTTTCAGCGTTGCCTTTTGCTGATCTTCACCCTTGCACAGGATGCATTTCAGGAAGATATAATTGCAGGAAGGGGAAGGGGCCTGAGCACTCACAACAATTTCAGTCCCCAAAGATCTGTCCAGAATAGTATCACGGGTCAGACTGTCAGTGGCAGGATGCTAGGAAAAGATATTGAGGACAACACAGAAACATCTTCTTTTCTTTTAAACAAGGTATGAAAAAAAAAACACCAAACCAAGAACCACTCTATAGAAACTTAACTAGTTTTCCGACGTAACGTGTCATGTCTTTCTGGAAAATTGTACAGGAACATAGAGGTAATGCAGCACTGCTCATCAGAGAAGCTGGCAGGTCCCAGAATAGGACATAAAAAAAAAATACAGTGCAGAAGCTGTGACCCCAGGTCTGGTCTGCAGCTGCCTTCCTCTTCCCCTGGACAGATCTCCTTCAGAAACAACTATTGCTATGATTTCTTCAATCTATTCCCTCAGATAAAATCACTGATATAAAAATTAATCTGGTGTCCAATTAAAAGTGAAAAGAACATGCAGCAATGAAGGGCTGCTGTTACTGGCTCTCAGTCTGCTGGGCATGCAGCTCAGCTCCTGTCATGCTGCCTGTTTCCAATATCCTTTTGGAGTTTGCCATGACCACTGTTAGTTGTCTAACCTAGATAAATTTGATACTTAGAAATTTTGCAGGACTAACGCAAAGAGATGTAGCATAAGTCTCGTCTTCAGCTTACACCATGTGAAATGATACTTTTAAAGTGATCGTCTGGCATGTGTTTAGGTGGTCACACCTCTCCTCTTCTCCGAAGAGAGCAGTCCTGGCACCCCATCAACTCACCCCTATCCCCAAGGCGGTCTGTGGTGTGCCAATACAAAAGCATTTAAGCCTGACTGGGTTTCTTACTGATCAGCTGGAAAGTAACTTCTCTCCTAGAGAATAACAACATAGGAAAAAAGGAGGTTTGTTTTGTTCTGTTTATTTTAATTTCCACACCAGTTTCCTGATCCTGCTTGCTGAGTGGTTGTGCCAATATTGAAAAGGGTCAGTATAGGATTGGATTGCTTTCCTCAGTGGCAGCATCAGCTTAAATGCAAACCATGAGGAGTAAGTTCAAAGGGCATGTTCACCCTGTTTTCATTTAGCAATGGGAAAAGCTAGGACTGACATGTAGATAAGATAATTATATAACAGCTCTACAACGTGCAAAAGAACTAACTATAACAGCCTCAGAGAAACGCTATACTCAACACCACCTGCAATCATGACAATCCCTGAACACTAGCTTGTTCTTGACCTGCCCCCACACATAACACAACACCAAAAGGGACTTCTGAGCTCCGCCTGCTGCCACAGGCACTTTACCATCACTTGTGGTTAGTAAGGAATTTGTATTTAAAAGTAATGCTGGGAAAGGTAAATATCAATATTTTGTTTGAGGCAAAGCAAGCTTTCCTGCAGAAAGCTCTGTGTTTATATGTTCATGTGGACTCGGGCCATGGAAACATACGCTGTCCCACACACAGTTATAAGACACTAAACTATAGGTGCTAACACACACTAACGGCACGTTTTCATGGTGGCCTTGACTCAGGTAAGCAGGCTTATTCACATCATGGTTTGATACAAGTGGCCAGATCTGAAACAGGAATGTAAAGGAAGGATATGGAAGAAAGCCTGCAGACAAAAGTAAATCAGGAGACAGTGACTGATCTCTGCTTATGAGGAAGGTGATTATGACTCAGCTGCAAGTAAAGCACATGCAGTTTGAGCTGTAGTATTGCTGTCTGTATCCAGAACAATTAATTAAAAATGAATAAAACTAACAAAATTACAAGTAACAAATTAAAATATGTTATTTGTAACTGAAATGGGTGGCAGGGGAAGCTTAATGTTTCAGAGGTGTTCTGGACAACAGATCAAACATGGAAACTAGCCATTTATGCCAGGCTTCAATGCTGAAACGAATCTGCCTCTTTGTGGCTGCGGGATTGGGCCAAGATCCCACTTTATCCCACTGAAAAGACAGATTCGACATTGTGATAGCTCACATCATTCTCCTGAAAGCGGGTTCACACGGCTGATAGAAGTGGGAGCTGCAGCAGTCCTCACGCACCAGCCACTCTGTGTTGATCAATGCAATGTCTACACTAGTTTCTGCCTGCTCTTTTTTATACCTCTGCAGCCCTCAATAACTGGAAGGGCAAGGAGTTCACCAAAAGTGAGGTGCCAACAATTTCAGTTCTGTAGCTCCACAGCCGAGACAGACGATGCCACTTCAAAGACATCTCTACAGTTGAAACAGACCCACACACAGATGATGCCCAGAAAAGAAACACAAACAAGACTCGGGCAATGACAGATGAAAATGGATGACATTTTATGGAGTCACCCAAGACACCAACCTTCTCTCCACTGAAAATTTGTCCCTTTAATTAGATTGCACAGAGTTCCCAGTCTTACTCCTCGTTCATCTTGGGCCGTCAAATATTAAGAGGTATTCAACTTGCTGTGAAATCACATTATTCATCTCAAGCAGAGATCCAGACGCAACATGCCACTGCGCTGGGCCACTCCAAGCCTGGTCGCACCATTTGTTCAAAGTTAAAACTTCCAGCAGTTCAAAACCCAGACTGTGTGGGAGAGAGAAGCCTGTCTCTCTACAGAAGAAAAATCATAGGCCATTACCTGACATTTTAACATTCAGCTTGCTTCCAAAGCCAACTATAATCTCAGTGGTTAAGGCTGTGAATTGAATAAAGACCTACTCATGACCTGGTCTGACTTCTCTGTGACAGTCACGGCTGGCCAGGACCACAGTGAGGTCCTGGTTACCAGTTACAGGGGGACCCTGGGTCTTGAACAACTTAACCACAGAGGTAAGGGCAAAGACAATCAACAGCTGCAGAGCATGCTGTAACATCCAGCATTTGCAAAAGCTTTCAGAATAAAGTGTGAGTGGCATAGAATCGTTGTATCAGCATTTGCTAAAACAAACAAAAAATCCAAACCAAAAAACCACCAAACCAAACTAGGGACAAAGTGCTCCAAAGACAGGAAAAGCAGTTAAGATGAAAAGAGACAAATTTATGTAAATAATTTGTCAGTGAAGGTATTAAAAATGCTACTCTGAAGGCAGTCCAGGATTAGGGGCAAGTTAGTGTCACTCTGGGAGGTGTTCAATTTACCTTCTGCTCTGCTGTCTGTCCTGCTGACATTTTCTACGCCTGGACTAACATCCTCAGTTTTCATTATGTTCAGTGGAAAAACAAAAAAGAACTTCTGAATGGGATTCACCTCACCAAATGCGGACATCTGCTCTAGGGTGAAATGAATTGTGCCCTAACACATTCGTCATATAAACGGAACTTATAGCGCCTAGCTCAGATGTGGACACTTCAGTCATAGATCTTCGTGAGTCCAACTCTTGTCATCCTGGAGATGACAGAACTGACTGTTAAAAACCCTTTCTGACATGAAACTTCCCATGCACTTTAAAGCACCGGGTAGGGCTAGAGAGCTAACACAAAGCTGTTCAGTAAGAGGCTCTTAAGACAGAAATAGACATTTATAAAATGTTCTGGGGTTCTTCTAACCTTTCCGAAGTAAATCTCAAGTTTCCCTTCTTCTCTAAATTCATCTCTACTACTTGGAGTCTATGACAGCTAAGGCCTGTCATCCCACTGTTCCCTTTGAGCAGTTTACACCAAAGTGAGTGAAAATTTAAGAGTTAAGATCTGTTGAAGAGCTCTAAAAATCTACATGCAAGCTCTGATTTTTACTTTAGAAGTACTGCCAAGTAAATTAGCATTAATTAGAGACAAGCTGAAAGACCAATAAAATATTAGGCTAAAGGAATCATCTGGAACCGTAAGACTGAACATGATCAAAGAAAAACAAGTTGCTCCGTCACATAATCTAATCCTGACATGGGAGCCTCCCAACATGAACCACTCGGAGGAAAGCCATATTCTTGGAGAGCTTCTGATGCAGAAAGGAAGGCTGTAGGACACTGGAGAAACAAACAGAGGAGAAAGGGCAGGGTGCTGGGGTTGAATGATTTCAAAGAGACTGACCAGATGGCAGACCAGAACTGCAAAAAGCGATTAAGAATGGATAAAATTGTCATTTTGCTGCCCCTCTTTCCTCCTTCCTTGTTGCATCAGCCTTGCCAACCCAGCTCCCAAGGGAACTCTGAATACAGGGGAAAAACATACACCAATACATAAAAGCAGCAGTGATCCCTAGCCCCAGAGACGGCTATGACTTGTTGGCATGTCATTTAATACACGCAGTTTCACGTCCTGCTCTCTCCCCCGTTGTGGAAACCCTTCCTCCCTGGGGAGGTACTGGTGAGCCCTTGTCTCCTTGCGTGAGCCACAGTGCTGAGACAGGAACGTAGGAGAGGAGGGGACAGACTTGTGTCTCTTGATTTACGGGGAATGCCCAAGACAATCCTTTCCTAACGCAGACACTTCCAAAGGTTTAAAAAAAAGAAAAAAAGAAAAAAATCAGAATAATGCACTGCAGTGCAGGGGGAACAGATCAGACTAGTGCAGTGCAGCTGTATTCAGAGCCCACCAAAACCCTAGATCACACTCCCTCATTCCCATCCCACACTCAAAACATGTGCCAAAGTGCTGAAGACGGTAACTGCAGCGTGACACACACACACAGAGCACGGAGACCGGCGTTCGGATGTGCCCAAGCCCCAGCCACTGAGCAGAGGACAACACACATCTCTCCTTTTCACCCCCCTTTGATTCTGGAAAAAAGTATGAACGCTGGTATCTAATCGCTGTTGGTTTAAATGCTTAACTTCATAATTTGTATTTAATGACAAATATTAAATTCATTTCATGAAAAGAAAATGTGCAGTATTTTAGGCTAAGTTGAAATGTTACCATTTCAGCCAGAGAGCAGCTGCAAACACTGTTGATATTCAATGTCCGCAACCCCAGCAGAAAGAACAGCTTCAGTTACATACAGCTACAAACACACTTGGAAGAGGCAGGCGTTTCTGAACATCATCTTGGTGGTGTTAGTACATAAGCAAGTGCTGTGTGAAGCTATCCTTACTTATTCTGCACTATTCATTTTACTCAACAAATTCAAATGCAGGCTGAGTCTATATATAGAGATAGACCGTGCCCATCCCTCTCCTGGTTTGGAGAGTTTGGGCAGCTTTAAAAAACAAGCAAACACCAATTCCCACTTCTGTGAAAACAGATCTTGTGACGCTGCCCAGCGCAAACCACAAACATTTTCAGAAGGTCCAAACTGCATTTTACAATCTTATCATCCCCATCGCATCCACTGCTAGATCAGTTAGCCTACTAAAAATATTAAGCAAGCAAGAACATGATGGAGGATATTCTCCTGGTGTAGAAGATTAATACATCATTCATGTCCAGAGATTTCTACTACATTTTTATAGGGCACATATGGATTGAGTCTAGTAATCTATATAATTTCCTCTCTGGATATGGGTCTATATTGAAAAACAGTCCCCAAACAGCAATTGCCAGAGGCCTGAAACCTTCAAATATCGCTATGCGGAAAGAACAGTTAGGGCTCTGATGTTACGTACTCCAGTAAATCTTTCAGTGGCAATTTAAGACACAACCGTGCTCCACAGCTCTGCTGGAGATTCCTGCCTCCAGAACAGGATCAGGAAAGCAGAAAGTCTGCCTGTACCTTCCCTGCCTGCACCACGCAGCCTGGGATCGCAACTCCAGCAGCTGAGGCAGAGGCACGTATTCCCTTCCGATTCTGCGATAGTGGGAAAACTGCCAGTGTAAGGGCAGGGGGCACAGCTCAGAAAAAACAAAACCAACCCAACCCCAGCCTTTGAGACTTCCAGAGGTGGTGTCAGAGCACCCGGAGATCAGGCATAAGCTGCACCAGCGCACCGTGCCTGCAGACCGTGCTGTTACAGGCCAGAGGTGAAGTGCCTTGGCGCAGGCATAATGAAACGCAGAGCTTCACCTCTTTGCGTTACGTTCAATTAACCAAAGCAACCGCGCTCAGGAAAGTCACAGCGAATTTTACAAAGACAGCTCAGCTCTGGGCCTTCTAAAAATATGCTCCCAGCATTAGCCTTCTACCCATTCTGCGCTGCTCAAAGCCTGTCGTCAGACAACAACAGCAACTTACACGTATTTGCCTTCAATCGCAGAGAGTGAAAAGACAGAGAGGGGAAAAATGGAACTCAGAGACCCTTGCATCAGCAACGGCCACAGAAAGGCTCGGGAAGCAGAGGCAGCAAACAGGAGCGTTCACCCCAATTACTTCCAGAATCCGGAACAGACCCAGCACTCGTGCCCGGTGCGGCCACCGCAGACTGCTCGTGTGCCGCTGCTGCCGCAGCATCACTGCCTTACACCCACAAACTCCACTGCAGCTGCCTGTTGAGCTAGAAATTTGATACACTGCAAAGGCTGCTGACAGCCAGAGGCCGTTCCCTTGTCTGTAAAATACCCTGTAATAAATTACATTACAGACTAGGGAAAAGGATTCGGAAGAGAGAGAATTAAAACGCAACCTTATGAGAGCTAAATGAGACCAATTAAGAGAGATTTGCTACAAGTGCTGAGGGATTTTGACCTGAGCTGTAATCAGGGATGGATACCGATTCCTTTAAAAGAGGAAAATGAGCAAGAGATCATGTGTAAACAACTCTGCCAATTAAAATGAAACGGATTATCTTATCTATGCAGCTCTGCTCAAAGACTCACCGCATATTCCAGATACACCACAGAGAGATCTGAGATAGGCATTCAAACCTCGGAAACAAGGCTCAGCGATGTGGAGATGTGCTGTGGTTCTGGACACATCAAGGCGTGATCTCCATTTGGGCACCCCCCCCCTTTTTTTTTTTAAAAAGAAATCATGAAATTATAAATGCTAATATAAAATTAGTCTCAGGCTTTTCTTCCAAGTAACCTGTGTGAATTCTGATGCAGATCAGACTGAAGATTAGGCACCACAACAGTAAAACATACCTTACAGAAAAACCACGCAGCAGATAGCACCATCACTGCACTACTAGATACTGCCAAAAATCACGCAGCTTGCCAGTGCGCGCACTCAGGTCCTCATTAACGCTCACAGGTACTATTCCATACCTTAAACCAGCGATTCTCAATTTTTCTGCATCGCAATCCCATTTTGCTGCCAGATGCCCCAGAAGTCCTTGCTCCTCACGGCCAGCAATACTGGAGGGCAGGACTGGCACCCGCTTCCCCAGCCTGACACCGGGTTTGAGAACCCACGCACAAGAGCAAAAGTCATTTCTGCAACGGGAGCGAAAAATTCAACATGGGCAGATGTACCACTACTTCTGCTCTGTGTCCTTGCTCTGCAGCTCGTTTTTACTGCTTTTTGGAATTGCCAGTACTTCCTAGTTCAAAATCATATACATACATACAAAAAAAGCAGTTCTACAAGGGCTGAAAAAACATTGAAACAGAGGGAAAAAAGACACATTATGAAACCACGTTTGAGAAGCAGCAGCGAGGAAAACAGTATGACGAACTTAGAGAAGAGCAAAAACTAAAAGGGAGGAATCAATGAAAAGAGGAATTTGCAATGAGGAAGAAAATTCTAAAAACAAAGCAGCAAGCGTACAAGATAATAACCCGAAGAGATGTGTACTTGTTCACAGCTGCCGACAGTGGAAAAGTTTTAGAACATTTTACGCTGGTTGCCAGATTTGAGCATGGAGTTTTTCCACTGGCTCAGATCTGGTCTAGCGGAGTCAGGCTACTTCTGCAACTGGCCCAGCTCTTAACATGGCCCAATCACTTCTGTGCAACGTGAAGTACAAACCAAAAAGCCTTTCTAGGTCCAATCTGCCAGGAGCTGGAGCAGTAACCTCAGTGCCATGAAGAGAGCTGCTCTTAGAAGCCCCGTGCAGAAACACCACCCAAACCCATCACAGACGGAGTACCTCCGGTGTCTCTGCGCAGCAGGGCTCAGCTCGGGGGCCACTTACTGGTGCGGATGCAGAGCCCAAACATGCGGGCAACACGAGCACCTGTGGGCACCCAGCCCAATAAACTCCTGGGGCTGATCTGTGCTTGGCATCGCTTCTGGCTCTCGGGGTGTTTCTGTACAGGTGTCCCACCATACCAGCACTACCCAGATTCTTCCATCACCCAGAATTTCCCAGCCCAGTTACCGTAGACAACTGAGCCGGCCGCACGTAACCTGAAAACTTCATCAGAAGTTCACCTCTTTGCCACAAAGGGCAAGGTGAAACACACGCACAATTAACAAATCTGAGTATTTCTTTGGCAAGATTGGTCACAAAGAATCCCAGTGTGGACGAGCGTAACTTGTGGTGTAATTCAGGTATATGACATTTGCCCACTTCTAATTCGGGCAACACAAGAGTTTATTCAGTCTTGCATAAGCAAACAGGGGCGCCTCGTGCTTTATTTACCGCTTTACCACTGCAAATACGTTTTAACTAAAGGATGGGAAATGCTACAGGCACGAATCCTCACGTTCCATCGGCTTTTGCCGCAAAACAGGATTTTCGCCGTGCCCCCGCGCTACCGCGACCGTGCCCGTGCCCGGCGCCGGCCTCCACCGACGGGCCCGAGCCGAGGCGCGGGCAGCCCGGCCCCGCCACGGGGACGGAGCACCCTCCGCCCGGAGCCTCGTCCCACGGCAGCGGCGCGTCCCAGGCGCCCGGCCCTTGGCGACGCGGCGCCATGCGGCACACAAAGCCGGGGCGGACCGAGAGCCCGGGCGGCGACCAGGGAAGAGGGGCTGGGGGCGGCCGCGCCGCAGGAGGGGCCGCCGCCGCTCCGGCCCGCGCGTCGGCGGCTGGGCGCCCGCGGGGCAGATAGGGCCGCCGTGGCGGGGCTCCCGGCGGGGCTCCGCGCGGGGCGCGGGGCCCCCCCGGCCGCGCAGGTGGTGGGGGGGGTGGGGGTGGGGGCGGGGGGCAGCGCCCGCCCCGGCTCGGCCCCCCGCCGCTCGCCCCCCGCGGTCCGGCCCGTCACAGCGCCCCCCGGCCGGCGCCGCCGCTCCCCGGCCGGCACACAACTTCGCCCGGCCCCCCCCCACCCTCCCCCGCCGCCCCCGAGCCGCGCCGCGCCGCCGCCCCCCCCCCCCCCCCGCCCTCCGCCCTCCGCCCTCCGCCTCACCTGCCGCAGGGCGGCCCCGCCGGGCGCGCTGGCGCGGGCAGGGCACGGCTCCCGGAGGGCGGGCGGGCGGGCGTCCCCCGGCGCGGCGGGAGCGCTCAGGCCGGCCGCGGCCCGCCGGCTCCCGGCCGCTGGGCGTCCCTCCGGCCGCTGGGGGAGCCGCCGCCGCCGCCGCGCCGCCCGGCCGCCATCTTCCGCGGGAGGGACGGAGGGAGGGGCGCGAGGCCCCGCCCCCGGGCCGCTCGCGCCGGGGCGGGGGGGGGCGGGACCCCCGGTGCGGGACCCCTCGGGGGGAGCAGGCGGCGGGAGGGGCCGGGCCCGCTCCACGTCGCGGCGCGTTTCGCGCCCGCCCCCGCCCGAAAGCGCGGCCGCCGCTGCGGTTGTGCAGCTGCGGGGCCCGGCGCGGGGCCGGGGGGCCGCGGCGGCACCGCCGCCCGGGATCACAGGGTAGGGGCGCTCCCGACAGCGCGGAAGGCGCGGGGCGGCCAGAGAAGCAGCAGGGAGGGAGCGAGGGGGCTGTGACAGCCCCTGTGACAGCAGCCACCCAGGAAAAACAAACACGCACCGTGCAATTTCCTACTTAGGAGGACAAGAGAAAACCGTAGCAGGAAGCCGGCATGGGATGTGGAGCCACATCACAAGAACATTTACTCTCAGCAGAGGATGGAGAAGCGGACAGCGGTTAGAAGCGGTGTTACCACAGCCCTGCTGTGCAGAAAGCTCCCACCGTGCTGCGGAGGAGTGAACATTAGCACGAGTAGGAGCCGGAGCAGCCAACAGCAGCAGAACTGGCTGGTGGCAGAAGAGGAGCAAGCACAGGGAAAGCAGGTGCTCAGGGAATGAGGCCTCGTCCTGGCAAAGCACTGCTTCCCCTCGCAGCACCCCGCTGCTCGCTCCCAGGAAACCCTCAGAAAAAAAAGCAACACGAGGTGTAAGTTTGCTGTACAGGGACTTGTTCCTCTATTGAAAAGTTGAAAAAGCTTGAAAGTCACTGCTTTCCAACACATTTATACAGGGCTTTTCATCTTCAGCTCATCAGTTTGCACCTGAAGCAATGACTGCGCTTCTGCAAGCCTATTAAGCCTGAGTTAGCAGGTGAATCAAATAACCGAAGAGAAGCAGACACCTGTGAGCAATCACCTCCGCACAGTTCAAAAGCCCATTCTGCTCGTGGCCGACAGCACCCGGCCTCAGCAGAGGCTGACAAGGCCGCTGCTCCCCCCCGCACACCGAGGCTGCGGCCCCGTCACGCCGCGACCACGCGCTGCCGAAATACCCAGCCGCGCGAATCTGAACACGCGATAGCACTTCTGTTCGATTAACCCGAACGAGGACCGCGGTGCTCACATCAGAGTGAATACCCTCCCCCTGCGTGCAGCCGCCCGGAGCTGGTGTGGCAGCAGCAGGCGACACCCGACCTACCACAGACCTTGCACTCTCCCAACAGCTGAGCAAATCTGAGCCAACAGAGGGAATCCGTGGCCGTTCGGCACTGCGTCACGTGCTCGTAGCATTCATGACCCAGTACTGCATTCTGTGAAACTGGATTTACCGTTTCAAACCACAGTTTGGTATTCTGGTATAAAAATAGTTTTTTGGTAGTTCCCCTCTCTCCCCCCCCCGTCCAACCAACCTCGGTTGCACTGAGGGAGGGGAGTCATTGACAGCAGTGTACGTTGCACGCTATAGTATACTATACAAGTGCAACAACGTTGGCTTAAAATTCCATTCAAATCTGCAGTGGAAGAAACCACTCCAAAATATGCCCTGTCTCTCCACACTCCTCCTCAGACCACCAGAGCAGAATTCACTTGCCTCCCCTCTCGTTTCACCACATCACAACTCCCAGTCCCTCTGTCATCTTTGCCTTTCTAGCTACCCTGTACGCAGCTTCCTCTACTCACTTGCAGAACACCTTTAAATCCATCTCACACCTCCGCTCTCTTCCCCCCACCAGCCTCCTCACACTCCAGACCGCTCGGAGTACTTGGCTTTATTGCTCCCTTCCCGTCTTCCAGGCTACCGCACCGCTCTGTGCCCACCGCACTTAGCACTTGCTGTCCCTGCTAATGCTGCACGTCTCTCAAGCAGCTCCTCCTACCAAAGGTTACACGAGCGCACACACACACTTCCCTGGAGAGTCAGTGAAAAAGATGAGAGTGAATATTGCGATTTGCCCACTTCTGTTGAAGTTCTAAAAGGTCAGGAAGCCTGTTTCTTGCAAAAGGAAGGGTCAAAGTATAATGCTGTATAAAAGATTAAAGGTGTTACTGTCTATGTGGAAGCTCAGTGAAGTATTTCTGGTAGGTATGGAAGATTTTTACTGATATTGTAACAGATTAGGTGGTGTTCAAACCTGCTGACTTACGATATTTAAAGTAATTTCAGCATTAATACTATTTTGGAATGAACAAGGCTGACATCTGTTCACAATTCCTGAAAATAGTTAGGACAATCTATCTCAAAGTTTGGCCCTTTTTTATACAAGAAAAATACGATAAATCCAAAGCAATGAATTTCAAACGACGCAAGAGCAGAACATGTCCTTCTTGTGCAAGTACTTTTTCAGTTTATTTTGAACTTCTAAACATGGAGTAACAAACAAATAAATAGCTGCTTTCTGGAACAGGAGTCGCATTGCTCTACCTACTGATATAACCTATAGGATGTTCCGGTGTAAACAAGGCCTCTGAAGCGCAGCCCTGATGCCCTTTTTGCAGGCTGTCCTCTGTCGGTGTGAACACTACGCTGTTCCACAGAGACATGAAGGAGAAATAAATCATGACAAAACAGGATTTCATCCCAACAAGAACTGGCCAAATCCGAACTCGGCCAATACACAGCCCTAGAATGCTTATCGAAAAGGTTTTCGGTGAATAAATGCCACCCTGCCCATCCACTCATGGATAATTATGGTAAAACTACGTACGTTGTCTCAAATCAGGGACAACCACCTTTCCCTCTCCCCCCATCCACCCTGGGATTTAGAGGACCCCACTGCGGCATAAGGAATTTTCAGGCAGATTTTATTGACTTAATTATTTGTATCCTTTCAATGTGGCCAGGTTGTCTTAAAAGGCACAAGCATATGCTTTTTTATTTTCTAATACTTAAGTATAGAAGAAATTGTTTGCTTAAAATTCTTCACAGCACTACACACTGACCAGTAAATTCCTGTTCCTCACTGGCAGGCAGGCAGGGCATTCCTGCAGGTGAGGAGTTCTCAGGATCCCAAGGGAACAATTCATAACCCTGCACTCAAGCCACTTTACGTGCCCCCAGGGACCACCTTTCCCAACTCTAAAATAAATTTATACCAAACCCAAATAAACAAGCATTCCAGATGCATTAGTCTGCAGTCCCAAACCATTCGAATTCTCTGGGAAAAAAAAAAAAAGCCATCTGTGATGTGTAGCAGCAATACCACCCAGCTGCTCTGCATCACTGCTCATCAGTCTCTTCCAGCGGTTTCTACAGAGGTCAGTCTCATTATCTGCAGGGACAATGAGGATGCTAAAGCATCCTGAGCACACAAGTGCCTTGTCTGCAGTCACCCCGCAGAGCCACAGCGAGACCAGAAACAGATCGCAAATCTGCTTGCTAGTCAAACACTCTGTCCGTTTGTCTACGTTATCGGTTACACTAAGTAAATGGTAACAGTTTTTGTAATAAGACGGAAAGGATATCGACACCTGAGGTCTAACTCCGCTCGTGCTTCTCCCCATCTCTCATACATACCACAGCATACAAGCATCCTGCCGGACTTTGTGCCGCTAGCATTAGTCTGACTATTGTGCTTTCAGTAAGTGTTTAAACGACTCTTGTCCCGGTTAAAAGAGCTACTAAGAACATGGGAAATCACGACTAATTTTATGGGTATCTTCCTAGTACATATTGGATCATACTGCAACATTTCTTCAAAGATCATTAAGATCCAATTAACTGCTTCAAGAGAGGCCTTACCTGATGAACGACGCTGCTTTGGGTGTCAGAAATGAGAGCAGAACCTCTCTTTGCTCCTGGTAAAGCAGGAGCTCTCCCTCCTGGCCACGAACAGGTTGTCCGCAGTCCCAGTAAAGCGGGCTGTAAAACTCTTTACCTTCTCTCTTTAACCACTAAGGACAATTTTCCTCCTCTTTCCTCAGGCAGCAAAAGCAATAACCTCCTTAAGCGGCAGCAAATGACACCCACGTACTTCGTAACTGCTGCACTGAATGGGCATAAAGCACACTGAACTCCCTCTTTCGGGGACAAGGCCAAGCCCCCCCATCAGCAGGACTTCCCAGAGGCACCCGAGGGGAGCTCAGGGGAGGGGACCCAGCCAAGCTGGGGGCGCAGATGCTGGCCAGCCGCAGGGGCTTCGCTGCGGCCAGCAGCAAGGCGAGAGGCGCATCCCCAGTGCAATCCCTGCGACCCGACGCACCGCGAGCACGAGGCGGGAAAAGCACGCGGCACCTCTGTGCCACCCACCGGCAGCCGCGCTCCCTGGCCCAGCTGGGGAGGGGGCGCAGCAGACGGCAGGCGCAGCACGCCACAAGCTCACCGCTGAGCACACGGGCCCTTAAGAGAGCAGCCTCAACAGTACAAGGTGGGAAATAAAAATGCCAAAGCAGCGAAGGCCTTAGTGGAACAAAGCCTGCCCAAGGGAGCACCCATGAAATGCTAATAACAAGAGGCGGCACAGAAACAAAACAGGCTAAATCCGACCAGCTTGTAACTTCTGTTAGGAAATCCTGCTCACGCTGCTGGATCGGGCAAATCTGTATAGGGGAGTGGTTGCTCCGTGCCCCCCAGGAGCATCCCATCTCGGACACAAAATACGCCAGCTCACCGAGAGCTGCCACCCAGCTTGAATTCAGCGTGTTTACATCAGGCAAAGCTAATGGCCAGACAGCTTCTCCCGCAGTCCGAAATATGGGTGAGGAAAACAAAGACCAGGAAAGGAAGCAACAGCACAGGCTTGCCAGGGCTACGCTACCAGGAACAGAAGCAACATTTCCCTGTTATCCCATGGTCTGTCAGGGAAATGCCGTAAAGTTAATTTTAACAGGTTCTTTTGTCCCTTTGTTTTTATTAACACTAGTATTTTTCACTTTAGGTAACGTGCCACTTACCTTTTTTCCTTTTTAAACGTGACATTTTTAAAATCATGATTTACTGACAGAAAAAGCTTTGCGGGTTGATTCTTATACCGGAAGTGCCAATTCCACATTGTCGCATCGTTTAAGAGAAAAACGTGACACTCAAAACTTTGCCCTGTTTAAATGTTATTTTATTAAATATTTTCAGTTCAAGGTTTCATTGTAACAAAGCTATGAAGGTTCTACCAACATTCAGACCAAACAAACAAACACTAGCTAACTTTAATTATTTCTATATCATGCAAAAATTCTGCATCAAATGCCTTCCATTTCCTGTTTAAAATGTGATATTTATAATATATATTATATAGATGCTTATATTAGCCCCATAAGAGAACATTAAGAATGCTAAAGGTGTACAGCTGTGTTTGATAATGGCCATACCAAGCTAAGGTTCTCATTAACTTAAAAGGAAACAATACAAACAAAAAAAAAAAAAACCAAAAGAGAGTTTATCTCCAAGACTGTGCAAAACCAAAAAACCCCAACAGTTCTTTTTAAATTTTCTCTGAAAGATGCAGATACTTAATACAGAGGGTTTTCTTTTTAATTATTAATAATCATCAGGTAGAGAAACAAGGAAGATCAGACCTGAAGAAGGCATGCATAATGTTTTGTATTTATCTTTTTTAAATGGCATAATTGTAATCTCCTGTTTGCTCTCTCTTGGTGGCTTTAAAAATATCTGAATAAAATATCAAGGCTTTTCACATTTCCGCTTCACTCACTGGCTTAGTGCTGTCTTAAAAATGTTTCAAAATAATAAAATCTAGTGTTTGCCGCCCATGGGTTCGATCCCCACACTCCTCCCTGGGGTGGTGGAGGGAGGAAGAAGGGGGTATTTGCTCAACAAACCTGGGAAGTGTGGATGGTCTTTTCCTTCATCAGGGGTTAGCCGATCTAATCCTGGTGTGGGATAGCACCTCTCTGACAAAGGGAGCAGAGCGCTTTCTGTTGCGAAGCGACAGCTCCACTTTGTGTGACAGCTTTTATTTTCTGCATTCTCTTAAATAAGGATTAAAATTCCAAATTGGCTTTCTTTTCCACAGCCTGTAAAAAGGTTGCCTCACACTTAGTATGCTGTCAGTGCAATCACTTTAACTCCCTCAAGGATCTGAAAAACGATTAGGGATAGACAGAAACGCGCGTAAAAGCCCATCCCAGCTCCTGCAAGTGGTGCCTCCCCCTGGTCGAGACAAATCCTATCGCGTCTGCCAGAAAGGCCATTTTCTTCTGGGGGCTTGGCTCCCTCCTTGGCAAGGTCCACAAAATGCTTCCACATTCCCCACCCAATGAATAAAGGAAATGGACTCCTTTTGCAGCAAAGAAAAGAAAGGAAGATGAATTGGCCCAAAGGACAAACATCAGATCACATGTGCTAATTCCCTTTCCCCTCTGCTTCATGAGGTATCCTCTAACACCCAGAGGCAACACAGGGAGGTGGCCTGGAGTCCTTCAGCTACGGTTTTTGAGGTTCTGATCTGATAGTTTTCTCTGTTAAAACATCACTGTAAAAAATAGAAAAATTACCCAAATAAACACTAGGAAACATGACACTTACAAACATCAGATGGGTCAGTGGTGGGGAGAAGCACCTAGCTGGGGCTGCTGGCTCCCACGGCTATTGTACTCGGAGACCAAACAAATCAAACAGGAGGCCAGGTAACCCCTTTAATTCTATGGGTGCATATATTTCAGTATAAAAAACACACGCTATTTATGCCTCATATAGGAGTGTATGTGCAAGTCTTCATGAAGAACATAATGCTAAGTTTTTTGTCTGCTTCCTAAGGAACACGTGTTCTGCAGCACTGTGGATCCCAACTATGCTACTGGAAACAAAAAAAAAAAAAAAAAAAAAAGAAAGAAAATCCCATACATGTACCCTCTTCCTCTAAAATCTCTGCTCTTAATGCAATGCTTTTTTTGTTTTGTTAAATTAAATAATCTGGCTTCACACCTCCATATTTGGCCAGGTAGTGGCTGTTTCTAAAAACAGTATCTCTGAAGAACAAGCTTCTATTTAAGTTATATTCACTTAAAATCTTTTTTTTTTAATCCCTACTTCCACCTTTAGTTTTAAATCAACATCCCATTTTGTTTTTTTTCTTAAAAAAAAAAAAAAGAAAGAAAAAAAAGTCTGTTTTGGGATCCAGCAGCTGAGCAAGCAGCTTTCCATAGCGTTCTTGCTGTGCAGAAATCGAAGAAGAAACTCAGGCTTAAGTCAGTCTGCCAGGCAACAGGAAGAGAAGCACCTCCTCTCTCTCGAACCCCAGCCTTGACACTGGCTCTTCTGGGGCCTCCTCGCCACCTCTCACCGACTGACGCCGCAGCACAACCTCAATGCGATGTTAGCTTCCACCGTGGCTTTGCGGAGCACAGTTCAGCCATCCGCTGCTCAAGCCGCCTGCTTTTTGCTCTCCCTCTCTCTTCCTTTCTCCTTCACTTTTGCTTCCCCCCTCACTTCATTTCTGAAAGATGTTCCAGCTGCTGCCATTTTCTTAGCCCTGGGGGAGGGGGCGTGTTGGATAATCTGTCATTTATTTAGCATGACTCCTGTTTTTTATTATTTTATACAAACAACGTGTCTTTTTTTTTTTTTTTTTTTTAGATTTAAAAACACCTTCGTACAGCAGAAACAGACACGATGGATCCATGGAAAACAACAGAGAGGCAGCGCCCGGAGCATCATGTGCATGCAGGGTTTCGTGCATTTGGCTGCTGCCTGTTTGTAATTTGTATTTTTTTTTTAATGTCAAAACAGACTTGACCGTTGCTGTCACTCAGGCACTCCAGAGCTGCTTGCTAAGAAGATATTGCCCTCCAGCTGAGTATCGCCACAAGTTGCTGCAGTCAGGAAGAGGTAGTGTCCACCCAGAAAGGAGAGGGGAGAACAGGATGGAAGATGGAAGGAAATAAAGCCAAACATTAGCTGTGCACAATTAATAAAACACATTTTCTACAGGCTAATTATTTGGTACAGGCAGAAACCCCTCCTAATGCCCTGGGGCTCACGAGGGGAGCCCCGAAGACAAGAGGCACACACTTTCCCTTCCAGGTGCTGAGTGTGCCAATGAAAATGAACTACTTGCTAAAATGAATTACTTGCTTCATTGGAGCAGGCCTGGGCCCACTATCTAATAGTGACGCGTCCCAGAAACTGAGGGAGTTTCCAAAGGGGTGATCAAAAGCTCTGGACCTAAGGAACAGTTCCTGCCTCACTTCCCATTGGCTTGAACGGAAGATTTCCCCCCCCGCCCCCCCCAAGTCTTCAGTGATTTTGTCCCTGAATGTTCTTAATATTTAAACAAATGTACGAGCTTTTCTGCAGTTCTGCAAAGTCGTAGCCCTAGTGACTGCTGTTCGCAAAGGCTCCTCTTGGCTAATCATCTTGTGTCAAATCACTGGATTTATTTTCAGCGGTTTCAAGTTTGGGTTTTTTTCATGTTTGTTTAGCGTTGTCCTGCCACAGAAATGAAGCCAAAATAATCTTTCTGTAATTTCTTAGTCTGCAAATCTTTGTCACAAACTCTCATATTAGTTTTGTCCCTTCATGGTTACTACTCCCTCCTTACGTGGAAATCCTCTGATTAACTTCAAACTTCTTTTACAGCTGCAGTTTCCTTTTAAGATGACTTACCCAAAACAGAACTCTGCCCTCCAGGTGAGAGCAAACCACTGATTTCTATTTAAGCATTCTTCTTGTTCACCTCATTTCACCTTCATCCTTACCCTTTGCTCCACATGGGCCAACACTGCTCCAAAATCATTCAACGTGTTCAGATGGCGGCTGCCCACCCTGACCCCTCTCATAATTGCACATGATTATACCTCCCTCAGAACCCAGAAATGCATGCAAATATTTCAACTTCAATTTAGTTTATAAGGGTTTTTTTACAGTATTATTTTAACCAACATTTTGTGGTTTGGAAATGGCTTCTGCTCTGCAGTTTTCAGAAACCCTCCGGCACATAACTTGTGGAGGAGGTGCAACATTTCAGCAGCCAAGTCAAGGAAACATACCTCTTCTGTGGCAGATAAGACTCTCTGTTCCTAAGCTTCCTCAGAACTCCTAGGAATAGCCACTGAGCAGATCTTTAATTTAATAATTTCTTCTCCATCTTTTTTTGGCTAAATCTGGGACAGAAGTCTGCCTCAACATCTCTGCGATGAAGGCAGATGCAAGTCAGTTATTTTTTATTTCCCTACAAAGGCTTTATCCTTCTCACTGCTTTACTCCCGGGATATTCAGCTGATTGTCCAGCTCCCTTGAAAGCTTCCCTGCTTCTAGTGCCCCCCGCTGGCTTTTGCTTTTCGAATTCCATCTGTGACCTCTGCAGTTTGGTTGTGATAGTTCACATTCCTTTCCATTGCCTTCAGTAGGGTTCAATCCGTCACAACACCTAAGAGCCCTAGTTTTTACTCAAGTGGGAACTACACTTGAGTTGTTCATCCCCAAAAGACTACATTAAAAAAAACTTGTCTCCCAGGTGTAGATGTTTTTTGTCTTTGCTCTTAAATAGAAAATCTTTAGTTAAAAGGTCCTAAGATTAGGAAACATATCTTTAAAATGAATGTGACATACTACAGTATAAAATGAAAGGAGACAGAAAAACTTTGTACATCTAACTAGAAGAACCCAGTAAGGCAACAAAGATGCCTGAATGCTACAGAAGTAAACAGATCTGCTGTCCTTCAGGGGCAAGCAACAGTCATTTCTGCATGTCAAATTTTATAATCAAAGTTTACTCAAATGTTGAATTGTGGCAAGTTAATTGGGGGATATTTTAAATCCTCTGATATTATTATTTGTTTAGATTTTTTTCTTCCTCTGTGTTTTCTCAACATTGTACACTAAATACCTTCTGCTAATTACAGAATCAGTAATAAAATTTATATTAATAAATCTTTACCCTTATGGCATAGAAATTGTCCTGTGTAGATTTTACAATATCCTCTCTAGAATGTGACGTTCTCATCAGAACCGTTCTCTGAAATCACCAGCACGTAAAGGTAGATCCCCGACAGCTGGGAAAGAGCAAACCTGTGCACAGCATGAGATACTCTTCCTCTCTGATCTGGATTGGCACTATGTCCGAGCACGGAGCCGAGTACCTGGGAGGAAGCACTGCTGCTACAAGGGTAGCTATGCTCAGGGAGAGCTGTCTGGCACAGGTCTGCAGTTTGGCAGGAGTGGCAAGTAATCCTACTGAGTCCAGAGCACAGGGCTTAAAGAAAGGAACGCCAGCTGATCAGCAGAAGTTTTTAAACCTACAGACAACTAAAAATGGTTCTCTCACAGCCAGCTAAACAGCCTTGAATGCTGAATTCCCACAATCAGCTGCCTACGCTGTGTGTATGATATACTCTTTTCCTGACAGTCCATACCCGTATGTGATCTTCACTGAAGAGGTGCTGCAGGAGCTCCAGAGCAGTGGTAGTGGACGTTCAGCCACTTGCCATCTCGGCGGTGCCAGACGCGGGTCTCTTCGGACTGCGTGGTGCGGGGCCGGCCTTGGCCGTCGATGTACTGTGTCAGGCGGATGTACGCGATGCAGGCAGCATCTTCACCAATGACATGGACGTGGGGGTTCAGGATGGTGGTGTGTATTGGTTTGCTGTTCTTCGACAGTACTGGCAGAACACGCAAAACCATCAGCTTCATTTTACTAGTAAGAAGGAACAGCCCCTACCATCCTCTGACCTCTTTTGCATTCTACTCACCTTCCACTGGATTCTGGGACACAATAAACACTGCTCCTGCAATTTTCCAGGCAAAATCCAAGCAATTCCTTCCCCTATCACCTGCTCTTCTCAGGAACTGCACACTTATTGCCTAGAATCCCCTGGCCCCTTTGCTCCCGCTTCTTCTGCAAAGCATACTTGCCACTTTTTCAACATCAGTGCTGCTGTTTCTTCAGTTATAGAGAAAGATCTTTTAATTACAGAATATTGTTGCAAAGGAGTGAATAAACTAGGCCTGCATTAAATACAAACAAGCCTCAGAGAAGTGTGAAAATCAGAACAGGCTTTTGAGAGAGACCAAGTCTCTGCATACTTAGAGCACTAGGAATTGCCTATACTAAGGACCTTGACCTAACCCCAAAATAAAACAAATGGAACAGCTCAGGATTTAAATTTCAATTTATCTCATCCTGTGGAGACATGCAGGAAGGGAGGCAAGTCTACTAGTATAAATGATAGTATTTCTCCCGACTCTTTTTCCTGCCCCAGGCTGACAAGGTGACCCTTGTATCCACATAACAGGTTCATTAGGTGTTAGAGAGCTGAAACAGGCCAGGGAAAACTCAAGCAAAGGCATGACTGATTTGTACATGACTATCTTTATGCCTGACCAATCAGTATGTCTACCCAAACATACATGTTGTTTCCATCACAATATGCTCATTTTTTCCATTTCCATATCAGCAGGAAATCTGGTACCTCAAACTTCTAAAGCTTCTGCAGTCCATGCTTACAACATATTTGCACCAGGCAAATTGTATGCCTGCAGTGAAAGGATCTGGGGGTTAGAATTGAAACTGTTGCTGAAAGGCTTTTGAGAGAAAGCATGCTGGCTCTTGTGAATGCATCATAACCCATGCACAATCAAGGTCTTGCTGGTTCTGACAGCCAGTAAAAGCAAGGGCAATTTTCCCCCCAAAATGTGGCATAAAGGAAGATTAGCGAGAAAGCTGTTGGTGTTACCATATCTACCCACTCACAGTTCTCAAAGTAAAACTTATGGAAATCCATTCCTTCAACCAGGTTCCCCAGTGCTTCAGGTTCAAATGAGGTCAAGCCAGGATCACAGATTTTTCTGCAAAGAAAAGCACCGCAGGCTTACAGTCTGCATTTGAGCCCAAGGGCTGCTTACACAATGAAGCGCTGGTATGGCATTTGACGCACCCCGTGTCCACCTATTTCCCTACTCCAAGGAGTAAGTTCCTGGGAGGGCTCAGTCCTACTGCAACAACATGAGTTGGTGCTAGTTGGCATTTCACATAAAACAAGCCTGTAGGTTTCTGGCTTTTCTTTTATTCTCTCTCTGCCCATCTCACTGCCCTTCCCCCTACTTTTCTTACAAAGCCAGGACATTTTCCTTTTGTCGTTCCTGTTGCTGTTTGATACGTGACTTCTACCTGATGTTCATTTAGAGAGCTCTACTGTATCCCTACTCCTAACTGATGGAGGCTAAAAAGCATAAAACTGTTTACCACCCCTGACTGCATGGCAACTCCTCATACCCAGGAGCCAGAACATCACTTGCACACAAACTGGTAAACAACCTGTCAGAAGACATCAGTACTTACGTATAAGCCTCAAAGTCTCCATTGTTGATGGCTTCTATCAGCTGCTCTGTTATCTTAATAATCTCTTGCTTACGCACTGCAAACAAGAAGAAAGAGCACTTTAACTGCGCATAAGTCTTCAATAGGAACACAGGGCTAGTGAGTGCTTCCTACAAAAAATTTGTGGAGCACTGTTAGTCTAGATCTCATAGGATGCTGCTCCCTGCATTCTGGAGATATGCAGTAATGACAGCCATCCACATGAGAGTAGGGGGCAGTGGTATGAAAGGGGAATGGTGATCCCATAATGCAGGGAGAAAGGAAATAAAAATGTCATATTCAATTTTTTTTCTTCTAGAAAGGTCTAAGGCACCAAAGGTGTTGTCTCCTGAATGACAGCCTGAGGTGCTTCTGGGGAGTCTGACCAATGAACCTGCCAATGTGAAGCACTTGTCTGGCAGCTTAAGATGTGGAAACCCTTCACCACAGTAGTCATACACAAATGGTCACCACACAGATCAAGCCAATTGGAAGAAGCCTCCCAGCAACTTGCCTATCACCATCACCAATACCTCAGCTATTATGAATGCTGCAAACAAGCAACGGGGACATGTAGGGGTGACTTCCGCAAGCTAGAAAGACAACCACAGCAGGATGGATGGGTTGGATGAACAGGTCCTAGCTACATACTAGTGCGCACTCCGCTCCTCAGGCGGTTAGCTTCTGCCAATCCCTGTGGCACAACTCTTCAGCGCTCTGACGGCATTGCCATTAACCAGCCCAGCGCACTGGACTTCAGGATGAATGAAGACGGGGGCTAGCTGCGTACTGTTATTTGGCCAGCACCTCTGCCCTCTCCTGTCTTGGCTTCCCCCAGCTGACTGCCCAGGTCCCATCCCCTCTGAGGTGTTCCATCACCCATGCTGATCTCAGGAGTCCTCAACACTTGTAAAGTTTGGGCTGGCTCTGTTAAATAACCCAATTCTAGGTCTACAACTATTTGTGCACTGTATATATGCCTGAGCCGGTTTGCACACCCTCACATCTCTTCAGCCTTCCCCACACTTTCCCTGTAGGCAGAATATCCTGCACATTATACAAGCATTTTGGAGGTGCTCCAGCATTACCTTCAATATTACCATATAATTTACAATTCCTACCACCAGAAGTGGGATTTATCTGCCCTTAGGCATCTAAAATGTAGGTGTCTGAAATGGAACCAGGCACCTGACTGTTCCTCCTTTAGGCCCTGAAGGAACTAGGCACTTCTGGAAGTCTCGCCTGAGGCATCTCGGATGCCTACCATTAGGGGGATGGTGTTTAAATCCAACCTACCATCTTTAGGTGTCCAAGTCAGGGAAGCTGAATTCCACTTTAAATGCCAGAAGATGCTAGTCTGAACTGCCCGCCCTCCCCTGTAAACTTGCATCCCCGTGTGCATCTCATCCCACCATTGATAAGTGCAGCTGAAGAGCAACCAGATGATAATCTCACTGGCTATGCAAGAGGTCTGCACCCACTCTGGAAATCATTTAAGAGAATTGTACTACCCAGCCAGCCACAAAAATGCCTCAGATATGGGATAACTGGCTCATAATAGTAAGAGAGCTGGTTTTGCTACTCCGGCTGTATACATTTCCACATGTCAAAAGATGTATACAGGGAATGGATCAAAACAACACAGTGGGCTACATCTATTGTGAAAAATGCCTTTACAAGTAAGTCGTCTAGAATTGCTTCTGCATGAAGCAGAGCTACTTGTTGGACCTCCCTCCCATGCCGAGCACAGACAAATGTTTGCAATGCCCAGAAGACAGAGTCCATGGGAAAGGCTCTATTTGGGATAAGTGAGGAAATCTGCAGACCACAGCCACCATTTCGCTCATCCCAAGGAGATCTGCACCCCCTTCCTAAGTGTCACTATGCAGCAGCATCAACACTATCCTTCAACACAAGTCCATTCCATCAGACTGTGCTCATCTTCTTGCTTTTGCTACATGTCCCGAGCTACAACCAGCACACAGGAGGGGATCCGTTTTTCCCGAAGGACAGCGAGCCTCGGGATGTCACGGGGGAAGGCATTCGCGCCTGCCACTGCTGATGAATCCACAGGGCCTCCTAACTTGCACTGCAGAGGGGCGCAAAAGGGAGGCAAGCATGCACCAGCAGAGGTACGAGAGAGTGACTCACGGCTATCTGTCTTCTGTGAGCGAGCCGCGGCAGCCCCACCACAGCGGCCTGCCAGCGCTGCGGCAGCAGCACCGCGGTGGGCACGTGGCAGGGGCTGTGGCGGCATGCTCAGCGGAGATCAGACGGGGAGCGGGGCAGAGCTTACAAGGCAGGTCCCTTCCCTGGCAGCGGGACTCTGGGGTGCCCCCAGCTCCCCCCCATGGTACCCACCCCCTGCAGCCAGAGGTGTGGAGCGGGGAGCTGGTGGGGGGCTTTACTTCTATGGTAACTAGTGTTAGCGGCACTACTCTACTGCTGCTACCCAGCTGCTAACTTACACAGTGTACGGTTAAGTACAAAGGGAACTACTGGAGTTAGCAAAGGCTCCGACCGAGCACGCTCTAACTCCAATGTCTGCCCTGGGCTGTCCCAGGCAAGAAGCTTCTCTTCACAAGACTGTGTAGCTGCAAAACAAATGTAAGCATTAAAATAATAAACAAACAAAAAACAGAAAGCAAAATAAAAACCGACGAAGAAGTACACACACACGCAGCCCCAAGCCCGGTCAGCACACAGAGACATCCACATCCCAGCAACCTCTACCTGCTCTCCTGCCTCTGTCACACATCAGCTGGGCTGGACACTGCTCAGAGGGGACCACCCTGGCACCTGTCCAGAAGACCCCTCAGAGCACAGTAGGAATTGCACTAATGCTGCTGGAGGTAGTTTGAGGGTGACCTAAAACACTGGTCAGAGTAGTGACAGAGCAGCACGAGGGCAAGTACAAGATGTGAGTGAAAGGGAAAGAAAGCAGGGCATCCAAATCACTGCAAAGCTCAACTCAGAGGGGAGTGGGGTGGGAGAATGCTGCCCCACTTGGCAGAGAAGTGATTTGGCACTCCTCAGCGTACCAAGCATGGCCTTGCTATCATCAAGACAAAGGAGTTAATAAGAAAGCAGTGATGGACAGTTCACAGCAAAAATGACTTCAGAAGAGATCACTTCCCTTCCATTCTGGCTGGGCAAAGCACCTTTCCCACTGCACCTCACGAACCAGCAGCCTGACATGCTTAAAGCTACTTCAAAAATAAGTAAGAGAGGCTCTGACTGCTGCGTCATATGAGATACTGGTAGTGTGCAGGAAACCAGGGAAGGAAGTCGGGAGGAGACAGAGAGGGCATGCCTGTTCCTTTCTTCCCAGACTGACCTGAACAGAATCAAATACTCCAGATGTTCCTAACTGACATTAAGGAGCCTTCCATTATAGCTTTAAGTAGTCAGGCAGCTAGTACAGTATGTCTGTGTAGGGGAAAGGCTGGGAATCCCACCTAGATCTTCTCCAGCCTACTAGCTTTTTTCATATCCATTTTCAGAGGTTTTCAGCCACAGGCTCCTCTACGGAGGCAGACAATTCAGGAGAGACCAGGCAGGCAGTACCATAACTGGCAGGCTAACCACAGTACCAGCTAACTGAGCAAGACAGACACACAAGGCAAAGCTCACAACAGAGAAATGCCCCTCAGAGCCAACATTGCCCAAGGATTTTCACTCAGAGCACCTGACCATGGATTCACAAATGCTGAGGGGTCTTCCAGCAGCCACAGCCTCCCTTCCAAAGCACCCTTGAAGCAGTCTGTAAAAACTGGTTTCGATCCTTTTGTACTTCCCGAGCATCATCCATGTCTGGGGTGCTCAGGGGTTCTTCACAAGTGAGACTGAATTCAGCCTCGCGCATCCCCTCCATAAGCAGACCTGCACCACTGACCCCATTTACCACAAGGAAAACCAAGAGATGCAGTGACTTGCCCAAGGAAACCCTAAAAGGCAGAGTCTCCGCAGAGAACGCCACACCTCACTCAGATGAAAGCAAGGGAATGAAATTAGCTAGGATGAGGTTCTGGGTTGTTTTTTTGTTTGTTTGTTTTGTTTTCCGAAAAGGGAAGGAAAGGTTTAGAAAATTTCAGTGTGCAAAGGAGGGTATTTTGCAGGAAGGGAGATGATTTCTTTTTATTCTGGAGTACTGGAAATGAAAAAGATAACGTTCTGGAAGGAAGCTGAGGAAAGGAAAAAATCTTGGGGAAGGAGAAATGGGAAAGGTGGAGGGAGGGGTGGGAAAAAGATGCCGTGAAGCACTGCACCCCTGGACTTACTGGCTGAGAAACAGAGAGAAAGCTGGGACTGCATGGACTCAGTCTGTGTTTTGCTCTCACTGTGCCTCCGTCCTTCAAGCACTGAGCTGCCGTCCCCGGTGGAGAGAGGGGGAGCTAGCATGGCAGGGAATTAAAACACAAACACAACAAAACACGCAAGTTCAGTAAATAAAAAAAGAGAAAGGAAATAGGAGAACATTAAAGAAACCACAATGCTGGGCACAAAACATGCAGGAGTATCCTCCAGGGCAAAGCCAAGTAGACAGCTCTACAACATGGACCTGCTGTGCAGTTTAGAATGGCATGGGGCGGGGGGGCGCTGCCTTTAGCCCCACCACAGTGGAAACAACATATCCCTGAGGCAACTGTCACTGATGGATCAAGACGATGTCTCCTACACCACAGCAGAACAGATCTGCGTAACCTGTTGTCTACTGAAAATAAGAAGTTGGCAGAGGAATTGCACAAGCGCTTCCCTTTTCCCAGAGTCATGGCTATGCAGAACGCCAAGAACTCCAACACCCACAAACCTTTTGGTCTATTTAGTTTTGCTTGACTGCTTGCCTAGCTTAAAACATGGAGGAGCAGGAGTTGAAAAGGAACACTGCTACACTTGAAACTGAAGCACTAAAATTACCAGAGCTGGCCATAGCACAAACTGTTACTGTGCAAGCTCCTTCCCTCCCAACCACCATTCAAATGCTCCCTTCAACTAAAATCATAACAAAATTTTCTAACCTCTGCCAAAAAACAAACACAAAACCCCGCTCAATTTTCATCTGCAGCAATGTCACCCTATACAAGTCTTCACAGATTTAGCCCTGACCAGCTGCCCTCCTTCCCCTCCACCTCCTGTTCTAGTTCTAGCCTTCCTCTGCTCACCGCATTCGTATTCCTGTCTTGCAGGACCCATTGGCTCATCTGGCTCAAGTCTGAGACCTCTCCTGAACAAAAGCTGCCAAAGGAGACAAGGTTCTGGACAAATAATCTGTTCTGGACAGACAACCAGCTGAGATTAGATAAATCAATTTCATTGCCACACTACCAAAACCATCCAGTTCCCTTCCCTCAAAGCTAGGTTCTTAAACCATGGATTACTCTATGGCAAAAGGGTGAGAGCTAGAATACTGTCCTGTAATGAGGTCGGATCTTATCTGAAACAATCTGTATCACAAAGCTCATTCACCGACTGGCACGTGTTTCTGCTCCCTGTGACTCCTCAGAAAAGGAGCCAGCAGCTTGTAATAAGCCACAGGAAAAGCATCAGGAACTAGCCCAGCTGACAGAGGTGACACTGCTGCTACACCACAGGGTCAGCACTGACTTCTCCCTGGATACGTAACTCAGATTGACAAGAATCCCTCTGCCTCAAAATGCAAACTATCAACACATTTGCCTCAGAATGCAAAATGTATTCACCCATCCCGAACCTGCTCATTCGGGAACATGTCTGCTCGTCCTTCTTTAGGGAGGTCAGGAAAAGGACAGCTGCTCAAATGACACAAGCAGATGTGGGACTCTGAGCTTCTTCATCTAAGCAGTTTTACAAGCACAGAATATTTATGATATGGTCACTGAAAGGTGTGAAATCTCTTCTCAGCCTCTCCCTCTACTGATACCTCAAGTCAAGGACAGGAAAAATCACTTCCATTCAGACAGCAGGCTGAGAACAATCTTCATCTTAGAAAAAAAAAAATAGACCCAAAGAGAAAAAAAAAATAGACAGGGAAGTGTGTGCATTTCACTAAAGAGATTCCCAGAAAGGGGTGAGAATGGACACTGAGCAGTAACAGAGAAGTTTCAACTCCCTGTAAGATACAAGGAAGCACAAAAACACAACCTGACTCCAAACCTCAAGGGACTGGTAGGGATTTTCCAAGCCTAGAAATGGACTGGACATGAACAGATTATGATATTTACAAGAAAAAAACTCCAATTCTGAGACAAAAACAGATCAGCTGAGGTAAATATACTTATATACCACAAAGGCCAAGTCAGCTGGTTCCCCAGCGCATGGTCCCACTGTGACAGGGATGACAGCGTCATGGAGAATTTATGAACTAAGTCAGGCGCAGAAATCTGGGAAGCTAGTTCAAGGCAATGATCGAATCTGCAGGATCCCCTGCCTGCACGTAACTGTATTAGAAATTACAGGCAAAACACCTACCTTTCAGATCCTCATCTTCGGTCGTGGTGTTACAGCTCTCTGTGGAACCCTGCACGGCAGAACAGAGCATTACCAGACATCAGCAGTCAGGAGCATAAGCAAATAGTTTGATTTGTTCGTGAAGGAAGACAGGGAAAATCGCAAAAACGTTGGTGGAGGCAGGGAGAGGATGATACAAGTAAGATTTGGATGGAAGCAGGCCAAACAGTACGCAAAACCTAACAATGCCTCTGCTCAGCTTTTGCGTGTTTAAGCCATTCAAGCCGTCCACCCAGAACTTTTACAAGGACAGAAGTTACAAAACTCTGTCAAAAGAGATCAAATGGGAGTTGGTTCTGTTTGGAAGAAGAATAGCCATAAGAAGCTAAAGGAGGGCTCCTAGGCTTTCTCAGAGGAACAGGTCTCCACGTCCAGAAGGATAAAAACCGAGGTGCCTAAGTGCCTGTATCTTCTCTACCACCCCACATACGAAAGAGTGGAGATTACACAGCGCAGAAGGAAAGAGATGATAATATTTGAACAGTTGTCCCTACTCAGCCTCTTCCAGGGATCCACAGCCATACAACAACCCTCCCAGTCTACTGCCAGCAGTACTCAGGAGGCATGCTACAAACCAGACGTTGAAAAGGTAGAAACAGAAGTAAGACACGCTAAGACGAGAACGACAAGTGAGAAGCAGAGGTTTCTCTGGCAACACTCCCATCCCTTACCTTTATGCCATCTGTAGCATTATGGACAACAGTTGTTTGAGGCTCCTAGGAAAGGATGGAAGAATCATTAAACTCCAGTTCCAAAGCATTCTCTCATTTCTTTTCACTCCCCAGCAAGTGGAGAAAAGGTGACTGACATAAAAAAAAAAAAATCAAACCACAAACTCCAAACAGCACACGTGTGCTTGCGTGCGCACACACACTTCCTGCACAGAAGGTTTCCTGAAGAGAGAGGCTGCACTAAAAAGCTACAGTAGCAAGGAGACAAAGCCCCCAGCTTCCCTGCAATTGCCCCAAATCCCCAGTTTGCCTCCAGTGACCCAGGCTGGCACAAACACCGGGCGGCACCCGGGTAATGACCCCTCAGCAGCACCCTCGCTGGAAAATGCTTCAGGAGAGGGAGAGGGGAGGAAAGGGTGATACAGGGCTGGGGGCTTTGTCTCCCACTTTTTTGGAAAGTTTGTGGGGTATTTTACCCTAAAAAAAGGGACATTCATAATTTCCATGACAAAAAGGGGATGAGCCAGACTACCTCAATGCCTCTCAGAGAGGAGTCGCTGGACTCCTGTCGCTGGGCTGCGATAAAAGGCACATTTTTCTAAAAGCCTCTAAAATAAGATCCAATTTCAATAACAACAAAAATTAATAATTTAGAAAGGGTCCCTCAGTATCAAAACCGTAATGAACAAAGCCAGCGAAGGGAAAGCAGAAAATGATGAAGTGTCCCAAGAACCCTTTGCCCTACAAAAAACAACAAAAACCTCAAATCCCACCCTCCTGCCCCCAAAAAATGCCAAATCCTACTCTCCGGAGACACACCAAAAAGAGCAGCTACCAGGCCTATGGATGCTAACTAGCTCCTGCACTCATCCCTTTGTTACCGGGACAAGACTTCAGGACTCTGCACCACGACCTCCCCCTGTGGTCCCTCCTGCAGGGCGGCTCGGCGAGGGCACCAGGGCCTGGGAGGGTGCAGCGATACACGCTCTCCCCCCCACCTCTGCCACCCAGAGCGCTGCTGCCGGGTCTTCCAGTCATACCGGGGCAGACGACACCAAGGTGCGCCCTCGGACGTGCCAGGCACAGGGCACCCTGCGAGCCTGCGGCACGCCGCCCAAAGGAACCGCTGGCCCGGCAAGCCAGCGAGCTGCAGGGGATCAGCCACACAACTGAGCGGGCCAAACGGGCCGTCAAAGGATTCCTCTGAAAACCCTTCGCCTGCCCGCTCTTCTGTGGTGCCCTGAAGTCCATCCTCCGTTTCCCGGGTATTGCAGAGTGGATGGGGCCTGCCGCTCTGTTCTTCCAAACCAGCCTCCCCAGAGTCACAGGAGCAGTTGAAGGGGACACACAGAACTATACAGGGATGGCACAAGGGGAAGTCCAGGCAAGCTGCGATCCCCACATCCAACCACCGCTCTGCTCAGCGCCCCCGCCCCAAAGCCTGTGAGGCTGTGATCGGGCCCCACAGCAGCACAGGACACAGACAGAACGAAGCCAAAACACAAGCTGAAACAGAGCAGCACAAGCAGCACTCGGGATGGGGGAGAAGGGGAGAGGACAGAATAAAAATTAAACCAAACAGGAAAAAAATAGCGGTTGGGGAAGATACCATGGACGTCTGCACTGGGGGTGTTTCTTTTGCAGTGCTTACTATACTGGTTTTGTTGTTGCTCTGTGGCTGAGACAGAAAAACATGGTTTTAGTTCCCCTGCTGGGCAGCAGAGGCAGCAAAAAAATGACAGTATTGCTTTAACCCCAACCATCTCCTCAGACCCTCCCCTCCCCACAGGCTCGATCACCAAGAAGAGGGAGGAAGGAGGAGTGCTGCCCGGGTCGCTGGACACCATCCTTCCCTCAGAGGCAACAGATGTTGTGAGGGGTGTACCAAAACCCAAGTGTGCACGGACTGCTAGAGCTACCAGGAAGGAAAACGGAAGGGGAAAAGGCAGCAGCCCAAAGGGACGGGGGGAGTCCTGCAATGAGCACCAACAGAAGTATTTGGTGAAGAGGATGAGATACGGCAGCAGTCGTGAGAGAGACTATAGAGGTGAGAGACACACAATAGTCATGGTGCAGCCTCAAATGGGACAAATAGGAGTCGTGTCTGAGGCGTCCCAAAGTGTGCAGGAACAGTCCTAGATATGTGATGATGCTGTGGGTCCCAGGGAATCTACTAATGCAAGAGAAAGTGTGGTCAGCCTTAGAACAGGTAGAGAAAAGGTGAGGTATAGTGTGTTGTGTCCCTGCTGTGACCTGAACAAAGAGATTTCACGACCAAAATGTGGAAGGGGATGGGGGTGGGACGCAAGGAAAAGGCCATGTAGTTCTCTAAGTAGCAAGTCCTCTGGATAGTGTCCAGTAGTTTTTCATCTTTCCCCTCTTCAGTCTCTCTTGTAGCTGTGGTAAAATAAAATCTCCATTTGCTGCATTCACATAGCACAACAGTGAGGCAGTCACCAGCTTGCTGCAAAGAAACATCCCACTGAGTCACATATGTCAATTATGTCAGGAATAAGCAAAGTCTATGTTTGCAGGAAGACAAACCTGTGTGCACCAGTATATAGTTCCTAGCCCTCAAATCCAGCCAGTTTTTGGAGAATGAGGCCCACGGTTGCGCTGTCCTGTAACCCCCACACCATGTATGTAGCTCTCTTGCTGCCAGCCGCCAGCAACAACATCAAAATCAGCACTGCAGGAGCCTCGCTCAGACTCCTTGGTTTACAGATCAGAGTACTGAAGGGAGCTCGCAGCAGTGCGACCACACTGCAGCTGCTCTCCATCCCACTCTTCTTTGGGAGTGCAAACTCAGACTGCAAAACATCAGGCCCTCATCAGCCAGTAACCACCACAAAGTATGCAGAAGTCAAATGCTGAGCTGGAAAACATCTGTCAAAGGTTTAATTATGTCAACCAGAAACAGTCCCTATGAGGTTGAGCCTTCACACACACTTATGAACACTTCAGTTTTTCTTCACAAGCAGCATGCCTTGGCTTAGCTATCCCTTTTGGAGAGGGAGAGGGGAGAAATGAAGAGGTAGATGGGGCAGGTAGAGAGGGGAAGAAGTAGAAGAGAGAGGCAGGAATGAATTATTTAAAAGTCTGTGGGGGGAAAAAAACAGTGTATGACACACTTATCCCCGAAACTAAGAAAGGAGAAACACTTAACAAATTATTGTTTACTGCCTCTTCCTGTACATCCCCACATTGTCCTAAGACTTTGGCCTTCCAAGAGCTTTGCTTCCTGCATACATTTCCAGCCTGATGGCAGAAGAGGTGACAAGCCACTGCGGATGTAAGAGAGGAGCAGATCAACCTGAAAGAATGAATCCCAAGCTATTTCGTGGCATAACCACAACCAAACTTCTGGCAATGCCTGGGTCCACCCCTCCACACAGCACTTCGGTTCCCGTACTTCTTCAGAAACAGTGATCCTAATGCAGAGATCTATCTTCCAAACCTCTTCCAGTGAGAAGAGCACAGCCCATTTTTTCTTAGTCCACTGGGATGTTAGCATGAAAGAAGCTACACGAAAATATTCCCGATTTTTTTGAAGGCTTTATAACTGAGGCCAAAAGGGGGGGCGGGGGGGAACAAACAAACACCACCTAAAAAAACCCCAAACAAAACCATACCCATAAACATCCAGGAAGCCACTGTTCTGAAAAAATGTTGACAGCAGCTTGTTAGGTGTGGAACGTCGCCTTACAAAGCACGTACCGGTGCACACCCAAAGCACACAGCCCACCCTCCAGGCTGCACTGAACACCCAGTTCATCCATCGGACTCTTACCCATCCAGTGGGCTGAAGAAGACCGCCTATCGTGTTTGCTGGTCCAGAATCACACAGCATTTTACTCCAGGACAGAGTCCCAAGGAAATAAGAGGCAGGAGACTTAGCCTGGACAGTTTTCGCACCTTTTCAGATGGAGGTACCTGACATCCCGAGCGTCCCGCACACACCTGTGTTTTGTGGCCACCTAACCAACTGCCCTTCCCGGAGCCCCAGGTTCCACAGCCAACTCTCACCCTTCCCCTCCTACGGCCAGCCAACACCACAGTCACTGGACAGGCTACGAGCCTTGGAAATTCACAGTGGTACAGCTCAAGTCAAGAGAGGCCAATTCACGCAGAGGTGCCAGGCCCCTCTTAAGATCTACGTAACACGGTTAGTTTTGGCACAGCAGTTGGCAGCACTTCCTGAGCTAGACAAGAGACAGACAGACAGGCATAAACAACACACAGGGTGCAAGAGAAAGAAAACAGACCAGTGATCATATCGCTAGGGACACGCATTTCTAGCCGACTAAAGGAAAGTACCAGCACGTGGGCCGTCTCTGGTTATTTAGCCACCTTCATTGCTTCCACGTTTTCAGAGGCCGACACATGGTGTACATATCCCAGCTGCTTTAAAACAACATGCAGAGGGAATTTAAGTATTGTGGCAGAGGGCAGAAAAGAAGGGCAAGAAAAGCACAACAAACACTTGCCCTAGAGTTTCATAAAGGCAGGGCTGGGGGAAAGTCAGTCCCTCACATCAGATTTTCCAAGCAGTACTTTGGAATTACTTTTTTGTGTTTACATAGTTTTGAGCACCCATTGAAGGAGGAAGCGGAGAAACATGTTCCAGATAGTAATGTAGAAACAAATTATTCTGCTTTCTCAGTACTGTAACATTCCTGTTCCTACCTGCAATAGGAGAGAAACATTTTTTATTCTTTTTCTGTGTAAAGGAGACAATGCAATAACTGATTTTGTACTTTAGTGACCATTCGTACCTCAGTGTCAGACACAAAGGCATCGTCTAATGGTCTGTGTATGAGTCCTTACAATATGGCACTGGCCAATTTTCTCTTTGCTCCCTTGAGAGTGGATTTGACTACTTTTCTGACGAATTCTATGGATGTCAAACATCTGGATGGATGAAAAAGGAAATGAACAGGACAGGGGGGCACTTACTGGGTATTTGGTCATGCTGGGATACATAAACGAGATCAGGACAAAAGGAAGTTTTGGATTATAAAGGCTCTGACAAACCTTTTCAGTAAGTATGCTAAAAAAAGAAGTGACCTGCAGCCCTGAGCTGCCTGGCAGTGCTGTGCCCACACATTTCATCTGAACAGTGGAGCCCCATCAGTCTCTGCCACATTTGGAGCGACTCCCAGTTTGTTCTACACTGCAGGGCTCCCACCAAGGATGACGGCACCAACACCAGGCAAAGCACCTGCTCCTCTTTGTGGCACCTCTGCAACAGAATGACAAAGCCCCATGTCCAGGCAAGGCACGCACCTGCTCTGCTGAGCCCAGGAGAACCACTGCCTTTTTTCATTTCACACTCAGAGCAGGCAAGATCAAACCGCACTGCCAGAAGTCAATTTTCTGCCCAAAATGGGAACTGTACGACTGGCCAGGGGCCAGATGGTCACAGGGCCCTTTTAGTGAGGACATGGACCTTTCAGTGCACAATGATCCCCCACCGCCCCCGCCCCCCGGCACAGACATGCTATGTAGGGTGATGAGCACAAGCCGAGCGTGCATGGCATGAGAATGGCGGACGCACGAATCGCAGGCAGCTTACGGGAGGTGCTCACCATCAAATGCACACTGGAGCTCGACTTCCTTTTCTGGACACACCATTGAGAGAGGGAAAGAGAAGGGAAGAGAGGAGATGAGAAGAAAAGCACAGAAACTATTCACACATTAGTGTGCCAGCAAGGGCCCCCCTGCCAATAATGCTCCCACAGGGGCAGGTATAAGCAACAGCAGAAATGCACAGACACGCGAGAAGGCGAAAGAGACGTCACCATTAAAGAACATGAATACACACCAGGGGAAAGGGCAAGCTTGAAGACCCCCATCCACTCAAACGCTGAGGCCAGAACACAGGTGCCCCACACACTGATATTAAAAGAGGGAGGTATGTATATATACATGCACAAGATGTGGGATGCAACGGGGTGCCTTTACATGCTCTCCCACCTCAGAACGCTGTGCAGCTTCCCCAGCCACACTGGGGAGGTAGGCAGGAAACCCCCATGTGTTCACGCTGGAGGAGCAGAGGTGTGTTTGAAACTAGAATCAGAGGGTAGGGTAGAGGGTGTAACGGGAGGGGCGTCCCCAAGGGCTAAAAATTAAGAGGGAACTTCTGTGCACAGCATGGGGAGAAGAAAGGCTCCCTCACACAGAAATTGGTGCTGATTCGAGAGGCAAGGTACACCCATGCTCAGACACAGAGTAAAGGCAAGGAAGGCAAAGAGGCACTCGACAGCCAGAACACCTTGCGCTCTCAGGTACTGGGAGAAGAACAAACAGGCAGCAATGCTCAAACACCACCCAACCTTCTTCGACTCAGCTCTTGTTCAAAGGCATCCTCAGTCATCTTCAAAGTCACCTCACACCAAACTGCACTCTCCAGTAAACCAGGCTCAGCATGCATTTCTCTGCTCTTTCACTACACTCTTAGTGTCATCTGTCCAAGCTGAGCCTGGCAGGTCTTTCAGTATTGCAGTGCTACCCCTTTCCCCTGCTGCCTCCACATACGTTTTCCATCTGCCCTTCTCCTTTGGTACTATCTAGGCTATTTCTCTGCTGCTTACTACTCATGGGGAGGTACTAGAGTCTAGCTCATAGGGTACTGTAGGACAGCACATCCCAGCCAAAACCCACGATGGCATGGGCTCAGCTACATAGCTCTGGACTCCTGCACACTACCACAGCCCACCTTTGGAGCAGCTCTTCACCTTGGTACAGGCCATGGAGTTGTACCTCCCCATTTCATACACTTACTGAGCCTTCACACCTTTCACCTTAAATATTGCCTTCAATCCCTGCTATCCTCACATCAGAGCTCAAGCACACACACAGGCTGGCACGCCTCTGAGAGCAGAAGGGCCCATGCTCACCTCATACCCAGAGCCCCGCATTCCTAACCATGCCATACAGCCCAGAATCACACAGCCACCGCACGAACAGACTCAAACCAGCAAAGCTTCTGCCTCATCCAACCTTTAATTCCAGTACAGACAGACTCCGAACACTGCTCAGTGCAGCATTTGGCTCACCAATCTTCCCCTTCATGGAGGAACAGCTCAGGGCTTGCCACTACCTAGTTTACAAACTTGTGATTCCTCTCATCTTCTTTCAGTACAACTTAGCTTCTCCACAGGCTTTTCCTTAAGCTAGAGCTAAAACAGGATGTACTACCAGTGCATTAATACAATGCTTAGACCACCAACAACCCAGAGGAATCCTTGTACCCAGTCACAACAGGGAATTTTTAACTGGGAAGTAGAAATTCACACCAGCTGAGAAACGGCTCCAAAACTTCAGTTTTTGTTTTTAATGTATCCTGTAAGTTGCAGGAGACAAACAGAGGCTATATGGATACTGCAGGGAAGACAGTCTCATTTGAAGTTCATCTCAATTTCCGATGAGTTACGGAAACAAGAAGAGGGGCAGAAAAACGTTAAGAGACAAGCAAAAGCTTCAATATGAAAGGAGAGTCGGCCAAGCCATAGGGGAACAATCACCCTCCTATATCAGAGGCACAAGTAATACTGACACAGGAAGAAACAGAACCCTCTGCAGATCAGAATTTAATCAGAATAGAATCTACATTTAAAACAGTGTTGTTCTATTAACACGGCATGAGATCCCAGAAAGCACGTTATTAGTGGCTACTATAACAACAGGGGGCAAGAAAAGCGAGCTAGGCAGTATGAAAAGGGTAGGGAGTGAGGTCTGTGTTAAGACCAGAGCATGAAAGCACTATTACAACTCAAGACAGGCTGGATAATGCCAACATGAGGCACCAGCCAAAACATCAAAACTTATTAATGCAAAACATACACAAGAGAATTACTAAAACTAGATCAGCCTTCCAATCCCCTCTGCAGCAGCTGCATCAGAGCCACCTACATCACCTTCACACGGTGACTAGCTGAGTGAGCAAAGCTTTTTGTCTTCCTGTAACATGACTCCAATTTAGTAAATAACAGAAGTTTAGAAACAGACGAAGTTCTCTTTCCCTTCCATAGCACAGCTACTTCTCTAAGTATTTCTAGGCAGTGCAGAGACGTCCCAGGGAATGCAAAAAATTGTTTAAGGCAGAGAGATAGCCTATGGTAAAGTCCCTCACTGATCGCTTTTAAGGATTTCCCTACATCTGAGCTACAAAAATTCTCCCAAAGCAATACGGACAACATTTTCCTCTCAAACCCAGGGATGAACGTTTATTAAAGTTCTACTTCTGTGTTTGTGTGAAATTCAGGTGTTCATCTCAAAAGAGGAGCAGATTCTCTAGAACGAAACTTAAGGATGACTCTTGCTCCAGGTAACAATAAACCGAAGTCAGCAGGTGACAGAAGACAACCTGAAGAATCACTGTCCCTTCAGCATAGCAGCAATACTAGAAATGGCAAGCTTAAATCGTTCCAAGCACCTACAGAAAAATACAAACCAAACTAGAAGGTGCTACATGGTATGGAGTGATTCCAGGCATGGTCCCATTCACAGTTCTGGGCACTTAACACGGCTATCTTTTTTACAGCAGCCTTTTGCAATTCTGTCTTCTACGTGCAGTTCTCCCCGAGTTTGATACTGACAGTATCAGTTTATTAAAATATCACATTTGCTGCAACTCATATTCCTACAGAGAGTACAGTTATTTCAGAACTTAAGGTAGGGAAAAAAAATGTTGAACTCAAAGCAGATCAGAGAAAAGCAGCCTGAACTAGCAGATTTGACATCCTATTTCTTCTGCTTTAGTCCTTTCGGGTGACGCTGAGCAAATAATTTCATCTTTCTCAATCCATCTTCTCTCTTGGCCTTTGTCAGCTTTCTATTTAAATTGTAAGCTAAGAGGCAGGGATTTTCTGCTTAGGCATCGCTACAGCACTAAGCACACTGGACCCTTGATCTCAGTTGGGGTTTCTAGGCATTAAAACAATGCAGTGAAAAAAAGTGAATGCATCAAAGGTGGGTAGAATGTGTTACTGGATGTCAGCACTTGAACAGATCTGAAGCGCTCCCCAAGCACCTTGCATAAAACAGTTCAGCATAAAACTGTGCTGTTCAGGTGAACTTGGGTTCTCCTTGTTTAGCTTCACCATAACAATCTCTACACAGTATGGCTTTAAGATCATAAAGAGTCCAGATATAGAAACAGGAGCATTAACTCCTGTTGGCCACTGCATGGATGTTACTTGACCCTTGCAGATTTCCAGACCCTTGCAGATTTTCTAAGGACTCCCTGTTGGTTCACCTTGCTACTCTGCCTTCTCAAGACACACTTTCACCAACTGCTTTCTCAGCAGCCATGCCAGCCTACAGAGCATCCTGCCTTCCCCACATATTCTTTACTGGGCAAAGGGCTGGGAAAGCTGGTACCCTCCAAGCATAAAACGTACACTTGCAATATTCCTTACGAAGAGCAGAACAAACGGTATTTGGTGCCGCTTTGCAGTTATGCAAGGTGAAGGGCAGTAATGTTTTATGCCATTAAACTTGTCACACCAAAAACCTGTATTTTCAGTCTTTCAGCTGAGTTCTCCTTTCACTCTTGCATCCTAGAACATTGTCCACAAGTTCGTATTTACATAGAATGTTACACTGGGCCTGAAAAACATTATCATTTTGTATCCCCTAATCACAAACTGAAGTGCTCAGAAAAAAAAGAACAAACTGACAAAGAGCTTAGAGAAGAACTAATTTTAAAATACCTACAGTTACATACTTCACTGAAAATAGCACTTTGAGCATTAACAAATTCTGATTAGAAAGATGAATCTGACAGGCCCTGCTAGAACTGGAAACACATGCACCCTCTCACACAAGTAGGAAGGGGTATTCCCCTTTGGGAAGAAAGGGACACGACTGTTTGAAGTGCTGCCCAGAGGGGAGAGGGGAAAATAAATAAATAAATAAATAGAATCAACAGTTCAGCAGTAGGACCGTAACACTGACTACAGGGAGCCCAGATCCTGACACGGTCAGAGCCGACAAGGTCAGAGGAAGGACATGCAGCATAAAGTGTCCTTAATCTTCATCCAGGCGTCTGCCCCAGGCCATTCCTTAACCCCTCCCTCACCTTGCAGAGAATGACATATCCAGGTTACAGACAGAAAGAGGAGCAAGAAAGCAAGTAGGTTTGACATGAAACGATCTAAAGTAAACTTTAAAATGGCAGCTGCACAATGTTGCCCATAAATTTAGAATCTTAAAAAAAATACCTGGGACCTACAGTGGTGGCCACAAGATACGTGGCATGTTACATGGCTCTGCAATTCGTCACCCAGTATCTTCTAGCCTCACTGTCTGGATTTGAAAGCAGAAAAGCATGTTCCTTGGGGATACAACCTGGGCCTTCCTTGTTGCTACTCCATCAGCTTGGATCCAAATTCTGCCTGAAGAAATTGAGTGCAGCACTACCAAAGGTTTGGTGAGCAGGGACAATTTAAGATTCAAGGCAGTTTAAATCATTCATTATTTAAGATAATGGAAAAGTTCTCAAGTGCCAAGCTGATGAAATATCTACCAATTAGCAGAATTAGTACTTGAAATAGAAGCAGCAGCACAAAATGAAAACCAGAAATGCTTCAAATAGATTTTGGGAAAGAATCTGCTAGAGGACAGGGTCATGCACATGGAAATTTATCAAAATAACCCCAGTGTGGACACACACATATTAGAATAAAAAAGTTTCCTTCCAGTCCTCCCCTCCTGATTTAAGCTTCCCCCCACCTTCCAAAATGGTCTGATGCAAGCAAAATGCATACATCCCTGTTGCTTTAGTGTGTGAGGCTTGCTTCAGCAAAGGATTAAAGCCAATTCCTACAGAAAAAAACATGTTGTTTTCTCTTATGTATCAGCTTAACACGCCTCACGCTAGATGCTCATATGACTAATATATCATTCCTCTCTCATTTATGCTAAATCAGCAACAACATGCTGCACTTTGCATCAGATATTCGTCAACACACATTTTGATGGAGTTCTTGGGAATAAAGCAGGAGAAAGAGGTATATGGCCTCACTCAAACTTGCCTAGTATTATGTAATAGAAATTCCTATTGTATTTGTCAAATAATGCAGGATTCTAGCATAGATATCTCTGAATACCACCCAAAAGGATGGGAAAGGTACCTTGAACAGAAAGTAAATTAAGACAAACTGGTGATGTTTTTTTCCTCAACGGGCTTAAAGCCATTAATTTTCACACTAGTGTAATCATCAGTTTGTGGAAGAAATGCTCTTTCCACTCTCATATATCTGTGGCGATACTCTCATGGAGCACAGTTACCCTGGACCAGATAAATCCAGTGAAGAAACTGAAACATATTTTCTCTCAAATCTCCGTAAGAACTTAATTTCCAAGAGGTTTTAAGAAACAAAGAAAAAACAACCCAAACAAACAAACCAGGAGTCTCCATATCTGGAGAGAACACAAGAAACAGCCTAACCACACGGCACGCGGTCAGCAGACTACAGTTTAAAACACAGCATGCCATGCTTGTTCTAAACCTACATGTGATGTAAAATTACTTGTAAAGAAAGTAGGAGTGAAAAGGATACCACAAAGCTGAATTTCTGTTTAGTAGTCAAGTTGTGGTATCTGTGCAATCTGTACAACTGCAATGGGCAGAAAATCATAGTTTGCTACAAGTAATTCAAGACCAGATGCTCTTCACTCAACCAGTCACTGGCACAAGTTGTTTGGCAGAACTATCTGGGATGAGATCAGTGGGGCTGAAGTTACAAGTTTCCTGCATAAAGAGCAACACATGAAAAGCAGGTTGCTCACAACAGTGAGGGCACCAACCAGACAGTGACCAGCACAGAGTGCGCTGCACGGCAGCCAAGTGTGCCAGTACTGCTCCAGCAAGCACATGGAAGTGGTAAAAGGCTACACTTCCATGGGATGACTAATGGGAAGCAGCACCATAAATGTAGACAGCAGGAAGGAGATAAGGATGGAGCCACAGAAATCCTACAACAGAAGTGTTAAGGATGTACTACAAACACATACAGGCCACCACCGGCTCTCTGTCTTGGCCTAACTTAGCACTGGGGGGAAGCAACCTGTCTTGTGTTATTGAGCAAGAGGGTTACTCAAAACACCAGCTCTAAGAAGAAATCTATTATTTCTTTGAGTTTTAAAGCTTATAGAAATGAGGACTGAAAAGCCACACCTGAAGATAGATGCTGTCTGGGGAAAATGGGAAGCTTAAACAACTCTTCTGAGGGACCTCAGCCAGGCTGAAAGTGTGTGATGCCCCTCGTGGACACCGCTCAAGTTCACGCTGCAGAGCAAGACCGCTCTAAGACTTAAGAGCAAGGAAGCTGCTTGCAGACTCTTGTCTGCAGGTCTCCAGTGTCACACAGAAGTAGAGAAGAGGCTCCCAGAGAGAAACCCCCTTCTCCATGTACAGAGACGCCACGCTTTCTAATCTACCTTCCACTTCATTGCAAGTATTCAATTATTTTTTTATATATATATGAGGAACAACATATACTGTGAAGAGTTGAAGAATATTTCAAATCAGCCAAAAAAGCAAATCCAGGTTTAACTCTTTCCACAGAGGAAGACGCAGCATTCCCAATAAACCAACCACCACAAGCTTTCTATGGAGCTGGAAGTCTCTAACATACAGGTCTCCTTGTAGCTACATGACCAGCAAGCTGTTCCTCAAAACCTGTGTGCACATCATCTGTGTATTTCTGGAAGATTTTGACTCAAGTTGTTGCACTTCCTGAGAGCCTGTTGGAAATCAAGAATCCTGAGAAGAAAGCCATTTTTCTGTAGGCAGGTGACAAAAAACCAGGTAGACGTGTTATCTGCTGCTTTTCCAGTTGCTTCTCCCCTGCCACGCTGGGATTTTGAAGCATGTATCTGCTGGTTCTCAGTTCACAACATCTAGGATCATCCATTCTTATTCCACTGGGATTTTACTTTAATGTCTTCCATATTAACTGATGCAACAACTCAAACACACTTGCTGTATTAGTGTGCATGTGTCCAATGCATGTCTGTACAAGAGGCAGGCATATGCAAAGGCACAAAAGCTCAATCCTGCAGGCACATTTCAAAGGTAAGTATCCTAGGGCAAGAATAGCTGTTCCATGTAGCATTTTGGTCAAAAAAGCCCCAGACACTTGGGTGTCGTTAGGGCAGAACACAGCTGAACTGCAAGAATGCAGGCTTTACTAGAGCAGCCCCCAAAATAAATGCAACTCCTCTGAAAACACCTCTTTTTCCAGCAGCCTGCTTGTACTGTAAGCCCTCTGGAAGCAAAGCCTCATTAAAATGGAAAAGGGCTGAGAGAGCAGGAGAGAACAAGTGTGCTGGTCCTGCAGTATCATATCAGCCCTCCAGCGTGGGGGGAACGAAGACTGTCCACAGTGCAAAACCAGGAGATGAACTACTCTGTCTCACAGCTGTGGAGAAAGGTTTGGACTTCAAACACAAATGCAAGCAAATAAACCAAGCCCTCTTTCCCATGGGGAGGACAGTTATCCTTTCAAACAGTTAGGTGAAGACAGTGCTTTAGCCCATAACTGTCTCTGCTCCAGTACTAGATGGTAACGGGCTACTGCCTGCAACAACATCCAACATTGGCAATGGCCTATTTGACCTCCAGAACTAAAGGATGACCATGCACACAGAGAGTGAAACTGAAGTGGGGAAAAAATAACTCCCCTCAGAATGGAACAGGAGAGTGCCTGGCCCTCCAGGATGTGGACCAAACTCTTAACACAGGACTGAGTTTCCATTCTGTCTAAACATAAACATCTGGAGGCTCCTCCTTCCCCACCCCACTTCCCAGCTCAACCTTCAGCATCTGTCCAAGCAGGGAGACAAAGAGATTTCCACGGGGTCTGCCGGGCATCATCAGTCACTGACAATTGCTCTGTACTATTTCGATACTCAGAAGCATTGTGTGCTTAACAGAACAGACTAGTCAGAGCCATGTGTCACACCTGAGCAAGTCGTTGGGCTGTCTAATCCACAGCACTGACCAGTTCTCCATACTTAAGAGAAAGGGGGAAATCTTGCTGGTACAATAGTGCACTTAACTAGTTGTATCGTGTATAATGTGCGTGTAAGGAACATTAAGATCCCACTGGGGGCATCATAACAATACACTGAACATAACAATCCCAGCCACAAGACAGGGCTGTGGTTTTACCCTGGAAGGGGATGGGCACCAGAGAAAGCATCTGCCTTCTGTTCAGGTAGTGGGAGAGACAGTGAAATGGGAAAGTAAGAACTTACCTTCACTCCATCTGACTTCTTGTTCAGCAGGCTTTTGGCAGCTGCGGAGAGAAGCAGGAGAAGTAGGTCAGATTTTGGTTTCAAGACTATTCTCTCTCCCCCCGCCGCCTCCCCCCCCACCCCTTCCCTCAAAATGCACAAGACTTCAGAAGGACAGCCATCCTGCTAATTCCTTTCTAACAGCAAAAGACCTGGAAAACAAGGTTGTCTCTTATCAAATCCATCCTGACAGCAGAGACTTGCCCATCCTATCTATTGCTCACCTATTTAGGCAAAATTAGGCATGCTTTCACCATCTCAGGAAGGCCAAGTCCGAAATGAGGCTTCAGAGCTCCTCTATTTCAATCCTCCACTCACCCAGTGACCCCATCCAGAAGTGCCAGCAGTTACAGGTGGAAAAGCTAAAGAAATCTGCCAGATTTTTGCAACAGGATAAAGGCTTTACCTTCAAGGGAAGCCATTCACATAAAGACTTTGCTTATAAAGGGGGCACTGATAACACAGAGGCCTCCTAATTACTGCTATTCACAGTTACTCTGGGGGAACATCTGGACAGCTGAAAGGAAGAGACTGGAGAAGCACAAAAAGGCAGCATCTGATAAATGTTTATAAAAAAAGAATAAGAGACAGGAACTAGGCTGAATTTCTTCACTGAAAGATAAAGATGATGTTCTGTGCTCAACTTGAACAACTGGCACTAGCAATGAAAGAGAGAGCATGATGAGCACAGACAGACAGGGAGCCCACAACAAATGCCTGGCAGAAAGTGCACTTGGGACTGTGGAAGGAGCTGCTCCATCTATTACAGGAAGGTGGTGGTATGCTGGTAACAACTGTCAACAGTAAGACCCCATCTACAACCTCAACAGATACAAAACATAGCTTGCCTACTCATGAAGAAAGTATTCAGTTGTTTCAACTTCTGTAAATAGCATGCTAGAGACCTGCTGGACCAACACACTGATACGCCTCTCCCAGGCAGCTGCTGGGAAGCACACACATCTGGGTGCTTGAACTGGATTTTAGCTCCAGCAAAGATTAGGCCCAGAGGAAAAGCAAGCCCTAGGACAATGCTCACACGACTGTTGAAACACTTCACTCCCAAAGACACGCCAACCAATTCATGCACAGAGCGCTCAGTCTCTCTAGAAGCACCAACATCAGGCAAAAAGTTTTCACAGTATCCAAGCAACTGGTCAACTTTTATGTCAAAAGCATTTTCCTACCACGTGACCGTACAGATACAGCTTAACTAGACAGTATCAGCTGAGCTGGTGCAAATGACTACAGTGTCCCCTCACAATAAACAGGGCACCCTATATACATTTATTACAATTTCTGAATTGGTCTTCCTAATTCTACTCCCTAATGCAAATATAAAGCGAGAGCATGGATTTGTCTTCATTCCTGCTCTCAGGAACCATGCCAAGAACACTGGAAGAACCTCGTGCAGAGGTATTCTGAATGTGATGTGTCAAAACACGTTGCTCCAATGCGCACACATAAAGGTGGGCAGACAAGTTATCCCACGCAACTCATCTGCCCTGCAACTTTTCTTTGCTGAGTGTACACAGGCTAAAGCATCACAAGACCAAACCTAACAGGTAAGTTCTTGCCACTTTCAAGGCGTTGATGAAGGAGACCAGCCTGATTCCACATGCAAGTGAGAAGGAAAACAAAGGTGACCATGGGGCCAAAAAGGGGTCCAGTGTTTATACCACACATACATCAAAGCATCTCAAAACTGTTGAAAACAAGATACTGTTATGGCCTTACAACACTCCAGAAGGAGTAAAGGATTCTGCAACTTAACAAATACCAAAACTGGGACATTCCTGAAGTGGGGGGGGGTGGGGGCCAAAACCAAAAAACACCCTATCAGAGAAGGGAAACAGCACCACCATGTGCCCTGGGAATGACCCAGACACAAACTGGGAAGCAACGTTTTTGACACTTTCTGCAGTTTCCCCAGCAACTCACATCTGTGTCTGTGGACAAGAGACAGCTAAAAATCATGCTCTACAGCATTAAAGCAAATTCAGCTGAGAGCCCCTCCATGTGGCCCAGTGCCATGTAATGCTGATCCAGCGCTCCCCAGAGCAGCCTGCCCGTCTAGCCCCCTCCCCTGCTTGTCCCTCCACGCAGCACACGCTGCTCTGCCACAGCCCTGTCAGCATCCCAGCGCTGCAGAAGGGAACTCAGTCTGTGGTGTGTTTGTTCATGCATCATACCGTGGTTTGAAAGGACAACTGGAGAGTCCATGAAATGCATCCACATGCCAAGATGACTGCAGATACCTCAAACAAAAGGGAGGCATGCAGGTTTACCCACAGGTCAACCTGCACGTGTTACAAGACATTAAAGGGGATGCGAGTCGAATGCGAGCGACAGACAAGACTTCCTGTAATAAGAATCATTTCAGAAGGCAGGCAGCACCACCCAACATGCAGCTTAGCAAAGAGACAACAGGAGAGGGAAAATCCAAGGACACATGAAGGTAGATTCTCTGCTGTTCAGGAAATGGTCTTGCACCCATGCTCTGCAATTTTCCAGGCATGAGATACTGATATTTATTTTCACCATCCTTCCTACCTCCTCTAAACGTTAAAGGGATTAAATTCCCTCTTCTCAGTGGAGTCAACAGTTCCAATATAACGAAGCAATACAAAGGCACGCACTGCTAACCCAGTAGCTTAAAAGCACAGTTCTGATTCTGGTTTAACAGGACACCCTCCAGTTAATCTCTGAAGAGAAACACAAAAGGCCTCCCCCTGCATACACCCCATATACCCCTCCCTCCTCCCACGTCTCTCAGTTTTGGCCTCCATAGGAAACAGCCTGGGCTCTGGACCACATTCCTGGCAGAAACACAAATCCCTAATGCTGAACTCATCAGCAATAAACACTAGACACTCTGGACGTACCAGAGCCAAGGGGGGCGGTGGAGGAAGGAGTTTCTAAGAGAGACTGAAATACCCACTCCAAACACAGCCATGAATAGTGCCTCCCCGCTGCCAGCCCCACTCCTCCTCTTCCAGAGGAAGGAGGCCTTTGCCCAGCTGGCCCTGGGTTTGCCCTGTCCCCAGCTGCCAAATCTCAGTTACATTTCTCATCTTGGTTCAGCTTCCAGAGAGTATTTTTTGGCATGCACGGATGACACTGAGGTTGCTTTTGTTAAGCCTAACTCATGACGCTAGTCTATCGGACAACCCCAATCCTAAATACAAGCACTTACACCATGAAGAATTTTGGACTTTGCTAAGACTTGATTATTAAAGTAAAACTTTTATCATACCTACACAGAATTCCTAACGACACAGAGTTGCAGCTTGTCATTTTCATATTCACAAGTCAAAGAAAGTCAGATTAACTAATTCCCAACTTGATGCCACTCCTGGGGCTCACCACAAACCAACCGAGGGTCAGTATATAGCCATGAAGAGGCACCTCTCACTACCACTACAAACAATGCCCACAAATGCAGTGTAACTTCTATTTATTATGAACATCTATTTATTACGGACAAGACAGAGCAAAGACTGATGCTGAACTCTGCCATGATGGCTCTTTAGGCACAAGTCACTCAAGCAGCAGCCATTTAAACACAGCAGAGTGATTTCACAGAAGAGGGGAGTTGCCTTGTGTTCTCTGCCCTCGCTCTGGTTTCTGTCTCAGCAGCTCCCTTTCTGCTAGATTCTCCCGTGACTTGCTATGGGAACTTGTTGCAATAGCAATTGCACAGGAACGCTACACACTGAGACCAATACCAAGACAAACTATTGGCAAGGGATGACTGCCTTGCAGAATTTGCAATATGGACTCTCTCTTGCTGAAAATTTGATTTTTTTTTAATTGTAATCCTGCTTTGCTGTTAATTCCTCCTGCCCCCTAAACAACACCACTCTTCCAAAAATTTACCTGAGCAATAGACAAGCAACAACGTTTAACATATCCGCCCTCAATAAAAAGCCTTCCATGAGGACTTCTATTCTTCAACAAGACTAGAGTGATTCTGTTCAAAGAATTGCTACAGGATAAAAAGGGTCATGAAAAGCAAATACTTCAAACCACTCTTTTTAAAACAAGCAAAGAGAGAAGGGCAGAACCAGGTGGAAAGGCAGGTAAAAATCCCAAATCACAGAATCCCAGACTCCCAGGCTGGAAGGGACCTCAACGATCATCTAGTCCAACCTTTCTAGGAAGAGCACAGTCTAGACAAGATGGCCCAGAACCCTGACCAAACGACTCTTGAAGGTGTCCAATGTGGCCAAGTCAACCCCTTCCCTGGGGAGATTATTCCAGTGGTGACTGTCCTCGCTGTGAAAAATTTCCCTCTCATGTCCCATCAGAATATCCCCAAGAGCAACTTGTGTCCATTCCCCCTTGTCCTCTCCATAGGACTCCATGTAAAAAGGGAGTCCCCATCTTCTTTGTAGCCACCCCTTAAGTACTGGTACATGGTCCACCAGGACCCCCAGGTCCCTTTCCACAGAGCTGCTCTCCAGCCAGGTGGATCCCAGCCTGTGCTGCACTCCCAGATTATGTTTTCTCAGGTGCAAGACCTTACACTTGTCCTTGTTGAACTTCATAAGATTCTTGTTAGCCCACTCTTCCAGCCTATCCAGATCTCCCTGCAGAGCAGCTCTCCCTTCTGGAGTGTCTACTTCCCCACTCAACTTGGTGTCATCTGCAAACTTCATCAGGCTACACTTGATGCCATTATCCAGATCACTTATGAAGATGTTGAATAACATTGGGCCCAATATTGATCCCTGGGGACTCCACTAGTGACAGGTTGCCAGTTTGAGAAAGAGCTATTTACGACCTCCCTTTGGGTGCGGCCTGTCAGCCAGCTCCCCACCCACTGCACAGACCCCTTGTCTAGGCCATAACGCATTAATTTCTCCAGCAGGAGCCTGTGGGGGACTGTATCAAAGGCCTTGGAGAAGTCCAGGTAGACAACGTCCACTGCCTGCCCCATGTCAACCAGGCAAGTCACTTTGTCATAGAAGGCCACCAGGTTTGTCAAGCACGATCTGCCCCTAGTGAAGCCATGTTGGCTTTTCCCAATCACGTGCTTCATTTGACTTGTGATGGCCCCCAGGAGGATTCGTTCCATAAATTTCCCAGGGACTGAAGTAAGGCTGATGGGCCTATAGTTACCCGGAGCCCCCCTTGAGCCCTTCTTGTAGTCTCCAGCCCTCTGGGACATCCCCCGTTCTCCATGACTTCTCAAAGATTACGGAGAGTGGCCTCGCAATGACATCAGCCAGCTCTCTCAGCACCCTCACGTGGATGGCGTCAGGGCCCATCGATTTGTAGGGGTCAAGCTCCTGTAATAATTCACGTACTAACTCTTCCTTCACTGATGGTGGGTCTATGTTTGGATCAACCAGGAATTTAATTCCCAAAGCCTGGGGCCCAACAGTGCTGGTAAAGACAGAGGTGAAGAAAGTGCTGAGGACCTCTGCCTTCTCAGCATTGTTGGTGATTGACTCTCCTTTTCTGTTTAACAGTGGGCCTATGCTTTCCTTTGTTTTCTGCTTGTGGTTGACATACCTGAAGGAACCTTTCTTGTTATTTCTGATGTCTACGGCCAGTTTCAATTCAAGCTGGGCTTTTGCTTTTCTAACTGCATCTCTGCATGCCCTGGCAATGCCCTTGTAGCTCTCAGTGGATAATCCTCCACTTCTCCATCTCTGGTATGCTTCCCTTTTGAATTTGAGTAGACCCAGGAGCTCGTGGTTGATCCAAGGGGGCCTCTTGCTCCGCTTACTTCCCTTTCCTTTATAGGGGATAAACTGGTTTTGTGCTTCCAAGAGAGAGTTCTTGAAGAACTCCCAGCACTCACTAGCTCCTTTATCTTCCATAGAAGCATCCCACGGGATCCCTCCCAACTGAGCTCTGAGTGAGCTGAAGTTTGCTCTTCTAAAATCTAGAACCCTTGTCTTAGTACTGACTTTCAGCATGCTCAGCAGGATCCCGAACTCCACAACATTATGATCACTGCAGCCAAATCATCAGGCAATGCAAGCCTTTATGTGATCTGGACCCACAGGGTCTCCAGACATAGCTGACACCTTCCTTCCTATCCAATTCATCTCATCAGGCATAACCAATGCCTAACACTGTGCACATACTTCCAGTGCTTTGGGAAAATCTCAAGGGTAGATAGCGGTTGAAGATGCACACCCATCTCCCAGACATGCCACAATGGATTTCAAAGAAAGATTAAAAGAGGGAGCATTCATTAAAACTAAAGCTTGAAATACACGACCCAGTAGTGTCCTCTTGGCATGAGCCACAGAGCTGCAGTTGTTCCACTAGTGAATAATGGAGAAGTTGTGTGGGAGCCAGGTGATCTCCTCCTGCTTTTTTCACCTCTGCCAGCCTCCGAAAACCAAAACATTCTCCAGCAAGACTATGTACAAAAGCCAAAAATCAGGAGCCAGCCTGATACGTTTGTGACATTTCAATTAATGTTTGCAAACACTTTCCTGCCAATGAAGAAACTTCACATCCTGAAAGACACGCTCTTTGCAGGTATGCTTATATACACACAAACAGGAGCAGAACCTTAAGGGGTCAAAAAAGTCTGAACACTCAACCTAGACTTCTGAGCCTGAATGAATGCCTCCCAGTCTGTCCCAAATTCAAGAGCTGATGAAAATGAGAACACCTCTCTTGCACTATTACAAAAACTCGATTTCCTGACAAACCAAGAAATGAATGAGTGAAGGGCAAACACCACAAGAAAAGGCATTCACAGAGTTCTCCTGAACTTCAGGGAGAGGAATATAGAAGTAAAGGGAACTATTATAATAATTTATAGGCACTTTTAATGATAAAATAGACTCTCAGGCCATAGCGATAAACATTCAAATGCAGCAATGAAATCCATGTCATTCTGGGAAGCTGCAAAATGGAAGTTTACTTACTGAAGTACACTACTTCAGCAGGTCCACGCTGTAGCTGTTGAGCACCATTCTCTGAATCCCCTGAGTGTTTCTTATGCAACTTAGTAGATGCAGAGAAATCACTTAAAAACAAATTTTCATTAAATGTTATGTTTCATGTTATATTTAATGTTTCATTAAATTTTTCATTCATCTTCTGCTTGGGAAACATGGTTCCCAGTGATCTCATACTCATTTATTTGAAGCTCTTTGGAAACATCTTGGTAAGTTTTCCCCTCCATATTTTCATCCTTCGAATTCACACCAGTGTTCATGAGTCAGGTGATAGAAATTTCTGGTTCTAAATGGATATCTACATAACTAACACAACACAGCAGAAACTTCAAATGTATTTAACTTTCTTTCATTAAAGAACCCAAATTCCAACCTGAGTATAAATATATATGTATACACACAAAATAGCAAAAATTCAGTTTCACAAGCACTTCTGGAAGGCAGGTATAGCAGGACACTGAAATATTTCAGTACCACTTCAGTATTTGTATTATTTTGCTCTTGCTCTTGAGTCAGCTCAAAAGTCTCTCTACAGGTTACACCAAACATGCACAGGCATACTCAGCCCTTCTTTACTTAGTTAGAAAGCACTCTGCTCCCTGGGTCTGTCTCCAGCCTCTCTCCACCTCACCTATCTAGTTAAACCCCAAACTTCACATTGGAGGGTTAATAAGAATCTGTAACGACATGTAATGAATTCCAGCTATTGTCACGAGCTGCCATAAGAGCTCCCTCACAAAACTGACTTCAGCAAGCAGTGACAATTCCCAAGAAAAAAGCTCAGCTTTTTTCAGTTAAGAGAACTTTTTCAGTTAAGAGAGGGAGGTTTCAGGCACAAGGCTTAATTACCTGCAATGTCTGCTTTAGCATCTATTTTGAACACAGGGCAGCACACAGGATTTGCGCTGAACCACTTGAGACGTGAATTTTGTAGACTGTGATAGCTTCTTGAACAACTACCAATTAACAGTTGCAATCCAGTTAGGAAAACAGTGCTAAGAATTTCATGTGGTCCACTTGTAAGTCTCGCATAAAATTAACTTAAGGAGAAAAGACACTTCTCAGCACTTTGTGAAGACGGCTCTTCCTAAGATAAAAATAAATTTTGTCCATCCTTTCACTCAGTTTACAGCAGGCTTACTTACAGAGTTTTATCTACATAAATGAGTCCAGGCAATCTTAAATACTGCGGCTATTAGGAATCTCTGAAAACCCTGCCAACTTTCTCCTAGTAATAAATTTACCTTTACTTCTCAGAAGGCAATTTAGGAGTTCCTTCCATATGATCTCATCAATTGATTTACCTGACCTTATTTCTGTATACTGTAAATGAACGCAGATCAGATCAGTGTTTGCTTGGATCATGCGAACATCAAAGGCTACACGCGAGCACCCAAATCATCCTGCATATACCCTGGTGTGACTCTAAAGACCCCACCGCGAAGTTTAGATTGCAATGTTCTCTCTCAGAGCTGAGTGAATACCTACCAGAGCGTGGAGAGAAGCTGCAAACCCCTTATTTTAACCAGGTCTCAATTTCCTGACTTACACTGAAAGGAGTGCAACGGTATCTGCTTTTAACAAACGGCCTGCAGCTCCCCCGAGATACAATACAAGAACCACAAACAGCCAGTATTAAGTTATCAAGAATATACCGTAACGGGGGAAAGGAGCCAGAACGCATTCCTTTATCTTTAGCGACTGACCCGGGGCAAAAGGCACCTAGCAAACAACACACTGCTTGCAAACAAACAGAAGCTTTTTTTTTTTTCTTTGTAAAAGGTGAGATTTTTTTTGATGGGGGGGGGGGGGGAAAGAGAAAGAGCGCTGCTAGAGACTCATTAAGCATACAATTTGTCACAAGCTAAAGCCACACTGTCAAATGAAGGAACTCCACATTACAAAATGCATGACAGAGTAATAACAACAGGATTAAGGAAGTCTTCTCGTATTTCCTGCCGATAGTACTATCACACCTAATTAACTGATACCATGGTCACATGAGCCTTCGTTTTCCTCTTGGTCAAAACATCTGTGAAGAAGCTTTTAGATCCCATCTCCAGGCAGGAAGAAGCTTCTCTCTCCATAAATCTAGTTCCATCTGCTGGGAATGGGGCTTTTAGAGGCTCACAAAACAGTGTCACCCAATTAGAGGAAACAAAAAGCCCTTAAGGTCTTCAGGGAAAGAAACAAGTATTATTTCAGAACTTCGCAAGTGCAGTTAAATGACCTGTCACAACAGCATAAGTCTGAGCTCTACCCGAAGTTCCCACATGGAATTTTTACTTCCAGTTAGCATGCACTCATTCTTCGATTCCAGCAGATTTATGTATTTCAACTGCAGCAATTACAAAACCTAAGCAAATTAAAAATAATAATAACAAAGTGAAGCTCATATTACATACACACCTGCAAAGAAAACAATAGCTGATCTCTCCACTTCCAAAACACATCAAAATATTATGGATAGCTACTATCCGCAGAGGCTATAAATGCTTCACATCTAAATTCACATCTCTTTCTGGACAGTTTTTCAGAGCATCTCATTACCTGGGATCATAGCTTATATTCAAAGCAGAACTCAGTGGTACTGAGAACCCTGCGCTCACTGTGGGCCACCTAGGATTTCCTTTTCTGCAGCTGTTAACTGAAGTGGATCCAGCAGCTTCAGCCCTTGAGACAGAGAAGAATGAGCAGAGCAAGCCTTTTCCTCCTCGATCCTAGCTCAGGGAATAAGTGGATGAATAGGTCACACACCATTAAGGAGAACCCTTCTCTCAGGCATTTCATGTACTCAAAATCTGGGCCACAGGAGATTTTCTTACCCAAGCACTTCTGCAGCTTCATTAGAAGTGACAACATTTGCAGACTAAATATGAATCCAAAACTGCTGTTTAAAAAAAATATAAAAACCCGGACTATTTCAGAATCGTCAATTAGGTGAAATAAAAACTAGCTACGTGAACAGATCAAAAACCATTCACACCAGCAGAAAGCTGAAGAAAACATTAAGTTTCATGCAGTCCTGCAGAAGCCCTGTCATTGTGCCACAGCTCCTCACAGTTATTTCAGAATCATTCTCAGAAAACAATATATAATTTTTAAGTCCTGTAGTAGCACAATCCTGGAACAGGTGAACAGAAAAAATTATTCTGTCCCACTATCAGAAATGCAGTGAAGAGAAATTGCTGTAGCCACACATAGTCCTGACATATGGGGACAGGTTCACCTGAAAGCAAGAACCAAGGTGGAATAAAGCCCAACCAACCAAACAAAAACCCCACACACTGAAGTTGTTGAGGATTGTCCCTTAATTGTAGCTTGATTTTACATCTTCTAATTTTTTTTTTTCTTAAGATCACCATACAGGAGGTCAAAAACACTGCCTTGATTTCACAAAAGAATGTATGCACGAATGAGCACTTTGAATGCTGGGATGATCATTTTATAGAGATTTTCACTCTGATTAGAAGTTTATTGTAACATCACTCGGGATACAAATATTGGTATCCACCATTAGTAAATGGCCAGATAAAATTAATACACTTCCATTTCGTTCATCATCACTTATAATCCATACAGCAGATTTTCACATGAAAGTAGCTGTAGTCAGGTGCAATAAAAATCTGACTCATGCATTCAGTAATTGCCCTTTTTAAAAGAGGAGAAAAAAATAGCAGAGGGCAAAGAAAGCAAACAAACCCATAAACCAAAAGCACTTGCAAATAGAGGTCCTCCACCCAAATGGAAATGAACACAGATCAGACTGCATCACCTAGATGTGCTGAGCCAAGACAATCATCTTCCAAAAAGCACTGATTTGCATGTTGAGATTTGCATTTTCAGTAAGTGCACTACGTAATGCAGTTGGGTGGGAGCCAGACCACTAGTTATTAAGCTTAAAAGGATGAAAACCACTTCTGAGATTCCAAGAAGGAAAACTAATAGCTATATGCTTCAGACCCATTTTTGATGAGTCAAAGTAATACAGTACCCAAATAGCTGCTGTCCCTATTCCCATCAATACCACTACTCGCTCTGTCTCCCTGCCCCAGGTCTGAAGGAATCACTGCTACCTAATAAGAGTTCTTGACTCCTGGTTTTGGACGGGAAAGCTAACAAATGCCAGCCAGAATTTCCCCAAAATAATCTGATAACAAAACATCATGAGAAGAGTGTGGCAGCTGACTTCATTTCTGGTTTGTACCAGACTACAGTGCCACGTGCTCCTCCCCTAAGAAATCACTTCTGGTCTATTTCACACTGGTCATCAGCCAAGACAAAGTGACCACCATTATACCATGATGAATTGTGAGCACATTTCCTTCCCTCCTACTCAACCTCAAAACGGTTAAAATATCCCCAGACTCACTCAGACAAAACAAAACCAAGGAAGGGGTGGGAACAGTCAGAACGTACCTGAAAAATTCCGAGACACAAGCATCGTCGTGAGGATTGCACCCTGTGGGGAAGAGAAAGCAGGGATAATAAACAGCATCACCCACTTCAGGAAGGGGCTGGGCTGACGCATGGAGAACCCAGTGCGTCAGGTGCCAAAGCAGAGGTATCCCAGTGCTACCCTGAAGTCCCAGTGTATCCAGGATGCCCACACGTAGCTGTCGGACCTGACATAGGACTGCTTAGGGTCCCACCTTCCTGAAGCAGCAGCTAGAGGCCAGGCAGGATAGCCTAGGACATCTACAAAGGCATTAAGAGTAATGTTTAGACACACAGTTGCTTCCTAGCTTTGAAACAGCAGATCACTGCTCCATAAGCAGGCCAGAGGCTTTGCCCCAGCTGCAGGCAACTGATACACTATTACTGGGAGGCAGAGAGTGAACGGAACTAAAAGCTCCAGAATTTAAGAACTAGTTGCTCTATTTCAACTATCCTGCAGGAAGTGGAAGGGGCGATCATGTAGCAGAAGCAGCACGAGAAACTTAGAGCTTTGGAGAAAGAAACTACCCAGGTCCTGAATCTCAGTACTTCTTTAGTACCCTGTGCTGGAGGACCACATAAGGTACTTCTCTAACATTTGTGGGCTAATCACAAAAAACCCATTGCTGCTAGGAAGGCATTAACCTCAAATTCAGAGGATTACAAACAAGCTTAAGGCAACCTAACATATACTTACTTTTAGCTTCCTTCTAGCATTGAACTTTCTCAAGCATTCCACAGTCTCCTGCCTGTGCATCATCGAAGCAACAGTGGATCGTTGCTGAAAAACAAGATCAAGAAACAAATATCAAGAACACACCTTAACCAGATCAGCCAGGGGCACTCTCGCCACTGGCACACAACCATGACATGCAAGCTGACATTGCCAAGCCTCTCACTACTGCATGGCTGCAAAGCACTGCAACCTGTTCACGGCTTAAAAACCTCCCACTACAGCCAGACATGTTAAGCCAAGGTTAGCTATTAGAGGACTGTACCCAAGAAATTCTGTGGCTGAGGTACAGGTGAGAATCAATGCTCCCTCTCTCTCAGGCACACAAATGAATCAAAACAGTAAGGAGACAAAGTCAATGAACAAGCATACCCATGGGGGACTGCGTTAGAAGCACTACAGAAAAGATGTGGGTTGCATTAGTTACAGCTCTAAGGGCAAAGCAGTAAGTGAATACTAGTGAGCAGTCGCCTTCCCAGATGGGGCAGCTCCCGGAATGGAAGTACCTGACTAGCAGAGGCCTTGGCATCTTTGCATCAGTTTTGCAGAAATAGATTTTTCAGTGTGTAAGAGGAAAGGTCATATATCTCTATTGTACCAATGCAAAACCTGAGCATAACCTCTAGCCAGTGATGCACACCTGTCACCCACAGTAGACTGGGACCCCATCAGCTGCAAAAAGAGAACTTCCCAGAAGTGTTGCCAGTCATTGAGAGCACATGAGGAAACCAGAGACTGATGCCTTTAAAGCACATGAGGAAACCAGAGACTAATGCCAAAGTAGCTGCTGTTCTTGCACAGAGCCACAAGCCTGAATTCTCTTTACAAGGACAGTGGGTGAATGACTAACTTGGCAGATCAATGTGTACAAACCCTCCATTACCCTTCTCCTGTTTGGAAAAAATTCTGCAATACCCAAAAGAACTGTAAACCATTCAGCTAGTTCCATGGGACGTCTCTGCTTTGATGCTGTCAGCAAAGCTAGTCACCTGCTGCAGTACACACAGCAGCGTGGAGGGAGGATGTCGCAAAACTGTCCTCCTCAATAACTTTGCTGGTCACTGTTCATTCAGCCTCCTTAGGAGTGACAGTGACCTCTGGTCGTTCAATGTGGGCTTAAAAGGGTCAGGACCACCGGCACTTCAGAAGTTCAGTGATGCTAAGAAACGCAGTGTCTCAGATAAACTGGTAAGATTTCCTACCACGTTTACTTCGGAGCAGCAATACACCTCCAGAAAGAGGACGTATGTTGCACACACAGAGACTGCAGAGCAAATGGAAACAACAGACTCAGCAGGAGGCAGTTTGGGCGAGAGGCTGAAACGGCTGTGAAGTGAAATAGAACTCCCCATACATAACTCAGAAGGCAAGCCATTCTCGAACCCTTCTATATTGTGCTGCCACGGGAAGAGAGCTATCGTAATACATTCAGCTTTGGTTACAGGCATCGGGACAACAGTTAAATACACAGAAACTGCCATTGATTACAAGCATTCAAGGAGAGGGGGAAAAAAAAAAAACCCAAACCAAAAAAAACCAACACCCAGAGATGCAAAGTCTCGGCTAGTGTGAGGTTTTGACTTCCAAGGAACCTGCACCACTTCACAGCGGACACTACACTCCTGTTTACACAGATGTTCACACAATGAAGTTTAAATTGTTAATTTCTTGTTTTGTGGCAGAAGGAAAAAACCACCACAGTTTCTCAAGAAAAAAAAAACACACGAAGGCACACACTAGACACATCCTAGAAAGCAGAAGTATGCTATGGTATTACAAGAGCATCTGGTTAGACTTAGGTGGAACTATTTCATCCTGCAGAGATAAAAGTGCACCATTGCTGTCCTCCCCCACACCCACTCCCAGCTGCATTCTGGGATTTCCTTGCCAATTTTGCAAAAGACAAAAAAAAAAAAATCTGTGTGGGGTCTGGCAAGGCAGAAACTACATACACTGAACAGCAAAAGATTTTTCGCTGATTTCTGGTTTACAGCCAGTTAAGCTGCAGCAGAGCAGAAATATTCGAACGTTGTAAAGATGCAAAGCAATAAACTGTAGTAAAGATTAAGAACAAAATAATCCTAAAATATTTTGTCAGATGTCTCCGTCTGACATTTTAGGATGATACGGATTGCAAGAGGAGATGTGGGGAAAACCAGAAACTAGGGACATTCACAAAACCTCTAGAATAATAAAGGGATTTTTTTTTCCCTACAGTGGCAATAAAAGCACCACAGCATGACAAAGTTGGCTTGTTGAAGGTCAGCCTCCAAAAAAAAAAAATCACATTTTGAAATATTGAAAATATTCTGGGCTTCTCTGCAGCGAAGTCTTCTTGACATGTCAGTTCAGGGTAAACCACAAATCAATCCGTAACAGAGGAGAACACTTACACAGACCCATGGGTGTTTGAGAGCCTGGTCAGCTGTGATGCGCTTCGCTGGGTTTATCGTCAGCATCTGGTTGATCAAATTCTTTGCTTCGGGAGTCACAGTGTCCCACTCAGGGGATGGGAACTGAAAGAGGAAGAAGGAACAGATGAAGAACTGAAAATATCTTTTAGTAGCAGAAAAGATTCTCCCTCCTACACAGCCGAATTCCAGCTTTTGCCCTTTTGATGCCAGAGCTAACATATTTGCAAATAACATCAATTTCTGTGAAAAACCACGCTGAATGAAAATCATACAGAATCTAGCAAATGAACGGTACCAGACAGCAGAACACACCTGTACCATTCACCAGACACAGGCAGGAAGATTAACCATTTACAAGCCTTTTGGGAATCACTCAGACCTTTGAATTTCTTCCACACTCAAGAGTCAAAAAAGTAACCTTTTTAACTGAGTTCTGACATGAAAAACACAAGCTCTATCTTTTTTTACTCCACCTTGCTCTTTGTCCAGCATGCTAAAAAGCTATAGCAGCGTATGCAAAATCACAAACATTGAACTACAGCAAAACCTCATGAAAGGGAAAATCACTAACAGAACATTCCATCAGGTATACCTGCCCCACCGTAAGGCACGGTATCCTGGAGCAACACCAGTCACTTCGGTGCAGCAACCCACCAGCAAACGGCTAGCACGCGTCCGCCATACCAGAAATCATTACTTGGGGAGCAAGAGAGATGTAATGGTGGATGGGAATACAGAAGCATGAAAAGAAAAGAATCTCAAATATTTCAGTTGCTGATCATCCATGAAGGGTAACTGCTCTCTCCTGTAATTCCAATAATGATAAGGATTAGGTATTCCTGCCATCCTCCAGATGCTTGCACGGGGTGTAGACGACAGCATGCTGAGATTAAATGCAGCACGTCTCACTCCTATGGAGCTACTGTACAAGATACAGGTGAACTTGAGAACACAAGGATTAACGTGCTGGTGGGACAAGTGTCCCCTGTCCTTAAGTGGTGAGAAAATGGATCTACCCTGAGAACACTTCCTTACAGTACTACAACATTCTGAAAAAGTTTTTCCCATCTCTTTTCTCCTGCATTTTGTGCTTTGCTCAGTTGGGTCATAAAAATGCACCCACCGTATTCGATCTGGATATAATCTTACTTCTGTGTTCCCAGGCAGCAGCAAGGCATTACACCATTTGGTCTGTAAACACTGCGAGGGACTACTCAAAAACTATGATACTGAGCCTTCAGGCAGGACACTTTGCCCACACCTGAACTCTGAAGTATTCATGGTCATGCCTTGCAAACCCCCTACCTAACAGCACAAAGCCCATTTCACAGTTGTTATGTCCTCGAGAAATAACAACAGACCAGTCCAGTGCTCAGTGCTGGGGTAAGGATGCCGGGGGCAGGTACACCAGTAAAACTTGTCCTGTTTCCTACCAGGCAAAACAGGGGAGGAATCTACTAAAACTTGTCACCAGAAGTAAGAATTCAAAAACAGCAAGTGGATAGGAGGCATCAGGCACTTCACTCCTCACGACTTACAGGAGTTAGACATTTAACCCCTGAAGTGCTTTGAAAATCTCTATCAATATGATTAGTGCAAGAACACTTCAGATGAGAACAAGCAACACAGAACTAAGAGGGGCAGGAAGGCAAGAGAAGAACACAAGTCCATTTAAGGCTATCAAGGACAAAGACATCACTCTCCTTTCGCTCAGGAAGCCACTGAGCCAGGACATGGGGTTAAGCAGACCTTTGTTCTAACCAGTACAGCTGCTCTCACTGTGTCAGGCACAGAAGCTGGGAGGTAATTGGGGCCCAGCAGAACCTTTGATTTTTGGTTTTTTTTTCTTTTTAAATGCAAACCACGAGATAGCCTACAAAATTAACTCCCCAACTTCCTCTTGATATTCATGCTCACAGGCTTTGAGCTGGGATTTCCAGGAGCAACTTCTTCCCTCCCAAGCCTCTCCTTACACGGAAGAATTTATGTCAAACATTCAAGCTGTGGTACCCAAACCACATTTCACACCACCTTTGCTCCGCAGTACTAACTTGCTTGCTGTTCCCCTCCTTCAGGCACTTTTTTACACCTCAGTTTTGCCGTACTCTGAGAACCGTTCCATGAACTGCTTGGCTTTTTACCAGAGCCTCCAACCCACCACGCTGATCCCCACCACAAAGCCACCCCCCAAAGGCCCCTGTCATTCAGTCCTCTCACTGGGCTCCACACTTTCCACAGATGGAAGAAAATTCCACTATGGCACTGAGGAGACCAGAAGCCATAATATAAGTTATTAATCTACAGAATACTTCCCCATACCTTTGATAAAGGCCTTGATAAAGACAGGCTCCTTCATTCTACCTTCCCTCTGCTCGCCTGGAAGAGTTAGCATTGGCTACGTCTGCAGCACTTTGTGGTAAACGCACTAGAGGACACCATTTCCCACCGTCTGCACTTCCAGCTCTGCATTTCCCTAATGACCAGCAACGTCTTGGTGCCCACTGTGATGCTTTCCACATATCCTTTCAGTAGCCCCAAACAGGGCTGCATCCCAGGCAGTGAAGACAACGAGGTGTACGAACACGCCAAACATCACTCTGCACAGTAGCTTGGGGCCTGCTGCTGGACAACCAGTAAGATAGTGCCATGGTTTGGATGGCTTCTACACCCATGCAGGTACTCAGCAAGAAAGTGCCCTTACGTCATAGGCTCCGGCTTTGATCTGCTGATAGAGTTTGTGCTGATCTTCATCCCAAAAGGGAGGGTACCCCACTAGTAATATGTACAGAATCACTCCTGGGAGGGAGAGACACAGATACACTATGGTTAGGCTAATACGCCAATTACTCCTTCAGCCCCTCTTCCTTCCCTCTTGACAGACCCCAAGGCAATGAGCGCTCTGCATCTTCATTTGCCATCATATTTAGCCTTCCGAGGTAGAAAAGGACAGTACAAACCTCTCCTCTGCTGAACCTCACCCTGGCACTTCATGTTCAGCTCTGAACGCCAGCTGCCAAGAGCTAGAACAAGGTGCGTGACATCCTTCTACCCTCTGGCTATCATGGCTGGAGAGCCACAACCCCCAGCTGCTCTCAGAATGAAGTGAAGCCACATCCCCTGGGGCTGCTGGGCAGCAAGGGACCTTTTAGGAAGGAATGGGTTTTTAGATGCTTACTGTGCATGGTCTTGGGACAAAAATGCCACTGACAGAGCTAACACTCCTGGCCTGCAGAGAACCATTTAGTCCATGTCAGGCAACACTGACATCACATAGCTTTAAACTTATTGGTCCCAGATATATTTACACTTCATTTTTTCCTTTTAAAAAAAATCAGGTCTCTTCAGTATTTCATCTTCTACATAGTTAGTATACTAGAAAATTGCAAGAAGTTACAGTTATCTAAACAACTGACTCTGCAAAGCATAGACAAGTCCTATCTCTTCAGTCTCAAACATCTGATAGATGGCCTGGGGAAAGGGTTAGGAGCCAGAATCAAATGAGCTCAGGCTCCAGTATTAACTCCATCTATACAAGGTGCTTATCCTCAAGTGTGCCTTCCATCTCTCTACCCGATAAGAAGGAGCACTACGCACCCTCCCAGCAATAACTTATAAGAAATTGCTCTTCTACATGAAAAGGTGCTGTTTAAGTGTAAAGTGTTTTGACAGAATCTTACCACATGCCCATATATCCACTGGTTTTCCATAAGGATCTTTTCTTAAGACTTCGGGGGAGAGGTAGCCTGGAGTGCCAGCAAACCCTGCCAGGAAATGGATGACATGAAGTACTTACAGTACCCAAACAGAAGAGATCTTGCTATATCACAAAATCCGCTAGTGGTAACCAACAAATTCCAAAACCCCTTTCCCTGTGGATCTGTGCTAGAGCTACCTTTTGGTAAAACAACAGAAAGAGAGGAAAAAAAATAGAAAAGAAAAAAAATCAGACAGGATCGAGCACCTACATATTGCAGGAAAAGCAGAAGAGGGACCTTGTCAACCAGCTGGGTGCAAACTCATGCCAGGCCTTATATCATGGTTACATATAATGGCTTGGAGTTTGAAAACACAAGATGTAGATGGGACACATCCATTGCCAAATGGTGTGGGCAGACCAGGAAAGTAGCCATCTCTCCAGGATCTCCACAGCGCTGCATAATCTCAGAGCTGATGTTTAGCCTGAGGTGGTCTCGTTTCTATTCACGTTTTAGCTAAACAAAGATACAGCCAGATCCAAATGTGCCTGAGGAAGGCCAGGTCAAACACATTTCCGTAAAATGACCAAACAAAATTCCAGATGTCTACACTCCTGAGTAGTAGGAAAGTTCAGATCAGGGTCTAAACTTAGCAGCTGCATTCATCTCTGGCACTAGTATCTACTGTAAACAGAGAAGAAAAATACAGAAACACATAGCCATTTTTTCTGTCTTTATTTATCATATTCTTTCCTCTATTGCACCTAGGCTCGTGCCCAAGGACCCAGAGGCTGAGATGCTTGGAAAGGAAGCAGCAATGCCAAATACACACAAGCGTGTTGGAAGAGCTAAAAGAAAGTACTCAGGAAGGGTGCAACTCAACCAGTCACCAGCAAAGCGGGGAGCAGAAGTGGGAAAGCTCAAACACTCTTACCAAACCAGGCCTGCTGCTCTCCCTGGACTTCTATGGCCAGTCCGAAGTCAGCCAGTTTGACAGCAGCACCCTTACATTTACTTGCCAGTAGTAAATTCTCAGGCTGGGGAGAAGAAAGAAAAAAGGGGGTAAGAATGAAAGGCTGACATCCTTGTTAAAGCCTCCTGCCTCGGTATTCACATTATTAAATTGAATCTGCTGACTGAATTTAGCAGGCATGTACTAAAGCTGTTCAGGTGAAGGCAGAGCAACAGCAATGAATGGCCTTGACCTAGAGCAGCAGAAAATCCCCAAGTCCAACACAGATCCTCTGCGGGAGCCGGAGCCTCTCCAGCCCAGCCCATCCATTACATGCTGACACCAGAGGGCACTGGCAGTACAGCTCCTGCAGCACTGAACCCAAAATTCATTTCTGTCACGCCTGCAGAGTAACTGGGGAGGGGAGGGAAGGGTGGGAAGCTGCAGTAGATACAATCTGCAGCGATGTTTCTCCCCATGAACATTACACAGTCCCCAAGGCACTGGAAAGTAAATATGATGCTACTAAGGGCTGCCAAATACAGCACCGTAATGTGGGAAAGCATCATCTGGATAGGCAGCAGGCTTTCATCCCTTACAGAAAGAGCCTCAGCCTCAAATTGGCATAAGCACCACAGCAATGAGTGGTCTTGTAAGCTGCTTTCACGCTACATATTTACAGCGGCATAAAATACGCTGTCTTGCTACTGCTGCTGTCACCTATATGACAAGCAGCCATGTCACTTCCCCTGTGCACGCGGAAAATGAGACAGACTTTTGCCCCTCACGTTTCTGCCTCACATGAATCTCACTCTAATGATAATTCTGTTGTGTTCCAGTAGACAACTTCAGCAGAAGGCTTAACACAACTCCAAAAATTGTACTGAGAGGCAGCAGCTTCCTCTGAAGCACCAGAGCAGCTGGTTACATGGGACCCTTTGAAACCCCAAAGCTTTGAGGTGGTGGCTATTACAGCTCTGCAGGAAACCCAGATCGTAGACAGGCAGGACAAACGTGATTTCTCATCCTACACCCTTCTGATCATTTGTGCAATTCATGTCAGCTTGAGTTTTTGAACCGAGCAAGATGGAAGCCTGGAAATCTGGAAACAGGAGCTTGTCTCAGTTTCACAGATCTGATGAAGGTATTTTTGCAGCCTTCTCACCACTTTCATCCCACAGCAACCGTCTATCCCTGTTCTGCCCGACAGGAACAAGATGCCTTGCTCACTCCCCTGCCTTAAAGTACTGGGCATGTGCCTTGCTTCTGTTCTGAACAAGGGGAGAACAGCCGTGCCCATCACAGTCCCAGCCATAAGCAGCAGGGAAGGAAGGGGAACTGGGTCTCAATACATCTGAATGCCACTGGCTTTTCACTATATGGGAAGTGGAAAAGATTGCATTAATCAAGCTACACCGATGTAAATTCACCAGTGTAAACAAGTGCCTTAAGCAGAAAACCAATTAAACCCCTCCCAACTTCTGATCCCACCTGGGCTTGGCTTGACTAAGAAACAGTGAAATTTAGGCCAGGCTTGTGCTAGCTAAGCACTATTTGCTTCTAAAATACAGCTACAAACACCTTAAGGCTAATGGTGCCTTATTCATGCGCATGTCTGCGAACATATGGGCTGTCTCAGGTTTCACATACCTTTTGGTAAGGAGGTGAATGCATTCCTTAATTTCTTACTGTCCCTATGGGCAGCTCAACATTGGAGGTTCTTTAAGAACATGTCAGCCAAAAGACAGGCTTACGAGAGGGATGTGCAAAAGACAAAACTTCAATTGAAGCAAGCTCTGCAGTTATTGCACACTGATCCTGGTGGCCAAGCTTTTGGCAAAGAGCTAAATATTAAATAAAGAGCACAGGATCTTTTACTGCTAAAAGGAACGGCTACTCCTCAGGCCTGGATAGTTTCAGTGAATCAGAGCGAGCAATAGAAGAAACGCATTAACTACAGTGGGTAGTGTCTACCAGCTGTCTGCAGCTCTAAATAGGTTCACAACTTTTACACAAACAACCCTTGGGAAGCAAAACAGATTGATCCTGAACACAGGATGTGAAGGAAAACTTAAACCATCCTGTACAGGAAAAAACTGCTGATTTTCATAGAGGCCCTGATTTTGGACAGTAGTGCCTCTTGGAGGCTGCTTTCTCAAGAGCAGGTGTCAGATCTAATCCAGAGCAGTCATTCTGCAGCAAATCACTTGCATCTTTTCACAGTGCTCTGAATCAGAGCACCAGAAGTGCTGCATAGGAGTTTGGCAGAAACACTAAGGGTTAACAGCTATCCACCAGATCAAAATACCGGGGGAACACTAGCACCAAGCTTGGAACAGGCTTTTACCTTGTTCTCTGCAAAACATTTTTTATACTTTTCCCCTTATGCATTGTATAACAAACCAAAACCAACACTAGTAGCAGGTGTCATCCTGCATTAATTTAACCGGACCACTGGTGGCTATACCATTTCCACTTCAGACAGAGAGGGCTGCAGGGCAGGCAGACCTTCCCACACAAACCTCTTCATTCTGGAGCCTGCCCAGCTCCCAGTACAGCTGGCACTGCGCAGGAAAGGAGTTTAAGTAACTATGCTGTGGGGCTTCTGGGTCTTATAATGTGGCAAATGGTTGATTCCCCCAGTGTTTAACTGGCCAGCAGTTTTGGTTTTAGATTAAAAGTGCTTCTACTGATGAGAGAAGAAAGAAATGACATGAAAAATTCTTGCTGTGCACCTCTGCCCTAGCCCAATGGCATGTGTTTGGCAACAGTGCAGAATAAAAATATACATGCTCTGCACAGACAAACTCATCCTGGCAGATTGAACAGCGATTGCCCCAGGTCTCTAGAGCTCTCTTCAATGGCAGACTAGGAAGCGTCCTTCATTATAGTGAATCCTACCCAAGTTTCTCTGAAAGCCTGCTGCACTCCAATGTTCACAACTACTCCATACTGGAGCTGCCTCAGAGAGGCTGAGAGCTGGCAAGGTTCACACAGACTGAAAACTTCCTCAGGAGTTCAGCACACCCTTTAGAAAGCTCTGAAGGAGCAAATCTGTGCTTCAGGAACCGCTGAGCCCAGCTCAAGTAAAAAAAAGCCCTGCCAGCTGGCAACACAGTATTCCTGTCTTGCCTCTTCCAGTGATCCCCTGGCTGCTCTCCTCAGCCTCTGTGGCATGGAGGAAATATTACCTTCAAGTCCCTGTGCACGATATCATGCTGGTGAATGTGATTCACACTCTCCAGTATCTGATGAATACAGTGGCTGCAAGGTAAAGGAAGAGACACACACAGTTATGCACACACACACATAGGCTTGGCACCTCATCCCACCCCAGAACTATTTCCCTAACTTTTATATTTGTACCAGGGAGAGTTCAAGACCCCAGGCTGAATCCCTTCATCATGTCCACTGGATGCTACAGCTCAGTGCTGTCACAGCTGGACACCCCTGGCCCCCTCAGCAACAGGATGCTAAACGTCCGATCTATAGGACCACCACAAAGCCTCTCTCCTACCTCCCATCACCTCCTTCCTCTCCTCCCCATCACACTAAGCATTCCACTTGTTCTTTCAGCCAACAGTGCCCACCCCACACAGGAGAACAGAGACACCAGAGTATCTGCAAACAGCAGCCGAGACTGGGCAAGCAAGACCCAGTCGCTCCAGGAAACATTCAGCTGGGCTAGTCCCGACCAAAGCATAAACTTTCAGAGAGCAGCAGCCTCCCCGGCAAACTCAGGATGACGACTCCTGGGTGCTTGCCAGTTTGCAAAGCTTTCAGAGCAGCATCTCAAGCACTTTCCATACACAATGTGCGCACACACCCGCTTGCTGGGTGCCTTTTCGCTTGCTGGGTGCCTTTTAAGTACAGATCCCACTTAAGGGGTTAGTGATCTGAAAAGCAGACTCATTCCTTGTTAAGTGCAGTGTGCTGCACTCCCCCAGCTCGCAGAAGACCGTGTCTCTGACACTCTCACTGCTGTAACCACAGGGGCAAAAGCAAGACGTTATTTACACCTGTCGCATAAGGACAGCACAACACAACCGTGGGTGAGATTTCTGGTTGAAAACATCTCTTCTGCTCAATATTTACTCAGCTCCCAAGGGTGAATGTGGAATGAGTAGGGATTTTGACAACTGTAACTGGGCAGTAAGCACACCCAGATGCGGGCAACTCAGATGGGTCTGTGTCTTCACTGCAGGATCAGTCAGTCCCCTCACTGAATTCTACAGATCTCAGGGGAATAAATTTGAAATGAGTGAAATGTTTGAGGGAAGGGAAATTGGCTACTGGAAAAGATGGGAAGAGGGTGAGGGGAGGAAGAGGAAAGGAGGTGAAGCACTGTGTATTTGTTACCCCCCACCCCTCCAGAGCTGGCAGTACAATCCTCAGGGTCGGAGTCCATGAATATCTCCCCGCTCCCAAAACAAAAATGTATAATTAGAACAGAGCTGAGTCTGAGCGAGAGAGATTTTCTGGCCAAAAATGGCAAAAGTGTGAGGTGTCCCAGGCGAGCCAAGCGCGGCGGATTGGCACAGACCTCGCTTCCTCGCTCCCCCAGCCTGCTCTGGAATTCAGCTCGGCATGGGGAGAGAAAGGGAGGAGTTTCACTCTGTCATCTTGTGGGCACTGTGAGACCTGGCTGGCTGACAGTCAGAGGGCTGAGCACCCTGAGGAAGGCTCACAGAGCAACAGGCAGTTCTCCTTTTCCCCTAACCCTGCCATAATTTTCCTGAGCAGTGTCAGCCACTGCCAGCTCTTGACTGTTTTAGAGAACAGGCACTGGCAAGAGGTACAGTGGGAAGGGTGATGATTGATAACCTCAAAACGTCTCAACTTCAAGGCAGAACGGGTGCTGTGCTTACAACACCTGTACAACCCACTGAAAACATCTACAGGGCTCTCAGACCTCTCTGCCAGGAGCTCCATCAGAGATGATGAGCCCCACCAGCCTTCCCCATCAGCAGCCGGCTCGCCGCGGAGCATGCAGTGGTGCAGTGCCTCGTGTGAAAGCATCGTGCAATGCCCAGAAGACAGAGGCTGTAAGCGTACCACAGGGAAAGCAAGTAAGTGCCCACAGACTCCACAGCGGTACCTGCACTAACACACCAGTCATACTCTTCCCTTCCTAGCACTCAGTATCGTCTCCCTCACAGTACTGCCTACCAAGCCCACCCTGCAGCAGCACCCAATACTTGCTTCTTACCCCTCTCCTCTCACAGCTCCCTTAATTCCTGCTCCAACGAGGGTTAGGATAAGGCATAAGAACATGGGTGCAGAATAAGCAGGCGTGAAATGTCACCATAGGGCCACTCCCAGCCCCTGCTAAAGCGGGACAGGAGCTGCCTAATCCCAGCTTTGATTCCAAATGCTGCACCCACACTGCATAAACCGCACGGGGACAAGCACAGGCCATTTCAGCAAGCTCATGCACGGGAGATGGGACACACTCAGAAAAAGGAAGGCATAACTCCAGGTCTTTTTAATGTTAAAATATAAAGGTTGTTCTCACATATTACGCCTTTTCTCACTGTGCCAACTAGCCCACAGTCAGAGAGGGGTGCCACAGAAACATAGCCTTCAAAGCCCGCTCTCCCCCCTGCCCTGTAAGCCATTACCTAGATGCAGGCAAACTGAACGGGTCTGCTCAGCAGCAATGGCACATCTCTGGATCCCTGTCTGCGAGAAGGCAGAGGCCAAGCAGGCAGTGCTCCCCTGCCTTTGCTCGCTAAGGACACCGTCATCACCCACCAGAAAGGTCGGGCAGACAAAGCCGCTAGCAACAGGTCTTCCAGCACAGAGCACAGTGTCTGCAAGCGGCAAGGGCTAGAGCCGTGGTGAGTCAGGCTGACCGGTGACAACAGTTTATGCTAGTAGCAGAAAGAGGAATTGTTTTTTCCAGACGGGGAGCAAGAGTGTCAGAACAAAGCCGGGCAGAGAGCAGCAGTCAGGAAACTCATTGCACTTGCCAGCACACGTGGCACATGCACAGAAGGGTCTGGAAAGAGTCTTACCTGGCATCTGCTTCACTGTAATATTCTCTGGCAACAATATCCTCGAAGAGCTCCCCACCAGTAACCCTGGAGCGCAGAAGAACAAGGGAGGTTACACAGTCCGAGCACATCCAGCTCAAGGCTGCACAGGACGTACGCGGCCGCCCGTCTGGGCCCTTTCCTGCAGCCCGCGTGGGGACCCGCGGCACAGGGGAGCCAGGGCAGAGCTCTGCAACCACGGCACCAGCACCGGTACATCCATGCGACTGACGACTTGGACTGGCATTTCGCCAGCAGCATACAGGACACTGTTGACGCACTGGGCACAAATTGCCCATGCCGCTCTGCAGAGCTCAGTAGATGCTAAGCATGGGCAAAACATCCCTCCTCTGATCCCCTCCAGGCTGCCTCGGAGACAAAAGCCAAACAGCCTGCCTATGCAGGATAGCCGTCCTTTGCCATCCCACACTTACACCTGCTGCCAGGAGCCTTCCTGGTCCATCCCCTAACAGTCAATGGACTTTTGTCAAATAGGCCAGAGGTATCTACAGGTCTCAGAAGAGAAAGGGAGAATTAAATTAATGCAGGTGCTTTTTATTCCACTCTTTGTCAACCACCCAGGTGCCCGTATCACTGGAGAAGCATCAAAGCCAAAGAAAGACACTTACAGATCAAAGACGAGGTAATGGAAACCTTCTTCTGAAATACTGTCATGGAGCCGCACTGCAAAAACATAATCAAGAAATGGAGATTTACAGAGCACGTAGCAAATATGACACTTCACAAATCAAACGCATGCACACAGCCAACTTCTCCCTCAACCCAATCAGTCTATGAATTCCCCATGCCCTTCGCTTTGTGTGCTCGCTTAGTGACCTATTTCCTTCTGTTATCTCAAAGGAACAGATGGGTGTCCTTCACATACACCCACTGCTCCCCGGCATCAAAACAAACTCTAACTATCTTAGACCTCCTGTTCGTTCTTCTCCTCTAAGGCTTCAGTATCCTCCTTTCACATCTGCCTACTCTTTCCTCCATACTCACATTTTGCCATACATCCCCACTCATTCTTATTTTCCAAAACAAATCATTTTCAGACTCTCCAAACAAGCCCCCAACCCAAAAACTGACTTCCAAACCCACCTGCATGTCAGAGCCATTGATCCCCCTTCTGCCGTTCATCTGTAAAGCTGCGTGAAGTTCCCTCCCTTTACTTCCTTTTCCTCACTTCATTCTGACTAACACCCCAAATCCTTACCCAAAATTCAGGGCCAGTTTATTTCATTTTTCCTGACATGTTTGTTACCACTGACGTATCTGATCACATTCCCCTTCTGAAAATGTCATCCTCCTTCAGCTTCCTTCCTAGTTCTTCTCCTATTTCTGCTCCTATTGCCTAAATTTACTGTCATCTTTTCCCTTTCCTTGTCCCCTTTAACCTGCAGGACTGGGGCTGCCCCCACGTTGGGCCACTATCCCCAGTATTCTGGAGTCTCTGGAGCTCTAGTCTTCTTTCCCCACGTTGCACTTGGGCAACAACTATTGTATTGATGCAGCCAGCACAGGGCCATTTCTTCCTGTCTGAATCAAAATCTGTTTCCTTGATGTTTCTTGGATTCCTAGGCGCTAATTCTAATGCAAGAGGAGAAACTAAGCCCTAAAGTTCATATTGCTACCTACTCCCTACTTGTTGCTTTTCTCCCCTGCCGGAAAACGTCACTATTTTCCCTGCCAATCAGAATCACAAGCTAGCAATCCTATTTGACTCAATTCCTAAACCTTCACACCCTCACTAGGATGAGTTGTCTTCTTCACATGACTGTGTACAGCCCTTCTCTGTTGATTCACCCAACTAAAGCAACTAGCTGAGACTAGAGCGGGTCTCAGTCACTGCAACACCTTGCAGTCAAGTACTGACCAAACATCACCGTTCCCATCCCTACAAGAAAAAGCTTTTTATCCTGCTCTGTCGCTTTAATGGTACCTTTGCCTCTCCTCCCTGCCTTCCATTCTCTTCCGCATAAAATACAGATGACCTGTCTTGACTTTTCCCAACATCATGATTTTCTCTCTGCCGGTATCAAGAGGTCAGTTTGCACCTCTTATTGGCGCATGACATCAGCTACCATCGCCGTCTTGGGAATGTTTCAAACTAGCACTTGGCACGTGCTCCTGCCTCGTACGGAACAGCTTTTGCAAATGTTCTCAATGCCCTCCTCTAATCCTCGTTGCAGCTCTCCTTTGCTAAGGCACCCTTCCACATGCACATAAACTCACACAAACTCAAACTTGAGAGTAGCACAGATGTGCAGAGACCACTGCCAGTACCTTTCCTAAAAGGATTTCATTCTTTACTTATTCTCTCTGCCTGTACTTTCCTATATTTTTCCTGCCTTTATTTACAAGCCCTCTGGGCTTGTCCCTTGACCAATTTCCTTTCCTTAGCATTTCTACTGCATCTAACCACAGGGGTTTGGGAGGAGGCCTTAACACAGCACAATGCTGAAAAAAAGCAAGTAGAGTTACACTACCAGTACAGCAGGTGTTTCAGGTACAACATGCTGTTCCTACATCATGAAAACAGAGACACATCACCTTCAAGAACTATGTTCCTCACATCATTTTCTGCAAAAAAAATTTTCTTCCAAGCAAGCAGTTTTAGTTGGCTTTGTAATAACTTCAATGCAATACCACTTCGTTTACAAGACAACTTGCCTCCCGAGCACTTGGCAGAAACCGTCACAGGCGGCATTACAAAAATGCAAGCAAGAAGAAGGGTATTTCCTAGGAGAAAAGATTTCCATTCAAGACTGGAAACAAGATGGGAAGTGGCTTAAACAGACACTTGGATTCCCAGTGCAAGGCAGTTTTCACTGCACTGCACCAGACTTTGAGGTGAATGCAGGGGACAGGCACATGAACAAGAGCTGAGACCCAGGACACGGGCAAAAGTCTGCAGGGACCGTATGAAGAAGGAACAGGTGGAGAAACTTCAAGGAAAGCCAAATGTGTGAATATGGTCACGTCTGGTGATGCCTGGTGTGCACGAAAAAGCACTCTCCTTCCTCTGGCACCTGAAAGGTCAAAGTGCTGCAAGAAACACCAAGCAGAGGGGAGAGCGGCACGAATGAAATCCTGGTGGGGAGGAGCACAGCCACCAGCAGGCTGAGAGCAGCGCCTGTGCAAGGCAGCAGCAAGCACATCTGCAGGTAGAAGTGAGAAGTAGTGAACGATAAACTCTGACACAAAGATGTGGGCAGCACACCACATCAGAAAATAAAACATAAATGAGCTGATTGGTGCTATTTCTTTGTTGTGAGGTAAGCAATTTTGTCAGACACATTATGAAAAGGGAAGGAAGTAGCAATTCAGCTGGCAGAGACTGGCAGAGGCAGCAGAAAGAGCCTTTAAGGACAGTAAAACACTATTTGCGTCCTTAGGTGAGGAACCATGACAGGAGGACAGAGATAGTTCATGAACAGCGATGCTGTACATCACCCTGGGGCTACACAGCAAAAGCAGGCCTTGGAGGCAGGACGCAGGTCATTAACTTAACAAGGGAGCTGTTCCTTGTGATGGTCCAGAGCAATGCTGGGACAATATCTGCCTGGGATTTAATCTGCCGAGGTAACAAAGCTCAGGGAGTAATGATAGAACAGCAAATCCCAGACAAGCTACAGGAAAGATGACAGTGGGCCCTACCACCCTGCAAAGTAATATTTAGCAACAGCTCAAAACATTAGGCTTAAAGTGTGGAGGGGGACAGCAACGACGGGAGTCAAAAAGAATTAAGAAAAGTCCGTGCCTACCAAAACTCTCGTGACTTTCAATTCCAGCCCACACCTACTTCATACCGATGCTGATGGGAAGAATCAAAAGCAACGCCTAGTAGCAGCACAGCAAGGGCGCTCAGTGCTCATTCACCCTAATGTTTTGCTCACCTACCCTCCCGCAGAGCCACAAAAGCCTTCCTGACCAGCAAGGATACTGCAGTCGGCAGCTCTGATGCTGTGGTTCACTCTGCTGACACACAAGTTCAAATGCTCTGCTTTCTATTACAGTGCTAACTACCAGGGACTGTCAGCTTAAAAACATGATCTGCCTTTTCCAAAACCATTCAGCCAGGCCATGAAGTGGCATATATTCAGAAGTAACTCCACCACCTTTAGCTCATGTCAAGGATAAAAGCATTTACAAAGTTTCTCGGCCTCCTCTCCACTTTGGTTCATAAATACGATCCACATTGTGTTAACATTCATCATAAAGACACAAAAACGTCAGATACCATCTGATACCTCCACCTCCCAGACAGCACAGAGCCCTCTTTGCTTTAAAGATGTCCTATGAGAGTGCCCTGCACCTGACGGCAGGACACAGGCTCCCAACGGCCAATTCCAGGAGTGGGTAACAGGAACGCGAGTACTGGGCTCTCCGTTTCAGACATTTTCCCATGAAAAGGGGATCCCATTTGTTCCACAGGCTGATGCTCCTGACACACCGTCTAACAGCTCCATTACTACCACAAGTTCAGCTTCAACCAAGCAGTTGAGCACAGCCCACAGAGGCTGCTCGTACCGGTTGACATGAGAGGATGAAAAATATAATCATATGTAGATGCTGGAGAGGTAAAGGATTCCCCAAAACTAACTATCCATGATAAGAAAAATTAGAATTAAAAATAAATGCATTCATCCAGTTAACCTTTTCTTCAAACATCTTACAAAACCCTTTTTTATCCCCTCATCAGGGGAGCCGTGCCGTCCGTCTCTAGTGCAGCAGTCGCACATCGCAAAGGGTCTTCAAGTCGCAGCAACAGGGAAGTTGCACAACAGCAACACAGGGTCTTCCAAAAGACAGCCAAACTACCGAAGAGTCCAGTACTTGCCAAGGGACCTGATCTCACCCTGTTCACCAGAAGATGAGGCAGATTATGTCTATTAAGCGATTCTGTTGCCCAGAAGCAGCAATTCAAACCTTATTTCCTTCCTAACCAAACACTTTTAATGCAGGGATTCTTACAGTTGTAGAAAATCAGTCCCTGCCAACACCACGCACAGCCAGGGTCAACTGATGACTGTTCCCATGTCAAAGGTCTCTGATGGATGGAAAAGCACTTACTACGATGGTTAGCAAGAACCGACAAGGAGAGGGGAGTGAGAAAGAAAACAGAAGCAAGTGAGATGACGAGGCACTAAATCAGTTACAGGATATGGCGAAAGACTTTAACCAAGGTTTTAGTCAGAGCAGAGAAAAAAAGTTCCATCCCCACAACGAACAGAGGGCTCGCAGAGTTCACAAGCACATCCAATTTTGTAAGCCTGTGAAGTCTTACAGATAACTGCAGAAATAATAAATAAAAAACCCACAGCACTAGTAAGCAATGCCAGAACAAATGCTATCCAAAGGAGCAGGATCAGTCACAGACTGTTACAGGAACATCTTCTGCAACAATGCCAGCTAGTTGGTCAGCAGAAAGTGTGCATCACCACTTGGACGGTATCTCCAAGAGCACACAGAGTCTGGGAGAGAGAAGCAGTGGTTTCAGAACAGCATCTTGATGAAACAATATTTTCAGCAGGACACGAAAGCAGCCTAACTTTCTTCATATACAGTCCTGAATCTGGTACGGTATCGGTACTCCTCTGAGGGTAACGAGTGACTGCTGCATAAAATTGCGCCTCCAGTTTCAAACGCACGCCTGTAACTCTGCACAGTTGAAGAGCTGTGATGCATCACTACACGCAAGGCACAACCTAGCTAACTGGTTTGAGTATCCTTTTCTTCCCTCAGTCTCCTCTCCAGCCTCATCCTACGTAAACTGGTCTTACCTGTACAGGAAGCATCTCCCATAAAACTGGCCTTTTGGAAAAATAACGAACAACAGAAAAAAACAGTGAGACCAAACCACTGCCTTTCCCCAAAGACTCAGATCTTCAACGCTGCCTGATGCCAGTTACACACATTATCTTCTGCCTGTGTGAGTACGTGCGTGCGCGTGTCAGGTCTGAGGCCCTAATGCAACCCAGAGCATTTGCAAAGCGCCTGATACCACAGCGAGTGGCTCAAGGGGACGTGCTGCGGTTACTAAACCCAACAGCAGCTGGGTACCAGGAGTTCAAGCACTTTCTAAGAACATCTGCTGCAAGTATTACTTTTCTCTGCCTGCTGTCTTCAGAGTCTCGCTGACATCTTGCCTCAGGAACAAAACTTCAAGCCAGTACTTCAAAGCGTTTCAAAATCCTCACGCAGGTAGTTTTTGTTTTAGAAATAATATAATACGCTATGATACTGACTACAGAAAATTAAGCCTTTTAGTGAGAAACAGCAATGTAACAGTAACAGTCATGCCACGTGGTTTGCATTCTCTGCCTGAATAAAGTGACCCTATACAGGCAGCCGCAGCTTTCTGATGCCTGAGTGCGATACGAAGCAACTGAGCATAAGAGGAAAATCTCCCTCATAACAAACTCTACCAGCCTAACACCAGAGCAAACCGCTGCTGAGTCATGCAAAGCAAGACTCCATGAATGCAAAAGTTGAAGTGAATCATGAAGAAGTCAGAAAGGAGCTTTCAATTTTTATAAAAGTCCACCTGAACTACAGAAACTTAAAAAGACACTGAAAAGCAACAGGCATCTCATTTTTAAAGGGCCACGTTTAAAAGGCCTATCGATACTGGGGTCACAACACAGATTATGCGTAGCCTAGATTTGACCCACATCTTCCCTTTACTCTCCCCAGTGTGCTGAATATTATCTTTTTACTCTCACGTCAAGAAACAGACCAGGAACATTTATGCCTGCGACGTCAGACGCAGGATGAACATCGCCGTGTATCCCACACCCACAGCAAGCCGTGGAGCAGGGCTGGCCGTGGGCTCAGCCCATGGCTGGGGTGGGCAGGCTCCTGTAACCCAGGGCCGTTTCTGGCAACCTGCTGCAAGTAGATCTCTGCAAGCAAAGTAGTTACCGAAGTCACCGCAAAAGGCAAGCACACAAGGAGAAGAATAATTTCACGGGACAATTCCTGGTATATTCAACTTTGCAGTTACTCATCTCTGCTTAGCAAAAGGTAACATGCGCTGAAATAAGCTTGCTCCTACATACCAGTGGTCTTTGCCTGTCCTTAGAAACAGCGTTCAAGCTACAGAGCAGGGTAATCTTGTCTGCTAAGCCTAGGTTCACTGGAGATCCTAAGCGCAAAGCACCTGGATACTACAGGAACAGGAAGGACGCTATCCGCCAGCTCCCTCTGCACCAACACACATCGCCTGCTGTGGTTATAGAATACTCGGGGCTCTCAAATTAAGTTGCCTGTGTTGCAGTACCTGCAGCAGAGCCAACACGAGGCAACAGAGATTTCTGGTTGTCTCCTGGGTCATGGTAATTGCAACGCAGTAACTCTCTCATGCCGCCTTAGCAGCGCAAACTCAAAAGTGCTCTGGGATCTTCTGGACTGAGCAATGCTGTTCAGAGGTCAGCCGCTCGCTAGAAACCGCCGCAGCTTCACTTCTCAGCAGTTTCCAACCAGGCAACAGACACTTGCCTGTATCATGGAGAAAGGGAGGAGGTAAGAGATCCCACAAGGGGCATATTTCAAGAGACTGTATGCCAGAAGAAGCAGAATAAAACTGGAGGCTAAAACCTGCCTGCTGCTCTCTTCCAGAGATATTCTCCAACGTGCTGGGAGATGCTGAAACTACAGATAGAGATACACGTGGCCCGGCAGACTGCAAACTGAGCACTACCGTCCGTGGCAGCACAAGTGAACCAACGCAGATGGCTACCACCCACTCTCCACTTCCTCAGCTGCTCACCAGCCTGGGCAGCCAAGGTGGGAATTGTCCCACCACCTCCGAGCCTGGCTGTGCGCCATGACACTTCCCGCGCGGTTCTCGTCACTCGGGGCGCCTGTCCCGCGAGGAGCCACCGCCAACCTGTGACCGCCTGTGAGCTGGGTGCTCAGCTCCCGCCCCAGCTGCTTCTCTAATTACATTAAACACACAGGATTCAGCTGCAGCTGCTCAGGCTGCTTCCAAAAGGACTCTCCTTTTAATTAAAAATTTGCTATTAAAAAGCATTAAATTGTGTAATGCAAATAATCCTCTAGAAATCATCTGTTCCAGCAGCTAATGACCGGCTTTGTTAGAGCAGCAACTAACAGCAGCAGGACAGTTAGCTAACAGGACACAGCATGCTGCTGTTCACCAGCCCCTTGGGAACACGGGCTCTCCCTCCTCTTCCCTCCAAACCCGACACAGCTGACACTGGCTACAGCACGCTGCACATACACCAGCTTGCCGTGAACTCCCCAAGCCCACAGCATTTCACCCCAATTGCTTTGGAAAATGGAAGAGAAGAAGGGCTTGTCAACACTGCCCTGGTTCAGGCAGGACCAAGCCGCTGCAGGCCCTGCAAAGACAGACAAGGAACAATCCTAAGGGAGCATGAAAAGGGACACACACACTCACTGTAACCTTTTTAACACTCTGGCCCTAAAAAATAAGGTTAAAGCAGCGCCCTTTCTGCTGTACATGGTGTGAAGTCAGGGGAAATTCCCTTGTGCGCAGAAATTCACAGCCTAGAAAGCAGTTGTAGGGAGAACAGTATCTTTCCTGTTAAGAACCTGGTCCTTCTGCAGAGGTAAAAAGCAAAAGTAAAAAAGAAAACACAATATATTTTTTAAAAAACATTTCAGTGCCACCTAAATGTTATTGTTCCTTTGATTTTGCAGTGTCTGTATTGAAAGGCTGAAGTTCAGCACATGATACGTAACATTTAGTATGCCCTACTTAAACATTGCATGAGCCAAAAGAGTGCATTAGCAGGAATATGTCCTGATAACAGTGCGGTCATGACCATCCAGAATTGTTATTAATAATTTCCGATTATCCACATACCAGATAAGCAAAGTACTTTTGGTAACAACTGGTATTGTACAAGAGCTTTTTCTAAAAACTCCCAAAATAATAACAAGCCAACTTTACTGGTATCTCAGAGAAAATACACAGAGAGCACCCGCTTTAATAGAACTTATAAAATAAAGATAGAGGCCACGACAAATTTTAAGGTCTCTCACACAGGCTCCGCAACTTTGCTGCACACATCCCCGCTGCCAGGGGCGAACCAGCCGCCAGTGCTGCAAGGCAGTGCTCCCGCCCATGCAGGCGGGCGATCCGCCCCAGCCCCGGACTTTCACCGCTCCTTCCTCGCATTGCCCAGGACAGCCTTGCCCCGAAGGACGCTCCTTCCGCTCCCTCAATGCTACTCTAAGTAAAGGCGGGGGCAGCGGGGCGTAGGGGAATCCTCCTCCTCTAACTTTTGCAGTACCTTTGAGCTTGAGTGCACTGAGCCTGGCCATCATCCCACTTTTTTTTTTTTTAAGGGATTTCTTGCATACAGATAAATCTTGCTGCTAAATAGATGAATAATGGAATCCAAATACCTGCCTAGTACAGACCACAAAGACATACAGAATAAACATATCCCCTGGCAAGGAAGAAAATGCAACTTTTACTCCATTCCCATATTATGTGGGACTACAGTGGAACATTTTTCTTAAAACTACAGGAAAAGCTATAGGAAGAAGAGGCAGAAAAAGAAGAAAACAAGAAGAGGTAAATAAACAATAGTTAGTGAATGAAGTAACTGGGAGAATCAGAATGAGAAATAAGAGCTGGACTGCCTGGGGTTTTGGGGAGCCTCCTCTCAGCCAGACATGCACAGGCGCTCACCTAAGTCCCAAACAGCGCAGGGACTGGAGCTAATAAATGGTAACTTGCACATCAAAGGCTCAAACTTTCCATCAGGACTGCACTCTGGCTGGTAATCTGTTTGGCAGGGGGTTTTGAGTGTTTGGTGGTTTTTTTCTGCTTTTGTTTGTTTGTTTTTTGTTTGGGGTGTTGTGTTTTTTTTTTTTGAGTGGTTTTGTTGTTGTTGTTGTTGTGGGTAGGGGAGAAAGAGGAGAGCAGGTTAAAGGCATACAGCCAAGAACATAATTGTCTGACCTCTTTGGAAGCACAGCAACTTGCTGTCCCTCTCAGACAGTCCCAGGACACTTCCAAGGAAAAGCTGCTCAGTAACTGAGAAAGCTGTAAAGCATAACTCTTGCTCAAGGTCTCTTCTCCCCCCATCCCCACACCATGCCCTCTCTGCACCAGTTTCACCCAAGAAAAGGAGCAGTCTGCCAGCAACAGAAAAAGCAGGGCAGCAGCTTTAAACAGCGGGCCAGGCGCGGGAGCATCCCACTTGGAAATCACTGAGCTTCCACAGGACAGCAAGCGTGGCCAAACCACTGGAGAATCCCCAGCATTTTAACTATTCTTTGCACATAACATCCTTTCTGTCCCAATTGCAAAGGCAGCCTGGATGTCTGCAGCCAAATGAAAACAAGGAAATCTGCTGTTTACAGCAAAACACAGCCTACGGCTTTTTCTTGCTTGCTAAGGAAGCAATTCAAATCTCCTGTTAAGGAAAAGGTGATAGGAAAACATTCCAAGTGGCAGCAGGGGGTGGAAAAGTGAGAGCCTGCTTTTCAAGAGGAGTATCTCATAATGAGGAATGTGTGAACCTTAAGTTTTGGCTGATGCTGCTAAGACAGCAAATCCAGTATTAGGTCTGCAGGCATGATCAATGCACCCCATTTCCCACCCAGGTTAGTTATAAGCATTGTGGGATTCTCCAGCCGGGCTGCCCACAGAAACACAGCATCCTTCTTGGTCCTTGCAGCAATCTGCACTTTGATGGTAACCATCATTTAAGGGCACACAAACTGGAGACTTTTTTTTATACACATCCATCAAAACCACTCCCATGAGACAGAGGTAGTAGGAGGACAGACCACTTGTCAAAGGAGATAAAACTGAACTGGGTCAGAATAAATTCTTCTAATTCACAGGAGATTTCGATACCATTTTCTTTCCATTTTAATCAAGGACATGCCCAAAATTGTGGTTTATTCTGAGAGAAGCCAACAGATAGAACTTAAAATAAAAAGAATTTAAGCACAAGTATATTTTGGAGAAAAAGTCAGAAGTAGAAAAACCTGAAAAAGCAATAATTCTGATAGATGCTGAGGACAGCATTTCACTACTGCTATAAATTCCCTCAAATAAATTAACTCTGAAGCAATTCAGCAAAGGATATGAAGGCAGAAATCAGAAACACAATTTGGCTCTGGCTCTTGGGCTACTACCAGCCTCTCTTAAAATAAGAATTTTTATTATTCCTGACCTAAGTGCATGCAGTTCTTCATAGCAAAGGCTGCCATGAGCTGGGGCGCAATAGCTGACCAGAAGTGCTTAGTTTGAACTATGAACAAAAGATATTAAAAAACTACTTTTTTACAGCTAGGTTAAAAATATCTAAGAAAGAGTACAGCTCATCCGGTGACAGATCCAAAGAGGAGGCGTATATTTAGACTCGTGTAACAAAGAAAATTCAGGAGGAGGAGAAGGGTAACACCTAACAACACGGTGGACAAAATCCATTGCACAGAGCATACTTCATGGTGCACTGAACAAGCCACAGCCCTACTCTTGGAGAACGCAGGAATGCTAGAGAAGAGTTTTCAAAACTATGAATGAGGATTTTTATCAGATTTTGCATTGTTATCACTTTGGGAGTCCTTGGACAGGAGAGGTCATGTCCAGTGCTGGGCTGAACTTCACGCCTGCACTGAACAAGCCTGCAGGAAGATACTGGGGTTCCCAACCCTGTCCCTGCTCTAGTACTTGATGGGTGGCAGGAAGCACGGGAAAAAAATGAATGCTCCACAAGAGAATCCCTGTGCAGTGAATTAATTACAGGACTTAAAAATCACTGACTGAAATTAAGTTTACAGCTAAGCAGAAGACCAATGAGTTGTTCCAGCAAGCAAGAGTTGATATTCAACGCATTGTAAGTTTAGCTCTACAATGAACAGAAGGCAATAGCCAAGTCTCTTATCTTAGCCATTGCACAAGCTTCAGTGGCACGATCAGGAAAGTATCTGCAAATGAAGGATCAGGGCTATGAGCGTGCTTATAGAAACCTGCTTCTTTCCTGCAAAGCAGAGACCAAGGGAGAAGAGAGACACATCACTCTTCTATGTGTTCCCAAATACATCCATGTCAAACACCCACAAGATTTATGGATAAGTGAATCACTGGAACTGTAAGTTGTTCAAGAAGTTGAATTCCGTGACTCTTGCCAGCTTCCCCAGGCATTTTATCTGCTTACAGACAGTGGGGTTATAATGATGTTGCCTTCTGCCTCCCTTTAATACTCCCATATCCTCAGTAATGGGTGCATCTTTTTTGCTTTTAGAACAGGATGGAGTGAACAGATCACTGATTGACCTCCATCCAGTTCTGCTGAATTTGGTGGGCATGACTCGCAAATGGTTCCTCTGGACCAGAATGCAAAACACTCTAGAAAGTTGTCAGGAGGGAAAAACAAACAACCACAAATTTGAAAGTTTGGGAAAGAAGTCCTTCCTCTGCTGAACTGAAGTCTGAGGTGACCAGCTATAATAGCACATTCACATGGATGGTTCGCAACGAGAACACGGTACCTACCATGAGTCAGAAATCAGAAAGTTGCCTCAGGTCAACTTTCTTCTGTCCAGACAAAAAACCTTACTACAATGCTAAGCCCTTAGAAGGATCACTCCACTGTGATTACCTTTGCCATAATGTGCATTTGAAGACAAGCAAAACACCCAATTACAGAGCAATAGCCTATAATTAGGGCTGCGATTTGATGAAGGCGTGTTAGGGTAACTCAGAAGGTGGTCATTTCACAAAGAGCAACAGCAAACAGAAATATCACCATTATTTTGTACCCAGAGTAACTGGTAGTTATTGGAGTAGCAGTGTTACGGTCCGTGTGCTGCAGCCCAGAATCTCCATAGCAGAATCAACTGTCTTGCAGCAAATGGATAAGAACCACAAATTCAGCAATAGGTTTGCCTTATCCTGGGTACAGGCAGGAGGGAAGACCAGCCCAGCTCACAGTCCTGACTTTCACTCCTCTGGCCCGGACTCACCAGAATACCAAGTATTCATCCAGAACAATTTACAACACAGAATGGCAGTAACCAGGTGATAACTAACTGCTAATAAACATTTCAAGGAAAAAAACCCTATTGCTACGTCAGAGCAACATGTTTCTCTTCTATGACAACACAGCAAGTCCAAGGAATACAGAAGCAGCAATGCCTGTAGCATCTGGACTTCAACAAGGCTTCTGACAGCATCTTATGTGCTATTTCCATAAGCAACTTGGAAGAAAACGCGTATTCAGGACTAGCTTACAATGGTGTATACACTCACTGAAAAACAAAATTGATCACTGTCAAACTGAAACAATGCATAATGTGAGATCTTCCAGAGAGTTTGTCCAGAGTCCAACAGTTTTCAGCAGCATTATTAGTTATCTACATGATGCAATATATGGCATTGTTATTAAAGGTCATGTTACTGGGGGGGGGGGGGGGGGGAGTTGAACCCTATTATACTATCAGAAGATAGATCAAAATGGTCTTGACAAATCTGGGGGGGGAACCCACAAAGCAGATCTCTTCCTACTTGTTTTAATAAAGACAAATGTACTGTACACTTCGGTACGAATCCTCATCTATACAAGATGGAAAAGTTATTTGCTTGCCAGAGGTTCTGCAGAAAGCAGTCTGGAGCAATAATGCATCGGAAAACAAACGTGCATCAACAATATATTCAAATGGCAAGTTTCACAGGCTGATGTACAAAACGAGAGTATCTTTGGTAGGACAGGTGAAGCAATTTCCCCCACTTGTCAGCACCGACACGGCCTTAGTTCGAATCTTATGTCCAGTTTTGGGCATCACATTTCTAGAAAGACATGAAGCAACTGGAGAGAGTCCAGGGAAGGAAAGGGGGAGGGGGGGAAAGACCAGAGGTCTAGAAAACATGACATATGAGAAAAGATTGAAAGAACTGGGTTTGTTTAGTCTGAAGAAAAAGAAGACTAAAAAAAAGACATGATAACAGTCTTCAAATATGTAAAAGATTGTTACAAGAAAGAAAAACTACTTTCCACACACGATCTGGACAGAACAAGAAACAATAAGCTAAGACAGCAGCAAAGTGTATTTTTTCTAATGTCTAACTGACAGAAAAAATGAAACATTTGAGAGATTGCCACTAGGGGCTGTGGAAACATTGAAGGTTTTAAGAACAAACATTCCTGGAACGAGCCAGGTATGTAAGGTTTTAACAGGACTGCTGAATGGACCATATAACTTCACGAGGTCTTATTCCACACACTTTGATTCTGTGTTGAAGGCATAAAACTTAATTCCTTTACTGCTATTTGTGACCACCCGTTGAGTTTAGAATGACCAGTCTCTTTATCTTAGAAGAAAAACTCTTCTTTCTAGGAAGACAAAAAAATGTTCTGCAGAAAATGCAAAAACCACCGACATTCCCCCAAACTGTCTTTTCTAAACCACAATACAACAGAGGACAAGCATTGCCATTCATTACAGATGAGGAACAAGCTGTAGAATTGAACTAGGAATGTGATATGTTTCTGGTTTTGGTGTGGTTTACTTATAAAAAGTGGTTTTCCTCTTGTGTATAAGATTCACTCTGTGAGAGGCCTGGCAAGAAAAGATGTAAGAAATGATAATAAGGAGAAATGATGAAAGTGAAGGCCAAAATAAGAAGTTACATCACCTACTAAACTAAGTGCAACAAGTCTTATGGGGCAAATCAAGCTCCATAACCAGCTAATATGATTTTTGGTCATTCTGAACATTGCAAGCAATAAGTTTACCAGCCAATACCCTCATCAGTGCAAAGTACTGTAGGAGGTGGTCACTGCTCCTCTCCTCGTGCCATACCTCCACAACTACACTCAGATGCAACAAAGCTGTCTGCTGAAACGCTGCTACTAAGGCGCTTTGCATTTTGTGAGGTCCCGAGCTTGGGGAAATCGCTGCTTCATCACATACGGAATAGGCTAGAGATGCTAGTCCACAGGGTAGGCTGTAAGGCACCTTTCTCCTCCCAGGTCCTCAGAGGACAGGAGCAAGTGATTACAAAGCTGAAAGTCAGGAGACCAGACAGATGCCCTTAAAACATGATCTACACTGACAGATAGGCCTATGCAAAAGAAAGATAATGTAATACATCACAGGTTTCCCAGACAGGGATATTAAACAGTGGTTTGTTTGAAGGTGGTGTTCGGTATTTCTTAATGTTTTCTTAACTAAATTAACCCAAATTAGACCTTAGCTAGGATCCTAGAGGCTTTATTTATTTAAAGATCCTAAAAAGGGGATTATTAATGGTCCAAATTTTTTACTCAAAGCAACTTCCAGCTATGTGAAATTTCTCTAAAAGAAAACTTAGGACAAACTTCCATGGTGCTTTGGAACTAGATAAAATCCATGCCCTCTCTCTACAGTTCAGTAAATAATGTAGCTTTGGCTGAAATTGTGCCTTATTTTGCCTCTTTCTGTATTTCTAGACAAAACTATTCTCTTTACTCCATTTTTTTCTGACCACTGCCAAAATGGGTAATTTTGTTTTAGTCTCTTGTTTTGAGAGCAAGCGGCCACTGTCACAAGAAGAGCTGACATACTAGCCCACCCTCCTTTAACTTTGGGCATGTCACTGAATACAGCATTTAAATCGATACATCAAAATGTGCCGAGAAGAGGAAAGAGAAGACAGGCGTGGGGAAAACAAATACAAGCAGCTCACTTCCGTTGCAGAATGTCAGACGAGCAGACAAGAGTCGTGCATCACCCAAGGAGCAGGGATAGCTGTGCATGGGTGAGCGTACGGGAACACAGCACACTTCGGTGAACATCTGGGCCAGGATGCTAAGGAATGGGACAGGGTCATAGCAGAATTCGTCAGAGGGGAACTGAGGTGATTTCAACGGGCAAGTCTGATGAGTTGCTATGAACATTCAGAATACACCTGCTCTCTTACAGCGCACTAGATGAGACACGTTACTCCTCTCTCACCCCCATCCCTCTGAGCCCAAGGAGGTTTACCAATATTTGGATGCTTTAGAAGTCGGCAGATTCGAGCTTCACGTTCCAGTTTCTGGTGATCTGAAAGAGAATAAGAAACAAGGCGTTAAGTACCACAACTCTGAACTAAGCTCTTGTTCATATTAAATGGATAAAGGAACACTGTGACCCAGCAGACATCGGGCTGGGAACTGCTGGAACGCGACTGTCTCCCAGCCGTTTCGGGCGAGGACTATGTGGCCAGGCTGCAGGAGGACCTCCGCTCCCGCCACAGAGCTAGCACTAAACTGATATTCCCTCCTTGGATTCAAAGTCAGTAGCAGCCGAGTCAAAGACACCGCTCTTCTGTCAGCCTCACGAATATGCAAAGGCACTTCCAGTGACATCCCTTCAGAGACCTACCCTCTTCTCCAAGGCTGGAGAGAAGGAGGAAAAGTCTCTGAAGAAATAGCCCATACAATGGGAAAAGAACTGCTTCCACTCCAGAGAAACACGGGGAAAGAAGGGCAATAGGAGGGAGAAATACAGAGCTCCTGCTAGTGCACAGCCATCACATGAAGTAGGGAACTCTGCCAGCTCCAGTGAACTGTAAAGGTAACCATACTTCAGTACCCATGGACGAACTCACTGGTGAAGGGCTGACCGAGCACTTCGAGATCTCCAGGCGAGAAGTTCTGCCCAAATGCTAAGTATGCGTATTTCGGCCCAAAGGCAACATCAGTTCAAGCACAACTGTCATCTGGATTAAATAATAAAGTATCAAGGAGAGTAAAAAATGGTTTCTCCTCCTTAGAAACGCAATGTGAGTGGGTGCAAGGAAAGGAGAGGGAGCTCGAGCAACTCTGCCCATCTCAGGCAAGAAGCAGGGGGCCTTTTAGCCACTGAGGTTCAGACAGGAGATGTTTCACTACAGCAGTGGCTGAGTCCTGAACTTGCACTATAAAGCCTCCATCCTCTCAAGCGAGATGCTCGCATTGGACAAGCACAGATTCACTGAAAGAATCCAAGGGAGGCAAATCTCTTAGGCAGCCCTGGCAGCTGCTCAACTCTGGACTTTTGGGGATGCAGATGCCTATAAAGAGGTACGAAGCAAGGACTGCCCTTCCTCCCCAGTCCAGCCAAAGGAACATAGCAAGGGGAAGCAGCAGTCCTTGCCTGCTCTTAACATTTCTTCTGTAGCAGATCTTCAGCAAGCAGACTTGAAAATACACCTTCTCTGCATCCCCTGACACACAAGTCTTCTCCACAGGAGTCAGCAGGACCCTTGGCTGGTTCGGCTACTCAGCAGATCACTGGCAGGAATGCAGCATCCTCTGATTTACAGGACACCCACTGGAGACCCGCTTCAACAAAGCCACACTGCCCGAGCAGTCTGTGCAACTCCACGGTCTCTGCACGGTCTTCCTTCCCCTTTGTAAAGGAAGGCTTTGGGCAACTCTTCTCTGCCCCATGAGCAGAAGACAGAGACCCCGCTAGATCTCAGCTCAGAATACTTTTCTCTCCCAGGCTGGGAATAGCAGCTTACAGCACTGCAGGATTTCTGTCTTCTTTCCCACTGCTGAGCTGTAGAAAATGTCCCAATTAATATTTTATAGGGCTGGGATGTGCTTACATCCTCATCTGCTACTGTTCAGGGATGCGGGAAGGTAAATTACTCCTTTCATCTCTCCTTCCTTCTCAATCCTGGAAATTGTTGTTGTTGTTGCATATATTTTACAGTTCTGTGCCAGAACCACTCTCCAATAAAGTAGCAAGCAGCAAGAAAGCCTGGAGAGCTTCCATGCTCCCGAGGCCTTGGTGCAGTGCAAGCGCTTTCTCACCTGCATTGCTGGGGAGGGGCAGGGGTGCTTTGGCTTCCCTTTTGGCAGCAGCTCTCACAAACGAAGTTTTGCAAAACACAGTGGCAAGGAAATGGACTGTGCTGCATACTCTGCACATGGGCCAGATTCTCACAGCAGGACAACAGTTTAGGATAAACTATCCACAGCCCACTTGCACGCCTGGGTCTTGCAAATTCCCCACTTATCCTCCCAGCTCTACTTGGAACTCCTACAGAAGGGGATCCTTCATCCACCCGGATCATGTTGCCCTCGTGCACAGTTACACTTGCTGAGAATCTGTTCCCAAGTACAAGGACATGGGGAAGCAGACAGCAAAAACAGCTGAGCAAAGGGGGAAGAAGAGGTAAGAGCTCACCACGTGCTACTCGGCCACCGAGTCCCGAGAGCCAAGACAGACAGCTGATAGGAGCACGGCTCAAACAAAATGACATAACCATCAAAATGCCACGGGAGATGTAAATCAAGAGCAATTGCTCCCCTGAAATCCTACACCACCGTGCAGAGGGAGGGGAGCGGGCAGGGCAGCCAGTGATCATGGGCAGCAGCCACACCAGAACTTGTGACAAGAGGTCATCACCCCACGCCCCGTCCCTGCAGCACCACACAGCCTGGCCAGGGACCAGAGGAGGAGTATGGCGCTCCAGTCACAAGGTACAGGAAACTATTTCTGGTCAGGGGGAAAGCATACCACACTCTCCTGTCGCCAAGGCAACAAAACAGGCAAACTCAAGCACAACTTGCAGAGAGCAAGCACACTCCAGCCCCGGGAGCACCAGCCAGCCGCCGCAACTGAGAGCAGCGAAAGGTCAGGCTGGGAGGGTGTCCTGCATCGGGTCCTGGAGGATCACCTGTCCCATTATAGGCAGCACCAGAACAGAGCCCAGCCTGTGACTTGAAAAGGGTCCCCCGCCCCATCCCCAAAGACAGCCCCTTTTTAAATCTTTCTCCATCACCCGGTGGCCTTCGCACAGTGCAGGGACTTGACTCCCGATCCAGGGATCAGTGGCAGAGTCGATTTGGTACTTGCGGGGAACAACCCAGTACCTAAATGCATAAGGAATAAACATGGAGCTGCAATTTTTCTACCTTTCCCTGGTCTAACAATGGTTATTCACAGAAGGAGATAGAAAAAACAAAATCCTGTGAGTCCAGGAGAGCTGTCAAAGGCTGGGCTTTAACACATCTCTTATATGGGGTCCCAGAGAACCTTAAAAATGCAAAGTATCCTTAACTGTATTAGAATAATGATGAAAAGATGACATGAGTTCAGACCCCTGCCCTACCAAGAGCTTGTGGAGCAAATCATTTCTCCTCCCTCTGCCCAAAAGATCAAACTTACTTCTGCAAACCATTTGTGGAGTGAAGGTGTTTATTCTTAACACACCGTGGAAGTAAACCTCATAGCTAACAGAAACACAGCAACACATCCAACCTACCTTGCAGGATCCCAGGCCTGGGATATTATGTCTATTTCCCACCTTTCACAAACCATGAATTTCAACCAGCGATTTCCATAACTTGCCTAAAACACAGCATATCCTTTAGAAAACACAAGGGTTCACATTCAAGACTTCAAGTGATAAATAAAGCATACACCCACAGAAGTTACTCCAAATGTTAGTTATCCTTCCTGTTAAAATTTAGCACTGCTGTTCCAAGTCTGAATTCATCTACCTCCTGCTTCCAAATATTGGATTTCATTAAGCTCTTTTCCTGCTACGTTACAGAGCTGTCTAGCCCTGAACAATAGCTGATGCTTAAAACTTAAGTACAGGATATTACAAACACTCATCTAATATTCATTTACTGTTTTCCAGCCAAAAAAAAAAAAAAAAAAAAGAGAACCTTGCTATTTGGACAATCCTTCTATCTACAGTCTGAAGCAATGAGTATCTACACAGACAGAAAAGTGCAGTCTACATAGCTCTTTTGTAACAAAATTTAAGATGTAAATGCTTAAGGAGACGGTGCTTAAAAACAGCAGGAGAAAACTTTCTCATTTTTGAGACACAAACTGAGGCATGAATATCAATTTCTCTTTAGTAGTGCTTTACATGATATGATTTCTGCATCTTGGTTCAGCATGTGAGACTACATTTAACCCATTAACATTATTGCCCTGCAAATGCTGCACTAAGTGTCATTCTAGTAACGTTAGTACTGTTTATTCCGAGTATACCTGATAAGAAACTGCCTATTCAGAGAACTGGGATTTCTTTGGGTTAGGTTTTGATTTGTCTAGGGATTTACTTTAATAGAAAACAAGAGCGATTGCGCTAGCGTCATTTGTGAGAGGTAAGGACCTGCAAAAACAAAACGGCTTCATTTCGTACAAACATGCAGCCCATTCACTGGGACGGGGCTGCTCGAGCACAATGGATGGACAGACGTGGCCGAGCAATCAGTAATGTCACAGCTGTAAGGATCTCTAACTGAGCAGGTTAAAGCAAAACCAACCCTGCCTGAGTACAGAAGACAACAAACCAAGACCAAATGCAAACCAAACCTAAATGCATCAAACTTCAGCAGATAAACAGGATAACGTGATGTAAAAGAAAGGTGTACCCAACAGAAATACAAAACAAAATGCAGAGCGCTTTACTTCATGAAAACCTGGCAATCTCCAGCAAGGTGGGGAATACGACTGGTTTTATACTGATGCACGTTTCTTACTCTTTCATACGAAAATCCTTTCATTGCCTGACCACTTCAGTCTGTTACCCCAAAGTTGCAGTGACAGAGATGGATGAATAACTCAAGACCCAACTTCTCGGCTCCATTCTTCTCCAGGGAATCACCTCCATGCATGTAGTGGCTAGAGTAGAAAACTGGGCTGCTTTGCAGGAGATTTTCCCTCAACAGGTCTTTCTCCTCCAAGGATACCCAAGGCCTGGAGAAGGACCTTTTCAGACATGCACAGGGCACAGGACATCTACAAATCCCAGCAGTCTAGAGCTGTCAAGTGAGAACATTTACATAACAAGAAAAAAAAAAGATGAAGAAAAAGGTCACTGTGCCTAAATCAGCCTGTTTGGAAGCTGTGCTGAGAAGGGGCTGCCAGAGGAGCACAGGGAGACCTGTCTGTGTGGAGCTGAGGTACACTTGCAAGGGGCAGAGCCTGCAGAAAGACACCTGCAACAAACCCAAAAAAGAGCTCAGTCCCAAGCAAGTGGGGTGAGGGCTGAACTTGAGCCGGGAAGCAAGAGAAGATGGTTAGGTGTCAGGTGCCGACACTGCTACCCTGCCCAAGCAGCACAGCACGAAACCCTCCCGGCTTCAGACATAGCTATGATGCCCTGACTGACTCCCGCTCCCAAGAGATGCGGCGAGGGGTTTTGTTTCAGCTGCAGGCAGCTGCCGTGCAAACACGCCTCCAGCCAGAGGAAGAAGACAGCATTGAAAACTAATTGAAAGAGTGGACAAAACGGTTATTAAAATAAATCAAACCAAGACTTATCAGTGAAAGTGATTAATTTCACACCTACCAGAAAACAAGGTGGAAAAAGGTAGTTCTACCATACTTTCTTCAACAAGCACTAGAAACAGCACCATTTCGGAACAGTTCTACGTGCAAAGGCACACACCCACTGCAGCATTTGCTGGCTCGCTTTACCAAACTGCAGCTATACCCAGGTCCTGTGGCTAAACCTCACTCTTTATTTAGTACACCTGCCTTAACTAAAAAACAAAACGGGGTGGGGGCAACTTTTAGCAGCCCGAACATTTAGCTGCCCCAATGGGAAGGCAGATTCTTTCCTAAATACAGTAAAAAGAAGCAGCAACAAAACTAATGCTTAGTTGTGAATCATCTGTTTGATGAACTGTGTCATGAAGACAAGAAACCCCTGCTCCTCCCTTTATCGATACACAGTCTTCCTGCTCTCTGCCGGAATATACAACCCTGCCGCTCAATACTACAGCCCACCTGTCTTCATCCTGCACTAGGACCACGCTCTATCATTGCTGTTAAAGGAGGCTTGAAGCTATCATTCCTGTGGGAACACATTCTAGATTACATTTCTGAGAATGGGAAGAGTCCGGAAGAGGAATCAAACCCAAAGCAATAAATTCAGTTTGATTGCTGTCATCGTGCCAATTCCGGGAGACAGTCAATTGGTGCCAGCTGCTAAGATATCATTTGAGTTCCTTCAAGACAGAAATCGAATTTGCATCAAATACATTTTGTAGCATCAGACCAGTCTGAGCCTTCAGGTTCCTTCATGCTTTTGTTTGCTTGTTTAAGTTTAAACTTCCTCTCTGAGACATTCCCAGCAAAAGAGAGCTACCTCCCTCATACTACATTTCAAGCCGCAGACTTCCCCCCACATTCTCTTATTTGTCCAACAAGACTGTGCTACAGAACAGCCAAGACCTCTCAGCATTTGCAATAGGGTGGCACAGGACGGTATGCCATGCCACACCACCACTTCAAGCATGAATACCAGCAAGTCCTAGATTGCCACCATTTCACCTGCTGCAGAAGTTAGCAGAAACAAAGAGAAAATCATCCTAGGACTTAAGAATGACCAGAGGCCCCCATAGATTCAGTATATCCTTTCTGACAAGAGCTAACAGCAGATGCCTTAAGAAAAATATAAAGAAAACAAGCCTATAACAACACTTCCCAAACGCTCTCCCTCCCTACAGCTATTTCCAGCTCAGGACTTTGACGTTTCCATTTCAGTGTTTCTACATTGCCATTTCAAAGACCAGCCAAAATTAATAAACCCGTAACAGTACACTACCTCCACTGCAGGCGACATTTCTGAAAGCCAAAGTCTGTTTTCCAGCCTCCCAGTGCAGAATGACCCCCAGTGGCACTACGTCCTAAGTGCGAGGGCAGAGAGGCACCCACCCATCCCCTACCAGCACCACCAGCATCCCTGCTGCAGCGACGGCACAGGAGTCACAAAGTCACCAACGGGAAGACATGGCTGGAGTGAGCAAGTGAAGATGAAACAGCAGAGCCTCGCTTTTCTCACCCAGTGAAAGCTAGAGAAGCAAGGCAGTGGTGAAATCCTCATTACCTGCCTTCAGCTACTGACAAAGGAGGCGGTTCAAGTGCCAATAAGACACAATAAACAAATACAAGACTTCTTTCAAGAAACGCTGGCAGACGTACTTTCTGACAAAGCCTTTCCTCTAGCAAAACCACTAATATTATTACCTTGTAACAGCCTTTCCCACACTCTCACAACCTCCCAGAAACAAACAACTCCACATGTAAAAGTGTAAAACTACCCCTAAAGGTACATACATACACGGATCTGAAAGACAGCCAGAAAGCCCACGCAGTCGGTAACAAGCTGCGTTTCCACACACTAGTATCTGTGAACCCCTTGGTATTACTGTACTGGAAAAACAAACCAAACAAAACAAAAGGAACAAACTACACAAACTTAGAAGAGAGTTTCCACCTTTTTGTTCAAGTGATGCAGAAATCAGACTATCAACACCACAGATTAGAAGTCAAGATTGTTTAAGTAAATGTATTTGTATCTCTGACACGCACCCTGAAGAGTGGGCAGTTCTCTTTTCCAGTATTTCACTACCTTGTACTTACTTAGCAGAGATAATCTAACTGAAGGCAGATATGAACACGTGTACCACAGCAGCAAATGGAAAGAAGGTACCAGAAGTACCCAGAAGAGATGGATCTTTTAAAAAGAGTCACAGGTGCACCTTTGCCATTGCAGTTTCTATACTCCCTGTCATTCAAAGCTGCCCCTTTTTTTTTTTCTTCCAGATGCATTTTTTTTTTTCAGTTTATCAGCAAACAACTTGTCTTTGGGTTATCCAGCAGGTGGACCTGGAAAGGGAAGGAGAATTCCTGTCCTCTTGCTTTCAGCAGGAATGCGTACCCTGAGTATTACCTATTGTACACATTATAGAGCAAAAGAAAAGCAGCCTGATGTGCACATGAAGAGAGCTTGGGCTCTCACAGAAACCAGCAACTTTCCAGGAACTTCAAGAGTCAAAGGAGGTCAAATTACTGAATCAGCACACGCTCACAGCCACAGGTGAGAGTCATCTCGGTCAAAATTAACAATGTGAACACTTGGGGGTTAAGCGTGCTCAAGCCTGACATGCCATTCCTTGCCTACAAAGGCACAGATAAAGCCAGACCGGGTGTGTTCTCTCTCTCAGAGAGAACTCCCACCATCCAGCTTCAGTTCTTGTCTACAGCAGATCCCAGGGTTTGACCGAAGCCAGCACCGCAAAGCAACACAAAATCAGAGTGCTTGTGCATGCACCAGTATATAGAAAGGGAAGGAGCATGCAACCCCAGCCATCCACTGTAGGCATAGTCCTTGGCTTCACATTTGAGATCAACTCAGCATCTGGGCAAGGGACCTCCTTCCCAGTTTGCTACTGCATTCAGAGCAGGATTTTGTAAACCCCTTGGCGAGACATCCCTCCACAGCATCCTCTGCCCCATCCCCACCTAACCCATCCTTCCCCACAAGCCCCTGCTCTTCAGGCTGTTTCAAAGGCTGTTCTGAGTCTTATTCAGCCAAAAGCATTGGGCCAAGCAGAGCCCAGTGGATTCAGCCTGAAGCCTCAGTGTCAGTGCAGCTACTGAAAAATGAGCCAGCAGCATGACTGCATTAGGAGGGTGGAGGTGGAGGATATCTGCCTACAGAACAACTGATACAGGCCAAAGTACCCTTCAGGCCCCGGTCAGAGCCTTCAGTAAGCTCTGACATGATGCACACGCCAACCCTCACGTACAAGCCCTGCTTCTGGTCCACATCTCCTCTCAAGGCACACCAGTTCCTCTTGCTGTCAAGTGTCTCCTCGTCTCCCTGGTCATTGTTCCCATGTTGCCAGTGGGATATACAAGGCCTGTGCCAACTCTGCTTCATTCTGTGTTTGCTTTTCCCATCAACTAGTTACTTTAGTTACTAAAAACCAATGAAGAATTTCCAAGAGCCTCTGATCTGAATTTCATTCTCCTCTTTTTTCCTGCTAGCCATCAGCTTATTTCATGCCACCACAATGGACGCAAGTCACAGAGGGAACATCCCTTCCAGGTTTGGTGGTGAACAGGTCGGAGGGTAATGCTTCACCACTGCGGTTACCTGACAAACTGTGTGCTGGCTTAACACCTACAGCCACAGAAGTCAATACCTACAGTCTGCTGCACTAATTAAGAATTCTACCAAGTGACCATTAAAACTACCCACCAATTCACCAACTCCACCTGCTCCATTGGCCACTGCAAAGAGTGCCATTTCTTGCTTCTACAAGACTTCTTCCTTGCTCAGGGTGGGATGAAACAGAAGGAAAGCTGGCACTGCAGTGGGAGGTACTGGGAACCATTCCTGCAGCAGTGCACCGTAGCTCCCCTCTGAAGCAATACATCCTCCAGCTGACAACAAGAACGCAGCCACCTTCCTCCTGACCCGAAGCAAAGGAGATCACCAACCACAAACACCGTCAGACAGAAGCACAGCAAAGGGTGGGAATTGTCTCATCTCGTTTTATCTGCTGTGGCCAGGAGGCCTTAACTGCACCCGCCACAGTCCTGACACAGGAAGAAGAGTGGTGTAACTGTGCTGCCCCTAAGAATGGTGCAACTGCTGAGATGTCCAGCCTGGCAGGGCATTTGCCTGAAGGCCCCCACCAGGTCTGCAGTGGGTGAAACGGCGTGTTTTAGCTCTCCTTGGGCATATTGGGTTAGTGTAATTTCAAAGCTTCAGAGAGCCTACATCCCAGAGGAAGGAAGAACTGTGGGATACAAACACAACTAGCAAAAAGAATGGTTTTCAAACCAGAAGATGCTGAGCTCCACAGCTTTGAGTAGCCAAACAACTTCCCCTTTCTTGTACCAAAACAGAGCAAAAATTAGTACAACCCTCTGTTGTGGTCGCTTCAGACCTCGTATCCTGTAAGAAGACCTTCAGTTGGGAGTACTTGTCTAGCCTAACTCTCAAAACAGCTCCCCATACCACCTGCACCCCACCCCTGCACCAGAGCCCTCTGCTTCCTTCCCCCTGCCCCACATGCAGCTCCCCCCACCTCCTTCCCCTGCTAGGGCTGCGGTTCAGCACGCTCCCCTCCAGTTTGCCTCCTGCAGTTCGCGCTTTCCTCTGCAGCCCCACATCCTGCAGCACGTGTTCCCCCAAGCCCATGTTCCGCAGCACCACGTCCCCCTGCTTCCTGAGACTCAGCAGGGAGACATTCCCCTTCCCTTCCCCGGCAGGGCACAGGGCAGCCCCACTCCAGGCCTCCCATCCCTGCTTTCCCATCTGCAATGGCACCATTTTTTTTTTAAACTGCATTTTACAAGTAAATCACGTGCTGAGCTGCTAGTTTGGGTGCAGAGCCAAGAAACACTCCAGTGCGTGGGGGAGGGGAGCTGATGTATTTGTTGTTTCGTGTGACCAGCTTACCAGCAACTTCACTGAGACCAAGAGCAGACTCTCCCCCGGCTCCCCTTCGTCACCACCAAGCCCTTCCCCCAGATGCTCTCGCAGCAGAGATGCGGAGCAAATGCACAACAGGAGAGCCTGGCATCTCATGTGACTACAGCCAACCTTGAAGTCGAAGAAGAGGTGAGACACCAGCCTTGCACCCCCGTGGTATTCTGAAGGCTTACGTGCAAGGAGCTGATCTTTCCTACAAACAGCGATGGGTTGTGGAAAACTGGTGGTGGGAAAAATTAAAAAATACAGCATTAAAGGTAGGACAGAGGGGAGGAGGGTGCTCTGCCGCTCCGCAGGTGTTGGGGTGATTCCTCCTACCCCGCTGGAAGCATGAGAGCCCCAAGAAATGGTGCAGTGCAAACAAGGTCTGACGTCCTGACATGGCAACTCGAGAGCCCACCCGCACCTCTGAGCACGAGGTCTGGGGCAGCGCTGCAGACCGCATGCTGTGCTCTCCCCGGCATGGAAAGGTGGAAGTTGTGGGTTAAGGGATTGAGAGGCAGGAGGCTGCAGTTACGGTACTAACTTCCACTCACACGTAACTGCATTTTTTTGGTTAGAAAGCTGGGGAGGGGGAAGTGTTTCGTGTCTAAGAGGCTGGCTATAGAAGGTCTGTTTAAATAAATAGCATCCCAACATGCTTCCACAGAGATTAAGGAGGAACAAGTGATTTTTTGAAATAAACATACAGTCTAAATTCTAGAGGGCTTCCACACACTGCTTGCAACGAGATGGGCAGGACAATATGCGCAGCAGTGTCCCTCAGCTCACACAGAGCTATGCAATAATGTATTTCTTAGGTGCCCGTTGCACAGCTCCCTTTAATTGTCCCCAAACCTGCAGACCACAAGCAGAGATTCTGGGAATATAGAAATTCTGGCAAATTTCTAGAAAACAGACACTGAAATGGGGAAAAGAAAAATTATGTCAGAAACCAAACAAAAGATCCCCATAGAAAAACAACTACTTCCATAGCATCTTTAATCAGAGAATCTCTGTGTCTAAAACTTAATATGCAGCCTGAACACCCCTGAAGCATGAGGATTTCCCCCCCCCCATCTTTAAAGAGATGGAGGAGAAAAGCAGAGGTACTGAAACCAGAGACCATGTCAGTGACAAATCTTTGAAGAAACTCAGATCTTTGTAATTTAAGCCTCTCACTAGCACGTTTTTCATCCTTCTGCAGAAAGATAAATCAAGATAGGAACAATGCAGTTCAAACCTAATGGATTTTGAGTGTCTGAAAGCAAAAACTGACAGGGGCAGCATTAGCATTGCTGCGATACATCATATCTCACTCTGGGAAGCATGAAATCCTACCTCAATGCCATACTAGGATGTAATAGATTTTTATTATAAGGTCCAATGCTCATAAGTGGAAAAAAAATTAAAACTTTTTAAAAAACACTTTCAGCCTGTTAGGGTGGAACTGCCACCCGACAAAGCCTGCACTGCGCTTGACAAGAGTGCAGCCTGCAAACAGCTTCTTTCATGTGGAAGCTCCAGATCTGGCCTGTCTGGTGAGCACAGCAGCTTGAAAGTAGTCACCCTGCCCCATCACAATGCCTGCTTTCAGACTTCCCGCGAAAGGGGCACTTGACTTGCATCTTTTCCAAAAAAGCAGCTGTTATGCCACAGTTTTGATTTATTCTCTGGCTAAGTTTGTTTCTTGTTTTGATGAATGTTTAATACTCCTGGCGAGATCAGTTTAGACCTTGTTTGCCTGGGGGCATTTAATGCTACTACATTACCATATTACTGATTCCAAGGCCATCTACAGCTTTTTCCCCCCACATACAAGTCTTTTACTATTGTTTCAATCTAAATTATCCGGTGCATTTTGGCATTGAATTCCACAGCACCATATCAAGATGACAGAGTTACTGAATCTCAAGAGATGGCCGGATTCACTGATTAGCAGAAAATGTACCCAGAACAGCCATCCTCAGTGATTAAGTCCACCCCATATACTGACTGACAAAGAACGACTGGGGACAAGGGATAGGAACTGCAGCTCTCAGGTATCTCAATGCACGCAGATCTGCAAATTGCTGCCTATCCCAAGCAAAAAATTATAGGGGAAAGGGAGGTGTGTCAGAAGGAGAAAGAAGATGCATTGAAACAGTTATTAAAGCACTAACACCGGTATCTACAAAGCAACTTTCTCTGTCGAGATTGGGATTTAATGGGGTGGCAGTTAAGTCAAGCCAACATGTCTTAAGACTAAACCCTCCTTTTTCTACAGAACACACAAATGAGGAACAGTGGCAGAGAAAGCTTCTGCCACACTACCCACCAGACAGCTCTGACCTAGAAGGAGCACTTCCACCCTGCAAACATTTCTTTGACCCACACAAGCTGAATTTAAAAAAAAAAAAAAGCCACCATTCCCAGCAGACAGCATGGTAAAAAAATAAGTCTCCTTATGCTTCCTTTTTTGCCATCTCTACCTGGACAGCTGGTCCAGCCAGATGAGACTCGGGACCCAGCTCATCGTGTCACCAGAACTGCTATCTCCATTTCAAGGTGAATGCTAGCAAAAGTGATCCCTGCCTCTTCCTCAGCCTCTCTCCTCCTCTTCAGTTCTTCTGTCGAGCAGCATAGTCCTTCAGCACAGCAGGCAGAGGACAACCACAGATGTCTGAATACAGCATACTGTGAAGAAAGCACTGCAGCCCCAGCACAGAAATACACAGCTCACACAGCTCACCTGAAAGCTGAGGAACATGGGAAAACCAAAGTACAGCCCTTTACCTACCAAAAACAAACCAAAACTAAACTAATCTATGCTGTAGTACCAGTCTCTGCAGCAAAAAGAGGTTCCCAGGTCCCATGACCCAGCAGGGGAGGGGGGCCACGGCAGGGCAGGCAGCACTGTTCAGGGCTTAGGGACAGCGAGTCACCCAAGCTGCTTATATCCGACACAGCCAGGATCTGAAGTGACAGCAGCCAGCGGGCAGCAGGGCCTAGAAAGTGTGTGCTGCAGGCCCTAGTATATGCAAGCATAAAATGTGCTTCTAAAAGAAAAACATTAACAGCACTTGTAGCCAGGAACACAGATGGGAGACAAAGATGACTAAAGAAGTGTCCAGAGGGAAGCCAAAGCCACAAGAAAAAGTATGGAGCATGGGAAGGACAGAGTACCCACCAAAAAGAGCAGCACAAGGAAAAATGGGATCACATGAAAAGAGAAAGCCCAGCTCAGAGATGAGACTTGTTAGCCCTGGTGAAAGGGAGCGAAGGACAGCACGGTGGCTGCCCAGGGCAGGCTGTTCTCCCTCATGGGCCATAACCCTCTGCAGCAGCCTGGAGCATGACTGATCATGTCACCCACAGTTCAACAGAAAGTAAGCCTGGTAACCCAATGAGCTTATCAACTGTTGTGATCATGAAGTAATCAGTTTTCTGTTTTACAATTACTTAAAGAACTTTCTGTACTTCATTGTCCACACATTCCTTCTTCTACCATGCCATGAAATGTGTTTCTCTGTTCAGCTGGAGCAAAGCCACCACAGCTGAGGTGGCACCCAGGGAGGGCATTCAGCCTAGCAACATCAGCCACCATCCAGAACAGCAACCACGCTGCTGGCTGATCAGCTTAGGAAGTTTCTGCCTCCGGCCCATCTGCTTGTTCTCACCTCCTCAGCTGAGTCAAGTGCCAGATTAGCTGTTTGGGTGGCAGCCCTATGAGCAGGGAAGGAGAAGACAGGCAGAAAAGGCAATTTTCTCTGAAGCCACGTTGAGCTTCCAAGGCAGTTGATAAAATTAACAACCTTAACAGAAACTGCCCACTGCGAACAGCAACCAAATAAAGCTGCGAGTTCCCAAATGGCTGATGACCAAGCCACAGCTGTGACGGGGGGGAGGAGAGGGGGAGAGCATGCATGAATCCTTGAGTGAGTCACTCGCTCCCTGCATCCCTGCTGGCCTAGATAAATGCTGCTGCCAGTCGATGATGGGTGCCGCAAACCGACTCTTAAGCCCACAGCATCCCTGCTGCTCATCGACTGGCGGGCACAGAGCCTGCGCTGAGCAATGCAATCTCTGGGCATGTGTGCAAGCAGGAGAGGTAGTCACAATGGCCATCAGGTCTCCAAGGTTCCTGTACGGCTCTGATAGACTTTTGTATCTCCTCTTGTCCTTGCTTCTGTCTTCAGCAGTCCCTCCTCAAGGGCTGGGATCTCAGGCAGGTGAGGATGCAATATAAAGCTCCCCCTTTTAGATGAGAAAAAGATTGAAAAAAAGAAAGTGAAAACAAATAGGTAATAAAATAAAAGTAGCGATGAAGACACTGTGGAGGAAGTTGCTCCTTGTCCCTGCACTGGCATTGGTTTGTTTACAGTGCTGGCTGCTCACTTGTACCATCTGAGCAACAGGTTCTGATGGATCACATCAGGACTGCCTTACCTCAACGCTGAGGTTCAGGAAGATGGCAGCAGTAAGGCTAAGTACCCAAAGCACAAAATGCATTGGAATTAAGAGCGAATCATATCAAGTCTAAATAGCGTGTGTAACGCCTCCCCTGTAATGCGCCACGGACAGGGAACTGGTTTAAAACCAACACTGCAGCTAGTTAGATGTCTACAACACAAAAGAAAGCCTCAAGTGCTGTAATACTGAGGCACCACAGCTGCAAATCCTGCAGTAAAGTCATTCAGTGTTTTAAGAATGGAGGGCTTTAAGTCAGTCCTGTAATGCCTAATGCAATCCCTACGGGAGAGCTATCCTCACCCATTGAGTATGTGACAGATTTCTTTCCCCCACTTTGATAAGTATACAAACACACCAGAAGGAATGGGGAGCGAAAAGGAAAAGAACCTTGAAGGACAGAGAGTGCTTCCATTTTCTGCTTCTGCAACACTGGCATACACGCTGGATGCTGAGGCTTTCAGCAACAGAAGCTGGCTAGCTGATAGCCACAGCAAGAAGAAAGGGTCAGGCCACAAACTCGAAGTTTCAGGCTAATGATGTGAAATTTTGCAATTTGTAAATTTCATCTTCCATGTCACACAGCTCTGGTAACTTCCCCCACGACTCTTGGTTGTGAAATGACAAAACACACAGAACCCTGAGTGAAACATGGTTATTCTCACAGCTGTAATTGCCTAGGATAGCACTGGCTTCTCCTCCAAACCGTTTATCGTAAGTAATTCAGGGAACGCAAAGAAAAGAACAGCTTCTCCTTTGTCTAATCCATCTATTCCTCTGGCCTGAACACATATCTTACAGTGGTTTTCCCACTCCCTATGACAAAAAAACCTGCAAAGCTTCCTCGTCTGTAACTTTTAAGACATGAGATGGAAGGATTACAATGTTGTCACACATGGTTAAAAGCAGGGAACATGCACAGAAGAGGGAGCAGCACAAGCCACAAAATAAGATGCTGCACAGGGCATCTGCCTCAGCCAAGGGCATGGTAACGGTAAATCCTACCAAGTATACATACATGCAATAGCTTCATAAAGCGTCACCGATATAACTAAATATCGAGGAAAAGTCAACAGATTTAACTGCTTGTGCAGCCTTTCTACAGCCCCCTAGACAGGCAGGATTGTCTGAATGTTTCCCGAAGGAAACAGCAGCCAAAACAAGCATATCTGAACTCATTTACCGCAATACTAACAAGTGCAGAGGAAAGAGATGATCATTTCTGCAGCCTTCAGACCAATACAGCTCACACTGAGGAACGGAGCAATAGAATGGAGACGACAGAATGGTCAAGACACGAAGCGCTGCCTACCCCACCCTGAGACAGGCAAAGCAAATTGACTGTGCTAGTCACAAGAGCACTCTGATCAGTCTCCAGCTGGGTACTCCAGTCCCCTGGTTCTCCTGAAGCACCCGATGCCGCTACCCCTTCCAAGCATCCGCGCGGCTAGCAATACCCACGTGCCAAACACCAGGCCAGCCCAAGACTTGATGTGCTCATGAGGCCTCCGAAGCCTCCTGAAAATGCAAAGATGCCCTGCCTTAAAAAGGCCTGTCTCCCACCCAGCTCTGGCAAAGGTATCCTAAAACACAGCAAATCCCTGCTGTAAAAGAAAGTGGTCCAGAGACTAAACGAACTACGGAGGGGCAGGGGAAAGCAGCTTCCCATTCTACTGCACTCCAAAATATCACATAGAAACACAGCAATGGACAAATCAACCAGTGGACTTGGGAGACCTGGGAAGACTTTCTTTATTTCCTTCTATCGGTCGACTGGTCCCTCCAATACCGCCCCAGCGTAATCTCTGCTTAACTCCCCTGAGCATCTGGCTCCTGAGCACAGAACATACGTCACGTGCCCCAGTGTTTATACATCTGTGCTAGAGGCAGATTTGTATCAACTGGCTCGGGTCCTGCTTGTGCAATCGATCACTCTTTGTCATATTTGAAAGTGGCATTTCTTTAGCCAAATTCTGGCACCTGGGGCAGGAGATTACTCACCAAGCTGTCAGGGAGCCCAAGAACTCAGAGATAAAAGGTCTCTGGGAGGAGGAAGTCACTAGGGTTGTTGAGCCTGTGTGGCGACAGAGCAAGGGTCAATGTTCTTCAGAGAAAGAAACACTTTTAGGAGGAACAGCTTGATGCTATTCTGCTCCCAGCAATTATGCTAGGTTTTAAACAGCAAATGTTTCCTTTTAGTGACTAGAGTTTGATTTAATGTCCAGTTCCAGCACAGATTTCTTGCTCTTGAAGTCCAAGTTTCCCTCTTACACTCCTCCCATCTCACCATACTTGTGGACTTCTTCCTTACTTCACATTATGACTAATGGATTTGTGCTCTTAAATAAAACATTTTTTCATTTTGAAACAACAAACTGAAAGGGCCTACAGAAGAAAATGCCTAGTTTGGCTCTTTATAGTAAAGTCAGCAAGTAACTTGATCTAAATCTTAATTCAGAAGGTACCCGAAAGACAGCTGAGGGTCACGGCTGATGACCTGTGCAAGTCAGGCAGACACATGGCACTTGGCTATCTGCACTTCTGCAAGCACCCAGGAGACCTGCAAGTGCAAGTGCAGGCAAAAGCAAGCAGCCACCCTGCCCCAGGAGCAGCAGCTAAGGCCAGCTATAAGCTGGATATAAAGGGGGGGAGGGGAAAGGCTGCAATGAAGACCTGGTGTCACACCAGGACAGGCAGGGAGAACAACTGAAGGGAACAGGTCATGCTCTGGCTGGGGGGAAGGGAAGGATGGGAGCTGCAGGGAAACAGAGAGAACACGAGGTACCTTCCTGCCAGACAAAGGACAAATGAAAAAAATTTTAAAAGTAAAAAAGACAATTTCTTGAAAATTCTGTTTTGTAACAGTGCAGCAGCACACAAACTACTGCTCTATCAGCTACAGAAATGCCAGGTGAATGCGACAGAGGCTGGTTTGCACAGAGAGGCAAGGAGGGAGATACACTTGATGGCATCCTCCAAAGAGGACACATGGTCTCACCAAGTACTGCTCTCCTTTGCTCCCTCCAGGAGGTTCACAAGGCAGGGCTGGAATGACAGGATTTGATGGCAGCAAGACACCCTTGCCAGTCCTTGTTGCCTTTAAAATAGCAACATATCTGAGGTGCAAAGCAAACTGACCGAACTTACAAGCAGTTTTCTAGATTTCTTTTCAGAAAAGGTCAATGTGACAAGCTCAGACAGGCTCTTACGGAATCTGATTGCCAAATCCAAGACAGCACTCAAGAGCATTCTTGTTCAAGTCCCTTACGGATCCGTCTCCAATGATGAATAACCTTTGGGACCGTGGAAGCAATTCACAGAGCAAAGTTCAGAGAACTTCTATGTTCCAATTTTTCTATTTGATATAAAATTTCCATCTAAAACTAAGCTTTCAATTGAATTACAAGTCTTACTATTTAATAATGCACTTACCAAACCTATGAGTACTATCTCCATGCACATCTTGGTGAATATTGTTTCTTGTTCTTTTGGGTAGCTTTTTAGTGTACTGTGCATATCTGCAAGGGCCAGACAGCATGGTACTAGAACAATAAGCTTTCTTCACGAGCTTTTAGCAAGCCCACAAGCGTCCTAGCCTGCAGGCTGGAAGCTGCCTGTTGGTAGAATGCCAGGGGAAGAACGGGATGCCCCTTCGCAAGGGCCAAACGCACTATCAGGAACAAGCGTCTGAGCACGGTCCCAACGTACAGGACTAGCGGCACGCTGTCAAAGCTGCTATCAAAAAGGTTAAAGCAAGGTTTGGTTCTCCTGCATTGTGGACATGACACAGGTTCCAGTACGAGAAACAAAGATCAGCTTATGGAACACAAGATCACTTCAGGAGCGTGCCGTGACCCGAACAAAAATGAATACACAAATTACCATCTGGGATTAAGCTTCGCATAAGGAAAAGGGGCAATAAACTGCCTTTTGTTAAAGTCCCGCACCCCCTGCTACACCACTGATAAGAGTGAAATAAAAGAAGGGGAAAGAGATCCCACCAGCAGCCTTGCTCTGAGCAACTGCTTTTATTTTAGCGAGACAGGAGGAGGGGGAAAAACCCAACCAACAAAACCCGCCTTCATTAGTCACTGATAGGATAAGTTGTATTTACAAAGAGCGCATTAGTCATCCACTGGTTTTGTTCCAGAGGGAGCAAAGGAGGGCTCGTCCTCCCAGCTTCCATGGGAGACAAGGCCTCCGTGCCCAAAAGCGCAGCCGCTTCATTCCTGAAAGCGCTGACGACGGCGCGAGGTCCCCGCACCCCTCCACCCAGGTGGCCGTCTGCCTGACAGACCCCGACTGGGAAACGCAGGTGGAACACAGGCCCTTCCGATGCGCGCTGGCCTGCACTGCCTCTCAGGGCTCGGTCTATTAAGCACACACCAGAACCGCACTCCCAGTGCTGGCAGGAGGAAGACGCAGGAAAATACTGAGGCTGCAGCTTCTCCAGTAGCTGTCACTGCTCACATGAAAGCTCATCCACAAAGGAAGGTAAGAGTGCAAGGCAAGCAATCCAGAGGCACTGCAAAGACAGCCGCTCCTCTTTTCCTCCCTGAAGTCGCAGCATGCTGCCGAAAGCCTAAAATACACAGAGGCTCTGCCCTTGCCAGGGCAGTCTGAAGAGTCTGGACTACAACGTGCTTCTGCGCAGCTTCTTTGCGTGCCCCGGCTCCCCGAGCACAGCTCACCCCCAGCAGTCGGCAGGCACCGTGTCGTCCCGCAGACCCCCTCCCCGCACGCTGGCTACGGCCATCGGGAAAGCCGCAGCAGGCGGGACCTGCCCATCGGTACGGAGGGAGCTCCGAGGAAGCGCAGTGGCTGTGCTTCTACCGGCACCTGCAGAGAGCTAAGGAGCTGGCGGGTCAGGCAGGCTGGGGAGTGCAAGACTTGTCACAGAACAAATATGCTGTCCCTTCAAAAGCTGAGCTGCTTTCAACTCTTCAAGGGCTTCTGAACTGTGGGGAATCTGCCTCCAGTTCACCTGAAAGATTCTGGGAAGTTCTCAAACACCCGAGAAGGCGGCTGCCAGCTTAGTGCATGCTTTACCTCTATAGTCCTACAAATCTACTTGTTCCTGTTAAAAAATAAAACAAAACCAAGCCTGTAGCCACACTCACGTTTGCCCCGCTAGCAGTGATTTTGCTGCCTCCTACCCCCCCCCGCCCAGCCACTCATTCATCTTCACACAAAACAGCAAAGGGATTACGCAGATGTTGCTTTGCTATCCTGACCTTCTTAACCGATGCCCACATGCCATCAGCGATGCTGTGCGTTCACCGTTCATCCATACGTCAGAGGCTAACTCCCTTCTGGCTGCAGCCTCATTCAGAAGCTGGGTGGTAATTCTCATCTCCTGCTACACAGCTTCACAGGAGCAGAGACAGGAACCACCACCCTCCCTGCACGAGCGGGAAGAGCACAACACTCGCATTGTAAACCACAACTGAAAAGAAGGACAACACAGGCAGCATACCCAGAGTTGTGTCCAGCTGAGGCGCACCAGGAACACTGGAAACTGCTCAGAGAGGAGATCCACAGCAGGGACAGCATCCACGGATGCGTGCCTCAGGAAGAGTATGGGGGAGAGGGAACCGCACCACGAGGGATGTGATTTCACTCTAGCGTCCAGCAGAAGCAGCAGCTCAAATGGAGATGAGGCTACTGCAAAGGAACCACAGAAGGTGGCTGAGCCATCTGTTTGCTGTTTTCTACTCCTGGGTGAAAGTCTGACTAATCCAGAAAGAGGCTGTACAAGTCCTGCAGAACAGGGCAGCAAGGATTTTTAGTCATGACATGACCACATTACGGACACAGAAAGTTGCATCCCATCCAGCAAAGATAAACTACCTTTGCTGACCAACACCCAGCTTCAGAGACCCTGAGAAGAGATGCTAAGGGCAGCATAGAATAAATCCATGGTGATGTCCAGAGCGAGGGAACAAACACCCTTATGATTCAGAACAAGAGCTCGATAGATCTACAGCTGGGGAATTCCCAGGTAAATAGGAGGAAAGACTCTTAAACTTGCTCAGCAAACTGGAGGAAGCATATAGCAGACACAAGACCAGGTTGCAGGGGAAGGTCTCTGGCAACGGCGAGAGGATAAATTCTGCATGGCCATCACTGCAATGAGGGCAGCCAGCACCGCTGGTGAGCCTTGTGTCAAGACCAAAGCACCAGCAAAATGCAGTTGTCAACACCTGTCCACTATCACCCAAAACACACAGGGAAGCAGCAGGTATCTGTTATTTTGATTCCAAGAATCAGACCAGAGACAGTCTTGGGCTCAGCCCTGCTGTCCCCGCAGTTGTCCTCTATCTTCTGCAACACTCCAGGCATCTGCCCTGGGGACCTGCAGCGCTGCTACACCCACAGGGCAGGCCAGAGTCACCTTCCCAAGAACAATTTGCTCTGAAGCTGGGTGGGGGTGTGGGGAGGAAATCAAGGCCTTTTTAAACCAAAATCCCCCAGATAAACCACAACTCAGCCTCTTGGACTTCCAAACCAACACAGCTAACAGCTCCCAGAGTTTTCCAGGGTGTGTAACTGGTTAGGAATACATCTGCCACAGCTGCATTTCCATTCCTTTGGCAGGAAAGGTGTGTGGAGGAGCAAAGCAAAGCATGCTGCAGCACACATGCTTTTCGGTCACTTTCCTAGCTTTAGATCCCTTTTCACATTTCAGAAGCTCTGAAAGTCACGGTAATTCCCCATGCGCACAATACTAACTTTCTCGACCTCTGGGGCATTAAAAACACCAGCATCCCTAACACACCACAGTTAGCACAGACGTAGGCTACCCAAACCCCAGGCTTTCCGCTGCTCTCTCCTCACTGCTCTGCCCTGAACAGACAGATGGATGGCTCTCGCCAGCACCTTCCATCCACTGCCTCCTCACCTCAACTAAGAGAGGGGACAGAAATCATCCTTCCCTAGGATCCAGTGATGATGCATCCAGCATGGTAGACAAGCTGTTGCCTATAAGGACTCAAGTGGTCACACAGGTTTTTCTCCTCCATAGGGTTAGGGGCTGGAGAAGTTCCAGGAGGCTGGGCTTTAATGAACAAGACCCTGTGCAAGGGGATACCATAAGCAGCTGTTCTCTGGGAAGCCAAAGACCTTCACTTTAGAAGTGCAGCAGCAGAGTGAGAGCTGGAGTAAAATTGAAGTGATAAGCAAACTGCATAACAATTTCCTCTGGAGCTGGCACTCACAAGCAGGAGACAGACACCCAGCTTCTGACACTGTTCCTGCTGGGCACCTTCTGTCCTTGCAAAAGAGCCTCAGAGCTTTATGGAAGTGTCTAGTCTGCAATCAAAGGTTTAATCACAGCGTGAATAGACATATCCATGTTAGCACTATATTCACTAGCAGGAGAAGTAATAGCGGGATTCATGGACTTTAATGCAAATTGTACAGGCCTGCTGGGGACCTACATATATGCCTAAGTTTCTAGCCCACACTGAAACCCATATCACTGAGACTTCAATGCTATTATCTCTGCACTGCTGAGAATAAAGTTAGCGAAGTATGTCCTTCATGCTGCAATCACACCTTTTGCTACACTGCCAGCAGAGAGACCAAGCGTTCAATTCATCAGCTTCAGATACTCAGTACCTGTATATAGTGGGCTAAGAGGAACAGAGAGAAAGAGGTAAAAAATACTGACACATGGTGCAAGATCTCTAATTGCACTTTGTTCGTCCGGTCCTGTGCATTTTCCCCACTCAAGCACTGAACAGATCCAGAGGCAGGATCTACAGTAGCAATAACAACAACAAAAACAACAATAATAATAAAAAGACATATCAAAAGGCAGAGACACATGAAGAACAGCTCCGGGAACTCACAGCACATGTGGGTGAAGTGATTACACTTCATATCTCACAACTCCACTGCCCACAGCCAATTCCATTTTCAGCGCAATAAGCAAGCAGCATCAAGTACCAATCTCTGGCTTGATGGGTGCAGAGATTTACAAATATGCACACAGTACTTCCCATGCTCTAGGTGTACCTGCTCGAGCAGGGGGGTGGACAAGGTGATCTCCAGAGGCCCCCTCCAACCCCTGCCATTCTGTGATTCTGTGATTATGGTGGTCTCTGAGCACAGCTACTGGCACCCACAGGTGCCCCACTCTCCCACACTAGCTCTGCATTTCAAAACTAGCGCTATAGACAACGAAACAAAAAGGAGCCAGCTTTGCAGAAGTTTTAGGGCCTCCAGAGAAGATCCACCTAAGTTCCATCACACACAGGACTAACTTGCTCCCACAGGGCTGGTCCCCTACCTCAGCACGCTGACAATACTACCTCCACAGTCAAAACTGTGGTGACTCCCTTCAGCTGCCTTTTTGTATCACATCACCCAGCAGATGGGACAACACTGGTACTTACTTTTTTCAGCTTATGCCTCAACTCCCCACATAAGCATGCTAGCCCAAGGTTGAGTTCACGTTCTCCCAGATCTGACAGTCTGAAATGTTTTCAAATTATACCAGAGAAGGGATTGCCAAGGAAAACAGGAGGCCTCAAACACCCAGGACTTCATCCTTTCCCCTCCAAATGGAAAAGAGGTTTTCAAAAATACTTTTCTGAATTTTGTAAAGATTGGGCCACCCTCAAAGGCACATGTGTGGGTACAAAAAACGAGGGCACAGAACTGAAAAAGGCTTTGGACCAGGAAGGTCAGAAGAACAACACTAACTACACCATAATCACCAGGACTGAACTCCATCTGAGTTAAGCATGTGCTTGTCGTATCACCAGCACACTGCCAGGAGCTCGGGAGTCCGAGCCTTACTCGGATGATGAGCTACGGCTGGCTACCTGAGGCCACTGAGCCAAGGAAACTGAGCTACCAGCTTTGGATGTTTGTTTTGGGACTTCTGGAGCAACAAGGTCCACAAGGGCTCAGGTGAAAGAAGAGCAAGTCCCCACCAGTTGATTGTCTTTCCTTCATTTCTCTTCCACAAGCAAAACCATCAAAATACGTAATTTTAAAAATAATCTACCCTGTTAACAGAAGGAAAGAGCAGCTGAATACACTCCTTTCTTCCCTTAAAATTCACATAGTGTAAATCTGTGAAAAAGACTCCCTGAAGTCAGAGACACATATACTAACAGAAAAAGCACAGAAAACAAGGAGCTGGAACCCTGAGATCTGCAAACTAATTCATTTTGCAGGATCAGAGGTAGCTGGGAAAGAGGGCATGAGAAGGAAGGGGCAGAAGAAAATACCCTATTCAGACTGCACCACCACCAGCCCACTGCTGGGCAAAGAAGCACTTGCCGGTACTCCCATATCCACTACCTTGCCATGTCATGAAAGGAAGCCTAAGAATGAATGCACAAACTGTTAAGAGTCCTACAATATAACTGAGAGACCAGTAACCTCGCCCAAGAATTCAACAGAATACTTGAACAGCTCACCAAAGGGGACAGACTTTCTCAACTGCTCCAGAAAGCTTATATAAAATAATCCTGCTAGTTTGTTTCAGGACTCTTCCCAAGGGAATGGAGGGAAAGGCGGTGTGGTGATAGGACCCGAGAAAAGAATGGATGTTCCCTAAAAAGCCCTGATGGCAAAGGTGCCGGGGTGGAGCGCAGCAGCCTGCCCAGCTTGCCTTCATCACAGACAACACACGCTGCCCCGCCGTACCCATGCGTATGGGGGACATTCCTCCCAGCTCCAGCACTTAGCAGTGAAAAGGTCTGAAGGACATCCCACCAGGGTACGGAGGGGACGCGTTCTGCCTGGTCGTCCAGGAAAAGCTGCATCTTGAGATGCACAAAGGCACGGAGGCAGCAGCTGAGAGGGAAGGCCTAGGGAGATTAACGTGCTTATCTCCTTGCTTAAGTCTCTTACCAGCCAATGGTTTCAGCCTGATGGCAGCAACAGGACTAAAAATAAGAACTCGGGCATTACCAGTAACTCACCATGTGGGCAATGACACTGCGAGGGATCACAGAGAAGCCCGCTCCCACTCCTGGAGCCTAGCTCTCAAATCATCTGAAGTGACTTCCCAAAGAGACGCGGGAGACCAACGTAGAGATCTCTCCATTCAAACAATGTTAGGACTGTGTGACATTCTCTTCCGTCGTGCAGTGGCTTTAAACAGATGATCAGAGCAGTCTCAGACCCCAATTTTGGGTTCAGTACCTGCACCTCAGAGACTGCAACTGAGGCTCGAATGAGAGGGAGCAAGCAACGCCATCAAGATCAAGTCCACACTTTCAGAACATTAAAATTCCCTGCTAGAGGCAATGCTAGCTAGTGGTGGTCTTCATTTCTGTCCAGATCACGTCTACCAGTGAACGCGTTTCACAGGCATAGCGACGCCCACATGTTGCATTAGAAGATTTCCTACAACAAGGGCAAGTGCACGCCAGCTAGCACCACAGCAAGACACTGTTTAGACTGAATAACCTCTGCTCCCTCTAAAAAGCCTGTCTACCCTTCAGATGGCATATTAGTAATTCAGCTGTATAGAGATACAGTGGCATCTCTGATTCCTTAGCTAAGCTACTGGAATTGAGGATTCCAGTAGTACAGCTGTGTGAGCTAAAGATCCCACCATAGCACCAATTCCCCTCACCTTCTTCCCCAAAAGGCCACAGGTAAGATAAAGCCAGATTTTTTTGAGTGTCTCTAGGAAGAAAGGTAGCGCTCTCCTGGCACTGCCTGTGGTGCAGATTTGTCCAACAGCAGGCCCAGGAGGTCCCTTCGTTGTAACACTGGCAGTCATGGTAGTCCAGTCCTTCCCCTGCCTGTTTCCTAATGGCCCTGCATCCTCTTAGCGTCTGACGCTGGTGCAAGCATTTGTGCAGCAGCTCACTGAACTGGATCGCTGAACTGATCCATCATTAACCTGGTTCACCATGTAACTACCTAAAGGATTTGCGCTGGTGCAAGGAGGGAACGAACGGTCGAAGAAAGGCCGCCTCTTTCAGCAGCGGCACACAGTTCACATGGGCTGCGACTGCTCGCGAAGCTATGGGGTTCAATTCCACGACCCTTTGCTACGATACTGCAAGAATTAGTGCCTACAAGTGGTTTATGCCAGACTGTATGATATTCTAGACTTCTGACTGAATTATTCTACCCCTAATTTCTGATCAATCATGAGACACGACCCTTCATCAGAGCTCCCCCAACATTCTCCCTTTGTAACTCCTGGCACTCATGTAAGAGGTCAATATTTTTACATGTACAGAATGCAGATGAATCTTTATGATCCCCACATCACATATTGAAGAAAAATACCCAGTTTCTCAGATAAATAAAGGTGGAATGAGAATAAAGCAATTTATTTGAAAATCACAAGGATTCAGCAGTACAGCCAGGACTTGCAGAGCCCTAGATCCTGTGCCTAAAAGAAAGAAGAAAAACCTCCAGTCACATAGTACCAGGATATCGCATGAGATCTGGATTATAGCAAGGCAAGTATGACTCTGCTGTTGAGACAGCACTGCTTTAGAGATGGGCTGTTCAGCAGCTAGCGAAACACACTGATTTCCCAAGAAACAATTATGTAGTTGGCTGCTTATAGTCAGAATCAAGGACCTCGCCAATGAGAACAACAGACAGTGGCTGATACTCGTCAGGTTGTCTACTGCTCTTGGAAAGGGACAGTCCAAACCAGGGTGTATTGACCCCCAAATCCACACGTAGCTCCCACCCATTAAATATAGCAGAGAACTTGCAAGGAGCAGCACCTTCTCCTGCAACTATGTGCATCCAGAGCAATTCTCTCTCTAGCTCTAGCTGGCCAGGAAACCGCCATGCCAGAGCACTGAAGAACTTATGTGACCTAAAGTTAAAACTAGAGACTGTTAAAGCTCCCAGTTTGCCCTACAAGGACAGAATGGAGACCACACATCAAGATTTATTCAAGTATTAGAACGACAGAACACTCAACTCAGTGACTAAAAGAAATGGGAGTTTTAAGGGCAAAATAACTCAGCCACATACCTAGAAAAGCACATCACTGATTGCTTATGGGAGAAACTTTTATTTATTAGACCCTATATGTAACTCTGCACTTTGAGAGAAAAATCACAAAGATGGCACTGGAGAAACAAAGAAAGTGAGGACAGGTCTGGGGAAAGCAGTTATCAAATTGCCATGGCAGGTATGGGAGGAAGGAGGTTCAGAAGGAAGAGCCAGGTGACACACCAAGAGCCGGGGCTGGCACCAAGCGCTGTGCCAGCCGCATGCTGGTGGCTGCCTGACTACTGCGGGCTCAGATAAACCCGTCTCGGCCTCTCTGATCAGCAGCACAGGGAAGGCAAGATAAGCATTCAGTCCAGAGAGGGAAAACACCCAGATTACTGGGAAAATAGGGGACTTTGAGGAGTTCGTTTCAGTTTTCCTACAAGCAGGTTCCCCAGACAGGAGGACAGGAGGAGGACAGGAGACAGCTCGTTCTCAAAAGTCAGAGAAGGAAGAGGGCAGCATATCTCAGAAACCAAATGCCTACAGCTCTAAGGTGCTTTTCCAGTCTTCTCCGCCTCCTGCCAAGTATAAACATATTTTGCCCTGTCCAGGGCAGTTATACTGAGAAGAGGCTGTCCTTAGGGACTTCTGGTTGCCTTCATGATACCAAGATGCATCGCTTAGTCTTAATCACTGGGCAAAATCAGTTTGTAGCTCTGTGGTGATCAGATGCTCCCAGGAATATAATTCGGACAAGAAAAACAATGAGTCATATTTGGGCAGAAATACTATATGGACCACAGATATTTATTTTGCATCTTCTTGAGTTCATTAGTACAAGTTAAACATGGCAGCTTCCCTTTGCTCCTCTCACTTTTAGAAGAACAATAACCCACCACCCGCAAAAGACAGCTTCACTATTTCTTCTGATTTTATACTGAAGCATCATATTCCCAGCATGTTAACTGTCTTCATCACGTCCGAGTTACTCAACAGTATCATTCAGGTTCAGCTCCAATTGGAGATACAGCCTTGTTCTGTGATTCACCGGCCCACGACTGCAATTCAGTGGTCCCATGGCACAGTCAGTTTGGGATGTACTTTGAGATCCTTCAGCATATGAAATCTTAGCAATAAAATAAAATACATGCTCCTGGTGTAGTTCCTAAGATTCTGCTTAGTAAAGCTCTGAGGGCATGATTAGACCATCTCTAATCATCTACCTCAGTAGAGACTGGAGTGACCCAAAACATGACAGCTTATTAGCAAATATTTCATATATATGTTATAGGAAAGATCCTTCCGCTCAGCGCATAAATTGTTGAAGTCCCCATTTATCACATTGAAAATACACATTAACATATAAACAGGTCATGACTAAGCATCAAGAACAACAATTTGAAATGCCCTTCAAATAAAATAGAGATCCAGATTGTTAGTACTGGCTGTAAAAAGAACACCCAGCATTTCCTAGGACACCTTATAGCACTGGACTTCCAGGTGCTTAAAACAGCAATTAATTTAGCCTAATAGCACCAGGAATAAAAGGAGTATACACCATTCTAGAGAAACACAATCTGAGAGTCAAAATAGTCTGCATTTTTTAAAAGGTTGAGGCCCAATGTGACTCTGTTTTTCCATAGATGCTGCCTGCCCAACAATTGGATTGGCTTGATTAGACTTCAGCTACTCCTGAAAGAATGGAGAAAGACAAGGGGGGGGGAGGGAAGAGGGTGTTGGGTTTTCTGTCTGAATTTAACACCAAAACTGAACAAACACCTGAACGCAATGACTTGCTTACCATCACACAAGCTATGAGTAAGGCAAGATCAGACAGACAGCTCACCATCTTTTACCCTCTTTTTAAGGAAAAGGGCAATATTGCCTCAGAGATTCCCGTTTGCTGTAGGCACTTCTAATAAAGGGCACTTTGTCCTATAAATGGCATCTCCTCTTCAACACCAGCTATTTACAATCTAAGCTCTGATATCCAAAATTGAAATGCATCTTTAAGTGGCACCCAGCCATTTATACTGACCCACTCTAGTCAAAAGGCGTTCCAGACATCTTGAAAGAGATGGCAGGCTATGACAAACTGTGTCCCGTCTTCCCCATGCTCTTCTGTACACTTTTCAAAAGCCACAGGAAGAGAGGAGGATGTGGTGAAGTGGCAACTACTGCAAAAGGCATCTCTTAATGAAGGATTCATCGATGTAAAAGATTTCCTTCTCTACCAGCCAACAGTTAACCCCCAGTAGCATGAGTAATAAAACTCTGGGCTGCAGCACCGAATGACCAAGCCAATGAAGAGGTAGAGGAAAAACATGTAGCAGAATTAATATTGTCTGTGCAAATTGGTAGTGGCACCACATCATAGATGTGATTATAGAATACATGATTAAACGTCTGGTTCCAAGGAATACCTAAAAAGTTGATTTTCAGCAATACTGGGTATGCCAAGATAAATTATGCCCAGCAGAAGCATGGGTGCTCAGTGCTTTCCTCTCTAAAACCAACAAGCTAAGGAGAGCAAGTGGCAATTATAAGGTCCAAATTTCAGCACAAGCTCACATCATGGCGTTTAACTTTGCAATTGCTTTCCCCCCTCCCTTTGTTAACACCATATGAGAACATACTTAAGCCTAGGGAAATCTTCTCAGTTTTGATTTTTCAGTAAAGAAATCCCAATCTTTTGAAACACAACAGTCTAAGGAAACAGAGCACAGGCATATCCTTGCAATTCTGGGTCAAACTCACAAATCTTGGCCTTGTGGCAACGTACAGCAGAAGAGGAAGATCTGGAAAAGAAAATCTGGCCAAACTGTGTGCATGCAAACCTGGCACTGTTGAGTGCTTTTGGCCATCAGGCTACAAAACATTTTGCAAGAAGAGCTAATTTCTGCTCTCACCTACACAGCGGTGCTCTGGACAGCCCCATTAGTGGTCTGCTCCCCACCGCACTGATGGCCACTTCCCCCCGCTTGCACTGGCCTGCTTCCTGTTGAACAAGCTCGTGGCTCCGCTGGGGACGCGGCAGCTCACCGCGCAGCAGCTTTCTCAGCTCCGCTTTAACTGAAGCTGCTAGCCAACACTCCTGCACGCCCTAGGCATCCGTCAGTTTCCATTTCCACAATTAACAGCTTCAGAAGTTTGCTTTTCTTTTCAAGCAGTTGAGTGTCTCCCACGGATGGCTCAACAGCCCCTACAGTAGGTTTTGAGAGTCAGTGGCCAACACCCCAAGCCCCCGCTTCCGCAAAGGGCAGATGCGCGAGTACGTAACACATCCTGAAAAAATCACATGGAACGCCCCAAAGCCCCTCTTCTTCCACACAGAAGATGCAACTGCTAGACACAAGGGCAAGGTGGTTTGAAATACTTTCATTATAGCTCAGAAATGGCGCCTTAGAGAGCAGACACTGACACCCTTCTGCTTAGCACCAGAAGAAGAGGAGACGGGAATCGCCACTGAGCTAGCCACTAGCTATCCATCTAGCACCACTGAGCTTCAAGCGCATGATCCTGCCACAGATGGCAGTTAATAGGAAGGTGCCTTATTAGAAGATCAAGTCCAATTAAAACCCTAAAGGGTCTGGTACCATTAGCTCGAGTTGGCAGCCAGGGTATAAAACCAAGAAATCAAGTCTCGCTGTCTCCTCCAGCAATCAATGCTGCCCCCAAAATGGGAGAAGAAACATCCCCTTTATATGTATATCCCCCGTCTGTCCTAAACCTGACCACTTTGTCCCACAGCATGGAAGGTCACCCACAATACAGAACACCTATAACCACAGAAAATCTTAATTCTTAAGAACTTAGCACAAACAGAGGAGTAAGAGAACAACCACAGAAATCCTTTTCAATGAGGATGGACAAGGTGGTCCCATATTAGGGGAAGCCATTCCTCGCCTGCAGAGTGGCACGACAGGCTGTCCTATCTCAAAAGGAAATTATTAGAATGGACGTGTGGGTACGGTACCAAGTGGGAGGACACTAAGGCAGCCATAAATGGAGCTTCCACTTCTCTAGACTCTCCCTGTAATGCCTTACTATTTATTCACATGAACAGACATCATCCATGCAGTCTTCTTGTGTCAGCTCCTAAGCAGGAATGTGGGATTCATTTTTGTATTTCAAATCCAATATAGGCATTGCCAATCCTCCCCCTTCCTTAAGCAGAATTATTCATATATTGAAAAGCAATGCATATCCTTCCCAACTAAAACAGCCCATGATGCGGAGGTGGCAACACACCGAAACACAAACATAGCCAGAGGAATAATTATGTGAAAACATCGCTTTCCTGCTCCATGCAACTGCTCTGTGTTGCTGACTCAGATGTGTTCATTCCAGCAGACAAAAAGCTGGGTTTTACTACTGTTATTCCCGCTGAGGCCTGGGAAAGCAAAGTCAAGCCTATGCCAGTCTCAGCTAGGCTCAGCCTGGGAAGATCTTCAGCACTAGAAGCCCCATCCCCACAAATCCCCAGCGGGAACTGTGGATCATGGGCACATTTGCAGGAGAATAATTAGTTTCAGACACAAGATTGTGCTCCTCCCCCACCCCCTAAATTAAATAAGCCAAGAAAGAGTACGCAGCCATCCAGTCATTCTTGGAGAATCATTTTTCTGACTAGGTCTGCACTTTAAGGATGCCATTTTTCATTATTGTTAATAGGTCTCATTAACTAGAAGCTCTTAAGCACAAGACCATTACTAAATGCAGTTTACATTGCACAAAAGCAATGCCCTTATTGTGGCAAGGGCAGGAGGGAAGGAAACAGTCTGCCTCTCCATAAACACCAATAGTTCAAAACCAAGTATTATTTGCCCTTCATTTGGGTTCACAGTTATTGCAAGTGAATTGACAGTTACAAGAACGATGGCTTTAACGATCTCCAGTTTGCAATTAAAGCATACCTCATGACTTAAAACAGGGAACAACATTTCTTTTTAAAACACAGCAATTAGAAAAAAAAAACAACACACACACCACCTCCCCTTTTTTACTTAAGAAAAAACTTTCAGAGCTTTTTGGGGTTAGTGATCACATCAGGGATTTATAAAGGTATGCAACCACATCCTTAAATTTCAAGCACATAAGCAACTTAAAGGAAAAATATTTTTTTTCCCCCTCAAACAACCAGACTCCTGATAGTGAACTCACTTCAGCTGGAAGTCTGAAACAGTGTGTGTTCTTGGAAGCCTAAAAGAAAAGGCTGTACAAGAATTTTGCTTTTATGAAGCTACAGAGCTGCTGAGCACCGAGGAAGCTGGCATGCTTCTTGCTAGAAGAGTGAGCCCAGGCACTCTCAAGGGTCAGAGAAATACCTACCCGATTTGTTGCAGTGTTTCAGTGCTCCACAAAATCTGCAGAATCACCAGGTCTTTCAGTAATACAGCTGACATTCCTGCGAGTTGTGCATTGAATTCGCTACTAACTTAATATGTCATTTTCCACAGAGAAGGCTTGACATCGTAGTCTTCATGCTTTTGATTCAAATATTGCTTAAATCAACCTGAATTTCTAGTCATGAACCGACACCCTGTTTGTTTGGAGGTGACCGGCATATGCTCCACAGAGAGAAGCACAACGATGTTTATAGCTCCAGTGTAAAAAGTTATTTCCAACCACGTGCCACATCCAGGCAGTTCACAGGACTGAGCCTGGGAGGACTGTGCTTCCCACCCGCCTTCACAGTATTAACATTCCTTTTCATAGGAGGTAAAGGAAGGGGGCGGAGGGGAAGCTTCCCAACTGTCTTTTATGTAGCCCTGCACCACGCAGAACTTGTAAGAACAGCATCACAGGATCCTACATTACTGGTTCTTGAGGCTTTCCCTTTGCCGTGTTCTCCCCTGCCCTCCACCAAAAAAATACCCCAACAAACCAGCAGGAAAATTCTTTGCAACCTGAAGGCCAACATTACGTGCAGTAGTGCTAGCACAGGTCCATGCACCAGCATTACAAGCTATTCTATCATGCTAAAGATTAAGAAAAAAAAAGCTTAAGTGCAAAGACAAACGCAATTTCCAAAACCAGAGAGTCAAGCCATGATGGGCAGTACTGTCAGCTCCTAAATTTAATAGACAATCGTTGCCAGATGATTAATTCATTTTGTCTGGCATTCTGTAACCAATGGTGGCTGAAACCTACTAATTCAACTTACAGCATGCTGGAACATTAGGACAGCCAGATGGCAGAAAAGACAGACTGAAAAAGGAGAGTGGCTGGATGTCCTTTGGTGGTAGTTTGGGGATTTTTTTGTTTTGGGGTGGGGTTTTTTGTGTGTGTGGTTTTTATTTTTGTTTGTTTTTTAAAACCAAGCTATAGGATGGCTCACTCCCAACGCTGGAGTCAAGCCTCCACCCCTTCCCCCATCTTCCACTCTCCTACTGTGGCGCTAGGAAAGTGGGTTTCTCCAAAGGGAAGCCTGTATTATTCTCTGAAGTTGTGGAGAAAACAATTGTCAATAAAAGACATGGATCTATGTTTCAGGAGTGTCCACTCATCCTGTACAAAGGGGAGAAGGGATTAATCTCCCAGTGCCAAACACAAATAACCTGAAGAAATAAGTCTGTAAGCCCTTTTTAAAAATAATTCCTCTCCAAATACGCCGACTTTAAGTACACACAAGTTTCTCATCCTTTTCTCCAATCTGTGATATTCGTCTCAAGGCAGCAAGTTTGAAATGAATTATTGAAAAGATAAATTTTCAATTCGTTGCATAACCACATTTGTGTCTTATTACAGAAAGGGAACATGAGAACATCTAACTAGTTTTCACAGTACACTTTAATTAACCTTAATCACATTCCACCTCTCCCTAGTATTTCCTTTTCCCTCCGCTCCCCCCCCATACGGATACTCCTTCCAACACCTCCGCAGCATGGTTTCTAACTGCCTCCTAAACAAAACCTGAATCACGCTGTTTGAAACGAGAGCAGTATCCCCAGCATACACGCTATTAACTCTAACATAGCTTTCTGGTCCGTTCCCCCCCATTTTTTTATTCCCTCCCCTGAACCAGCTTTCAGTTAACGACAGGTCTTCGGCTCTGTCCCATAACTTCTCATTATTCCTTCTGATGAGCTAACAGTAATAATCTTAAACACATCCAAGATTTTATTCCTCCCTGGATGCAAAGGATGTTCTGCTCTTGAAGACTTCATATTAGTTTGACATTATCACGTGATCGAGAGGGCTTGCAGCAGTACACCTTGTGCATCTACAGCTGTTTCCTTTGGAAAGACTTCAAATGCCTTAACCATACATTAACACGAATGTTTACAAATTCTCCAGGAGGTAGGAAGCCTTTGCACAAACAGGCTGATTAGTTCGCCAGAGACACAGCGAGTGGGGAGCAGGAACAGTTTCCCGACAGCATCCCATAATCTAAATTTTTCACAACTGACTAAATTACTTATTCAGATCCTGAAATGCAGCCAATTTTAGAATTTACCTGAATTCTTGTCATAAGATTGCTCTTATTTTCACCGTTAGGTACAGTTGCTGATCCTAGAGATCTCAGTTTTCATTTTTGCCACTTTACTTTTACCCACTTCAGAAAGCAACTCACTGCAGACATTACTGTCCCCATTCCCATAGTTATGATGGATACAAGGAAGCAATTTTATATCTAAGTGATCTCCGTTACTTCTTCTGATTAGTCTTCACCAACACACACAAAAAACCCCATGTGCTGTTTATCGTCGTCTGTATAAAAGCCTTCTGTATCAACAGCAATTACCTCTAGGTTTCAAACTATCTCTTATCACCCAAAGAAACCCAGAAAGGTAGAGAGTCCAAAGGCATGCCCAACGTAACGCATCTCAGAGCTGTATTCCATTAACAATAAGCAAGTCAGAGAGGAAAGCAGTACAAGGAACACACAAAAATCTTACTCCTATAACCAGCAAACTAGACTACAACTCCACTTATTACATGCTTTAGCCCACATTATTTTCCTGCCAAATGCCCACGGTCTTTTTTTCTACCTACACTCTTCTTGTCACTGTTACAGCAAAGAATATGACTTGGACTCTTTTCCTAACTCATCATGGCTTATTGCCAAGTGTTCTGGAAAGCACTTTAATATCTGCATCTCTCTCAGTACTTCCAAGTGTAAAACAGGGCTAATGCTTCCCTGCCCAACAGTGGTACTGGCAGGATCAAGGATGCTTAATGAAAGCTAGTGAGGCATTATGTAGTTTATGGGGGAACAACAAAGCGAGACTGAGGGCACATGGCAAAAAAAAAAAAAGCTGCAGGAGCACTTTCCTGGTGGCACAGAGGAGCCTAGTGCAGTGGAAGGACCTTCTTTCAGGTAGGGGAAAACAAATTTTGGGAGGACAAGGGGTGAGGGGAATCAAAGTCCTGGAGAACAAGACTAAAGACCCATCCCTTTCCATAGAAGAGAGCAAATCCCTACTAACAAAACCTTGGGGAAAACCCTACCTGGAAGTTCCTGGCATTCACTCCACCTTTACCAACATAGGAAGAGGAGCCATAAGGCCGTCCTGTGCAGGACAGGCTCCTTCTTGCACAACCCTGACACGCCTCAATTCAGCCATCACTGTCAGGGCTGTCCAGGCAGACCTACTGCATCCAGTCCCGTTTTCCAACCACACATCTGTACGACGTGGCCCTTGAATCAAATGCTATATGATAATGCAGCCACTGGTCATTAAACAGTTGGATTACTTTTGAACAAGCCAAGGAAATCTATGTTTGAACCCAAAAGATGGGAGCTTGGGAGGGAAACAAAACCACAGAATTTCTGCATGCTGCTAACGCTGGTATTCAGCAGAATGCCATTCTTCACTGCACGAGACACGTTCTGGGGCCCATGTCATGCAGCAGCAAGCCTATATTCATCACTTATTTTTTTAGCTGTTCCAACCACGTGAGAGAGGGAAGGATGCTGGAAATGCTGCCTTGATTTGGTATTTGAGGGACATGAACAAGAGGGGTAAACTAAAAGGAAAATGAATGGTTCTGCACCCATGTGCTGAATGACTCCCCTCTAAAAGGGATAATACCTCTGTGGAAATACACTCTTCTGCCAAGAAGAAACACCAAGTATCAGAGGATTAGAATAATTAAAAAAAAAAAGCCAAACCACCTATTTTAAGACTAAGTTCCCCTAGCGATACTAAGCTAAAGTTAAATTAAGCAGGGCAAGCTGTAAATACAGAGCAGGCTACCAAGAAATTTCAGTGAGAGAAGACTTAAAATGCGCATATGCGCCACACCAGTATCACCTATAGCAGAGCCACCAAAACACGTCTATACAAAAGGGCAAAAGCCACCACGCATCAGTAAGTCCACGCAGCAGCTGGGAGCACACAAGGGCCATCTCCACACCAGCGGTCTGATGCACTAACACACCACTCCACATGCACCCTGCTCAGTCCCAACTGCAGGAAATCCTGGTTCCCAGAGCTACACCCAAGCAACCACTTCCATGGGTGCGCCGAGAAACCAATCTGAAAGCCAAATGCCTTCCCATCCCCATCACTTCAATAATTCCTTACTGAAGGGTTCTTCTGAGCTTGGTTTTCTGATTGAATGGATGAGACAGAACAGGAGAGAGACCTGCTGTGATACAGAGGACAGAACAGACATCTCCAGAGAAAGAGGCAGGTGCTACTTAAGCCAACACTACCACCAAAGACTCTATGTTGTCACCCCACGGCCTTGCTCAGCTGGGCTGTGTAATTTGCCCGCATTACATTCATGCTTTGCTAGCTATAGCTGCCATAAAGATCTACTTTTTCAGGTGTTGCAAGCCACAGATCTGGGGTGGGAGAAGCATTTAAAAAGAATAAGCACACACCTCCTCTAGTCTAGACCAGGCATTTGGCAGCAGCCCAGTGCAACCCAATACATCCAGCACAGGGAACAAACTCCCTGTTAGGGACAGCCCTGTACACTGACACACAGCTCTGCACCACTGACATCCCTTTGCAGAAGAAAGAAAAACGGCAAAAACAAACTCCAGTGCAACAAAGGCAGGCTTTTTTCTTCCCCTTCCCTTTCTCTTATTTTTTTTTTCCCCCGGGCCAATTCAGTTGCAACATGATCTATCACCTTAGAAGCTCAGTGTGCTTTTCACAGGGAGTCATGCTGCACAGTCATTGTGGCCGTCTCCCTAATCACAGGTGATGTAGTGGTAAGGGACTCATGTCCCCCATGAACACCCTTACAACAGAAATATCAAGCATGCTAGCAATGAGCTGGGAGTCCTTCCTGCATCTCAGTGACATTTTCATCACCATAACTGGCCACGGGTAGAATATCCCAGGAAGCAAACCCTAAAAATAACTTCTTACAAGTCAGCCAGTCCCCCAGCAAAAGGGGAGGGAGCATTGCTTATACATGGTTAGTACAACTCAGTTATGAGAGGGACAATGAATGCCCGTGCAAACAGGAGAGAGGAAACAGAGGAGGAAAAGCAGGTGGTGAATCATACACCGATTTCTCTTGCATCACCAAAGACTGTCAACAGAGAATGCTCTCCCAGTTGGAAATAAAGAAACAAAAGAAGAAACCCAAAACCAAGTCTGCCCCGAATCCTTCTAAATGCAGTGAAGGAGGGAGCCTTGCCTGCTAAGCACCAGCGTGAAAAGGAGCACGCACTCTCCCCAGCTGCAGTCACTTTTGAGGAAGGTCCCGTGGAGCCCTCTCCAGCTCTGGCCCATGGCACTTCAGGTATCCCTGTGGGGAGGCATCACGCTTCCCAGCTACTTAACCACAGAGGACTTTTTTCACCAGAATACCCTCAGAATCTCGCAGCTGGGGAACCAGCAAGCAATCCTACAAGTGTTCCCAAGCATGGCTGATACCCAGGCAGTCTTTTACAGGGCTTCTGCACACTGGAGAAGCAAAGGGGCAGAGGAAAAGCAGAACATCAAGGCACCCACTCCTCACCATGTGCTCAAAGCCACACACTCCCCGGCCAGCTTCCCCGACATGCGCTTGAGGGGCTGCAACCTCTGCAGAGCTCCCCCTCGGAGAGCCCCGCTTGCAGCAGGGCTACCACAGCACACGGCCCCTCTCCTCCTCCTCGTACCAAGTCACTCCGCAGCAGTGCCCAGCCTGCCAGGCACACCACCCACGCAGCCCCGGCGCTTCACCTGTGGGCTTCCTCCCTGGCATCACCCCCTCGCACCAGGCAGCGGCTGCCTGTGCAATGGGGGAGGGCACAGGAACAAACTCACGGCTCACGAGGGCTCTGTGCACTTCGAGTTGCATGCAGAAGCTCACACGCTCCGAGTTGTTACAGGACATCCTGTGTTAGAAGGGAGTGTGCAATAGAGACATCCTGGCAGGGACAGCCCTACGCAAACACCTGGTTAGACTCTGTGGCGGAGTGAGGAGAGGAGAAGCATGACAGGATTTCCCAGTTCCAGGGCTGCTGCCCGTTGTGCCTTCCACATGTCTTCCAGCTCCTGAGCAGCCGGTGCAGGCACAGGCACAGGAAGGAGGGGCTCCTCGCATCAGCGCTGTTCTGCCATCCCTTTCTCCTCCTCCTCCTGCAAAAAGCCTTTCTGACCAAGTTTCCCTGTGCTATGGGGAGGACCCAGAGGGCTCGCTTGGGCTCGCTCCCTCTTGATTTACCGAGCTTCCCCACTAACAGCTGCATTGCAGATGAACCCTCTTAAAGCAGACATGCAGTAAGCAAGAGGGTAGGGCACAGAGCTGCTCCGAAGGCGACGCAGCCGTGCCATACCGGTGACTCCTCCGCCGCACACACGGAGACTACGGCCTGCGCAAGAACTCCAGCAACTCCATCTCAATCCCACTACACACACAGGGTCCTGAAGCGCACAGCTTAAAGATAAATCCCACCAAGGGAGCTCATTTCTGGGCACAACCTCCTTTCTTCTCCCCATCAGCTGATCGCATCAGGTGTCGGTGGGTTTGGATGAACCAGTTAAATAAATATCAGGCTACAGCCGGTTAGCAGGCAAGGTAACAGTGTGGCAGGGAGGCAGGTCTCAGCAGTGCCAAGTCACTGCAATGCAGGATCCAGGAATTCAGAGATGCAGAAGGAAGAATATAAACTGCTCTGGCTCAGCTGAGCTGCTTGTTTCCTTGTCCCCAAGCTGGCCCCCACCACCCCTTCAGATAAGCTAACTGCATCAGAGGGACCTGAGGTTTGTTTCCAAGATGGGGAAGGAATTTTAGCTGTGTTTTTCAAATGAGAAAAAAAACTTCAGCAGTTAACATTTCATATTTCATCAGGGAGATGGGCAGGCTGAAAAGCCTAGGAAAGTCAAGAAACTTCTTGACCATTTGTGAGGCAGTGGGAGGGAAAGCTTTTAAAACTCATCTTTGGGACCACTGAAGAAACTAAGTGTACACAGCCAGAAAGGGTAACTGAGGCATAATGCTCTTCCTTAAAGCTGGGTAACCAGCTCTGCAGCAACATAAGCTGCTAGCAGTAGCCAGAGTCACCTAGGCTTGTCAGCAATATTTGATAATGGCAATCTAAAGTGCTAACTACCTCGTTCCTCTTTTTTCACATCTCTGATGCTGAATGTGGCTGTCTGGGAGACAAGTGCGTTATGAGAGCTCGACTCCCAGTCTGCTGCTGTAGAAGTGCTTCCACACAAAGGACGAGCTGACCAACACTTCACTCTACATGATCCTTATTAAGTGCAAGAGCAATTCAGACAGACAGAGAAGGCTGTGGATGATTGCTCTGCACTGATCAGGCAACACTGAAAATCCTAATCTGGGCAACTTCATAGCAAGCAGTAGACGCAACACAATCTCCTAATCTGCAGAGCGGGCAGATTCTAGGCCAGATGACATGCAAAACAAACAAAAATGGGCAGAGCTGGAAGTCACTTTTCAATCCCACACTCCAGAAATCAGGAATATTTAAAGTAACACAAGAGCTATGAATCACTACTTTAACTTGCACTGAAGAAGCACATCCGTCATGATTGAGCTTTGTCTCTGCACTGGCACCAGTTATAAAACAAAGCTGCACAACGTAAACTCTCCCAATCTCTGCGACACAATCTCAACAGAGGACATATGATACCCAAAGCTTACATGGAGAGGCCCCGAGGCAGGCAAAATTAAACGTAACAGTGTACCACTCTTTGGGCGACCAACAAAGAACTCCTGCTTGGCATCACAAGGCTAGACTCTCTATTAGCCTCCACAAACAGCCTTCCGGCAAGTCCCTGTGGATTACAGGAGGCACTAAAGATGACTTCCTTCTTCCACATCTATCTTTTCCTCCAGCCACCCTGGGTGATTTCTTGGCCCATCACCCATGAAATGTTATATGCTTGGACACAAGGAGGTAAGAAGAAAAAAACAAAACAAAACAACATAAGAAACCAACCAGAAAAACCCCAAGATACATATGGACATTTTCAGAATGGCAGATGCTCCACTACAGCAGAAATGCTAAGTATATTTGGCAGGCACTGGAGACGAGCACAAGAGGAGGTTTAACAAGCTGTTTTCCCTGCAAAAGCTTCCAGGGTACCCATGCTCTTTGAGAGGTGCATCTAGTAAGTGTGTCCCAGAGAAAGCACTGAAGTCACATTTCAAGTTAGGTATATGACATCAGGTCTGTAGCAGCAAGCACAGCAGCAGGATCAACGCACACATCTCGCACACCTCCAGAGCTGTGGGGAACTTAACGCGCTGACTGTATGCTGCTGCACAGACAAGGAGACCCCTGGCTCAGAAGCAAGACCACCAACTGCAGACCCTGCGGAAGGTATGGCAGATTTGGAACAAAGCAACAGGATCAGGAAATAATCTCCTTCAATAGAGAAGTCAGGGTAAAACTCACCTTCTTCAGCTACCTTATGCTTACTCCCACCTGTAAAAGAAGAGGGCTTAGAGGAAGAAAAGAAAAAAAACAGTGCACCTAAATTGAAAACTTTCTAGCTCTTCTCCCTCCTTTTTTCACCTCAGACTTCAGGCTGTGTCCAACTGCTTCTTTTCTCGCCACTCCCCTGGGATTGAGAAAGCCGCCTCCTTCAAAGGAGAGTTGTCTTCAACATCAAGAAATTACACGTCTCTCTTCACGGCTATCACTTACCACACTCTACACCAACTGATTTACAGAGATGACACAGTAACAGCAGAAGATAAAGCACATCCGAATACTGCATTACTGCACTAGACAAGCTACAGCCTACATCAGTTATCTCATGTGCCTAGAAGAAGAGTGGAAGTGAGGGAAGCGAAAGAGTCCTTTCCACAAGCTTTCAGGAACTGGCTTTGGAGCCTTAACATCCTTGTTCTCGCTCACAGCCTGTATTCACAGGGGTGTAAAAAGCCCATGGGATTTGCGCTAGTAGGAAAGACCTATGCCATTTATTTCCACATATATTAATCAGTCATTTCATAAATAAATGTTTTAAGTTGAAGAAGCTCTTACAGAAAGACACCAGCTTTAATTACCACAATTTTATCTTACTAAATCTGCGGAGAAACATTTTACGTCAGTACGTGCATTGCTGCTCAGAGGTTTGCCGGGCATGACCAGATAAGCCTTTCCTGAAACAGCCTGCAAAAGCAGTGCTACTTGTAGTACTGCAAACAACCAAGCGGTACCACCTTCTGAGCTACGGGGCACTGAGATTTGGGGCACTGAGTGCAGAAACCCCCTCACCAGCTCCTTGCTCCCCAGCCAACTGAAAATCACTGGTTCTTCTAGGACCAGTCCCTGTAACGGTCAGCCCCCACAGAGGAAGGTCTAGCACAGGTTAGTGATAGGACTTCCCTCAGACTCCAGCGGAGGGCCAACTGCCCAAGCCTAGCCTCCCTGACGCACTACTGACCCACCACCCGGGCCTTCCCCACCGCGCTATCAGCTCTGACACGCAGGGACACCACTCCAGCTCTGGGAAGGGGAACCAGCGGGGACAAAAGCAGTGCGCAGGGTCAAGACCTGTACTAGCCTTAACAGCACTGACACGGTTTCACATTAGACATTTTCAATGACAACAGCCTTGCATTATCAGTAACACTAGTGCAGGCTGGTTAGCTTCGTGTTCAATAGTCTGAGACCTGCAGGCAACACTGAAACTTGATTATTTGCACCAACTCTGATGGGGAAAAGCTCTAAGCATAGAGTAGAGAGCTAGAGTTATTTGTAGGTATAAGGAATAGAAAAAGGCCAAAAAAAGAGAGAGAGACCCCCTTCCCCACATCTTACGCTTCACCTGCCACAACAACGTGAACCCTGCCAATCTACCCAGCGCAAGTGGGGTGCATCCACCCCCTCTTCCAAGAGGGAATCAGTCAGAGCAGCGCTGCCCAGCGTTTACACTGGAGGAGGAATGCCAGTCCACATTCCCCCCTGCCATCCCAGCGGCTACAGGACAGCGAGCCTGGTATTTCTCACTAGGATGCTGTCCTTAGATAATACATCATCACCCGCCCTCCTCCTCCACCCCCTCCCTTCCCTCCTATGAGAAAGTTTAATCCTCTGGCTCACATGCATCTGGTAAATTTTTCAGTCCCTGTTTGCCACTGTCATCATGGCAACAGCCCCCAGAGATAACCCAGCAGCTCTTCCACAGCAGGCAGGCTGCCGCTCCCTGCCTTCTCTGCCATTTAGTGGTTGGCTCGGTAGGCCTGCAGAGCGCTATACCCACTCCCAGGCTCATCTTTGCGGGCACCTTCCTTCCCCAGAGACGTGTTTGCATGGATTTTGTTTTTCTTTTAAATTAACTATGTCCTCATTCCCACAATGCCTACTCTTTTCTCCGAGACAGCTCTCAGCTGAACTTTTGGGACTCGCAGAATTACTCTAACAGCAGCACTACAAAGAGAGACGCTACCTTTGCTGCCCTGGAGAAAACGGGTCTTGCGTTTAACAGCCCAACCACCTGTGCCTTCTAGCAAAGGGAAGAGGTTCGCTAGCACCCTTCTCAGAAGCAGGACACTAGCCTGGACTCGTCCCAGTGTCACTGCCAAGCAGACTCCAGCCACAGGAAAGACGAGACAGCCCAGAGCTGCGGGTGCTTGGATGACAGACAACTCAAGATGGGAACTTTGGACTGAAACAGCAGGGCAGCGGGTCACTGCTTTGGAGAAATCTGTACCTCATGCTCTCAGGAACAGAACGCAAAAGTGCTGAGAGCACACTATCACATCTATACACACACACGCATTCTCTCAAAGGTCATCACATTTACTCACATCTCAAAGACAGGGAATTCTCCTCCTGACTCTGCCAGGAGCAGAGCGAGACGGATCCTGACACCAGGACGAAAGCTACACTTATCTCCTCCTTTCCTGACCCGTCATAAAAAGGCAAGATACAATATCAATCAGTTCTCCTTACATCCCTGAATTATTCTCAGAGTTGTTGGGAATTACCCGCTTGCACCAACCCCCATCCTCCCCAGCCTGCTCATCTAACAAGTGGGAGCAACAGGAATTCTGCAGTATTCTCTGGGAGGAAAGGAAGAGTGTAAAGCATCATTACTAAAGGGACATTTCAATCAAAGCATTATAGATTAATACAGTTACCAGTTAAAGTAACTGATCCACAAGAGACAACATTCAAAACAAATTCAAATTAAAACAAGGGAAGAAAGCTGGAACTACAGTTGTTACATTGACATTTCCCCTACACACTAAAAAAAAAACTATCCAGAGAGCACCTGAAAATTTTAGGTACTCATTTGCCCATCAGAAACCAACGCACCTCTGCTTCCCCCAGTATAACTGCTCTGAGCACTGACATCACTCTGTTGCAGGCAAACACACAACAAGGGGAGGTACTCCACATTGCTTTTTACAATGTTCCAGGCTTCTTTCCTGTGCTGGCGATCCTGGTGCCAGCTGATATTGCCCTCTCCCCCCTCAGTCAAGCCAACAGCAGTAGCTCACTGTCAAACACTGGCAGATTAACTTTTTTTTTTTGAAGTCAATTATGTTGGTGAAAACCAGCAGGTTTCAACAACAGAGGAAAGAAAAAAAAACACACCTGAAACACCAAAATAGGTAAGAAGCCAAAACTAATGAAAAAAAGGGTGATGCCCTGGTTGTCAGGGTTGTGAAGCAGATAGATGGTGTTCATAGGTGGCACAGCAGAGAGATTTGTATATTAGTGTGCTTCCCCTTTATAAACTGTCTTCACCCAATTTGCAGGGCCAGAAAAACTAAAACACTTTCACGACATGGAAGGGAACAAAAAGATACTCATAGTCCTCTCAAACCAGTGATGTTAACCCACCTTATTTTTTTTTTGGGGGGGGGGGGGGGGGGGGGAGTGGGAAGATGTGTGCAGGGAGAATGAAGCACTCTTCAGAAATTTTTTTACAATCCACAGACGAGTCCTCTCTGGCAGTTATGGTTTTGGCACTGTCCAGAGGATTAAATTTGGAGGCAGTGAAATTTCCACGCTACACCCCAAAACCAACAAATAAACCCCACAGCTTTGGCACTGGGCCCTTACAAGAAATTCAAGTAGCTCTCCCTGCCCCAAACATCTGAAGTGTGCTGGACATCCCGCTCTTCGCTGGAGGGACACCTGGGAATATTTCAATCGTGGCTTGCTGATCAGGGTAAATGCTCTAAAGCCCAGGGCTTCGGGACACACATGGGAGTCAGTTGAATCACATCTCCGCTGTACACAAATCCAGTTTATATTGGGGAAATAAGAAACCCAACTCTCTCGCCAAGCCCCTTTCTCCAACCTCGCACAGAGGCTGTAGGAGCTCCTGCCCAATCTGTGTGCGCACTTCCCCCCCTCCTCATTGTTAACGCTGGAAATTTAATACTCAATGTGACCACTCAGAAGACAGACATGAGCTGAAATCCTGCCTGCTCTGTTCCAACTCCTTTATAAAATATACAGTGTAAACTGAGAGGCAACCTGGGGTAACCCCAACCATCACCGACATTCACAACAGGAGGAAGCCAGCTTCTGGCCACAGCAAGCCACAGCAAATGCAAGGCTTCCACCGCTCGCCACCCTGCCAATCTCTGCTGGCTCTCACACCAGGGCGCTCTCCTGCCTGCATCAGTGCGTAGGGCAGGCGAAAAGCCAGGCTGATCCCCGGCATCTTCCCACCAAGCTCCCAGCCCCAGCCTCTCCTCCAAGGTCAGGGTCTCTCCTTTTACACACACCCCTCCTCTCCCCCAAACACCTCTTCCAGTGAAATTTCCCCTAGTGAAGTACACTGCTTGAGCCCCTTTTCCCCTAAGCAGGGCTGCAGGCAGAGGCGGCGAGGAGGAGGAGGGGGGGGAGGCAGGCTGCTGGCAGAAGTAGAGGGCTGCAGTTTCTGACATCAGCAGAGCAGCCCCCCCCGCCACCCCTCGCCGCACGCATGTGTGCTGCGGTGCGAAGCGGAGAGTTCAGCCACTCGCCATCCATGCAGCCACCTCACCGATCGCTTCCTCCCCTGCAGCCCCCAGCCCGTACAGTCGCCCCGCCAGGCAGCCCCCAGCCGCACACAGCACTCCGGGGGGGGGGTGCAGTGCACGCTGCTCTGCTCTCCGCATCCCTCCTCGTGCGCAAGGACCCCAAAAAATCCCCAACCGTCGCTGCAGCTGATCACAGAATCACAGAGTCGTTTAGGTTGGAGAAGACCTTTAGATCATCGAGTCCAGCCGTTAATCACAGCATCTTAGACTCCTGAAAGGCAGCAGAGGGGAGGAGGAGGAGGAGCTGGGATGCAGCAAAGCGCTTCCCGCTCAGCCTAAGGCCCATCCTGCAGGAGAGGCAGCCCCTCTCCCACCCAAATGACCAAACCTGATTTGGCTGCTCCGCAAGTACACTGAGCAGACACAGTTTGACTCGCCATCCTCTGCAGGAAAGGACATTTGTCCCCAACCTACAAACACAGGCACATGCAGAGGACACCTATTACAGGACATTTCTACACCAGTTTGGATTTGTGCTTCGGCCATCTGTGACCGGTGTGCTGGGCTTCCCTCGCTTTCACACAGAGCCGATCTGCCAGGCTGCAGTGCACCACCGCTGCGTGCAGCTAATTCAAGCAGGTTTGCTGTAGCTCACAGCAGACTTTAAACCTGGCAGCCACAAGAGCAGTCCCAGAGGGTCCTAACGCAAATACTGGCTGAGAACAGATCAAGACAGAGGTTCGGGACTGATGCTGCTGAACTTCCTCTGCAGTATTCAAGCTCAACGTTTCAGCGTCCAGGGAAACTACTATTGATGCCTCCAACAAAACATACTGTAAAGCCCAAATCAGCAATCACTTACGGCACTGAAAGCGAGGACAAGAGAGGTGTATGGAAAAAAAGCTGAGTCGGAAGTGCAAAGAGAGCTTTTTTCCTGATGGGGTTTGATACACAGAAGTAATTCCCTGCTCCTCCCACAGACCGCATACTCTCCTACAGGAACAACAACAAAATAACTGGGTAGACTGCAAATTTTGACCTGGTTTACAAATCTGGAAAGCTGGAGAGCAGGGAGAGAATCTACCTCTTTATTCCACCGGCCGGAGCAAAGCCACAGTAATGAGAAAGCAGTGAAGCGGTCTAACTTCCAAGACAACTGCTTTGCTTTCTTTTTTCCCCCCATCAAGAGATGTTACTTGCAAGAGTTGAAAGATACAGATTTTCAGCAGCAAATGAAATTTGCTGTAAAGCACAGAGATTGCCACACCCCCCACCCTAAAAAACAAGGGCCAAAAATCCGACACATGGTGGTAGGATCACTATATACTATTTGGAATAAACAACACCCTAAAAATTATCACAGGATAGAGCTCTGACCACCTCTTTCCAACGCAGGACTGCCTTTAAGTATATGCTGGAGAGTCAAACCCTGGATGTTTCCCTACTGCTACTAAAGCTACTGCTTCTCTCTTGATCCTTTTGATCACTGCAAGCGATTCTACTTTATTTGAACTTCACTGCTGCCCGGGAACTGAAGCACTATTTGCTATGAATTTTCATGTTCAAAAGTATGCTGGTGCCACCCACAAGACAGCTTCCAAAAAATTAGTTATTAGTTCCCTCTGCTCAAAGCTCTGGTAAAAGCCCATGTGTTCCATCCCTTTCGAGTTTCAGATGGCTGAAGCACTGCGTTTCCCCCCATGTGTAACAACAACTGCTCTTCTATCTCAGCTGGATGCTGACTAAGGTAAAGTCTGTTTCCCCTCCCTTTCCACGATCATTTGGCCCCCATTTGAAATTTAAGTTCTTGGCATACTCTTCACTGGGCAGTCTTAAGTATCAACACAACATGAATAATAGCAAATATTTCATTAAAGCCAAAATATGAATTTTAATCTATACCAGCTCTCACTGACATGATTTATTAAAAAAGACAGAACAGCCATCCAAAAATCAGACAACAGAGAATGAGAAACTCTCCTCTCAACATCTGACTTCATATTTTACAAAGGGTGAAGCTTACGAGACTGAAGTTGTTAGGACCGCCCTTCAAAGACCAGCACCACATTCATCCTCCTTGCTTTCCCAGAGAAGCCCTGTAACAGCACCATGCCTCTTCAACTCTACGGCGTTAAGAAAACAGTTTGATAAACACGTCAAGTAATACAGAACCCTTTAAACGCGCACAATTCACCCTGAAGCGTTCCTCTTCCTCCTTTTCAGCTACATACAGCAAGCTATTCAGCTCTTCCCTGTCAGCTATCTAGTACTTCTTCATCAAGAGTCTTGAAAAATAAAGGCAACAGGAAGTACTGCAGAAGGGGAGCAAGGCTTTGTTATCATTTCCCTGGACATAATCAAGGGAAGCCCTACAGCAGACAAAACTCTGTGAAACAGCAACGGGCTAGTCATACTTAGCAGCAGCAAGATGCTGGCTCTTGAAGTAGCAGTTACTACATCAGGTAACCCTACACGTTCAAATTCTGCTAGAGAAGGTACAAAACGTTCAACATAGCTGTGCTTAAGCTGGAGAGGGGCAGGGTGTCCCCACATGAGGGGACATTCTGGTGCTGCGACCAGGCCTAAAAGAAAACCAGCAGGGTGGGAGGCAGGTCAGGAGGGTGGGCGCACCTGCGCGACAGCTGGGCGCACGGGAGAGCCCCGTGCCCGTCGTATTGCCGGGCAGAGACGTGGCCTCCCCAGGGAGAGGTGCCAGCTCGGGGGAAGGAAGCATCAGGCAACATATAGCCAGATACAGCAGAATTAACGCCGTAATTCTCCTGAGTCAGGCAGCTTTCTAAAATGCCTTTCCCCGAGACTTACATTTTCAGGTTGCTGAATCGAATCTCCCTAATCACTGATTTACAGCTGCATAGTTTAAATAGCACACATTTTTCCTTCAGTGCTTTAAAGACCGATTCCAACATGAGTTCACTAAGTTCCTATCAAAATACTCGGTCTGTTTTTGTACTAGCCACTTGAGCTACCAGCGAACACAGCTGGAATAACTGAGGAACCTATATATTCAGCTGAAGTCACCGTCCACTTTCCACTGTAAATGCAGTCCTCAGATAAGGCTTCAAGGTAACCTGATCAGTCCATGGTTTCTGATATTCTTCTGTACTAGCAGAAACACCCATTTCCTTTCTCGGCTCTCCCCACACCTGCCCTCTATCTAACCAATACCTTTGTAAGTAAGTCATTGCCAGCTGCCTCGAGTTATATAGCTGAGGACCAGGCCAGCCTCCCCAATGTATTTTATTTAAAGGAAGGAATGAAATCTAGAAAGTAAGCAGTAGACCAAAACATGGCCTGTATCCATGCATACTTACTTTTCCTACTTGCTGGGTCATAAAACTGTCACCACCTTAATATGAAAAACAATTAGCAACTATATGTTGCTCCCTCTGTAACTCATTAGGTGCCCAAAGACTTAAAAACTGACTCAATCAGTTCTTTTGCTACTTTTAGACTTCTGCTAATATGTTTCTGAACTTTGTTTCAACTCTATTCATCCCGCAGTTTTCTCCATTTTTCTTATCTCCAGAGATAACTCCAATACCACCTCCTTTGAAAGGAAACGGTTCCTCATTTGCAACTAATTGATCAAGCTACCCTCTCCCTTCTCTAAGCAGGCTTGTGTCCACTAGCGTGTGAGAAGATGGCTCTCCTAAGCTTTAGTCCTCCCTACAGGATGGACAGGGGGAGAGCTCTGCGGAGCAAACACAGCATTAACAGCCATCAGCAAAGCAAAGCGACCCTTCAAACCTCTCCCATACTAACTTGGACTAATTTTTAACTCAAGAGATTGGATATCCCACCTACATCAGCAGGCACTGTCACCTGTCTGTGGAGGGGACACCAATTCTCACAGGATCTGCAGCCACCTCCTAACCAATCTAGGCTCCACTGCCTGGTGCCTTACACGGCCTCACTCAGGCTGGATACCGAAACAACACATTATCACATAGGCTTGCTTCCACAAAAAAACCACCCCAGCCTTCGCCGTCAGCACACTCCACTGCTGACACTACTTCATGCAAACTACAGTAAGTGGAAATTTTTCACCATTCTTCAAGCCGCCTTCTGCTCTTATCATCACATTTTGTATTCCAGCAAAAAGAACACATATTCTGTTTTTCTCTTTTATAGGGATTAGGCTAAACATTCTTCACTTCTACATAATTTGTCAAGATCATTTGCCTCCTCCTCCTGCTGCTTTGTTTTCCACTTCTCAGTCAACCCCCCCAACTAAGCCATCTATTCAACTAGCAAGGCAGTCAAGGGCATAACACATTAATTTTGTCAAATCTGAAAGGCCCCTAAGGACTTGGATCTTGTCTTGTTCACCTCTTCTAGAAACAGATGCCTCCAGCATGTTGACTTGTTGCACTCTCTGCTTTCAGCACCTTTTACTGCAGTTCAGTTTCTCTCATTCTCCCCCTCGCCCACCCCACCCCTGAAGAAACTCTGACCCCTCTAAGAGATTCCCTGCACACTAGAAGACACACATTCCCTGCATACTACAAGGTACACTGCCCTCTGTGCATATGTACATCCCTGGAAAACGGAAGACAAACAGCGTGGAGGAAGAGTTAAGATTTTTTTTCCTCTTTTCACAAGACTTCCGTCAGGTTTCAGGTTTTGGAAGTCTCCAGAACAAATGAAAGCAAAAAATACTTGTTCTAATTTGTTGAGAAGTTAAATTCACAAGATCTCTCCATCCAACCTACTCCGGCCTTTGAAGGTACGCTTGTTACTTTCCAAACACAACACGTTTAACTACAGCATGAAAGGAGCAAGGCACATAGCATCTATCCTTCAAAACAAAAAATAATCACATCTGCTCTGGGAAGACACATCTCCTAGGTAGAAAAGACATTCAGCAAAATCAGCCTGCGACACCTCTCTTTATTATGAGTGATCAGTACACGCATACACGTAGATAAATCTTCTGTAAGCATACCTCCAGCTCAGCTTGCAGAAGAAAGATCTCAAAAAGAAAAAAGACAACATCACTTCACAGTGTGTCCATTTCCAAACCCAGGAATTTGTCTATCACCCTACGCTACCTCCTTTCAGTCTCCTCCTTGCCTCACAACTCAGTTATTCTGTTACGCTGGAATAACAACTTAGACAAGCAATTTCAAACCCCTTAAAATTCTTACAGCTTCAACTGCAGCAAAGTATTTCCTATGAATAAAAGGAAGAAGGGTGGATCGAGACACTAACCTCTGGCTGACAGTTTTTTGGTGTTGATGATTTTTGCAGCATATTCCTGTGATGAACTCTTCTTTACACATCTGCGGACCACAGAGAAGGCTCCCCTAGAAGAAAAATAAAGAGGGTAGGAGCTATGAAACTGAAAATGAGAATACAATAGAGGCAATTTCTATCCCCAGAGCACGCCAGGTTAAAGACAGGGCAGATGATGCACCGAGGACATAAGCAACACATGAATAGTGCATGCTGTCTGATCAGCAAATAAAACCTAGTGTATATGGTACTAAAGGCTTCTGACGCCCCCTCAAGCCCCCTCACAGAGAGCGCAGTAAGAACAGCACACTGGGCACGGAGAGGGAGACCGCACAGGCACAGAAACAGGACGTGGCGGGACTGAAGAACGGGAGACAAGCAGCCCAGAAGCACGCTGCAAACACGAGCCCGCAAGCGCATCTCCCGAAGACAGTATCCCCAGCAGCTACGTCAGAGAACCAGGACTCGCTCCCCCACATTCAAGCGCCAGCTCAGTCACAAAATCGCTGCAACACTTTGCAGAAGTTACTAGTTCTCTTATATCTCTCTGCCCACCTGCAAAATGGGGATAAGCATGTACCTATTAATGAAGTGAGTAGGAAGCTATGAGGCTTTGGTCATTTTCTCAGGCTGGAGCTACTGATATTACTACAACTATTCCAAAGAGCCACTTGGAGAAGAGGTCTGAGAAAGAGGGAAGGATTTCTGTGAGGAAAAAAAGAGATAACACAAGCGAGAGCAAGGCAAAAAGGTAGGGACTCAAAATCTACAGGACTACACAGATCAGCACTTGAAAGTGGTCCCTTCTTTTAAAAAAGAAAAATAAATAAAAAACAAAACGCAAAAAAAACAGTGTGGGAAAAGAATAATAACTGCCTTTAGAGGAAAGATCTGCAAAGGGGAAAAAGGACAAATCAGAGCAAACTGGCAGAAAATTCTAAGTCCTTCAGACCAGGAACGTGAAACCGCGTCTATGGACAAATGCACGTATCTGAAGTGTAAGAAAGAAGAACGGAAGCCGCACAAGGACCCCACAAGACAAGTTAGCCCTACAGAGAGCCTAAAATAGCTTGAATCCTCCCGATGCTGCAGAGTCCTGCCTTTTCCTCCCCTTCCTCACCCTCCACACACAGACCAATAAGCAGCAAGGTGAGCACCAGCACGGGGGCCCGGGCTGGGCGACACACAGCCGCAGCGGCGTGGGGAGGGCCGGGGACACGGGGCTGGCGGGGAGCGATGCAGCAGCCGAGCCCAGCACTTGGCGCAAGGAGGGAGGGGGAGCAGCAGCACCCCGGAAAGCGCCGTTCCCCGCAGTCCCACCCTGCCCGTCGCTACGCTGCCTTCCCGTCCCACTGGGTCCCCCCGCAAAAGCCCTGTCCTGGGCACGGCAGCAGCTCTGCCCATGCGGGGGCAAGTGCGGGGCGCGGGAGGGAGGGAAGGAGGGAGCAGCGCGGTGCAGTAGCGCCCGGTCCTTCCACAGGGACAAGGAAACGGGGAGCGAAGCATCGCAGCGCAGGAACAGCGCCGTGTCCCAGCGCAGACACGGCTGAAGGAAGCGGCAGCGTGCAGCGGGGAGACGGTGCGGGGAGGAGCAGGCGGCGGCCCGGTGCCGGCAGGGCGCGGGGGGCACGGAGGAAGTCCCGGGGTGCAACAGGAGCCCGCGGGGACAGCCCGCCCGGCGCCGGGGCGCCCCGCAGCACCTCTCCCCGCGGGGCGGGCGGGGGGTCGGGGAGCGGGATTACAGGGCGGCCGCTAATCGCCCTCCGGCCGCGGGGCAGCCGGCGCAGGGCGCCCGGCAGCGCCGGCGGGGGACCGGGCCGGGGCGGGCGGCGGGGCGCGGCGGGCTCCGTACTTGCCGAGCTCCTCGTAGAGCTGGTACTCGTCGGTGAAGCGGGTGCACGTTGCCGTGGTGGCCATGTTCGGGCTGCGGGAGGCTCAGCGCCGCTGGGGCATGGGGCAGGGCGGCCGGGCCGGGCCGGGCCGGGCGGGCGCGCTGCTGACGGCCTCCCCTGCGGGCTCGGCGGGGCGGCGCGGGCTCCCCCGCGCCCGGCTCGGCGCTCCCCGCTCCGCCGTGCACAGTCACCGCTCGCCGGGGAGGGGAAGGAGGCTGAGCCTGGCCAGCACCGCGAGAACTGGCTCGGAGACACCCCGCGCCGGCCCCCTCCCTCCGCCCCTCCGCCGGCCCGGCCCGGCCCGGCCCGCCGCGGGGTGGGGCCGACGGGGGCGCTCCCGGGCCGCGCGGAGCGCCGCCGCCCGCCCGGGGGGTGCGGCCGGGGAGGGGGGGGGGGGCGGCTGCAGGCGGGGGGAGGGCCCTGCAGCCCGACGGGGGGGGGGGGGGCCCTGCAGCCCGGGGCGCGGCCGCCTCCCCCCGCCCGCGGGCGACCGGGCGGGCACTGCAGCCCCCGCGCACTGAGGGAGGGAGGGCGGGCGGGCGGGAGGACTGCGGCGGGCTCCCCCCCACACGCGGCCCCGCCCCGCAGGCGGCTGGGGGCTGCAGCCCCGCGTCTCTCCCCGGCGCCCGGCACACGGGGGCCACTTCCCTCGCTTCCCCCCGCGGAGGGCGCCGGGCCGGGCCGAGCCGCGGCCGGAAAAACTTCCTGCGTGCAGGGGGCGGGGGGGCCGCGGCCGCCCTCCCGCGGCCGCCCGTCACGGGGCTAATGCCGGCGCGGCCCGCGGGCTGCCGCCCCGCGCGCTCCCCGCCGCCCCGCGCGCGCTCCGCACGGTGGCGGAGCAGGAGGGGGAGGCAGGGGCAGCTGCCGGCCGCCGTGCCCGCGCCCCGCGCCCTGCCGTGCCCCCCGGCCCGGGGGGGGTGGCCGGCGGGAGCGAGCCCCTCGTGCAGGCGCAGCGGGATGCCTTCAGGCCGCTCACCCGGGGGCTGCGGCGGTGGGAGCGGGGGGCAGAAGGCGAACAGAAATCACCAGTCTCCGACTGCAAAAACAATCCCAAACCAGCCTCCGCACTGCCTCTAACGGCGTGCCCCCCGAGTGCTGCCTGCAGAGCCGTTATAAGCAAGTTTATTTCCACCTCTTACTCAAGTCTGTCTCTGAACAATTGCCAGATCTGCTTAATATGCAGATTTATATAGAGCAGTCACTGATCCAGCCAGAGAGGGGAGGGCTGCTCTGGCCTCTGCTGCACAACTGCGAACGTAGAGAGACGGATGAGTGTACCGTATGCCAGGAGCAGTATTAAACTGATCTGAAAAATGAAAAGTACTCTATAAGTACCATGCGTTACTGCTCTGTGACTGGACTGGGAAATTATCCTGTTATTCAATCACATGAGAAGCAGTGACAGCGGACAGCGGCATATCCCCCCGACACCCCGTCTCCAGGCTAAGCGCAGCCAGTCCGGTGCTGCAAAGCCTACGCCTAAGTAATACAGCGGGCAAAATTCACCCAGCCTATGCAGAAAGTAGATAGGTAGCAAAAGTAGGACAATCTAACAGTAGCGATACAACAGAGCAACTCTTTTAGAAGGTGATTATGAAACAACAGCATTCTGCATCTTCTACCGTGCCAGCATTTGAACCTGGAAACCTGCTGACCCAGCAGAATAATTCAGAGAACTATCCAACAGGTGCTACTCAGTGAATCTGCCTCCTGCAGAGCAAAAACTGCTCCAACAGCCTCATTCAGCGGCCCACCAGTTTCTCTAACAGCTCCAAGAGCCGCGGGTGAGGACAGCAGTCTGACAACGCACGGCCCTTGCCGGGGGAACCGGCTGGTCACAGGGAACTCTGGTGGGAGATTTTAGATGTGGCAGTGGGCAACGTGGCTGCTGCACAACCTGCGGTGCGCTTCCACCGTCCAAAGTGAAACTACGTGTTCTCTGTGCAGGAAAGCTGAGCTGTTAAGGTCGTGCTGTGGTTGCGCTAGGCCATGTGGTCAAGATACATGCAAGCCGGTCCCCTATGTTAAAATGCACGGAGCAACTGGAACAGGACCCTGTTCTGCTCTTTGTTCCTCAACACAAGAACTGCGGGTGGATGTTTAAGACCAGATTTTAGCAGGCCGTGCTGAATGAGCAGCCCAAGGGAGAGAATCTGAGCTTTTGTGCGTTTGTCCTGTGTTCCTACAAACCAAGTAAAAGATGATGAAGATGGAAAGGGGTACAAGCCACAACAAAGAAATACGGCAACAGCAGAGGTTTACCTAAAGCCAAGTATGAAACCGAGTGAGATTCTGCAGTTGAAAGCCGTTTTAACTGGACTCGAGGGCTGTCCCGTGCCCTATACAAAGCCCCCCATAGTATTTAAGAAGCCTCGATTGCCGTGGTCTCATAAAAATACATGAGAAGCATAAAAAGTGGGAGACGGAAGAGGAAGTTTCTCAGTTTCAAGTGTTGCAAGGAAAACAAGAAAGGGAACAGAGAAGCAAGTATGGAAATAAAAGCTAACCATGTGTTATGCATAGCAAGTGCTACAGAAACAGATTGCTAACCGAGAAACTGTGTTAACCGGGAAGTGGGATACAAATTGAGTGACAGACTTGATTAAACCAAGTACTGAGTGGGAGACTAAATTATGGGAGTAGAGTTTTCAAAAGGAATGTAGGCAAAATGAAGCAGGAGGAGGGGTGGCAATATGGATAAGAGAGTATTGTGTCAACAGAAAGAAATATTGATGTTCAGGCTGACATAGCAGTCTACTTATACCGAGAGTAAAACTGCAAACGGAGGTGAATCTTGAACGGTGCCTGGGCAGAATAATGTCGTGGGGACCAGAAAAATATCAAAACAGTAAGAAATGGTTTTGAGAGACCCAGTACACTAGTAATGGGAGATTCAGCTAATGAACAGTAAGTGAGATTCTGACTTCAGTTATGCGGGAATGAAATCTGGAAGTAATGCCACGCTTTTAGTATTAGCCAGCTGCAGATTTCACATTAGCAGAGTAGCTGTTTTGGTCTCTGCCTTTTGAAGTAGCACAGGTTGACTTATAGAGTACGCTGAACTGTCAGGGATCTGTCAGGGATTAATCTGATTTTAATGACTGGAGCTGAGTAAGAGGCACTAAAGAAAGTAAGTGAAATGCAAAGGATTTAATGCAAAGCCCATGGGCATAAATGGACATTTCCTCTGATGGTAATGGACTTTGGATCAGGCCCCGTCTGTCCGTGGAGCCTAAGGTCAGCTTTGGCATGTTGAAGAATGTCTGTGGGAAGTCAACAACACAAAAGCGTTGGTCTTTAGGGAAGCAGAGCGAAGGACTACAAAATGAGTTCACAGAAACTAACTGGAATTCAACCCACTGTGGCAAATGGGAAGGATGCTGGAGAAGCTGCATGGTAGCGTCTTTCCAGCAAGGCTGAATAAGTCAAAGGGCAGCGCTGCCCAATGCCAGATATGAGGAGAGGGCATTAGCAAAAATAAAGGACCTGGGAAGGGTAAGAGTGGGTGGAGCTAGAGTCAGTCTGGGAGACAGAAGGCAAGAAACAAAAGAAATAAGCAACGAACGGAATGAGTAGGCATTTTTCTAAATAGACATTCTGTGGTTCTCTGCCATTAACTTGGGGTCCCATAAAGAACTGAGGAATTTTTCTTCTCTATGCCTCTGCTGTCCAGTCTGTCTGCTCACAGTGAGTAGCTCCAGGTGGGAGTTATTTGGAAGGCATGTAAAAGACACAAAATTTATCCTGCCCTGCTGTGATGTGGGGCTTCCTGGCACTACTTCAGTATAGTTACAAATGAAAAGCCAAAACGCCCAAACCCCTATAATTGTGTGAAATATTGCATCATCTGAAAATGAGGAATTTTCTGGCAGGTGAAAGTGAGGAAAGTGTTAAAATTCTTTAACAATTATTTTGCTTCAGACTCTACAAAGAAAAATGCAAAGAGTTACCTAAATTGAGCATCATTTTATCACGACTGTCCACAGACTCACTGTCATGTACACACAACAAAACCCCCTTATTTTCAATAATCATTATTCATGTTGGCTATACAATACAAGATCGTACAAAAAATGTTCGTCTTGAGCAATTGTTGAGTATCTACCAGAAAAATCAGGTTCCTTTAATGTGCCTGGTTGTTCCCTTCCTTCTTTCACACTAAGGTTCATTTATTACCTCTGAAAAATCATGATCCAAATGGGTCGAAATGGATTTGTAGGTGTAGCTGATAAAAATAAAAAGCAGCATGCATAGAAGGGAGGTTGGAAAGAGAGGAACTTCTAAGCGAGTGAATATAAAATTTATATTTGAAATAAAGATCAGAGTTCTGGAGAGAAGCAAACATTAAATTACCCTATTAGTACGGACTGTTCAGCCATCCATCTAGTTTAGTGTCTTGTCTTCAGTAGTGACCTATTCCAGACAGTAAATGTGAGGGAGGGGGAACAGGAGGGGATGAAAGGAAGACAGAGAAGGGGAAGGGAAAGGAATCGAACCAGGCTGATGAAGAGACCCATATAACTATAGCCCACGTGCATACTGCGCACTACTCGATTAGAGCGTGGCTTTCCTCCTGACCCCAAGCTGATGATCAAAATACGCCCTGAAGCACAAGGATTGGTAGCCCTTGTAATTTTGATCCTAGCTTGTGTCAGTGCATATGCTATTCTGTTTCATGTCAATGCTTAATCCTTTTTGATACTTACTAAGCTATTTAAGTCAATAATATCCCATGGCACTGAGTGTCGCATGTTAATTATATGGCTCATAAAACATATAACCTGATATCATTGCAAATTTGTTCTATTTTAATGTCACTGAGCGCTCTCTCCTGTTATGAGGCAGGGTCAGTAGGTATGTCCAGATGGCCGGCCCTGTCCTACAGACCTCTGCCCGTCAGGGCCGCGGGTCGCTGCCCCCGGGGAGCTCAGACAAAGGAGGGGCGGCTGTGGCTGTGCTCTGGCAGGGTTTCGGTGCCTGGGCACCCCGGGCAGGCGCTGTGTACCTGCCGGCGGCCTGCCTGGTTCCCCAGCTCCCCCAGTGACTCGGGGAACGGCGCCTTTCACTGGGACTTTTGCAAGCCACCTAGACATGAGGTATTTTCCTCTCAGCTTGAAGTGCTCGAGACCTTGGGTTTCAGAAGCACAGGTTCGGGCCCCAGCTGGGAAAGGGAAGCATTTGGTACACGTTCAGCTCATTTAGCTGCCATAAGCTCACTCAACACAGTCTTTTCTCTGGAGACTTATCCTACTTTTACCGGGGGATCAATACCAGGTTTAGTGACCGATTTCACAGTCTGTTCAGGATTCCCGCACAAGGACACATGATATAGGCAAAGCCTGGTGGAAGAGAATACGTGGACAGTCTTGAGGAGCTGAGTACTTCACCCACAGACCGACACAGAAGGTGCTGCAGCAGCCTGATTTTATGTTTCTCATCTCATGAAAATCCAAGTCCATCCAATACGAGTGTGAGCTCCAGGTTAGAAACTAAGTGAGCTCCAGGTGAGTAGTCTTTCCAGCCTCCTCTCTTTGCTATAGAGACACCACTAAACAATCTCTGAATGCTGAGTTGCAGTGTCTGCTGGCTGCCCTCTTAACTGATCAGTTCCACAAAACACACCTTTATCATGTCTAAACTATCGTTTGAAATGTGTCAACAGGACTCTATGGAAAACACAAGCGAGGACTGTGGAAATCAGACAACTGTTCTGAGCAGTAAGAATACTTTCCTCTAGTTCTGTATCTCCAGCAATGTTAATAATATTGCATTCAAAGAATTTCAAATTTTCATTCCTATCTTCTTGAAACTGGCCAATGTCAATTGTTAATCAGATGAGAGCAGGGTTTCCCACCATTTATATGGCAACAAGGTCATGATCCAAGAATTCCTCTTAATAATTATCCAGTAACAATAACTGGCGCGTTAAAATCACCCTCAGATGAGCTTAGCCTGAAAATGCTCCATGTCTGCTGCCTCCCTTGGTGGGTGGATGACAGAGAAGCAGATTTTCCTGCTTCACAGAGCAAGTGAACAGATCTGTGTGTCCAGCGCCGAGTGTAGCTTACTGCTGTCTCTAGACAGCTCTGCTGTCACTGAAGGGTTACTGTGTGGGTATACGACAGTGGGGAAACATCTTGAACATTCATTTGAATATGGCAGTCTCGGTGGAATGTCCAGGGGCTATTTTAAGATTCACACTGTTTGTTTAAACAAGATTGCGTGACTCAATGACTGTTACGTAAAGGATGAACACAGATTTCTCCTTATATCCCAGATATCTCCACCACCTTAAAATATTGTATGCAGTTATACATTACTGATTATTGAATGAATACTGAAAACTAATGTCACATCCTGGGCTGGGGTGTCCCTTGTTTTTTATAGGAGGTCTCTGTCCACGGGAAGGCAAATCCTCCAAAAAAGATGATGGATGGACAGTCCTTGTGAGTTGAATGCTGCCTTTCACAGTGTTGACAAGAATGTACACAAGCAACTCCCTCATTGCTGTGGGTCACCCATAACCAAAAGGAATGAGAAATGAGCGGTTTGGTTTCTGTGGATCAGTCATTGCCATCTATTGCTACTGCTAAAAAAAAGACTTCCATTTAGTGCCATCTACAACACATTTCGTTTCTTTGCTTTTAAAAATGGAGCACAGATCACTGGGAAAACCTCCAATTTAACTCCACCACCTAAGTCATCATAACATTTGGCCATTAGTAGCTCTGTTTGAATTAAACTCAAATTAAAGATAAACTTCATGTGTCTCACAGTACCCACCTTGCAATTCCTTCCTCTTGTCATCTCAGTTGAATTTATGGCACAGTCCTTGGGGAGATGCTAAACTTTTTCCATTAAGTTCTCAGTTAGGTCTTGATTTAAATGGCTGTGGATTATGTCCTAGAATAAGAGCGCTAGACACCAAAGCTACACTGCAGTGTATGCAGACACTTGAGATTGCAAAGAGACCAAATCATTCCCTTGGGGATCTGCCGTCATACAGTATCTTGAAAGACCAGTTTCAACTGCAGTCTCTTCAGAACAAGGCATCTGTCTGGTGAAATGCTGTGCACGTCTGGTAGCATGTTACAGACCGATCGCTTTGAACCGCATCAGCTCTCAAATCATAACACCCTACCAATCAAACATGAAGCCAAGACCAGAGGTATTTAATGTCATCAAAAAAAGAGAAAGTTATTTTAAAAAATACAGGGGTCTGCTTTCTTCCAGCTTAAATATAACTTAGTAGCACTCCATAAAGCTTGGTTACTTTTGTCATGCTTGCAGTCTGAAAGTTTGGGGATTTGAGAAGAAGCACCCTGTGCTCCTTAGCCAGGTGGGAGTGCAGCATTATAGTACACAAAATGAGGGAATCCTGCAGCGCTGGGATTCTCCATCCTGTTTCTCCCAAGAGATGACTCTGAACCTGGGAGACCTCACAAGCAGCATTTAATCATCACAGCCTCCTGGGCCGTTACAAACCACACAGTAGTATACCTCCACATCACAGAAGTCACTGCCGTAATCAGCATGAACTGGCCCCTCCTGGCAGTCTCAGGAAGTCAACGTTTACAGAGCCCGCGTTTTCCTGTCATCACCAGCCAGAAGGCCTTTCAACTTAGGACCAAGGCAGGAAGGGTGTATTTTCACTAACAATGTCCACGGTACAAGTACAAAGGAGTAGACGCAGAAGCAATCAGTCTCCAAAGTATTTCACCAGCACTTTCACCAGCACTAAACTCTCAAATAACACCTGTTAGCAGAAAATAGTGGGTTTCATTTTCTTCATCTCTGAATCCTCTTGGTCCAGTGCTTCATATCCTCAGTTTAAACAGTAACTGTTTAAACACAACCTTGACATTTTTAAAGGAGCCTGTAAAACCTCTCCTCTGTAAAACAGACAGATTAACATTCATGCATAGTTAAAAAAAATAAACACTTTACCAAAAATTGCCTGAATGTTTATGTGAGGGGAGGGATGGCTCACAGGACTCTTCAAAGAACGTTGGCAGCAATTTCCTACCCTGAGTAAAATAAATTAATTAACACATGCATCCTGTTTAACATCAAAAGAAAATCTGGCTCCAAAGAACAATCCAAAGGAGAGGGCCTGTGAGTGTTTACAAACACAGCCTGAGCCAACAAGTGCAGCAAGAGGGTATTTGGGAACCACAGCGAAGCCTCCACCCAGTAGCTGGACTCTCCAGTTTCTCCAGGGTTCAGTCCTCCCTGCATGTGATGAACAGAGAACACGCAGTGAGAAAGATGGGCCTGATTTCCCAGCCAGAGCAATAGTGAAACAGTGATTTACGCTCCCCATTAACAGCCACAAAACCCGTGGGAATAAGTGAAGTAAATTATGTTTTACAGCGAGAGAAATGAGGCGGAGAGCGGGGACGGTGACTCTCTCACAACCTCGCAGGAGTGCAGCTGCCTGGGAAAGGCAGAATTCAGGTCGCTCCTCCAACATGAACAGAGGCAGACGCTTCCCTATTGATCCTGATTTTGGGTGAAGGTAATGCAGTGGTGCCACTGTGAATTCAATGTGCAGAATTGTCACCAGATTTGTCCCCAAAACTGTGCCTTCAGCACAGACTGCCATTCACAATTAAAAACTCACTAAACCTTTGTTATGCTCGTGCAACTTCTCTTTGGAGTGGCTGTGAATGTAACTGCTTTCTACGCCTCCTTCTGAGTGTACTTTGTTCCTTGTATCTTGTTAATAAAAATAAAATGCAAAAGAAGAAAAGATGGTTCTTGACAGGTTAAAAAAATTACACCCAAGGTCTGTCAGTTTGGGTTGGGATCCCCATTAAGAATCTACCACTCTGAGTCTGCAGTGACACAGGCTTCCTGCCTTTGAAGGGCAGGAGGCAAATACACCTGCCTGTGCAGAAACACAAATATCTGCACATTCAGAAGCCCTCAAAATACCTAAAGGGATTTCTATACTGTGGAGGAAGGTATTATTTCCATGTTTAATGTCCTTATGTTTCATTTGAAAAGTACTAGTAAAAAATACATCACAGCAGCAGAGTAAGATGCTGGCTTGTGGCTGTTTGCTTCTTGAATACTTGCAAATCAGAGAAGCGTGTGTGAATGCATGAGGCAGAGCTGTGTTTCTAGTCACGAAGATGTGGATAAGGTGACTCATGCTGAGGTGTGCATGTGTACATGCCACGGGGTGGTGCGTAGCCTATGTGCATGTATGTGCTACAGTCCCATAAATGGGAGCAAAAGCAGAGATACCATAACCTGTGCAAGGACAGAGGGGAGACATTTTTACATATATATTCCAAGACCAAAAAAAGTCAGAACATGTAAAGGCCAAGCATCCAGAGACAACTTACTTAAAGTGAGCTCCCTACAGCAAAGAAGGATAGGCTAGTGGAAAAAGAGTGACAAATCATTTTATGTTTACATGAGAAAATAAATGTTGTTATAGTTATGGGCCAAACTTCATTTAGGATTTGGCTCTGAGTGCGTTTGGAAGAGACGTGCGCTCTGTGACCCCACGCAGCTGTAGCACTGGGCTGTCATTCCCAAGGGAAGAGCAAGCTCCCTGTGGAAATCACACCTGCTGGCTGTAAATAAAATCCACAGAACTAACATCTGTCTCAGCTGTAGCATCCATCTCTGCTCCTAGGCAGGCATGGAGGTAAGTGACAGCTCAGTCGGACTGTCCCTGACTTCACTGCATGACCCCAAGCCGGGGCTGGGATGGTGTTGGCCCAGGAGCTGGGGTAACTAGTTTGGTGGATAATGCCAGCTGAGGACTTGAAAATCCTGTTCCCTAGCTCACACATCCCTTCAGTGGGGGGAACAGAGGAGACAAAAACTTGTTTGTACTGCATGTCACTAGAAATACCATTACAGAGCGAAAATCAGAAGTTTTACAGGTACACACAAAACTTTTGGAGCTCCCATATGATACCATTCCTCTTGCTACAACAGGTTGCTTTGAAGATAGCTTCACATCATGCCCATATTTTTTTTTGTCAACAACTTAGATGCTCTCTAAACCTAAATATTTATTTCAATCTCTATATTTGTTCTTTTTTCTAGAGGCTATAATCCTCTTGTTCTCTTGGCTCTGCACTTCTTGGTAACTGAAACCATTTCTTCAGCATTTTCTAAAGTGTATTTACCAAGACTAAGATCTCAGAGGTGGCTGCCTAGATTGCCAGTTTTGGGACACATTTGACTGTCCAATACCACTGACAACACCTGTTTTTCTACGAGTAATGTTTGTTCTTTTCTGGGTATAAAACGTTGTGACGGACACAGTTTTGAGCTATGATTCTCACACAGCTGATTTAGAGATGCAGCCTTCTTACGACACCATGCACACCTTGTGCATTAAATTTATATGTATTTGTCTCTGCCTGCCTGCTATCAGGCCAAACCTCGCAGAAATTTATCGCATTGCCAGAGACTAGAATCTGGCCTCTTGTGTTTGCAGTGCCTTTCTCCCAGATAAAACTGTGTACAAAGTGTATAGCCAGTACAATAGCAAGGCTTGTATTAAGTGAAAAGGATACTTATTCTCAGTGGTTTCTGGTTGCCAGAGGTCTACCATCCCACCACTTCAGCATAATGTCTTACTCAAACACACAACACATGGTTCCTCTAGCCTTAGGACAGTACAAATGCAAGGCCCAGCAACAATGACATTCAGAATTCAAGTTTTCAGCATAACTTCTCCAAATGCCAGCTCAGGGCAACAGTCAACAATATCCTGCAGACACTGGACTTGTGTGCAACCCTCTCCACGTGAGCTGCTTCTGGAACTGTTTTAGGAACAGGAGCCGAGGACAAGCGACCTGTGGGACTTGCCTGCAGCTTTCAGCACTGCCTTGGAAGTGCACGTGCCCTTTGGGAATGATACTTGTGGGGACCCAGCCCCATGTGAGCCAATCCAACACACGTGAGAGGGAGGAGAAGCACTGCTGAGTACTTGGTCCGTGAAGGCCAGCCCATAGTGTATACGGGAAGTTTCATAGCAGCAAGAAAAAATATGCAAGCTACATACAGTTAAAAGAGACACGGGACATCTTGAGTGGAAGGTGAGGAACAGAAAAAGTTCCAGTGACTACAGGAACAGTCCTGCTGCTACTGACTCAGGAAAAAGGGGGTCATTATGGGAGAGATAGCAATCCATTGCCAATGCAGTTTATCATTTATAAAATAAGCACCAGCAAGGCAAGATCTCAAGTCCTATACAGGGCAGAGAAAAGGGAACATCATCAGGAGATCACAGTACACAAAACTACGAAAGACAGTCCAAACCAAATGCCTTCGATTTTCTTCCTTAAGAGTCAGAAAATGTTAGTGGAAAGGAGGAGAGCCTCAGCTGAGCTGCGTGCTGCACTGGAAGAGTTTTGATCACCAGTCAGATACTTGAGATGCTCAGACATCCTCAAGAAAGCGTCTCCGAGAGGCACCTAGTGGCAGCTGCCGAGCCCCTGCCGAGCCTGACCGCGCAGGCGGTGGCCAACGCTCGCTGCGAAGGCAACTCACCTGCAACCCTGGCTAAGGCCAGGCCACTGCACGCTTAAATCTCTCCCACCTGTAAAGACCCCAGCTGCCAGGATCTCTAGACTGCCCGAGGATTGAAACCACATCCACAACAATCATTTTAGGCTGTTTAATCCTGTGGTTTAATTAGCTAGGGAAAAACTTCCAGTCTGAGGGGTTATGAATTGCCTGCATTGCAGAACAATATTCCTTTCAGTCAGCTTCAGCTGTGTGTCTGTGTGCTACTCTTGACATCACAACTTCTGCTTTTGTTGTCCTCTGTGCCTCTAAAGCCCTCTTTGTGCTCGTTTGTCAGTTTTCCCTTGTTAAAGTCTAACCTTTCAACAGGATCTTGAAGCAGGTGACCCTGCCTGCTCATCATGAACCACTTCCTCTACTGAAGGGCTCTTGTGCCTTCTTGGAGGTAGACAGAGCTCTTTGGAGATGGGCTACTTATTTGCACAGGTCACCAAGTATTTACATAGTGATGTGCAACAATAAAATGAGATAATAAGAGATCTGCAGTAATAAGACATGCCTTGACATCATTACATAGACAGAACTCCTAATCAAGGCAAAAAACTATTTAGAGAAAGGACTCAGAAACAATTTTTCTCTTCCCTCTATGTCATTTATCTCAATGGAGAAATCAGAAACCATCATTTAGATTCAGTTTACTAGGTTTAAAGAGATTTTTGGCACTTGTGAAATGATCTCTATCAGTATTTTTTAACTATTTAAAGGAGAGTTGACAGATATCCATGAATATATTTGAGGAAGAATACTGTTTTATGTAAGATAGCCAAGTACATGTTTTCAATTTTAATTTCTAAGAATCTATTTAAAGCAGTATTTTAATACTACATATAAAAAGGAGGGGGAGAAACACAAGACAAAATGTGGAAGCTTACCCCACCATCCCATCATAATTCACTTCAGTAAATTTTCCTGAAAATAAGTGCAGTTTAACATCAGGCTGGGCTGGCTAGGAGGTACTCATTGCTTTTGTGTCTGTCCCAGAAAGCTCCTGTTGCAAAACATTTCTAAGCATGAGGATGTACTACAACAAACCAACCAACCTATCTCATTTATTCATTTCTTGTGTTTTTCCGAAAATAATGATGCAATACTGTGTTTGTAAATACACTGTAACAGAGGGGAAACCCAAGACCCAAAAGCATATCTTTAGCACCAGAAGTCTACTGTGAATCGAGGTTTTCCAGGCTGAAGGTGCCACTTGCTTCCGCCACGTGCCACCCTACAGGCAGGAGAACCTCTAGCCACCGGCTTTAGCGGTTTGCCTAGGCAACCTTTGCTGAAAGCCCAGCCTCCATGAAGGGTGTCTCTGTAAGGGTCCCTCCGAATAGCTCTCTATTAGGAAGGGCTAAAAGGGAAAAATCAACATGCATATGTATTGAGAAAAAAAAGAAGAAAGGACTCCAAAGAAATCTGAAGTAAAAAGAGACAAAACTCTGGGAACTGGATGTGTGTGGAGGAAAGCATTTACTTAATTACCTCGAGTAACGGCGCCACCATTAATGAGGACAGGAGGTGCAAAGAACCAGACCGGATCCAATGGGGAGGTATTCCAGCATAAAATTCCTGAAACAACAAACACACAGTCAGTGCCCGAGAAACAGCTGATGATGGTTACTGTACTTACACAAGCGCACACTGCCCCCAGAAGGCAGCATCCCACACTTTTCCACTCGCTTTTTTCCGCTGCTTCTCGTTTGCCTGCACTTTTACTGTGGATAAATGTCAAGTGATGCTTGTGGGTAAAAAAATCCCGGCTTCATGTACGAAGTGATAGACTGAGAGCTGACTGTTACTATTCACAAGTAAGAAGGGCAACGAGGATAGCCAAATATATGGAATGTCACAAGATTAAGGGAGCTGGGAGTCTTCCCATTAGAAAGGAAACAAACGAAAAGCGGTGTGAAACTTGCATATAAAATAACAAGGGGATTCAGAGGAAGAAAGAAGAGAAAGCTACTGTGATAAATGCCATAAACATATACTTGCCATTAAGAAGCTAGTCCTGGTATTTTCCCCTGAAATTCATCAAGCCAGGTAGCTTTAGACTTGCCAGGTCTAAAGCATTGGGCTATTAGGCTTGGAACAACAGGGTGGCAGAGCTCCTCCCAGCCCTGCAGCCACCTGGGCTCCCAAGGAGTGCCTCGGGGCCAGCCTCACCTGCAGAAACGCGCTTATCCCCAGGTGCTCTGCCCCGGCCTCCACCAACGCGTAAGCAGCACCCACCACCATTCCTGCCCCGGAGCCTGAGCCCTGGGTATGACGGCGCCACGGCCGGGGCAGAACTGAGCTGGCACTTGCTGGAGGAGTTGGGTAAGATCTCACGATCCCGAGCAGGGCTCTGAACGCGCCCTCCAGCCGTCAGCTGGGCCTGCACAGATGGATCACAACCCTCAGCAGAGGTACGCAGCCCTTGGGAGAACCAAGGGAACCATCCTAAGATATCGAACTGGCTCCCACCTTCAGAGCAATTTTTTGCACCACCGTCTCACTTGGTTTATATTTATTGATACATTATTTTCCTCTGAAGCCTGAAAGAGTGAGCTTTAAAGTCTTTTCCAACCGTCCCCTGTGCAGAACACGCACATATTTACAGTAATGCAATTCCCTTTGCTGTTTCCTAACAGGCTTAAAATGTTGAATTCTGGTCCCAGAAGACACTTTGCTGTAAACAGGCCTCGGTGCTTTCATAAATCCACTGTTCAGTAACAGCACAAGCAGCGCTGCTGGAACTGTAAAGGGGAGTGATGCAGAGGGATGCCTGACAGACGTGAGCTGGAGGTGATAAAGATGAGCCTGAGAAGCAAACAGCAAGTACATCCCTGGAAGAGCAATGGAAACACTGGGATGCGAGTGTGAGACCCACCTGATGCCAGAGAGCAGGACAACGGGGGTAGGGGGGAGCTTGGGGCCAGTGTGGCCTGGCACCCGGCGTGGCTGGCAGGCCGTGTTCTGTCCGCTGCTCAGGTGTGCCCAAAGCCACAAAGGGAGCTGGCTGTATGGGTAAGGCATGCAAAATCTCACAGGGCAGAGACTTTTTGTGAGCTGTACTTTGTGTCCTTATCGGTCTATGAAATTTTACTCAAAAGTGTCAAGGGCAGAACCTGTTCAAAACTTTACACAGACAGAAACATTTAAACTAAAATCAGTGGGTTTATGCAGGCAAACAAATTACATTGGTTTGGATTTTCTGCTATCCTAACAGCAGCTCAAGATGCCTGTACACCTAAAATCCAAGCTCTGCCCCAATGCAGCCCAAGCACGGCCGGCAGTGCGGATGACGAGAATTCAGCACGTACCCACACTGTAAGGCTTGGTATGGCTGCAAGGCATGTAAGGGAATGTCCGGGTGTGGTGCTTGCCTTCCTCGAACGAATCACCATTCTTCACAGTCCAATTCCTGCAATGCCCTGGCAAGTAATCAACAAATCCAACCAAAACTGGGAATCTCCTGCAAGACACTTAACTGCAAACTCAACGAGAAGGAGGAATTGATCAAAGAGCAAAGGGATAATACAACATGAGACACAGCATATCTCTGCCAACATCCAGTTTAAGCATTACACAGGCTGTGAGAGCTCATAATTCTTGAAAAGTTATTTTAAAATAAAGGCTCGGTTTGTGAACTAAGGCACCTTGCAAGAGTTGTGACCAGTAAGAAAAGACCAACACCATCAGACAATTTACATTCGTAAATATGGGCCTGGAGCTGTCAAATCTTCAGTTGCTGGCACCACAGTGGCCTCAGATGAGCCCTGCACTTCCTGCTTCTACCTCTTTATCTGCACGATGGTGATAGCACTTATCTCTCCTATAAAACACGTACAGGGCTTTGACTGACAACTGGTATATAAAGAATGAAGGCTTGCTAACAGTCACTGAAGTTATGCCAAGTAAAAACCCCACAAGTTCAGTCTGTTCTTGCCGTGAGTGTATTCATTTAACTAATGAATATCAGTGTGTGGGATTAACCAGACAAACCTGTAGCCAGTGAGAAATTAATACTATGCAGGGTGTGCACCCCTCTCAGCAATCCATGATTAATACCTGTTTCTACTACAGTTTATGCTTTTCATAACCTCCAGAATAATAAGCCCCAGTGTGCTCAGGGGACTTAATTCTTCTAAATAGTACTCTGGAGGTTGTGGCTCCCCAGGTGGTTTACAAAGGACAAACAAAAAATTGGGAGAAAATCACTTTTGCTGTGTTGAACCTAAATGCACATCCCCGTTGCAAACAGGAGGAGGGGCTGTTGCTTGCAGTTTGGAGTTCCCAGGGCCGTTTGCCATGGCCGAGGGAAATGTTTACTACAGCTGTGATATGTTACGTGCTGTTGATCTTAATTGCTTTTCAAAATGTGAAGACAACTGTGATATTTGGAAGAGGCGGGCAAGCTGCCCTAATAAACTCTGTTCTGCAGCAGATCTAGTTCGCACTGTGCCATGCAGGCTTCTCTGCAAAATTTTGCCATTACCCTGGGGAGTGGGGAATGAAAGGAAGGATCTTAGGCATGTGCTACCTAGCCAAAGAAGTGAGCTTGATTAGCTGTTTTACCTTGGAGCTGTATCAACAGAGCCCTATGTCCTTTCCTATAAGATCCTACAGTAAAGGCAGCTAGCTATAGCTACCGAGCTATGGAGCTACTACATTAACCCTTACTCTCAGTAAAAGCAACACTGAACATCAGATGTGGCAAAAGTCATTTGGTCCAGCTGAGAACTGCCTTGGGAATTAATGGCTTAGTACTTGTGTTAGAAATGGGTAGCCAGCAGTACACCTCCATGGAGGGCTCAGAGGGGTTCTTCAGGTCTTTGGGAATACTCCAGTTACAGGCTAATGTCCCTCTGGAGGCTGTTCCCAAAAGCTTTCGGACCCCGGTCCCAGCTGGTGATGCATGAAGGAAGTTCCTTGCTTCCTTCCACTGGGCAATTGATATTCTGGGATTTTGACTCACCAAGAAGCGGGCTGGAGGTGCAGTGGGGCTGCTGATTACAGCTGGGTGCTGCAGAGTGATGGGAAATGGTGTAATTTGCTTCCTCTAGCCCCCTGGAATCCAGATGCGTAGGCTTCTTCCTGGGACTTGTGCGGCATCTCAGGCCCAAACGCGGAGTGTGTTTCTCACTAGCAAGAGATGAGCCAAACGACAATGACACATCAGAGGGTTAGGGAGCTTTGCCTCAGCAAAGCTGTACTGCACAGACCCCATGGACCCTTTTTTTTTTTTTTTTTTTTGCAGCTGTGAGCAAACCTAGCACTAAAATCAGAAAAAACAGCAAGGCAACTACTGGAAATTGGCAGATTCAAATAGAGCAATGGAGCAAAGCTACTGCTCTCATCCTGCCACTCCTGGATATCCAGATGCTTTACGATAAAACTGGATGTAAATAGGATTTTCAGTCATGGCTCCCAGTTGATATTCCTCCATAAGAGCTATGTGTGACTTCTCTGTACACAAGTTGCTTAGCTCAAACTGCTGTACCAGAAGTTACACGCCTATTTAGAAGTAGCAGTGGGTCACAGATACACCCATTTTCAGAAATGCTTGAATTCCCAGTAATCTCAAAGCAAGCTGTGGATGTTCAGTACCTCTGGGGAATAAATAATTTAAAAGCCCCAGTCTGCTTCCCTATGCCAAATATTCGTTCTTGGAAGACTGACCTCACACATGCTGGGTCACCTCTTGTTCGACCTCTCCGAGACCTGTTTTCCTTCTCTAGATTCTAGATTCTGTAAATAATAACGATATCTCGCCTTGTAATTTGGTTTGATAATACTATGTTAATACTAGAATGATTAATTGCCACCTTCCCCACATATCGGGAAGAGGCAAATCATTAATTTCACCATTTCTAAAGATTCTGGCTTTTGAATTCTTTTAATTTGACAAATGGGTTGTACCACAAAAAGCCAAACGCAGCTGCATACCTTGGTGAAATTTTAGCCAAAGCCATAGCCCTAATGACGTGAACATTGTTTGCAAATACACAGGCACTGTGGATTTCTTTGCATAAGAACCAAGATGCAGGTCTGAACAGACAGACAAGTCCGTGCCGGCCACCTTCACCACCCAGACCCCGGCGACGGAGCCACACAGGGCCGCGCCAGCCCCACTGCCAGGGCCCTGCGTTCACCTCCCCGCCCGGGGTTTCACTGCCTGTCCTCCAGGTCTGGCTGATAGTGCTGGGCTCTAATCCGGGTTCAGCCTGGGAAGCCAGGGCCTGCCCTGCTTCTGCTCAGCAGCGGCGCTGAAGCGGAGACCCTCAGCCTGGCTCCTGGCCCAAGCTCCGTTGAGGGCAGGCACGTCCCAGCCGCGTACCCCTCTGCTCCGCTGCCCTCCTGGCCTCCCCCAGACGTGCCGCTGCAGCTCGCCTGGCAGCCAGGTGCCCGGCGGGGTGCTCACCATGCCGGCCGGCCGCGGTCCCGCCGTGCGGGCCCAGCACTGCCTGCCCTGCGTGGGTCCCTGCTGCCAGCTCGCCTCGCCGCGGGCGCCTGCCCCTGCTGCGGCCTGGCACCCCAGGCTTCGGACAAAGGTGCAGAAAGAAGGGCTCCTGATTATTTCTTCTCTTGAACAAACAAATATATCTGACTGCTTTGGGTGAGAAGCCGCCCCTTCGTACTTCTATGCCTATGATGACCTAGCTTAAACTTTATTGTGAATCGATGCAAGAATTCGTGTTGCGTTGGAAAGTTTCCCCAGAAACTCTGGTCTTACAAGGCAGCTGCCTAGCTGATGCTCACAAATGACCTGTCTGGGAAATACACAACGAAACTTCCTGTAATCTAAAATGGAGACTGCCGAGTGCTTCCAGCACAGGTACGCACCACCAGCTCCTCGCCGCGCGCAGCTCGCTGGCGTGCTGCAGGGGTCTGTAGAGGTGTAGGGTGTACAACCCCTGACTCACCGAGACAGCCCGAGTCAGCCTGAGACAAACCTGCCTTGCCCATTACACTGTTAGCGCTCAGGATAACAAACCTGGCACCTGGGCTAATTGGCCTCCCTTCGCTAAGGCAATGGAGCAACGCCAACAGCCACCAACCGACATTCCCCTTGTGTCATCCAGCCCCAGTTAAAAAGGAGAGAAAGCAAAGCTGTAACTCGCTGTTGTAGGCAATGCATTATATACTATCTAAAAAAGAAAAGACAGGCGGAAAATCCTCTTCGCTGTCTCAATAAGGAGATGCTCGTTATCGCTATACTGCATAGAGGTAAGATTCAAAACAAATCTACTACAAGCTAACCTTTTAGACATGGGCACTTGGAAACATTACTTCACTTAGCTTGTACTTTTTGAGGGAAGGTGTTGGATCCTCTGTTTGCCTTGTGTTTGTACAGTAATTAGCAAAATGGGGCTTTGATCGATAACCAATGTTCCTATAGCTATTCAATAGCTGAGGCATTTAAGAGATATCAGAAAATTGCCCAGTGCAACTGGCAGATAACCTCACTGGTTGTCACATGGCAGGTTATGGACTGGATAGGACAGAGATGATAATTTTGAAAGAAAGGTAGAAGCACAATGGTATGATAGTTTTGTGCTGTGCCTACACCCTATTTAATCTGAATAAAAAAATAAAGCTTTTGAAACAGGTTCAGCATTCGGCTAAACAAACCATACCTCTCTGTTTACCGACCTGCTCCAATACAGATATCCTGCAATAAGGTAAAGCACCATAAATGTAAAATGACTGAACACAGTGAATATGCTCTTTGCATACCCATGTCCTAAGGCACTTTCTGCCTTCGGAAAAGAAAAAAAGAACCGAAAAATACCCTTGCAATTCATTACGCATTAAAGAATTTCAGTGACTCACATGTTTTAAGAGTATGATCCACAGATGATTGGTCAAATAGGTAGGTATTGCTTCTCAAAGGCTGATACGGTATGAAAAAATACTTAATCACACTACAGTAGCTTCTGAATGCCACTCTTGTTTCGGCAGCCCATAACCTTTCTTTCGTTCGATAGGAACATCCTAACCCTCACCACAAACAAATACAAGGCCTGAGAACAGGTCTAAGGATAAATTAGTTAAATAAATAAAACTCTAAGTAGCTGATTAATTCAGCATAGAGTTTGTGGTTTCTCTAGACTCACTTAATCAAGCCACTGTCAGCAGTGGAACTGGAATGCGATATCACATAGCATGTGAATCAGCGCTGTCACACACGATCACCTTTACACTGACAGTTGTGTACAAAGGCGCTAGCCTGCAGCCAGAGTTTCTCAGTTTCCACAGAAGAAAAGGAATCATGCATTGCTTGTCTCATTAGAGATATCCTTCCCTTATAACATTCAAGCCCAAATTTCAATTTCAGACACATTAAGCGCAAAGAGTGTTGATGTGGCCGAGTCCCGTTTCCTTAAAATTCCATTAACAGTGTTCAGGAATAGATTTGGATCAAATTATCTGCACCAGCAATTTTCTTTCCAGCAGAGTAGAAGGTGGGAGTAGACCTGATCTTCTGGTTTGGGAGCTCCAAACGTGGCTGGCACGTTACCAGGTATTTGGCATATTATGATATAGTGCTACTCTATATTCATGAAGCCCCGAACAGAAGAATGTACTTGCAATACATCTGTGTCTTCCCATCTGCAACAAACTAGCTCCTCGAAGGTTAAACACTACTTAAGGGAGGAAGGAGATAAGCCATCCTATAAAGGAAGCCTTTAATCAGCAATAAATACAATGAAGGAAAGTAAGATCATCCTGCTGGAAAGCAGTGTGAAAGGAAATATGGAACCATTTCCTCCTAAAACCACACACTCACCATGCTGTTCATTCCCAGGGCAATTATTTAGCTGCAGCTGCTCAGAGTCATATCATCCATCACATTATAAGGTGAGATCAACTCCTAATGTTTTCTGTAGATCTCATGCAAAAACTTGATAGGAACCAAACTGAAGGCAAAGGTGTTTGATAAGTTGGGGAGAGTTTCCAAAGATGCACCTGCGTTTTGGTGCTTTTTTCCCAGCTGTACTCACGCCAAGGACAACAGAAATCTATGCAAGCAAGGTATGGCCATTTTACCTATTATTTCTGTGAGTGGTGCCAGAGATTTGAGCGGGAAATGCACTGAGAAATGGCAGGAGGAAAGGCCATCTTCCTGTTTGATAAGAATGCTGCCTGACCCAAATACTTTATTGAAGAGCCTCATGGCTGCAGAGGTTAAAATGCCCCAGAGACGGAAGGACACTGAATAACTTAGGGTTTGGCAAATTCACCTCCTGAACATTGTTGGTTGCCAAGAAAATCCATTCTGACTCACAAGCAGCCATATGTATTGTTCCACGAAAGGATATGAATATGTGTAGTACTTGCACTGATGGCCCTTAAAAACAGTTAAAAATTTACAGCACTTTTAGTAGATTTCTATCTGATGTGAAGATAGTTGCGGTTTGCAGAGGACACCTCCTTAGACTCTCTGAATGCCATTTGTCCAAAAAGACCTGGCGGGTGGCCTGCCTGGGAAAAGGAGAGCAAAAGCACGGAAGCGGAGGTGACCTGGTAATGTGTCAGCAAGGCGCGGCAGGCCTGAAAAAGACATTATGGAGCCAAAATGGGATGGAGGCATACTTTGCTAAAACAGCTCCTATCCTGTGCAGCAGGAACCCTGAGGAAACACCACCTGACCTTCCCAAGGCTGATGCTTGGTGATTGACAGTGCTGTTGATACAACTGTCGGGTTACTTCATCACAAAATTTGGCCCCTTAATTGCTAAATTTAGTTCTTAATTATTTCATAGAACAGCTGACTCTGAAGATGGGCACATGTGCTTGTGAAAAAGATTTACAAAGGGAACAAACCCAAACCTTACCAGCGTGGATGTTCAGACTCTCCTCTATTAAAAACATGTTTGCCTTTGCATATCTAAAACATCTTCTGTCTTGGACAGCAGCACACCTCCCACATAGCCATTAGTCAAACGACACAGCATGTAAATAAGCTTTATAGTCCACTCAATGGGTATGAGCAGTGAGAAACTGAAAAAATCTGATTTACTTAAAGCAACAAAACAAGACGGTACAAACAATTCAGATCTAGACGATAACATTTTGCTACTTTGCTTGATGTTAGTCTTTCAGGTTAACTAGCAGAACTCTTCAGCTCTGTCTCCAAAAACAAATCCCTTTGTTCCATACGTGTGGAATCTTCCCATTCTGCACTGGCCAGGCTGGAAATCACAGGCTTCTTGTCATTAAAATCACACTGTTATGTTTCAAAAAAGTTGTCTGCACATCACAAGTGTCTGTCTACACTAGTTTCATGCTTTGAACAAAATTCTAAAATCATATCCAGTGAGGATATGTCCCTTGCATCTGGTACCATACCTTTCCCTGGAGCCCACACTCCAGCTGGTGGTGTCTGTCTCCATAAGGACTCAAGCATGCTAACGGTATTTGAAAGGGAGGCGAGATAAGTGGCCAAGACACACCATAAATGGCTGAGATGCACCAGTATATAGCAGAGATCAAAGAGGTATCTGTATCCCCTCAAAAGCTGGAACAGAGGAAAGCTTTAAGAGCCCTTCTCTCTTACTGGCATGGGCACCGGGGCAGGACTGCCCAGACTTGGAGCCCAGAAGCATTGCCACTCTTTATAAGTAAAGGAGCTCAGCCTAATTTTTTGCTGAGAATTCACTGCTTGTTTTAATGTCCCCACAAAGTATTTGGCAGCAGCACAAAGGTTTCTTCAGACAGCTGTAGGATATTACTGAGCACTTCATGCTCCTAGCAATGCAGTAATTCCTTAACCACTGTATAATTAAGGGCTTCATTGAGGTCCAGTGACATATTTGTGCATTTGAAGTGCTGCACCTTGTTTTATAGGTCAGACCGACATGCGCCGAGAAAAAAGGCTAATTTCTAGCCAAACGTTTATCTGCAAAGGTGGATTCTTTAACAGTGCTTCATAGCTGCTGGAGGTGCAGTCCATCCCCAGCCTGCTGCCCTTGGAACATAACCATTCTCTGCGTTTGCTTTTAGTCACCATTAAAGCCCCGGTGCTCAGTTAGGGAACTGCCTCGGCTCCCTCGAGATCACAGCAGCTAAACATTGAGCCTTTTGTTCTCTCCCCAAGAAAAGAGAATGAAACTCCCTAGTGGATGATTCTATCTTATTTGATCATTGTTTATAATTTCTTCCTTTGTTTCCTGTCATGGATTTCCCTGGGAAAGAAACAAAGAAGCTTTCCCTGCCTGGTGTGTGATTTCCCTGCCCTTCTGCTGACAAGCCAAATGGTTGGTGCTGACTGGTGATAATACTGCACTCCATGAGAGGCAAAGGGGAAATGACCTGTCAGCACTCAAATAATAAAACTTGCAACTGCCACATTTCACCGCTGATGACTTATCTGTATTTCTCTCTTTTCAGAGCCTTTTTTGTCCTGGAAAATCCTGAAGAAATTTTAAAATACATTTAGGAATTAAAGGCTGGTTCTACCAACTTTTTGTCATGCTGCTGCCTCATGAAAATCTGCACTAAAATCATGGGGACGACTCATTCGAATGCCTTCAGAGGCAAGCACCATTCTTCTCTTCTAAATAGTAAGTACATTTACCGAGTGCACCATATGCATTGGCTGCAAGATGGGAGGTTACATCTGTAAAACAGGCATCAAGAGAGCTGACAAAAATTTTAAACAACTTGAGTGACAAATGCAGGTCACCTTCAGATGCTAAATTTTTGTTATAAGTGCCATTTCATGTTTCATGTCCCAGCAACATAAAGATACGAGAAGTACATGAGATGTTATCAATCCTCTGCATTTTTCCAGTTCATCGCTATCTCCTCCCTTCATGTACAGATATTTCAGAAGAATTCTGGCTCAAGCTTTAATATATGTGGACAGAAAGATAAAATATTGTCTAAAAGGATTTTAGATGAGTTTTCAAAAAATCTCCACATATAGAAAAAAAAGAAAAAAAGAGAAAAACATTTTGTAATCAGAGACTGGCACGCTAAATAGAACTCGCAAGGCGGTATAATAGAGTAGCGATATTCTGGGCAAGTATGGGCATTCCAGTCTGCTGGTATAGTAGAAACCATAGACTGGCTTTTCTACAGTGACTAAACCCCCTCCAGGCTTAATGTAGTTCAATGTAGGTTTTGGCAACATTTTATTTTTCACACATGATGAACTAACCAGAAAAACATCCTGCCCTTTCTCACAGAGATGAAATAAACTGTATGATTTTCCAGGATATTTTTTCTCCTTAACAGAAGATTAAAAAAAAAAAAGGGGGGGGGGGGAGAAAGAGCAAACCCCAATATAATCTCCATTGAAAACATGATGTTTGGTAGAATATTCATTCTTATGGGAACTGAAATGAGATACCAACTTCTGAAAGGTTTTTTGGGTGGGATTTTGCCTAGCCATTGCATCTGCCATTTTGGGTGTTTTTTGTAACCGTAAGTGCTCTCACTGACTAGAATGACTTTAAAACTTCAGTTGCTCATTACTCCATGTTTCTGGCCTATAAAGGAGGTTGGGTAAGGAAGGCACAGGGCTGAAACTCATGGCATTACCAGAAATAATTTCTGATTCTCTCACGGATGCTCTGCAAGACCTCAGGCAAGTCAGCGCCAACCTGCTACAAAATCTAGCTCTGGACTGGGTTTATGCATCACCTTTCTGTCTATAAAATGAAAAGAGCACCTTTTCAGAATAGAAAGTCTTCAGGGCAGGGAGGGTGACTTAGCAGGTAGTTGTAAATTTCCTGGCAGGTTGGAAGCCTGATTTCAGCACTGGCCTCCAGGCAAAACCTTAAAGGTAACGCAAGAGATAATAATAAACTTTGCTGCAGCTTCCCTATGAAGCACCTGGGTGCTATCAGTGATCATTATCTGACTCTCCTGTCTGATGGCTACTGCACTGCTTGCAAAGTGCTAAGAGTTAAATCTAAGGATGGTAGTTTCATATACCCACGTGAAAAAAAGATTTCAGATAACTGATAACAAAATAGGTGTCAAAGGCCCCTGATCAAGCCCCACGTATCTCCAGTGGAACAGCGCTACAGGATATGCAGTTGTTAATGGAATTTTTGAAGATCTGTCCAGAATAGGAGAGGCAAGAGCTGAAATTTTGCTCCCCTGTGCGTAGTGACACTTGGATACGTGGGGTCTGCTTCAGAGCAAAGGAACATGCTGAGCACTTAATAGAATAATTTGCATGCTGGCCTTCTATTGTTTCATCCTTCCTCCGTGACTCCTGTCCTCTAGATGCATAAGTAATAAGTAAGTTTTTCTGGGTCCTTGTACCATCAAAAATTACAGCTCCCTTCTGAACAACTGGTTTGGAAGTAGTCAGGCAGAGTGAAGCTGGAGGAACAACGATGGCTGGAACTGTAGGCTGAAAACATTTGAAACATGGTTGTACCCAGAAAGAAGAGAACACCTGGGACTTCCATTCAAATAACTAGATCTGGAGAGGTCTGAAAGAAAAGGCTATAGAGATGACTAGTCCTGAATAACAGCTTTTCTAAAATACATATTTCTGTCACATAGAAAAATGTCATTTCATCTTCTATGTCTGTAATATTGCTGCTTCTAACTCCAGAAGGGGCAGATAGAGTGATTCTGGTGTAAGACAGTGTCTATAAAATCTATTGGTGCTCCAGTTTAAAACAAATGTGCTATATTATTTTAAATTACCTGTATATAAAGTCAGTCTTCATATTCTCTGCCATCCACCTTCAAAAGAGATATGGCATATCCTCCCTGCCACAAGGAATCAAGAACTGTTGAGCAGATAAGGATCTCAACATGAATGTGCTTGTAGCAGCAAAACCAGTTTCTACAGGGAGATGGACATTCTGTGGGTGCCGCCATTGAATATTGCAATTTTCATGTGATTGCTAACACGGGAGTCTCCCCACCCTCTGGGAGCTTGCTGAAAACAGATGTCACAATGATACTCAGAAACTTGGTTGATTATTTACTTCTATTTCAAGATATCTGCTCTAGTTCAAGTCTGGGCCAAAAGATAATACAAAGCCTGTCTTTTCAGATTTAGGAAATTAGTATGCTTTATCTTCCACTACAGAAGCTGCTTTCTGTGTGACTTGTTCATGCAGCTCAGTGATCAGGCACTAGAAATATCAGACACAAATTAATTCTTATTCTCTTTTGGTCACAGTCCCATCTGCAAGCCGTGATGGTCATGCCTTTCCTGGGGTCACGGAAAGAGCATGCCTTGCTCTGTGAGCCTTCACTGATGACGGTATCGTATCCACACACATGCTTGCGTGCCGCACATTTCTGTTTCTTCCCTCAAGCTTTGGAGGTGCTAATGAGAAGCTGAAGGGCTGTGCCCTAGCCAAGAGCATGTAAACCCCAAAGAGTTCAGGTTCTAAGTAAGAAAGAAAAAGTAAAGAAAGAGATGGGTGAAAGGAAGCACCAGTAGCCCAATTTGACAGATGAGAATCAATCTGAAGAGACATTAAAGGTCAGTTTCAAGGGGTACATAGGCATAGCAAGACCTTCAGAGGTAGCTAGGCTAGTTAAATTCTTGAACTATTCAGTGAAAGAGAATTCCTGTGGGTAGGGTCAAGTTCTAAAACAGTTCCTTTACACCCATAACTGGAGGCCAGATCTGAGGCAGGTCAAAATCAGAACGCACCTCTTGCACCTGGGACAAACAGAAGCTTAATACAGTAACTGGATTTGGAGGTTGCTATTCGGTGCTGAGACTGGCTTATTCTGTATAGCAGATTCTCTGGCTGGCTAATTCTCTCCAGCTGCATTAAGCCGTATCACTTGCAGGACACAACCATTCTCCTCCTGGAGAAGACCTGGCATCTTTCCTCCGTAAGCTTTAGCAAGCTGCAGTTTTATTATTAGAAAACATCTGGGCCCATGTGTATTACAGCATTGTTGCTATGGGCTAGCTAGTCGAATCAATATACAGTCCAAAAGGAGACCAGCAGAGGTCTATTTTCTAGCTATTTTGATATGTGTTGAGTTCAAGTAAGAATTGTCCCAGGTTCAAGATGGAAAATCCCAAGTACTCTGGAATCCCTTGAAACTCTCAGCTTTCAACTATCTGTATTCCTTGTCCTATTAATTCTGTATCTTCCTGACGTTCCTCCTCACCTCCCCAACATCCCACAGATACTGGATATTAGCTCCAGCCACAGCTCTACAACTGCGGGTGAGCCTGACTGCCTTGACACCTTGCAAGAAGTCAGTGGGAGAGTCTGTCTGCCTCTGCTCAGCAAGCTCTGCTATCTCTGTACCACACCACCCATTAGTTCTGCTTTTCAGGGAGGCACCGACTGACCACAACCAAAGGAAAGGAACAGATGTTCCCACACAGAGCTGCAATGCTCTACACAGCGAAGAGAAAGAGGATTATGAAGCCTCTTCTTTAGCTAGATCTCAGGACACAGGACGGACAGCCTAAAAGGCAGAATTAACCTCTTGTTGCTAGGGTGCCTTCCACAGACAGCCACATCTGCAAGAAGAGCTATAATCCCAAAAGGTTACCAAGATGTATCAGGAAAGAAGGCAGGATTTCTGTCTAGTTTCCATTATGTTACCATTGTCTTCTCTTCCCACAACCCTGCAATCTCAGTTCTCTTCACAGAGATACAGGTAAAGACAGTGAGTCACTTATCTTGCAAGTGCTGGCTTCCGTGGCACTTGAGTTTGGATGTTGCCAGGATCAAAGATCAGCTTGGCCAAACAGACTGAGCAATGTGGGCATCTGTGAGAGATCTGGTAAAGACAGCTGCAGCTGGGGAAAAGCTAACATTCAGAAGGAAACAAAACTGCGAAGAGCAGATGTAAACAGTAAGATACGACATAGAAATACGGGAAGGTGGAATTCCCCTCTCCTGGATGTGGATCCCAGCTCATTTGTCATTTTCCCTTCAGCCATACCTTGCCTGTTTGTGTGGTCCTTTCACACAACTGAGAAGGAGGTGGGGGTTCATAAAAGGCAGGGTCCATGGGGTATGGTAGACTGGAGAAATGTAGTGAAGTGTATGTGGAGCAAGACAGAGGATAAGACCGTTTCCCTCCTTGATGGATCAATCCCGCTTGCTACCCCTCTCTCTCCATGTAATCCTTAGGGAGCTGGCTGGTGTGTCTATATCCAAACCAAGCTCTGCAAGAGCCAGCGTGAGCAGCTTTCTGCAAACCACTGTCCTGTTTCGTGTATGCATCATCAAGCTCTGCTTTCATCACAGCCCACTTTATTCCCAAAGAGCTCTCAGTCCCTCCAGTCCCAAGTGGAGACAGTGATCTGCACTCTCCTCTGCTCACGCGCTGGGGATGTCTCCAGATTCAGAAATGTCTTCAGCTCCCACACAGAGCCTTTGAGGAGTCCTTCCTCAAAGGTCGCGCTGCCTATTTAATGGCTAAGTCCTCTCACCTGGGTGCGGGGCATGATTGCACGCTCATTACTTCACTATCTGTGTTCCTGTTTTGCTCATAACTTTCAGAATGGTTTCTGAAAGACTTGGCATCTCCGTTCCCTGTCTACCTTAATGAGGGCTTTGACTTGTGATGCTCAAACAGGCAAAAATCCCCTTGTGAGACCCAGACATGTTTTCACAATCATTCTGCCTGCCTGACGGGGGTGTTGGGAAACATCTCAGTTACGGTGTGCGCAAGTGCTCTGTAAGAGCAGACGACTCCCCGGCTTTCTCTAATGTGTTAATAGGTCTACTACAACTGTAAAAGGAAAAAAGCTCAACAGGAAAGGCAGACATGACCAGTTCCTTCCTTAGAAAGTCTCATTGACTTCAGCTCTGCCACTCTGACCCACCAAAGGCAATGGGGAAGAGAATTCAGGGGAAGTAAGCTGGGGCAATGAGCTGCACGATACAGGCACATCTTACATGTTGCAGAACGAGACATAGGCCCAGGCAAGTCAGAGCATCACTCAGGCCTGCGAGCAGCAACTGGGTGTTGCCAAAGTCCAAAAGCAGCCACAGGCAGGTGTGTAGTGGCCACAGAATCACCTGCAGGGTGTGGAGTCAGGCGGTCCCAGATGAATCCCTAGCTCATGAGACTTACCAAGACAGCCTACGCAGGCTGATTAGGGCACGCTTCTGTTTCTTTCCCTGTTCTTGTTGCTTTTCGCTGCCTCATTATATCAATAACACAGTGTATCAACAACAAATCTTTTCAAGCTCACTTTTCTACTCTTTTTTTTTCAAAGTAGGGAAAAAAGCACGTCCCATCTGTAACTTATGCCTCACTCCCTCTCTAGCAAAAATCAGAATGAGTCTAGAAAGCCACAGATTAGCTACAAAATTCAGCCCATCAAATATCTGTAGTTTCTCCTATGAACAGACAATGGATGTGTTTCTGTAGTTTTGTGCTGGTTTTAGCCAGCTGCCAGAAAACACCCCTAGGATGAAGAACGGGCTTCTGGGTTGCAATTCTCAAAGGCATCTGAGACACTCAGGCTCTTCATTTATTTCAGACTCCAAAGGAGTTCAGTGCAGGAACATGTACTTGTGAGAGCAGCTACTGGGAAGGTGCCCCTTTGCCCCTTGTGTTCTGAGATGTTGTCCTGGATTCTCAACTGAAATGCGAGATCAGACATCCAAAGAACTAAGGGTTCATTCAGGCTCTGCTACTGATTTCCTCCACAACCTGAGAAGTGCCATCCCTCCTGCCAATGTCTGCACCGGTAACATGGGAAATATATACATTTCCTAATGGCAGAGGAGGTGGGATTGAATTAAGGAGTCTGTGAAACACTGCGAAAAAATGCACGACACTTTCAGAAAAAGAGGATACAGATCACAGAATCATTAAGGTTGGAAAAGACCTCTAGGATCATCAAGTCCCACCACTGACCCAACACCCCCCGGCCTCCTAAACCATGCCCTGAAGTGCCACAGCTACACGTTTTTTGATCGCCCTCAGGGATGGTGACACCCCCACCTCTCTGGGCACCCTGTGCCAATGCCTGACCACTCTTGCAGTAAAGACATTTTTCCTAATATCCAGTCTAAACCCCGCCTGACAGAGCTTGAGGCCGTTTTCTCTTGTCCTATCGCTTGTTATTTGGGAGAAGAGACCAACACCCACCTCACTACAACCTCCCTTCGGGTAGTTGTAGACAGCGATAACATCTCCCCTCAGCCTCCTCCTAACTAAAGTTGCTACATCACTGAAAAAGTCTCTCTAATAGAGTGTGGTAATCATTAAAAACTTAACACAGCAACCTGGGTTAAAGGATAATATGGATTTTAGTCAAGAAAGAAACCCCTATACTATTTACCAAGCATTTGCAGATTGCACTTTAAGACTTACTTAAATGAAGGCTCCACTGGACACCTTTGGACAAAGCTGATGTCTAAGGTAGAGCTAACAACATATTAAGATATTTCAGAAAACGGGAGGCAGCTCTACTGGTGTTGGCATTCCCTTCCAAACTCCTAAAAGGCATACAGAGAGAACTACATTATTTTTCCCAAGAAAAGTGTTTTTTTTTCTCTGACTGTACAGGAGCTAGCTCACTACCGGACACTTGCACACACAGTTCTGTGTGTCTGAATCGATTAACTGTCTATTAAAGGATTTCTAAATCATAATTTATAGCTTATACTATTACAGGGCTGTCCAAAGCCATATTTTCAATAGCCCATAGCCTTATAGTTATGGGACAACTGGTGAGTGTTCATGAGTTACTTGGTACAGCCAAGTGCCCTCTAGCTTGCTAGTATCCTCTGTCAGGAGTCTGGACTTAAAATACTCCAAGTCCCTGATCTCAGTTTTATTTCCTTGTCTAAAGCCCACAGAAATATGAGCAGGACTTCAGTGGCATCGAAGGTGTTCCTTAACCGCCTGGTGATGACCACCCTTAGTCCTGCTGATAACTCAGAACCAGAGGTCCCCTCTGTTCCAGAGGACCTGAGCTTTCCTGAATCAAAACACAGTCCCAAAGTCTAAGACTTTGATCTTGCCGTGACATACTCGTACATACAGTGCACCTGTAAAGGAAATAGATTTCATTCAGATTTGCAAACTCAGGAGTAAGCACTCTGCATAGTTATTTGCTTAGCTAATCCAGCCGAAGGGAAAACTTGCCTGAAGAAACATGTCAGCAGTTTGCTGAACAAAGGCTGCTTGTGTTCCACATTAATTTCTAGCCTTTTTCTGGTTAAATCCCTGACAAATACTCCATAGGCTAACTTCAGTTTGTAAAACAGGTTCTGACTATGATGGTGCATCATTACTCCAGTTGTGAGATAGATTCCCAGCTCTATGTCAGAGCGGAGAACATTCAGTACGTAACTGGACTTTCCTTTTTCCGAAAGTCTGGTGTTTATTTGACCAGAAAACAGTCATTAAAGGTCACTTTCATAAGGACGAGAAAAAAACTTGAACCTTGTATAACTCAGGGTTATATAGTAATTTTGTGGCTGAAATCTTAACCATCATTTTCTATTTTTATTGCCACATGGCAGATGCCAATCCAGCTGCTCTGTTCTCCCTCGGGCGCAGCCTCCTCTCCCGCGGTGCCGCCGGGAGGAGACGGGACGTAGAGAGGAGCTGAACGCCGTAGGAAAACAACGCGCCGCGGGCCAGGTACCTGGGTGCCGCAGGCCCGCACGGCCCTGCGGGAGCGAGGGGTGCGCAGCCGCCGCCTTCCGGCGAGCCCCGCAGCGCCGCGGCAGCCGCGCCGACCTCTCCCGCGCTGCAACCGCCCCTTTCTAAATATAAAAAGAAACAGGGAATGACTCAGAACCGGGGAGAGAGAATATGGGGAAAGGAGTCATGCTTCAGACCGGGGACGGACGGGGCCGGAACGCAGCCCCGCAGACCTGGGCAGCGCGCCCCTGGCAGAGCGCTGCACGAGCAGCACCGGCGGGAGCCGCCGCGGAGCGCCCTGAAAGCGCGCCGGGGAGCCGCAGAATTACGCCCCCAAAGTTGCTGTCAAGAGGCGCCAGTCCTTAATCACTGCTTCTTGGTTATCCCAGCCTGCCTCACCCTTCCTTGCTTAACGCGGCCTCAGGATCCTGGCAAGGAAATTTAAAAAAAAAAATAATTAAAAAATCACGTCTTCCTGTACTGACTAGGAGTATTGCAGCATACCAAAACCTAAGGTATAACCTTTTGCACTTTATTCTGCATATAAGAAAATTTGTTTGTAAATGACGAAATCTGATTTTACTCACTTCTTGTGAAGTTGGAGGTGAGATCTTTGCCTAAGTGGTTTTCTTCTGTCATACATTCACACTGCCTTATTATTGCAGAAGAGCAGGCAAGTGTTGAGCTGAGAACATTGGTTTCCCATTGTCAGAATGGTCACAAAGTGCTGAGTTTTGCATAAAATAACTTTTTACTTCAAAGTTTCTCAGAGATCCAAGTTGTTTGTACAGGTTTGCTATTCTAGGGTTTATGACAAGTGCTGAACTGTAGAAGATGTGCTTGTTATTGCATGAAAGATCCTAATTCTAAACCCTAGAAGGCTGTTTTGGTTTTTGTTGGGTTTTTTTTTTTTTTTTTTGCTTTGTTTTTTTTTTTCCCAGGTACCAAGTATAAATTGTACTGAAAAAACCCAACAATTAGACATCCCTCCCAAGTCCTCATTAAAGCTAATGCCTTAATTAATTCTCTACTTCATTTCCACACTTTCTTGTGGCAAGCATAAGAACTGTAAAATGAAGTTATGGCATTTCCATGTAAACTGCTAGACCGGATAAAAGAGGGAAATTACAACAATTACATGTTCAGTCTTTAATGAACAATTTCTTAACCTATCTACAATTAACTACACAAAAATCTTAAAAGTGATAGTTTTCTTCTTCTGATGAAGAAAATGTCTCTCAATTGTCTCTCAACTGCAGGTAAATTCTGATCTCATTTGCACTATGTAAACAAAGTAGCTCCACTTAATTAAATTCCTGTGGTATCCTGAGGAACCATAATTTGCTACTCAATTAAAAGAGCTGAACATTATAGATCAGACGCAAATGACTGTCTTATTACTTTGCAGAAAGGCTCTCATCCTAAAAAAATGAAAGATCCAGCACCCTTCAGGCACTGTTATACATATCAACAAGCACAAACTTGGTCTTTGCCATTTTAAAAGTCCTCCACATAAAATAAAAAATAGAATAGGAATATACAGATAAAAAAATACATTTTGGATCTTATGAACACAGGAGGTACTGATAGAGGCAACGGTTTTTACAGGAACAGGTTGCTCTGCCCTAATGCATTTCAGTGCAATTTGGGCATTTAAATCTCCAAGATGCATATCAAAATATCACCTTTACACAAGAAAAAAGCAGCCTAAGAATCACGTACCTCAAGGATAATTACGTTAAGTGGTAAAGTTAGATCTTATGTAAAAGAAGCAGAGCATTTCCATGGCAAAGGTCTTGGAATTCCTTTATAAAATTTCAACATATTTTATTACAGAGGATTTGAAATTATTGTTTCATAATGGACAAATATATATGCCTGTGAAGAAGCCTTGCCTTCTACACGGGCACATGCTTTCAAGAGGATATTTTAGAATTACGGGTGCTGAGCTAGTCCCTTCTGACATAGGCAAAGACTGTGGTCTTGTCTCATAGCAAAACCTGTCTCAGAATCCAGAATTTTATTCTTTCCTTTAGAAGTATTTAATCATTTTGCATTACCCAGAACGATAAAACCTGAGGCTTTTCCATCTAAAGTTGATATTGTATTAATGTTGTCAACACGAATTTGCTGCCTCTATGCTGTTTTCAATTACTGTACGGTTGGAATTAATTAATTTGACATCTGGTTGCTCCAATCTGTGTGATTCACTGAGTTCACTGTCTAGCAATTTGGTGGTCAAGCTCTGAGCAGCTGGTCTGTGAATGGGCACCACACAAGGGTATTCACCCTTGGACTGTTTTTGCAGCTAAGCTCCTTCTTTTCCACTGTCTCTTCTTTTCCGCGAGCCTCTTCCTTCTACTGGCCAGCCTCGTCTCTTTTCATGGTCTCTCTCGTACCGGAGTGCTTTGCAGCTTCTGGTACACTGCCCGTTTCGTGCACACATGTTCAGTGTACGTTTCCACGTTGCTTTTTTTCATCGCACATTTTCATGGAGCGGTGTTCAGAACGCTGTGGTCTTTCCACAGTATTTGTGAAACACGGTTCCTCCGCTTCCTAGTGGGATGCGGGCTTGGATATAAGTAAAGAGAATGTAGCCAACCCCTCATATCAACCCACTAGTTTACATCAAACTTGTACTGACTCCAGACATACATCTGCAACTGACAAAATGTTTGCCCATCCTTTTAGAAATATTTACAAGAGGAAGTGATAGGTGAGGGGGAGAGTGACCTGGATAAGGGCCTTCTTGGATAAGTGTGCCATTTAAATAGCTGGCCTAGGATGCTCCCTCCCTCACTGCACTGTAACACTAGGAAAAGCTCTGTGGATGAATAGTGGTTGAACTGCAATTGCACCTCCTGCCTGACAGCCCCATCTGGCTGCGTCCATAACTGTCCATACCTTGGAAAATGTAAGGATGAGACTGGCTGCTGGTGGCGGTGATACAGCACTGGCCAGGATGCTCAGGACTGTAAAGATGCTGGTGGCAGTCTCTGCTTTTAAGTCCACATGACATCTCATTTAACTTCAGCCTGTGGAGCAGCTTCTGTGGACGGGCTGTGTGTTCCTACCAGACCCCACCGTCCACGGCCACGTCGCCCATTTTGGTGTAGTGAAGCTGACAGCCAGCATGCCTCTCCCTATGGCAGAGGAAAATCTGGCCCCGTTTTTACAATCCCGTGCGCTACAACTAGGTCAGTGAATCACACTGGTGACTCACTGTGGTGTCTGTTGGTTACATGCACTTTGGTGGATGCCTGTTCTTCAAAAACATCGCTGCAGAGGCCAGGACTTCAGGGAACATGTTTATAGGAGTGTTGGTGGTTTTGAATTTGAAATGCGATTTACAAAAAAATCAGTGAAATTGATATAAAATCAGATTCATCCCAGTCAACTCATTCCCTGAACAGGCTATCCTGACCAATGCCCAAGAGAGGAAGACAGGTCACCGGTTCAAGTCTGCAATCTTCAGTTGGCAAGACTTTGCATCATTACTTTATCATGACATGGCACTACCCTGCTGTAATACAGTGTATCATACGCTGCATCAGTCAGGAGCCCACTAATGACCACAGGGAGCAACATTCTCACCTCAAATGCTTTATAAAAAGGATTTTGCTTAAATTAATCACATTTTCAAAACACAATATTTTGTGGGTCCTATGGTTTCCTATCACCTGAATCCATGCTTCAAGTTTTTTTACAGTAATCAGGAAGGTAAAAATATATAACTAAGATTCTCCACTGCTCCGAAACACCGAGGAACCTTGAAGTAATATAGCAACCACAGAAAGTCTTGCCATGAGATTGTGAAATTTGTCAACACCAACAAACTGGAGGGTGGCTTGCTGCTCCCTCATAGTTAGATCATAGCAGCATCCAGCCAGGCAAGGAGACTGAGTTACTACACAGACTCCTTTGGGCCCACTTTCTTACACAGACAACATGTCACAGCTCAAATGTTTCCATGGTTTTATTAAATATGAGCCAGCATGAACTCAAAATTCTTGGGTTTTTTGCTTTCTTTACTGTAACTTTCATCGTTTCTGAAGTTAAGATCTGTTTTTCTTCCCTCTAGTGTTCCGTTCCCTGGGTCGTTGCTGCTGGGGTGGAGGTGGCGGTGCAACATTGCTGGGCACCTAGTTTTGGGAATTTTTCAAATTCCCTGTATTCAGCCTCAGAAGAAAGGAGTAGCTCGCAGGACTTGATTGTGACTGACGTAATTGCATCGGCTCCTTTCCCGGGATGGTAGTGCCTTGTAGCTCGGGCTGGGAGCAGAACCCCTGACTTTCCCATGCAAGTAGGAACTGTGACATGTTCAGAAGATAAAGAACAAAATAAAGAAGGGAATCTGAGAGCAACGCGGTGGATTAGAAACCGCATTTTGCAGAATGGTTCTGATCTGCCAGCTGCAGTCCTGACTGCCGTCCTCCAACTCTGCCTGTCAAATCCTTGGCCTTTCAAACTTGTGACAGACACATCATTTCCCCTGCAGACTACTTCCACTTATTAACAACAGGAAACTGCCCCTGAAAGAGACACGTGCTTTGCTTAGCGGCCAGCTTTGGCAGCCTCTAGGAAGGAGCACTTCCTCTTAGACCTCAGAGCTCTCAAATCTAGTGCTCCGCCATGCTGCTGCTTCCCTGTATTGGCCACCGCACCCCTTCCCACTGCAAATAACCAGCACTAAGATACGTCCATCACCGTAGCATTCGCTTGTGGAAGGGATGAAAAAAAAGCCCTTCAAAGCATTAAAATGCAACATATATGTAGCAACGCTCCTTTGGAGTTAAGCTGAGCTTGCCTGTGTTTTCCAGTAACAGGTTCTTAGCACGTCCTCCACTACGCTGTTACTAAGGGGCTACTGCACATTAACACATCTTTGCACCAGGTCTGCTGCAACGTCCGCAGAACGTGGATTCTTCTCAGTAACGCACTGATGTCAGAATTGCCGGTGACCTAGCGCCTGGACAATGGTTTGGATGACAAAGCTGAAGTCATGCAAATTTGGCACACTCTCTCGGTGAACACAAGAGACTCGTACATGGGAGGAGACATGGTGCCTTAAGGGCATGCTCCCTAAGCCTTAGCCCAAAGCTCTTTACTAATGGTGAAATAATAAAGCAATTAATTGGAAACACCACCTACAGTGCCACTCATGGCCCGATGTTACATCTGACAGCTGCATCTCTATTACAATAGCTTGTTTTTACTGGCTGGGTTACCTCAGCCAAGGTCTGATTCCAGCCGTACGAAAAGGAAGAATTCTAAAAACTCGATAATGCTGCCAGCTCTTCCTGTAAAAAACTGTTCTCAGGGGATGGGGAGGGCGTTCAAATGTGTAGTGATTTGACCTCCTCCTCCCCATTTCTGTGGAAAGAACTAACAGCCAGTGACTAAGGAGATCAATCACACAATGGTAATAAGAAGAAATAGGGATGATGTTGGGGCAATATTTGGAAATAAGTCGTCGATGATCCAATGTCTGTCAAAAGAAAGGACGGCTGGAAAGTGACAAGTGGGTTTTTGAATGGGAGCTATGAATAAAAAACTTGACTATGGACATGAACATAAGACTTGAGAAAACCTTACCTGTCCTTCATTGAGGTGTTTTATTGTCTCACCTTCTATTTTTGCTTAGCTGTCATGGCTGCAAGAGCAAATATGGAAGGCCACTGCACTGTAGCTGCTCTACAATAAAACGCTTTTCCCCTGAATGTCTGGCTGCCCTAGTGCCAGTGGCAGTGCTGGCACTTCTCCATCTCTTGCAGCATTAGCAGCCCGACTCCATGGTACTTATGTTTAGGAGTTTTTACAACCCCATTCTCTAGATTTGCATGACTGTGTAGGCAAGCTGCTAAAAATAATCAAATTGTTTCTACTCTACCATGGTCAATAGGTGATAAACAAGAATTTGAGGAGAAATTCCTAAAAGTGCTAGGGTTACACAGTATCATGGTTAAGTATAAACACTGCAGATTTTTTTTTTTTTTCAATTAAAAGACTTCAAATGCATAAACCCTGGTTCAGAAATGCATTTAAGCAGACTTCATTTCCATCACATGTGACTTATAGGCAGGTCTGAAAAGGCATGATTTCTTGAACCGAGAAAATAGGTATTTTAATTACACAGTGCATCCATACCATACTGACTTGATTATAAGGTAATCTCAAATTTAATTTTAGAAGAGCAGAGATTAAAAAAAGAAGAAGGAATAATTAACATTCACTTTGTTTTGCTACCCCACACAACTGCTTCCCCTCCCGATCCCACCCGGCGCCGCAGAACCGGTTAATCCAACTCCCTGTACCACCCTGCTGCTCCCAGAGCTCTAGACTGAGATGCTGGTAATAGAGAAGGGGGAACACAAAAGAGTCCCCCTGACTATATAATAATGACTGAAGAAGGTCAGGCTATTTATATCCCTCACTGTCGTCTCCAACAGGGAATATAAAATCTGCATCTTCACAGAATGGGAACAGGCTAAGCAAAGAGGACAGTTTCCCCCAACAGTGTCTCAGCCTCCATGTATTTTGTTTCATCCTGTGTGGCTGCTAGGTATTTAGCAGTACCTCCCTCGTCATGTAATTATAAACTGCACAACAAGGGGCTTCAGCTAACACACTGCGCTACTGGAGTAGCATCTGTTCTTAAGTATGTCTCATTTGGGTTCATTGCGGAAATCCGTTCTGCTCCCAGGTAAGCCTAAATCCTGCTAACAAGAGCCGACACAGCTTTGTCAAGGACCAATCATGCCAAACCGTGTTTCCTTCTTGGTGCAGGAGACCTACTGACCTCTCAAAGGAGAGGGAATAGACCTATTTCCAGCACAATCCTGTATGATATTCTCATAGGGAAACTAGTGAAATAAAGTCTAGATGGACACTGCTCTGGGGTAGTCCTACTAGATGAAAAAGCATACATACAGTCATCATCTGTGTTTTGCTGGCAATTGGAGAACCCACTTAAGTCTGTTCCCACAGGGCTGGTACTAGCCAATGTCTTCATTAACAATTTGGATGGCATATTGGAGATAACAGTTACAACATCTGTCCCATTGCAAAACCAGGTGGAATTGCAAGCTCTCTGCAGATCAGGACAAAATTTCAAAGTTATTTTGATTAGGATAAGAGAAGGTTCAAATGAAGTAAGACGAAATTCACGAAAGAGAATCGCAAACCACCACCCTTGAGAAGGAAGAATGAAAGCACACAAATTCAAAATGGAGAATAATGGCTTACTAGCAAAAGAGCAGTGAAGCACGGGCGCAAAATGTCCCACGCTGAATAGGGATTAATAATGTGATGGCTACAAAAAAGGTAAATCTCAGCTTGTTCTAAATTCTCCATTTTGTTGTGGATTAGAGAAGAGAGGTGAAAATGCAATGCTTCTGAGCGCTGGTGAAGAGGTGTAATGTATTGCTTTGAAGACAAACAAAATAAAGACGTTGGCAAACAAGTCCAGGGAAGGGCAACATGATAGATCAGCTAGAAAACATGCCCTAAAAGGAAAAGGAATTGGGGTGATAGAGTCTGGAAAAGATACAACTATGAAGACCATGAGGAAACACGAAGTTGAAAGGCTTCTAATATATGAAAGGATGCTATAAAAACAATAGTGATGAACTCTTCTCCATCTTCAGCGGCAGCAAACAAGAAGTATGTATAATATGCAAAAGCTGAGGGTTAGCACAAACACAGCAACACTATGGAAGAAGCTTTTAAAGAAGGTAGATGGGGAGGTTTTAGGTCCCATTCACCAGAGATTTGAACACAAATGTGTCTCAGGAATTTATAACTGTTTAATACTCCCTCAGTGAGGAGGTTACATGACCTCTCAAGTTCCCTTTCATTTTTACATTTCTGGGATCATTTTGGTCATACAGGAAAACACAAACACAAAGATATGGTCACTTCTCTAAGCTGAGACAGACTAGAAGAGCCAAGAGAGAACACAGATCATGAGACTTTATACCCTCTGCTGTAAGCAACACCTCTTCTCCCCACTATGCACAGAGCAGTAAGCACTGAGCAAATTGATGTGCATTCCCGAAACCGTCAGGGAAATTCCCAGCTTCCTCCTCCTTTTTGTACACTACACATCAAGAGTTACTGAACATCAGATGAACTGTGGGACAGTTATGGCAGTAATTCTGAATAGTCTCACATTTTTATAGGGATCACGGAGACACAGCGTCTGCCAAGGACACCTATTCCCGTGTGGTACTTGCCAACCTGTGAAGGAATACACGAGTCCTCTGTGCCAACATCTGTAACTTGGGCTGCCCATCGTGAAGAGAAGAGCCACGGCAGCAGTGACAACCCAGAGCCGTACCTGAACTCCACGTTGGGCACGGAGGCAGATCTTTGCATTCCTTTTCTGAGCCGCCAGTAGCACAGCCTCTGCAGGCTGGCCTGCAGGATAGGCAAGTAGCAGATTTCTTATCCTGGCACTCCAAATGCTCTCCAGAGCCAACCAGAGAAACCTGTTTTCTGGGTTTTGCTTTAACTGCCACAGAGTTGATATGGGTTGGGGTTTCACTGGGTGGGGTTTTAAAAACTAGTTTGTCCTTGACCCAGGACTGTTCAATATTTTCAAAACAGCAAGAAGGGTGGAAGAGAGATTTTCGTTATTTAACATGCAGGGCTCAAATACTGGTGGAGATCAGTTTAGAACTTCGGGCAATTTTGGCAAACTAGAACAACAACACAAAACAAAAAGAATGCAAATCCCTTGGCAAATACAAGAAAATGAGCGTCGATGAGAAGATGGCACTGGCTGTGATACTACTGTCCCGGCAGGAGTTAGGCAGGAATAGATCTCAGGGGTATAATCATTCACAGGCTGAAGATGAGTCAGTAACGCCATGCTGCCGTGAAAAATGCAGGCATTGTACTGAAGTGCCTACACTGGGGTATGGCCCATCCAGCACGTGAACTAGTCCTGCTTCTCTACCCACTTAGGCCTCAGCTGAAACATGGCGTGCAGTTCTAGGTGCCCAGGAAGGGCATGGGCCAGTAAGAGAGAGGAGACCAGGCAGAGGTGCAGGAAACACTGCTTGTGAGCAGAGATCCGACACACCGCATCAGTCAAAGAAAAGGCAGGAGAGGGGATGCCATAGCAGCCTTAAAGTACAGGAGGAGTGTGGAAATAAAATGTTTAAATGCCTGTGGTAGACAGGACAAGAACTGGTGGATTTCGGATGCAGCGACTGTAATCCAAGGTTTTGGTAGAATAAATTGATGTGGAGCATGCACTGTCTCTATTACCATAGGTTTTTTAAAGCAGGTGAAAAAACATAAAGCAGAGTGACCCTGTTTTGGACAGAGGGATGAACCTAAGGTTCCTTCAAATATGATTTGTTTTATAATTTAATGAAAGAAAGAGTAACACAGGACATTGTATTGTAGATGGCTCATTCCTGAGCTTAGGACTGCAAAAGAAAACAAATCTGAAAAAGTGACGTACAACCCTGTGCCTCTCAGATGACTCCCTTCTCACAAGACTACGCGGATGTTAATGTTATCGATTCCTGTTATGATATGCAGAAAAATAAAACTACTAACACGGGAAAAAAGAACCTCAGGCAAATCATCCTCTTCCTCTTTCATCTTTGACACAAGTTCCTTCTGTCCAAGAAAAAAAATAATTTCTTTGGTTTATGCCTATTATGGAAATGGAGGAGTGTTTGACACACTAACTGCAAATCTTTCTAACAAACATTACTCCTTCCAGAAACTAATTCCTTGCCTAGCATTATAATCCATTATGCAGCCTGAAGCCCCTGTGAGATGCGTTGCCCTCAGTTACCTAGGAATTAGTTAATCTTTTTCATTTGTTGTGACTGCAGGTTTGTCTAATCTCCCTATGCCTCAGTCCCTATTTCCTGGGAATACTGCAAGGTTGAAACCATGGCTGCCAAAAGTCACTGAACAGATACGTCACAATATATTTGAAACAGTCTATTCCTTGCCAATGCACCAAAAAATATGGAACGGGCTAGATAGTGCATTGGCTGGAGTGCATGTCAGCTACTCCTACTACACACAGCTCTTTAGATTAACAATACTTGCGCAGCATTTTATTTTGGTTTTATTTGGAAGATGCCTCCAGTAGTCATAAAATCTCAAAAGGATCTGAAAAGCAGGAAAAGCACCACCCCACTTTCTTTCACTTAGTAAAAATGGCTGCTATAGTTGGGAAAAGAACTTCAATTACTTGCAGAAGGTAAGAGATATTTACATTCAAGAAACACATTTTCCACATGAGAACATCTGAAATTAAAGATCCACTTTCACAGCTGGAAGTATTACTATAATGAAGATCCTTACGGGAGCATTTCTGTGCTGACTGAGGATTCAAAATAAGAAAAAATAAGAAAAAAATAAAGTATATATAAATCCCATCCAGCCTCAGGGTTCAAGATACTGAATTCAAGGGGTTGAACCTCATTTACTGACTATAATCCTGCAAAGAGCAGGCTGCAGAAGAGACGGAAACAGACATTTGCACCATTTGCTAAGCAACCCAGCTTTACACAGCGCAAGCACTACAAGGAGTAGAAGAACTTGGATTCTGACAGGGAATGTGGACTGTAATCCTGCAGCCGTGGAGCTCTTGGGTGCTTGGCCAGAGACCACCCATGTGGCCAGTTTCTGCTGCCTACAAAAATCTGTCTGGAAAGACAGTTATCCTTCATTCAATTTCGTGAAGGCCGCTGCAAGACACGAAATACCAGCATGGAAGTACAACAACTTCTGCACGCCTTCCTGCGTCTGAAATAACCGGTCTGAATGAACTTTCCTATCTGCCTATTTGTTAACACAGAAGAAATGTCGAACATATGTTACGTTCTTAAGTGCAAGGATATTAATAGACAAACTGCCAAACAGCAATGGTTTTCTAAACAAGGCCTCCAAAGTAATAAAACACAGAAAACCAGAGATGGTTACAGAGGACAGACCCAGCAACCTCAGTTCTGAAAGCAGCGCCAACAACAATACAGGGGACACTGACTCATGGAGAGCTGTTTAAATTCCCGAGTAAACTACTGCACATCTGCATTACATCCTGGAGAAAAGCCAGACTTGGAGATTTTATCTTCTTCTTTTATGAAGCTCCTTAAAATGACTCTTGGGCAATCTCCGACAAAAACTGAAGAGAGTTTAGGAAACACAGGACTCCATTGGCTAAACTGGTTGAACAGAGCTGAAGGCAAGTAACTTGTAAGCAGGCCAGCTTCAGCCCAGTAGGCCACCTGTGCCTCTTGAGATTCACTTTAACGCAAGTTCATTTGACAAGGCAAGGAAAAGCTGCTTCACCGGTACAGAAGTTCAAATAGTAAAATTCAGATTTGTCTCAGACTTTTAAGAACATAACTTTTGGGAGTGTACTCCCAAATGCACCTTTCAATGCAAAAGTCTTTCTGAACAGAGTCTTAGCCTGAAACATCTCTTTTTTTCAGTATATTACCAGCATCTGCAACAAAGGACATCCCAAGGTGGTTTATAATGAAAATCCCATGCATGCAGCAAGAAGTCTGTTATAGCCCAGTAAAAAAGGGACTGCACTGCAAGTAGGTTTGGTTGTAACAAGAACACTGAAGGCTTTTTTGGTTTGCAAATACTTCATGAATCAGTTCTGATTTGTTCAGTTGTAGTCATTGGGTCATATGAACATATCATCACATTTTCACAAATACCTGAAAATTACCTGAATGAAATCTCACAAACTATTGTGCTTCTGTTACGGTATTTGCAATGTTGATTCAACAAACTCCTTTTGTCCTGTTCAACACATTTTTTCTCTAGCATTCATATTGTTATAATCATAAATTTACATTAAGCAATGCCAGAATTGCACTCAAAATACTTCAAACTATCACACTATATTTAACACAGAAAAGAGAAAGACTTTCTTCAATACTGAGCTTTCTTCAATACTGAGCTTTTAAAACTGGTAAAGAAGAAAACTTGACAGCCTTCTCCATATACTCATAACTTACAGGAGAATTATTTTCTTTCCTAGGTTAGGCTAAATCTCTGAACATGTCCCTAAAATATGCAGCTTTGCCACGAATTGCACAAACTACTAACAGAAAAACCAAGAGCTGAAGCCAAATCTCAGAGGAAGACTATTTCCATGACAGAACAAACCAGTATAACCATGGCTTAGTTCAACATCAGTACCTGTAACCATGCCAGTATGGGGGAAGAAACATGAAAGGTCCAAAAGCCATTCATTTTTTCTATTCCAAATATTATTTTTTTTTGCTTCTTACCACATGATTATTTCATTTCTTTAGGATACTAAAATCAAAATTTTAACACATCAAACTACATCATCTGGTTCATACCCATTCTTCATTCTACTGACACATTCAAAGAATTCTCAGATAAGAGCAGCAAGATTTATCCTTGCAAAACCTCTATTCTTTCATCGTCTGAGAACGGCATCTTCCAGTGTTCCCTCTGTTTTAGCTACAGTTTCAAATAATTGTTGGGAAAAAACGGTAAGGTTTTTTGGTATACAATACTCCGAGTTAACTCTGGAGTATTTTTCAACACAGAAGAAATACTTACTAGTTGTGATTCCCTTCAGCAGCAACAATTTTACTTAAGAAGCAGCATTGTTTTTAACATTCCTGTACTTCATATTAAAGTCCATTCAGAAGTTCCAGATGCTGCTTACCTCCTAACAGTGCTACGTTTTTCCGAACTACTAGTTTGATCAGGCACCCCTCTTTATGATATCTCATTTTTCATATATATTAGAAGGAGAAAGCAGGTCTGAGACAGGTCTCTCTCCAAAATTAATAGAGAAGATAGATACAGAAGGCTGGTTTGCAATCACAGCAGTTGTCTAAATTTCCTAACTGTATTTCCTAACACCTTGTGATCTACTAGGCTAACCAAATTGGTCCTGGACTTGCCTTTTCCAATAAACTTAAGGTGGCGTACAATTCTTTTGTTTGATTTTACAACATTAACTATTTTCTGAATTATTTTTAATTATACCTTCCCTCTTAATGCCTATCCTAATTTATACTCCAGTTTACTGATTTCATTTGTCAAGGACTTCTGTGTGGCTTCTGTGGATTTTGAACCTCACCATGTAGCCAAAATAATTCTTTGGAATGGAATAGGGGAAATGTTTTTTTAAACTTCTGTATTTCACTCATATTCCTTTTAAAATAATTTAAATTAACTGAAATTGGGCAAGCATGGATACAGGATCAAATACCACCCTGTCATACCAATGCAATGCCTCTTCGAAACAGCACAGGTGTCAAATAAATCAGATTCAATGTCATAGAAATGGGCTTCTAAAAGAGGCAGGCCAGATGGGAAAAAACCTGAAACAAAATCACAAAGTCATAAAGGAGCATGGATATAGCGGTCAAAATCTGAGGTGTAAATTCAAAGGAAAGACAAAACACAATTTGCCTGGTGGTTAAAAGAGAGAATACAATGTACATATGCAGTACCTATGCAAAGGAGATGAACAAAATGACCCTACAAGGCTGACAGTCATATTCAGTCTTAAAAGCTACTTAAGTCACATCCTACTTTGTTTGGAAATGCAGCCCACAGTTATGCAAAGCAAGACAGACTTAGCGTCAAGTCATGATTGCATAAACTTATTTACAATAGCGTAAATAAAGGAAGCAGCATGAAAAATATGTTGAAAATCTGACCGATGTTAGGCAGTCCTCTCACCCGTGCTGTTGCAATCATTTTGCTGCTGTGGAGATCCGCAAACTTGCGTATGGACAGATATGTCTAAAAATTGTTCCTTGCTATCAAAATACTGAACATGCAAACAAAGCTTAGTTCTATGTTGGATCGGAGGAACGAATCATGTGGGTAATGGGGCAACTAAAAGGGCTGCAAGCATCTGGACTATACCCTTCTATGGATTCAAGTTCAGATAAGGTGACATCTGAGAAGAGGCAATATGGCATGTCCTTCTAAGGAGAAACACTAACACGCTTCAGGAGCTGTGCCATCTCCTACATATTTGAAATGTCAATAAGTACTATGAAGGGGAACCTTATTCTTCAGATCCTGAGTTTGGTACAACTAAATCAATTGATGTTTCACTATGTAGGACTTGGATTTTGAATTCTTTAATAATTGGACAGAAAACAGTCAGTCCTTGCTCGGGCACCAGTACTATCAAAAAAGGCACATCTCTATACACCTTGATGATTTTTATCATCACTCTGCCCACAAATATGAGGAAGATTTCTTACCAAGCTGTACTTGCACAGTACTATATCCAATTTTCTTATCTGGCTCTGGCATGTCATGAAATCTACTGGTAGAACAGTTGCACTTTAAAATCTGAATTACATGCCTTTTGACACCAGTAGAAACACTGGTACTAAAAGACACTGCACAGTAGACCCTCACCATACATTTAAACATCTACGGAGCATCAAAAGAAACTCATGCAAGGACATATTCTAGATACTTTTCTTCTTCCCCCAATTCATATTACTGAACTTCAGAACTTAATTCTGCATCTTTTGTATACAAAAAATTAAAATGTAAATTTTAGTGTATGTATTTAAGAATAAAAATCTGCCCCTTGAAAGTTTATGTGTAGGTAAACCTCCCACAGCTGCGCGACTGCAAGTGTCAGAAGCTATTGTGCATATCAGCAGCAACAAAACAATCTTCTAGATTAGTTCCTGACAAGGAAAGTAAAGCGTACAGGCTTTAATATTGTTAAAGAGAGGAGACAGGCCTGTTGCACGGGCAGAACACAGAGCTCCAAGCAATACAGGAATTCATGATGTTTAACTCTGCCAGTAAGACCCTTCCTGGGGTGTCAAATAGGTGTTGTAAGTTTAATTAGCACGTATGATTCTCAGAAAGCAAGGAGTTTTAATGTACATAAATCCCGTGTTGTTCTTGGTGAAGAAAAGATAAAGAAATACAGTAGTTTAAGAGCACCTGTTTGTTACTCCTCCCTGAGAGTTGAAGAGGATCAGTACGATGTGCAACCTAGGAATACATCTGTAAAATTTACAGATTTTAACTTTGAAAGATTTCAGATGAAAAGGAATTTTCAGGTTACATTAGAAAGTGACAAATGAGTAGGAATTTTTTATGGTATTTCTATACTAGTAGAAGTCTTTGTGTAGGTACGACTATGCTAGAATGGAAAAGGACTAAGGATACTGATATATGTTTTATTTTGCTCACTGTCCTGGTTTCAGCTGGGGTAGAGTTAATTTTCTTCACTGTAGCTGGTATAGTGCTGTGTTCTGGATTTAGTATGAGAATAATGTTGGTAACACAGTGATGTTTTAGTTGTTGCTGAGCAGTGCTTGCACTAGTCAAGGACTCTTCCAGCTTCCCCTGCTCCGCCGGGGGCATGAGGAGGCGGGAGGGGAGGCGGCACAGGCGGGACAGCTGACCCCAACTGGCCACAGGGACATTCCATACCGTATGACGTCAGGCCCAGTATATTAACTGGGGGGAGTTGGCTGGGGGCAGCGATCGCTGCTCGGGGACTGGCGGGGCATTGGTCTGTGGGTGATGAGCGGTTGCATCACTTGTTGTTTTTCCTGTTGCATCACTTGTTTTTCCTGGGCTTTGTTTCTCTCTCTCTCTCATTGTTTTCCTTTTCTTTTACTACTACTACTACTACTATTATTATTATTATTATGTTCTATCTCAGCCCACGAGTTTTCTTACTTTTGCTCTTCTGCTTCTCTCCCCCACCCTGATGGGGAGGGGAGGGGGGTGAGAAAGTAGCTGGATGGTGCTTGGTTGCTGACTGGGGATAAACCACAACACTCACAAAATTACTGTGTTTTTAATCTGCAAAGTATTTACAATGAAATTTTCTATAATAAACTAGGCCAAAGGCAGGAATTTTCTAAAGAACATGAGAAAATGCTATGATAAATCTCATTGATCTCCAGCTCATTCAGGACCTCACTTGAAATAAGCATAAAGGATTAATACAAGAAGTGCCACAATTTTATCTTCTGAACCTCTAGCTTTAACTGTATAATTTGCATACATGCTGACCAGCCTTTTGAGTGAAATATGTGGGTTCTGTGAAATAACAGACAGGCAGAAATATAAAATCATCATCATTGACCAATCCTGGTTCAAAGCACATTAGTCCAGCTTTTCATCTAAGAGAGATATTAATCATAGGAAGGAAATCCCTATCAGCATTGGAAGAAGGGGGGTCATCCAAAAAGCAAACATAATATCCTATTATTTTCTCTTCCTCATTAAAATCAACATCTCCAGAGAAGTGGAGGTCTGATTCAGAATTTCTACAGATTTCTAATGACTTAAACAGTCAGGAAATGGAAATGGTGACATTAGAAGTATCTACTTTTCATCTTCCTAGGGATGAATGCAGTTCTCCACTTGAGCGAGCACAGCTCTTCGCTGCAGGACAATGCATGGGATGTGTGTCAGTGCACTGTATACATTCATGTCCCACTAAGTGGCAGTTACTGCAGAAAATACAGAACAAGATGGAAATTTAAACCCACTTCTATTTTACTTTATTTTAGCTATATTGCTCTTTCACATTAAATACGTAGAATAATGGACAGCAGAACGCTGAAAGAAAAGGGAAACGGGCTTTAATGAGCGGTACCGGAAGTAAGCAGTTCATTGCAGAAGGGGAATAAGCACTATTTTGACCAGTGAAGAAAGCTAAGAGGTTTCAAGTTATGTTTGGCTTCATTCTGACAAAATCATAAAGATTCTGAAAGTTAACGCTCAGTTTCCATGGTCCAAAAGGCCTGAATCTTTATCTAGACTTCAGAACGATGCCAGTTTATCAAAACTGAACTACTATTCTTCCTTCCACTGGACCTGGACATACCTCTTTACTCTTTCTAGCAGGCACTAGCATCTCCATTGCACCTTCTCCTGCCCCAGTAGGAGATGACATTTGCTTTCTTCCAACATGCCCCTTTTACTCCCTACTGACTTAGAAGAGCCTTTCTGCATGCAGAGGAGAGGAAAACTGGTCAATTTATTTCTCCTGATCATCTCTGTACTAACCTTGTTAAGTGCCTGGGGAAGTATCTTTTCTTCTCCAAGCAAAGCACCTTGGAGTTCATTTAATATTCCCTATTAGTACTCAAACTAGCTGTGCCCTTAAGGCCTTAATGCAGTCTTCAGTCATCTACACTTTGAGGGCAAGAGAAAGACTAGCAGGTTGTTAGCCTTTTCTCCCTCCCTTGCAAGAAATATCAAAATGAAAATGAGTGGCTGGTGGCAGAAGAATTGTTGAAATCCTTCCATCCCTTTGGATACTTGGCACGTGAGACATGTTTGTAGGGTGTAACGATAGGGATTTATGTGCAGGAAGACGTTCTTTACTGATCTTTGCAGGTCAGCGGCAGGAATTCTACAGAAGTTTGTTTGGGTTTTTTTTTTGTTTGTTTGTTTGTTTTGCTGCTGAGTCTCAACATCTGCCATCATAAACCAGAAAATGAAGACACTTGTAATTTTCTTCAAACATGGGCCCTGGTCACTCTAACATCTGTATTCTGTGGCAGTCCTTATTCCAAATAGTTAAAATTATAGATTTGTTCATCATTTCACAGTGATCAGATAGGTACACTGTCACCATTACCAGCTGCTGAACTTCGCCCTCCACATGGGAAGCTCTTTTCCCTAGCCAGGGCTCTTTTTTTTAGGATACTTCAACTTGAACAACATTTTGCTTGAAAGATGCAGGATCTGCAAAATATCTGACAGGGAAAAATGTAACGTTATCGCTACTGACTGGTCCTACTTCAAAATACAGTAGTCCAGCTCTTCGTCTGGTGGAGATATTAATTCTAGGAACTGACAGATAGCGGCAGATAATACCACTGAAGCTGGGAAGCAGCAGATGGGACTGCTGCTAAGTATGCATATGTTTTTTTTGAAAAGCCTGAAGTTTCATTTGTCAAGGATTGTGCTCTCCAAACAACTAGCATATAGATATCTTTTTGGCAGCCGGTAAACATTCCAGCTAGAATGCCACTACCATGTATCAGCAGAAAGTAAACATCTCCTGATTTACCCTAACGTCTCAAATGGAGGAACCGAGTTAATATACTGGACAATCAAATGCAAACCCCTAATCTCCACAGAAATTAACACCGAATCATACCATACCAGACAGTTTCTAATAGACATGTGATCCTTAAGATTGGAGATCTCAATTTGTCAATATTCCGACACACATCTGAAATCTGTTAGGCAGATGTTTACCAGCAATGTTCATTTTAAGAGAACGGAGATATGTAGGAATTGACTTTGCAGCTGATGGAAATGATTTGGGAAATCTTGCTAGAACTGCTATTGATTTCTCTTTCCAGATTTCATTTTTATGACCTTGATCTAGCCAGCTGAACTTTCCATACCTCAGTTTCTTATTTAATGTCCTACCAAATAATGTTGTATTAGTTGAGTTGTGGATTTTTTGAAAGCATGACTTTCTATGTGTTTATAAAATGCTTAAAACAACAAAATCCTATTCTGTTGTAGGCTTTTAGAGGGCCAAACCCAGAAAATACATATAGATTGCAACAGCTTTCAAAAATTGCCTGAAAAAAAAAGATATAATATGGTTTTGGGTGGTCAGCTTAAGATACTTAAGTCAACTTTTCATAAAGCTTAAGTCTTTAAAGGGGGTGAACTGAAGTACCCACGTTTAAAAAAAAAAATCAGCACTTTTAATGTACTCCAGGTAATTGCATGGACTTTATGGGCTTGAATCACCTGTTAGCATGGCACATGAGTTTCGCTAGCTTTTATATTCCAAATAAAGACCATATACACTGACGTCGCTTATGTAATCTTAAAAATTACTCCACACCCAAACTAATCTCATCTACCATGAATGGCCCAGCACTCCTTCAACTCCATTAGACAGCAGATGTGTGAGGAAATGCAATGATCCAAATGCCACGGGAGAACTGTGTGCTTTGGACTGACAGGCCACTTCGTTTCAAACTTCATGAAAAACCATATCTGTTTCAGTTAGTAAGTATTAAGGGTTCCTTAACAGCTGGTATTTACAAACTGGAACACACCGAAATGCCAAGAAAAAATGTGGAGTATGCAACAACATGAAAGTACAAATATTTATCATTTACTTCACATTATAAGCCCAAAGTTTCCAAGAAAAGGCTGATATAGAAGTCAGAGAAGTATGGGCATCTGAAAAGGTCTTCATTTCAATGGGAACTGTTGTTCTTTATGAATTTTTCCAAAACTACTCTGTAGTGTCTGGAACAGGAGGCTACTTTTCTTAATATTCTCTTAAAATAACAAATAATAGTCGAGGGGGATTTATCACTACAGAGCCATTAAAAGTGGAAATAATGAAATCAAAACCTTACGCACAGCTACACACACCGCCCTCAGTGCACTTTTAGTTGTATTTTTAGTGGTAGAAAAATGTTAATATATTGACTGGAAACCAGGCTGAAACTTGGATTACCTTCTTCCAGTTAATCTCAAGGGCTGGAAATAGTTGGCCATCTTCACTATGGAAAAAATAAGTAAATGCAGCCCCTGTCAACCAAAAGCACCACTGACTGTTAGTCCTACTTGCTCCTACTAATTGTATTCTTGTAATCAGAGCTCTTACTATTGCAGCTAATTACAGGCAGCATACAATATCACCATCTTTACATTTCCTAACTGCATCACTGATAGCTATGAATACACTGTTCAAAGGTCACAAACTGTGACATCAGTGGAACGGTGAGGGTGTAGCTAGGGACAAATTTTGACTCACTGTTTGTAAATGATCAGTCTAATGACCAGTCCGATACCGAGCTACTTCATCACAGCAAAAGACGTTTACCATTTTTCTAGAAATTTTTCAAATTACTTAAGTAACATTCACACATTAGTAACGAAAATGCAATGCAGCTCTCTTCCTATAATGCCCTGGATAGTTTACTTTTAAAACACAATATCTGGAAAAGCCACAGTATCTTTTCAACATACTGTCAACTGTCAGGATTGCAAAAACAGCCCCAGGGTACTTCTTTGCCCATAGGAAACAATAAGCAGAAACTTGCGAATATAACTGGTTGAAATGTCTTTGAATCACGTGAAAGTTTAAAAAGTAAGTTGTTTATATACTATTAATGACAAGTTTTGGTTGAGTCTATTAAATAATTTAACACTGTGGACAATGCGACAGTTTCTTTAGTCCATCTGTGAATAATGGTTTCTCACTGAAATGCTATCTGGGGACTGGGGGCTGCGGCAAAAACTTTGGTGTTCCTGAATTTTCAGCCCAGCAGGTACTGTGAGCCATTTCTGGCATTTCTGAGATCTACCTCTACTTCAGCAGTTATAAAACAGCAGCAAGAGTTCTCACAATACCTGTTTTATAGAACTGCACTGGTTCTTGTCTGCAGAATTCTCAATAGATAGAAATGCTGAGGCATAGATGGAAACCAAGGCACTAGGAAACCTTGACTGTTCCAAACTTTAAAGCCCTACAATTCTTTCATAAGTTGATAGAAGACAGTAACTTGGCCTTACAAAAACAGGCTGAAGGTGCCTGCTAGGCTTGCACGTTGTGATTCCCTCACTCTTGTAGTCAGTCTCTACTGTGAATAAATTGATGGCTCACATACATACCCAAATCAACAGCATTTAACATATAGCTAGGAAAGAAGTAAAGAATACCCTTCCCTTTTTTCCCATCCTTGTGGAGTGACACAGCCTGACATTCGCAGCTCCGCGCAGCAGGTGGACCAGAAAAGCAATCTGTATAAACAACCACATGACTGCCACGAGCAGCAAACAGTTTGAGGAGAGGAGGGAAGCAAAAACCATGACAGATGGGGGGAGGTGATGAAAGGGGAGTTGGGTTAACAGTCTTTGCTGGGCATGCCTTTGATAGTACAGGGGTATCTTTGTGGAAGAATATTGTGGGCTGTCCAGGAAGATTGCCCACGATGAGATAGTTGGGGAAAACAGTTGTACATGGCAAGACAAATGTCCATGGGACAGGAGGCAAGAGGAGAATGGACAAGTCATCAACACCTTTCACATAAACTTCACAGAGAACAGCACCCAGAGACACCTACCTTAGGAACACTACAGTAAATATGACATCCTACAGTAAATATGACTAATTCCTGGTCCTCCATCACTCAGCTACTTTGCTTTTACTACCATGCTTTTACTCCTCTAGGTGACTGATTTAACAAAATGCTTCCTGCACTATAAAGTCAACAAGCAATTTTATGACATACCTCCCCAGCACAATACGTTACATGTACCTCAGCAAACAGAATGGCAGAAGCACATACATCTTGACTACTTTCAGGACTGAGATACAAAAATTGTGTAGGACAAGGAAACACATATGCTTTAGGTGAGAACTTAACTTGCCCACTACCTTTGTGCCTGGAAGCTAGATCAGTGCATCACTGGGCTGGCACTTCAGCAGAGAGCAGGATAGTGCTGCTCGGAGGATCCTGGCCTAAGAGATGTGCTGGAGAACTGGAGATCAACAAGACACGCTCCACAGAATTTGAGACAGTGGCGCAGCTCACAGAAAAGCAACCTGGAAGTGGTTGTAACTTGGATGCCTGTGCCACAGAGGTTTGAGCAGGGTTCACGCTTTTGCATCTGTCTACGGGGCAATCTGGCGGCACTGCAACGTGCACAGACATATCCAAAGAAGCTTTAAGCACGAACCTTCAGCGCTGCCAGCACAGCTGTGGCAGCTATGTGGAGTTTCCATTAAGGCATACAAATCAGTAGCATCCTGTGAAATGAACGTTTACTGTTAGCTCTTTTCTGGTTCTGCCCTAAAATAGCCGTGTTTCTTAACGTGTGTCAAATCCAGCAAGAACTGGGCATGCTGCATGACAGCTACATATCCTTCCTCCAAAGCCTGCTTGTTTTAATATTTTTCACAATAATTAAGAGGTTACCTGCCTCAATCTTCCTATATTTGAATGGTCACTTTGGTTATTCAGCTACTCATTAAAGAATTTTACAAACTGTTTTATTTTCTACTACTTTATTTTTAAAAATATAAAAAGCAAACCCAAACCTTATTCTTTCCTTTTTAACCAAAAAGATATCTTAATTAATTTCAGCTGTATTTACAGTCATACTTTTTGTCAGTATCAGTTCTAGATTACAAGATAAGCCAATAATGACTTTGAACCCCACAGGGAATTTATTCCAACTCACTGGGGTATTCCTATGATACTTTTAAGAATTTTTATAAACTAAACAAAACTAAACAGCTCCCTCTTGTTTACACAGAAGAGTTCAAATTTGACGTGACCAAAAGTCATGCGATGTCAGACCGCAGGATGCACCGGTCAGTTCTGAGATGTTGCAGACTAGCAGTGAGAACACACACAGCATTTTACTGAGAAATTCATACTGCTAGAATTCCCTGAAACATAACCTTTTGCACATTGTGGCTCATTTGGAAGGGTCAAAACAAACAGTTTCCATAATAGGATAGAATATCATATGTTGTGCACCTTGCCCTTTTAACGCAACACCAGGTAATTGAGTCCCTTGATTTAGAGTTTGCCAATTTGTTATTCTGTTAACATAGATTACTTTCAAACATATTACAGGAACCCCGCTCTCCGCATGTCTCTGGAGTAAGCCAGGATTCCTTCCTTGTGAGGATGTGATGCCATCTCAACCTATGACCCTTGCACGTCAGATATCTTCTGGAATGAATATGAGAAAGATAAAAACCTTTCATTTATTGTTGTTTGTGTGGCAATACCCAGTTACACCTTAGTTTCATGTGAGAGCTGTTTTATTGATCTATCTGGAACTCCAAGACAAGACACCTCCCTTCCGAACAGATCCCACTGGCAAGATCTTCAGTCCCTGTCCTACCAGTCCTGTGGAGAGAAGAGCCCTAGCCTTCCTCCGTGGAACTGTTTCTCTTTACATCTTTCCCAGGTGTGGCAGATGCTTTTGGTCTTGGTGGAATAATACTTTGGGGAACATTCTGCTTCTTTTTGAGGCAAGCAGCTGCATAAAAATAATTGTTTTCCTTAGAAGTCCTTCCTGAAATTACTTCTGTGAAAGAAGTAATGCTTTTTTTCTTGAAAGCAATCAAATGTATTTATTGTGCAGGCAGAATAATTCACTTTACTAGTAGAAAGAATTGAAGTGGACTAAAATTCCTGCCTGCTCACCTCCAAAACCGAACAGGTTTCAGGATGCCTGGCACCTTCTAGTTCTTGTAAGGTCTAAACTGTCAACTCTTTGTTCCCATGTTTTGAAACTGGATGATTGTAAGCATTTAAAAATGGAACCAGGAGACAGAGATCAGTTCTGCCAAGTTAGAGAAAATAAAGGAAGAGTCAAAACTGGACTTCAATTTCTAACATTTTGTTTTGAAACAAGGACAATGAAAAGGAACTAAATTTGTATGAAGTTCCTTTAGAGGCAATGACCTGGTCAACTTCTAATATCATCCGTTCTAAATTATTTGACTTTTTATCCGTGACACACGGACAATCAAAGGATTATGAACTCTTCAGGAATATCCTGACCGAGTGAATCGCACCTCAACAGGGAGCTCACTCTCCACCTACTTTCTTTCATAGCTGCTGTCACATGCCCACCTCTCATTCACGTTCGTGACCTCCCTAGCAACCCATGGGAGCTCACAGCAACCCCCAGGGAAGTGCAGCACATGATATGGACAAATGTCTGTAATGCTGAAGATATGGTTGTTTCCAGCAGCTTCAAGAAAATTACCGTTCCCTGTCTTTGCTCTCTGTGGCACTCCTGATAACTGCTGATGGGTACATACATCCAGTGGGCCTGAAAATTACTTTTCTTCTCCCCTGAAGTCTGAGGAAGAGGTGGAGGGGAGATGGTTGAGCTTTGCTTCTGTTTGTTTGGCTGCTCTGTATGTTTTCACATTGCTAGGTGTCAAAAGTTTTGAGGCTTTTTTGAGGCAGCTGGAAATAACAGAATGAGGACCTGTACTAAATAATAACTCAGCCCTCTTCAGGCAGCAATTTGGGAAACATCTGGCCTAAAATTCAATCTGTAGAAAAAAAGGCAGGTCTCTGTCCTGCTCTTCACCCTGACTGCTTATGACCTTGAAAAATGTACTTCCCCCTGCATTTATAGATAAGAAGTTATGGTAAATGAATGTGTGAGGCAGAGTCAGGTAAGATGCTCCTATATGGGCATCTTCAGCTGGATGACAAGTAATACGGATGACAGAAGTCTACATGTGGTGCCCACGCCTACTGCCACACACTTCAGAAAGAAATGTCATGGCTAGAAAGGGAACTGTGAAGCTGTGATGATGTTACACCTGCACCTCCAGACAACCTCAATTAGCTGCTTTCAGAGAATGAGTTGACAATCATTTCTCACCAGGGTGAACCACTGGGGAAGAATCTGCTAGCCGAGCTTTGTTTGCTACAGGAAAGAAAGAACGAAGAGAGGTACTCTCCCAGAAAGCAAAAGAGAAGGAAACTTCCTGCTGCCACTAAGCGCGGTGTTCTTGTTTATGTCTCTGGAGAAAATGGGGAAGTTGCCCTGATATACCTAAATAGACCTTTGGGCAAAAGACATGCTTCACCTCAATGTTTGACCTTCAGTCTCTCTTAATCTTAGAACAGAATCATAGAATTTAGGTTGGAAAAGACCCAAGACCCTTGAGATCCTCAAGCCCAACTGTTAACCCAGAACTGCTAAGTCCACCACTAAACCATGTCCCTAATCTTTCAAACACCTCCAGGGATGGTGACTCCACCACTTCCCTCGGCAGCCTGTGCCAATGCCTGACAACCCTTTCAGTGAAGTAATATTTCCTAATCTCCAACCTAAACCTGCCCTGACGCAGCTTGAGGCCGTTCCCTCTCACCTGTCACTGGTGACTTGGGGGTAGAGACCAACCCCCCCCTCACTCCAGCCCCTCTCAGGCAGCTGCAGAGAGCGAGAAGGGCTCCCCTCAGCCCCCTCTTCTCCAGGCTAAACCCCCCCAGCTCCCCCAGCCGCCCCCCAGCACACTTGTGCTCCAGACCCTGCCCCAGCTCCGCTGCCCTTCATACCACAGAGCTGTGTACCCTGGCTAAAACTCTTACAGTTAGGTGACACAGCATCTGTGTTTTGCTTGCTGATCAGCTTGCATGAAGCAAAGAGGGCCACTGTATGCAAATGAGTTGTATAAGAGAAATGTAAGCAGACATCAAGGAGTCATGCCAGCTACTCATCTCCTTGCAAAACTCAGTGAAAGGTTCACAAACCATAAGCACTGACACACACTTGAATCCTCAAGCAGTCTTGGCCATTTTATCTTCAACCTGCAGCTCCAAGGACAGAGTGAGATAAATCTGCCCTTTCAGTTCTTAATCAGAGACATAACAGTTTTGCCTGTTCATGATCCCATGAGGCTCAGAAATAGCAGGAAGTGGCAAAAAATCCTATTCATGAACCAGGTTTAGTACAGGAAGGGACAATGCCTTTTGTTTGCTCAATGATTTTTCACTGATACCCTGTAAAAAATCTCCCTAAAGCTAAAGTTAGAAGGGATTTGAGCTGCCTAGTTTCTTGGCAATATAAGACCTTTCCAGTAAGTCTTCAACTACTAACCCTTCCCCATGACTTGAGATGAGTAACTGCTCCAGCATATCCGTATCTTCACAGTTCTCTACAGGCTAGGAAATATGTAATCGAGCAATAAGATCTCAAAATAACACTGTTACTATTTTTTTCAGTTCTCTTTTGCCAGTCCCTAAGAGCAGAATTTGTTGGGAAGCTGGAATGCTTGCGCAGGGACTCCACTGCCTGTGATCCCACAGCTCTTGCCAACTAGCCCAGCTCATCACCTGCACTCTGTGAGCTTCCACGCTATGGCAATACAGCTATAAAATACCAGCATTTCTGACTGGAGAGCTTTTAAAAGTTTTTAACTTTCTGTACTGCGTCAGTCTTTACAGCATTACAGAGTAAGAGCAATATACCTACCAAACCCCAACGCGCTCACAAACCGGTTGCTTGGCTTCTGTAGTTGTTCACAGAACTACTGGCAGGAAATGTGCTCGTTGAAGAAATACCCTAAAAGCAACACTTAAAACAAGTAAAAGTTGAAAAATTAAATGCAAAATTGCCTAACTTAGGATGGGCTAACATTAAATACATTAACTAAAGTTTGCACAGTACAAAGACCAACAATTATTTGATTTTTTTAGATAAACAGATGCTAATATACACACGCAACGTACACCAACATGGTAACTTGATACGACACAATCCATTTCTTTTGTGGTTGTATGTTTTTTAAACTGTCACAGTGTAGACAGGCTAAATCATCATATCTGAGCGGGAGAGAGAAGCCACAAAGAAAGGTGCTGCAATGGGCAGGATATGACAGATGAAATCATCGGTAAGGATTCTGATCAAAATGGATTTACGGTCAACCAGTGAGCTCCAGCACGGGCAGGCTGCTGTGTGGGTGGCTGCAGGGCGAAGGGATACCAGGAATTTCATAGTGATTGGCATCTCTGGTTCAATACGTAGTGAGAACTGGCACTCTACATTATGTTGCTGGCAGTTGGTCTCACACAAGGCCGCAGACTTTGAAAGCTCCTGTTACTAACTGCATATGATTAAATTGCTTTGCCTATATTATCCCCTTTCCTCATTTCTTTAGAAGTGTTTCAACATATTTCTAGTCCAAAACCCTGTATTCAGAACCTTATTTTTAACTGACCATTTCCTTCTCCTCCCCTTTGCTTGACTAAGTGACCCAGCCCTTCCTCCAGCTTTCTCTCCTGGGGTAGCTCCACGCTCCCTCACTTCCTTCATGATCAAGTGGAAGCTTTTGTTTTGGAGGGTGGAGGAGAGATAAAGGAAGGGGAAAGGGAGAGACCGGGATTAATTGGTGTGCTGTGCATGATCAGAGCGTTCTTTATATGACACCAAGAGAACTTCTTGGTGACATTTCAGAGTCAAATCTTGCCACTGTTTCTCACATTGAGTAATATCCTATTCCTCACTCTGATGGAGTGATTTACTCCTTTAAGAACAAAGGGGCTTGGACGTGCAAGCCTAGTTCCAGCGGGTGCTCAGAGTTGGTACTGTTGTGCCCAGGGAACTGAATTTTGCATGCTTATGCCCCTTTCTCTGCTGTGGAAGCTGCTGCATCACCTTTGCTGAACCACATCTTCTTCCTCAGATGATACGTCTAACGTTTAAACACATTCTCAACATTAATGGAGGTACTCATGTATTGACAAACTCCACATGCATCCACCGCTAAATCAGCTACCTAACATTTAATACGTACCGTAACTCCAAAGCCAGTGAACCATTACATACAGATTACAATGGTTAACTAAATGGTCCAAAATGCATCTTCCTGCTACGAAATCTGAACCATTTATATGTAGCTAGTAATGATGTTAACAACAACGCTGGCAGGTCTAAAACAAGCACTACCAAGAGCCCTACTAAAATTTCTCTACAATTAAGTCAATTGCAGGTAGATATTATTTCACAATTACAAAAAATTAAAATCAGGAAAATGATAAAAAGATTTCTGTGAACAATGAAACATGACAAATACAATTCGAAGCAGTATGTCATCAGCTACATGCAGGATCACAGCACCTACACTGCCTGTTGGACAACTTCAGACTTGAAGCTGTGCTTTTTCACAGCAGCTTCTGGCGTTACATTATAAATCCAGGTACGAAAATTTGCTGCCATGAAACTTCACATAAATTAGTGTGAGGATAAAACAACATCAGACATCTGCTTTGAGGACTTATTTTTCTTAAATTGTGAAGTTGGGATTTTTTTTTTCTATATATAACAATGGGATTTAAAAAAAAAACACAGAAAACCTACTGAGTAGCGAACAATTCTGTAGCGGACATTTGAAAGCCAGTAGGAAAGATTACATGTGCAGAGCATCTTCAGTTTAAACTTTGTTGAGGTTTGTTCAATTCCTATCCATAAATTAAGACTTTGTTTAGAAAAGGCTGTTCTGAGTCACATCTACTGGGTCACGAGTCCCGAGAGGAAACGTACTGCAAATGCCTCGGTGCATCCCTTCAGTTGCAAAACTGAACCGGCTGAAAAGGTTACAGGGATGGCGTCTCTCTGGAAGACAGTCTCCGAGTGGGATAAGTCACGGATTGCAAACGCGTAGGTGCAAAGCCTGGCACTTCCAGCAGCGCCCACAGAAAGACAGACTGCACATCCAAGCTGTGGCACTCATCCTTCCAACACGCCTAGAGGACGGTGACCAGCTTAGTGTAGGAAAAGGTACCACCTTAGAGGAACGGAGAAGAATAATTCTCCCAATGAAGTAAGTGGGGGAAAGTTGTAATTATCCCTGTCTGGAATCTGGGATGTTGTGGCTAATACCCCTGTTCTCGTCAATAGTTCAATGAATTTCCCAGTGGCCACAAACAGTCAGGACTTCAGTTTTATATTCCACACTCTAGAAACGCATTCGGACACTGGCTCAACGCTGACTCAGTGGGCAAGGTGCCGTCCGCTGAATCACAAATACCACTTCCTGAGGGACTGCTGCTGCCTGTAGCGTTTCAAGGGAGTGCTTGGCTGCTTAGCTGAGAATCAACCTCACAACTTAAGACAACAAAGTTGCAGAACATAGGCAGTTTGAATAGCATTTCAACAAAATTCCGTCCCACAGGCTTTGAATGAGGTTATTCAAATCCAGTAGTGTTTTGTATCTGCTACACGATATTCATTTTTCTCAGGAAGATAAACTAAGCTTTTTCAAATTAAAAAAACTGAAACGTGTCTATCTTTACACTTCTCTTGCTCCACGTCCTTCTTCAGTGGCACTGCAAAGCACCTCATTATAACAGAACGGACATCTTTTTGAATAGGGTGATTTTTCCTTGTCAGGAAGTCAAGATAGCTAAAATTTTCTGAGGGAGCTGGATTTCCATATCTTAGGCTGTACAACACATTTAGAAACAGGCAAAAACAAAACAAGTGACTCTTAGATCACTGTAATATTACACATTTTACAAACAAATAAAGTACTAGTGGGGGAATTCTACATGATACTATTATCAAAAATTACACATACAACGTCATGTGCACATATTGCACCTGACTGTCCCAGCTCATAAATTCATTGCTAAGTCTCTGGTCAATAATGCTGGTAAATGTCCTCGTCCTTATGATATGCAAAAGAAAAACAGCAGTCTCTTCCTCTCAATGAGAGACTGTTGGCTCCAAGTAGCTAAATGGTTAATTCCTAGTGAGGATCAGTGAGTTTATCATGAGGTCATGCCTGCATGCTAGCGCTAACCGCTTCAGCTGTACATGGGACAGCAGAGCTGTTTCTGCAACCCAGCCAAGCCCAGGCACTCTCCTACAGTTTTGTGACTCTCCTGCTATGATTCCCATTAGCAAAAGTTTTGGCAAGTTGTGTTTAAAAGAACGTTTGTCAAGTACTACCAATATCCACAAAATAAAGCTGCACTCAGAAGTAACGGATGTTTCTGTTCAGATTTCCCATTGTGAGCCCAGCTGTAACTATTCTCATTTGAGAGCTTATTTAAAACACATTTGACTACTTACATGCCTGCCAAAGAAGCCAGTATTTCACATCAAGTATCCACTTTAATTGGTAGTAAGCAGTAAGTCACTTTTCATTCTAAGAGTGTCCAAAGACTCAATTAGTCTGGAGACTCAATTAACCATGTTTCTGAAGAAGACCGTCCAAAAGGAGAGTAGTAGTATGAGAAAATGACAGTATAAGCCTAGCCTTGAACTGCTAACACATTCAGATTACCTTCCTCAGGTTGGTGCACAAAGAACTGGGACGTTACGCTGCTGATAGAATAACAGCACTGATCTCTCACCCTATGCCTGAATGATGGAGACAAGAACCACTAGGAAACTTGAAAATTCCAATCAGAAATTCTCAGATGACATAAGGGGGGCTGTGTTTCACAGAATCATAGGAGCATAGAATGCTTTGGGTTGGAAGGGGCCTTTAGAGGTCATCTAGCCCAATGCCCCTGCAGTGAGCAGGGACATCTTCAGCCAGACCAGGCTGATGTCCAACTTGGCCTTGAATGTCTCTATGGAGAGGGCATCTACCACCTCTCTGGGCAACCTGTGCCCGTGTTTCACCACCCTCATTGTAAAATAGTTCTTTCCTTATGTCCAGTCTAAATCTACCCTCCTTTAGCTTAAAACCATCACCCCTTGGCCTGTCACAGCAGGCCTTGCTAAAGAGGTTGCCCCCACCCTTCCTACAGCCCCCCTTTAAGCCCTGGAAGGCTGCAATAAGGTCTCCCCGCAGCCTTCTCTTCCCCAGGCTGAGCAACCCCAGCTCTCCCAGCCTGGCCTCGCAGCAGAGGGGCTCCAGTTATGTGCCAGACACTAAGAGCTGAACAAATCTTTTGCAGTGGGTATCATTTCTAGCTTATGCAGGCAGCCCAAATAGAACCATAGCATTCAGAATATTCCTATATACCCAAAATTTCAGCTTCTAAGCACATTATTGTGGAACTGCCCATAGCCACAATGTTGCTGTACAGGAATCTTAAGAACCAACATGATGCCACAGAAGACTGCGCTGCTGTGGAGTACAGGTTTCAGCAGAGGTGAGATGGCAACAGTACCATACTAGAACTCATGAGTCCACTGTTTCCTTTGGTCACTGCATAAGATCTACCATTCTGAGGCTTTGGGATAGAGTATCAGGTAAGGACACTCTCCTGTTGTTAATCACCCGCTTATAAGAAGTGCTTAAAAGCAATAAACACTTATTTTGTCAAGAGTAAAAAGAAAATACAATGTTGACTTCCAGCCACTAAGCCTTCTGGCTCCTTCTCTTCCTAGAAAGACTTCTTTAAAAGAAGTGTTACTATTGCTTCAAAAGCTAAATCTCACGTCAGTGTTCAGAGAACTACCTGTTGCACCGGAGGTGCCTCAGAGCTCCTGATGAGTCACAGCTCCTGGGACTCTCTAACAGCATTGGTCCGTCTAACATCAGAAGAAATCCCCTCATAACACCAAAGTTGCACCAGGTATTCAGGTATCTATTCTTATTTTCACTTTAATTAAATTGCTGGAAAATTTTCATGTCATTTATTAATAACCAAAACATAGTTTATAATATTTCTTTTGCCTTTGAAGTGTCTGTAGATATGTATTAGTCAGAGCTTGCATTTATATTTTTGATAGTTTTTAGAAGATACTTAAGGCCCAGTTTGCCTGTGTGTCTAGTCTGAAGTTACACAAACTGTTTCAAGTTATAATACTTGATATACATGTTCACACAGGCTTGAATGTCACATGCTCAAACCGCGGTTTCCTTATGTTCCCGAAATGGTTTTGTCTTTCCTCTTTTTCTGCATTTTCTCACTCATTTTTGAGGAATCAGTCTTCTCGGCATATATCACAGCTAGGGAAAAAGTGTCAAACATGCCTATAGAAGGTAATGTGGAGAAACACAGAGGTCCAAGAGTGCCAAACTCTCTAGCTCCAGAACTGAGAGCTGTGAAACCGTAACTGCACAGCACTGCCATTTTAACGAACCTCACCTTCAGGAGTTATGCAGGTTAATGTAGTGGCCTGCTTTGAGGATCAAAGCAAACACCTCTGCCTGGCACGGAATACTATTGTGGAATCACCTAGTAGTATCGCCAGACTCAGACCAGATTAATTCCTTTTTTGATATGAATCACACAGTGAGAAGAACGAAAGGCAGAGGAATAGCATTAATCACCTAAACCTATCTGAATCAAGCAAGTGACCTAGTAGCCTACATTGCCTTTATTGGAATTCAGCTTGAAAATCATCACTCTTATGAGATTAACTTCCAAATGTATCAAAATTAGGCATGGAAACATTAAAAAAAAAAAAAAAAAAAAGGTGCTCGGTCTGGTTCAGAATGCCTAAGGTAGGTATTTGATGTCCTTATGTCCCATGAGAGCACCCCTAAAACCATTTAACACGACCTATGGTCTACAAGCTCGTGCTTTTGCGGAACCATTCCACAACTGACATTCAGCACCTGCACTAGAAATACCCTTTTCCCCCTTAACACCCATATCAAGTTACTTTCTAAGAGCAGGAGCTTGACAAAAGAGGCAGCCGTAGCAGCACCCACTTTTTGCAGTTACCCTGAAAGGAAAGACTGGGATGCCAGGCTCTTGTCAGCCTAAGGCAGGGATTCCCAGCTCTTGCAGTGAAGAGGGTGGGCTAAGGCAGGAGCCATTCTCCACCTTCTCCTGATGAGAATGAGGCCCTGCAGAGAGAGAAGTGGGAGATCTATGAGGCCCAGGAGACAATAAGTAACCAGGTAGCTTTCCAGGAAAAGCTGTTCCATGGGAACATGTTCTATAGACCCAATTTTTGTAAAATTTGGTGGATACAGGAACATAGTGATGAGTTATTATGGGCCAAATGCCGATCCCTGTTACACCAGTATAAACATTTTATGGAGTAACTGAGCCTATAGATGTGTATTTCAGAAGAGGGTTTGGGTCTCTGATTTAGTAGGTATTCTGGTACCCAGACCTATTCCATTGAAATTAACAGAAGACAAGGATCTCCCTAAGTTAGTTTTCTTTTAAATAATAGCCAGTGCAGCATAAGGCAGTTTTAAGTAATATTCAGTGCAGTATAATATAGTGCCTAGGATTTGTCCTGACGTTCCTTACTCCCACTGAGTAATGCTTATTCATAAAAGTAGTTCCATATAATGAATTGCATTACACAGACTATATTAGAAATTTCCATTTATCTCGGGGGAATTCACATAGGCTGGCCAAAGCTTTCCTATTGGACTACAACATGAATGATCATCACCAGGTGCCGGGAGGGAAAATCCAATTCTTTCCTATAGTCTGTCTTACCTTAACAATATCCCATTCTTTACACTACTTGTAACTACTTCACACATTGATCACTTTGGACCTCAAAAATATACAAACTTAACTGTGGAGTTTCTGCTCCAGCTCCTGTTTATGCTTTCTCCAGTCTTCGTCTGTCCTTTGCATGGAGTGGAAGCTATCTTCACCAGAACTCTGCAGAAGCAGAGCTCTATCCTTGTTCTCCTGGGTTTGGGACCTCCCTTTACACGTCACTGGCCACATGCCACAGCTCTCTCCTTCATTGCCTCTCTTTGTACTCTTCTGCCTCAACACTTCTTGCCTTGAAATGGCTCTCTCTTGGTCCCCTTCTTCTCTCCATTTTATACCTCGCTTGGAAACACAAACTAATTTGCCATCTCTATGCAGGTGATGTTACATCTCTACCGCAGACCTCTCTCGTTCCATCAAAGAGTAAATCTGCACATCTTTCTGGCATCACCTTTTGTAAGGCCAAACCCAGTTAAAACAGAGCTCCACCTTTCCTGGTCCTTTTGGGTCCAAACCCACTGTCCTCCACCTTCTCTCTCTATCACTGAAAGCAATGCAACTTTCCTGCCTGCCAGAAGCCTTGACAAATGCAAGTCCGCTTCTCTTGTCTGCACTCAGAAAAGCTCCTGCAAAGGCTTCTCTCATGGAATTCTCTTTGATCAAGTCATCCTGTATCATCCGCCTGTTCTTGACTGAGTCAACCATACATGATTTGTTTTCACTCTCAGAGCACCTCATGACCTGTGCCCTCTAGGCCTATCCTCTCACATTCATCCTTTGAATGCTGACTCCTCCTGAACAACCTGTGTGGCCAACCTCCTCTGTCCACTTACTAACTTTTCTGATATTAAGTTCAGGAAGAAGTGGCTTTCAACCTTTTCCATCACAACCTTCATTTGCTACTGTGTTCTTCTTCCATTTCTGACCACTACTCACTTAAGAACACTTCTTTCTTACCCTTCTGGCTAAACCACAGCAGAAAGGCAAATGACACTTAACACTGTCTCTTCCCCCATCCTGCCCCTCCACCACCTTCCACCCTGCCTTTCGGAACACGACTACAACAGTACCAGCATGCAGCCCAAGATGCTGAGCCTTAGAGATTTATTAGCATGGACTCTGCTCTACACCTTGCCTTCGCCATCTCCTCTGTAAATACCTGCCTCACTCGCTGCTTGGTCTGTGAGCATACTCCTGACACCTCCTGGGGAGCAAAGGGAAGATGTGCTCCAAAGCTGTTCCAAAAAGTCCCAGTGAGGCAGGCTTTATTGTATCTCAAGTTGAGATATTTCAAAAGAAATAAAATACTGTCATTTCCAACAGTTCTAACCAAAATCACAGAACGGCACAAGTGGACAGCATTGCCAAAAAAGCCATGAAGACAGAGAAGGGAGACAGAAGGTAAGTATTTCTGCTTTTTGGCAGGAATACCCTTGGTGGTACTGATGATAGGTCACTCTATGCCAGAACCTCCCTCTGAAAGACTTTGCACAAGGATAAAGAGGAGACCTATTTTGCAAACAAGTGTTTTTAAGAGGTTTTCTCTGTTGCGCTCACTATATTAGGAAGGCCCTGTAATACCTCTTGCTTGTTTGTCTGTTTGTTTTGCTGTTGTCCTCTTTGTCCATCAATAAAAGCTGCAACTGCCATAGACAGGACAGGTGTTAAAGCTCCTGCAGCAGAGCAAGCACAACTTGAGAGATGTATTTACTTAAACTCTATAAACTTCAAACAACCACCAGCAAACAAGATTAGGGAAAGTGGCACAGTGTCTATACAAGAGATAAGGTACAGGAAGCTAACTAGAAAAAAATAGTAAGACTGCAGCCAAAACATCCGAAGTAATGGGAGGGTGAGAAAAGATAAGTACTATTATTAGAGAATCTGAGATACGTGCTATTATTAGAGTACCCAAATTAATTCTGTTTCCCTTTTCTTCCCGGCACAGTTTCTTTATGAGCTTATGCAGGAAGAGTGTTGTTGTTCAACAGCACCCAGGAAGCAACTTATTTTTTCCCCTAAAAACCCTTCCTTCTGAATTGTTCAACAGCTGTTCACTTGCAAGTGTATGGAGGCTCAGCCTGGCACGCCAGGCAGTCCCTCCCTGTGGCGCCTCTGCACTCCCTCCTTTCTGCATTTGGTATCCTTTCCTTCAGCTGTAAATTCGCAGGGGTGTCTTTTTTTCATCAGAGCTTTTTCAGTATTTCATAGAACAGTCCATGACTAGTGTCATTGATGTTATGATTACAGAGTTATTTTTCTGCAGCTTGCGTTTATCTAGAGAATTAATGCTTTAGAAATTTATACTGCTGCCCACCATGACGGTACCTGGATATTTGCAGCCAAAACAGTCCTGCATGTAAGGATTGTGCCGCAATTGTGTGCCGTGGCGGCAAGCGATGAGCACCTCCGGCGAGCAGCAAGGGATACGCTCGGCACCCCCGCTCCCCTCTGGGCAGACGGGGCTCCCTGCCACCGACCCAGCACCCCTGCATTCTGCCTGAGAGGTGCTGTTTTCCCCCCCGAGGCCAAACTGATAGGAGCAGGCAGCGTCGCACCCTGCTGAGAGCAGGAACAATCAACTGTCTCTCCACTGAGACACCTGTTACGGCAGCCTGTAAAATCACCACTTCCTTCCCTGTAGGTAGGAACTGCCTGTGTTAGTTTAGGCGTTTATCTTCCTCCATGAGTAGGAAAGCTGGAGACAGAGGAGGAGGGAGTGGAATCCTAACCGATCTTCCCAGCCAGCCTCTCGCGGAGATGAGCAGTGCCAGTTTTCTCTCCCGGGCTGTATTGCACAGGGGGTTAGGGTGTGCTGCTTCCCTGGATACACCATCACTGCGACACAGCGTGCAGAACTCATCCCCCCAGACTTGCTTTCTTCCCAGTTTCTAGCAAATCTTTCTTCTCCAGAAGTCTGCCAACTGGCACATTCTCAGTTTGTTGGTTTTCCTGTGGAATGCGAATCTGATTGACTGACGCACTGCAGAAATAACAGCCCAAGCCAGTGGTTCCTGTAAATTTCCAGTGTTAGATTTCAGTGTTCTAGTACAGATCAGTGAACAGCAGCCAGACATAGGATTCCCTTGAAAAATATCCTACTTCAGAACTTAGGATCACCAAAAGACCCACAGCTGAATCCCTAAAATCTCTGCCTTCTAGCTTTAGACTCAGAAATCTTCTTTTCCAGGTTTCCCCCAGTGCTATCAGCAACTAGAAACTAAAGATAGGCCCGGACCTAAATGCAAGCATAATTTTAATCTATTTAGGATCTGAATGCAACATCTGTAGCTCAGACTGATCTTTGCTTTAGATATTAGTGGTCTCAACTGAGCAATTTCAACAAACAGCAGAGATTGGTGATTTTCATAATCAATGGATTTTCATAAATGCTAAATGAGATAAAAAACATAGTTTAAAAGCAGGTGCACATCAAGCTGATGAAGAAACACTCAGATGTGATCATCACTGTTCAGAAAAATATCCGTATCCGGACAGCTCACTGAAACAACAGAACTTTGTATACAGAAAAAAGAACATTCGTCAAGTAGCTGCCTTCTACGGATGAATGACATGGGCCCGGTGACAGGGGATTTCACAGGTGCTCAGGGTGCTCAGCCTGCACCTAGAGTCAACTCCTAGCACAACCAGTCGCTCTGAACAACGCAGCTGGAGTACCCAGCAAAACGGCGCTTGAGAGGCATTACATTGTGTGAAAGCTTCAACCACATTCTCTGCTAGTGTAATAAAATAGCTGAGCCAACAGCAGTTGGTTTCTTGTTGTGACCGAAGCGAGTTTGCAAGGTTTTGATTACACTGGCTTAGTTCAGAGATAAAGGCTGGCTATTCCTGCTGCTTGCAAAGCAACAAGTAGTGTCAACAAGCATCCGGAGAGAGTCCAGTGGCCTTCAACTGATAAACTCTGCTACTTCTACTCATGTAGATAACACAGATAACAGAAAAACAAGTAGGCAGCAAGGAAAAGGAACAAAGTTTTAAATAAACAAAGAAACATGAGTAGCTGTATTATACCTAAAGGAAATGAGATCACCGTTTGCTTCAGACTCCAACCACAAACAACTGACAAGTAATCAAGAGTCATTAAAGTGCAAGAATTTTTATGAATCACATTCAACTTAAAATCAGCTATGCTGGAAATTCCTGGGACTCATACAAGCTATAATTTAGAGAAAAAGATTAAAAAGTGAGCTGTATATTTTTAACTTAATGAATGGTGATAATGTAACATCTGAAATCCATTGGTTTACATTTAAAAATCTATTGGTTTATTCAGTCATACCTGTTATTGTCGCAAGAGCTAGAAGTAATCTGATTTTTTAAATTAAGTTGGCTAATATCAAAGGGAGAATACAAAATGTTTTACTGTAAAAGTACCCATGTTTTTAAAGATAAAGCTAGAATATTCTAAAACAACTGTGTACTGGAAAATTTCCATTAAACTCGTAACACATTTTATGACTGCCTTGAAATCCCTCCTGCCATAATCCAAAATTTACCGTAACCCAATAATGTTTAATTTTGAAGAACACCCCAATACACAAAGCAGTTGTAAATATAGCTGTATTCTTTGCATTCTATACGCATAGCTGGGGCTACTTAATTCAGTGACACCCTATTTTCTTAAAAAAAAAACCAACAACAAACTTACTAGAGATGAAAAGTCATGTCAAAAGGATCTAGGTGTTTTCTTAGCTTTTGTATTCTTAACCACTAACCAAATACTGAGCGTGAGGCTTAACCCTGCTCTTTCAGGCGAGATGACAGAGGTCCAGGTACACGTAACTGCTCATATGCAAATTTAGACCTCCCCGTTCCCAGTGCACCAGGAGTAGTGAGGACTCGCAAATGGTTTTTCTGTTTCATGGGAGGCCGTGTTGGCCACACAGACAGAATTCTGGTATTTTTGATCTGCGATGCAAACCAGAACGCGCGCCACACGACCATCGGAGTTACGGCAGCCTGGAGCCCTGGCTCTGGAAGTGCCCTGAGCAGAAGGGACGGCTCCCCCCGCGCTGAGCCCCACTGCCTTCAGCGGCGCTTGCACAAGTGTCTGGCTCACAGAGCCAGGGCTTCAGCATCAGGGTGGATTTCTAAGCACGGCCATAATTATGTGTGTGTGGAGATTCGTACTGGGCTAGTGAGTGTCCCTGGCTGAGAAAACCACTGTGGAGTGTCCGGGTACCACAGCAAGGGAAATTCTTCCCGACAGAACGGCACTTCTGCGGCAGTTCTTTTTACTAATATTTAAGGGGTTACTTAACTCTGCGTGAATTCTGTCCTTTGGGGTTTTACTGATGGGCCATCAGAACCAACGTGCGGTAGATGGTATTTCTCTTTAGTGTTATCTTATCATCAGCTGTGAAAATGAACACTGGAACTAATAATACCTCCAACCCAGCAACTTCTGCAAAACCGTGCAAACCTCAGTGTCTCTTTCAGCGCAGCACCACGAGATAAAAACCCTGTATTTCTGTAAGAGGGTCAGTGTCCTCATCTAGCTGGAATGGAATGTTATCTTTTCTAAAATTGCTAAGCCAGGCTGGCCGATTACTCTGAAACATTCAAGTTACTTCAACTATAAATTAAAAGAATCAGCAAGATTTTTATTTGCAACTGACAACTAAATCACAGACTAACAGTAAAGCAGGAACTGCCTGACTGTGGGTCTGATCTCTCTAGCTCTTCAGGGTTGGATCCGCTGCATCTGACCTCTGTCTGAGACAAGTACTATATGACTGCAAGGGGTTCACAGGCTTGGATCACATAAGCAGCGCATAATAGGTCGATATATTTTCTTTACTCTGTGTTGCAATCCAGGTACAAACAAGAGAGATATATAAAGCCCTATAGTTGACAGCCCTGACCATGTATATGAGACAATGACTTTAAATTTTGTGAAATGCATTTTCTTGGTTAGATGCTGTTCTCCTACAGCATCTTAACAAGGTAAAGTGTCTTCTACAAGGTCACCCATACCACTTCCTCTCTTTTCTTCAGTACCCTTCCCCAATTCCATCCTGCCCATGCCTCTGCCAAATTCAGAGGAGAGACCAAAGCGATGAAACCACAGACATGTATACGGAAAAAGAAAGTGGAAATCAGAAAGTGTCTCTCAAAATACAAAACTTGTTTATGGGTCTGTACAAGAGTTTCCCTCTCAAGCCCCACGGCTTGTCATTAATCAGTATCTTCTGGGCACATAAGTTCCACTGAGAGTCTTTCAGTGGGCATTTCATTTTTTTCACTGTTCTTCCCAAATAACTTTGATTTTGAGTTATAAAGACCACCTTTTCCTCTGTTTTGTCACAATCTTATTCTGGGGAGATAACATGGATTGTAACAGGGCCCTCCTAAACTCTCGAGGCATGAAGTAATGAACAAATCCTGAAGCCACTGAAAGTCCCTTGGCAGCAGAGCTGGTCCTGTTTCACCCCTCCCACTCCCTGGGTCTGTGCATTTCAGACCTGTGCAGGCAGGTCCAGCTCTGAGGTCAGGTGGAGGTCTTGCCAGAACTGCCAGGCTACAGATTTTCCAAAGCCTCTGCCTTAAGGCAGCGCATATTACAAGGGTTTATTTCAGCTGCAGCCTCACTTCAGATCTGTTTGTGCCAGCCATCAGCCAGCTCAATGAACTCAGGCACTGTAAATTATCGCATCCATTTCTGCTTCCCTAAGAGTCACTTAATGCTCACAGCGACCACGCAGCTTTGTTTGCTGTGAGATTACGTGCAGTACCAAAGCAAACTCATTTGCAGCTAGCTTGGGTCTCTCTCTGCTAAACCATAGTTTCAGTTCAGTCATTCAACTAGAATTCATTCGCCTGCCTGGGTGCAAATATTCCCACCAAAGGACTCCGGTGGCACTACCATGGTACTGACTGCAATCGTCAGAGTTTCTCATCTGTAACTGTTAGCAGTCCCATTGGAACAAAGGGACACCACTGCCCAGGCCACTTCTGGTGGCCTTTTAGATATATTTATTCACTGAGAATAAAGTAATACAGTATTTCAGTAAAACCTAAGTATATGACAAATGGTAGAAAAGGGAGTTTTGAATCTTGCTGTATCTTGTGCCAGAGTGAAGACAACAAAAGTTTTTGGCTCTTGGACCTGGGAAACAAGTACGAACCTTCAGGTTTCAGGGGCAAAGTGAAGAACAGGGGATATCTACACAGCTTGGTCAAAGGTTCAGGGAGATCATCGCTTACACTTTTACAGAACTTGTCAGGGAACAACAAATGTGAAAGAGGAAACCCGGATGCTCTAGGGTTGACTCTTTTTCCAGAAACAGAGTCTGAGGAAGCCACCAAGGCCTAGCACCATTTCCTTGGGCGCGTGGAGGAGGAAGGAGAGGAGCTGCCCAGCCCCGAGGAGCCATCCTCTTCCTGGCACCTTGTCCCTTTCCTGCTATCCCTGCTGAAATAAACCATGACCCATGTCTTCATTCATTATGGGTAAGGTTGGTGTATTAAAATTCATTAAGTGAGTAAATGTTCCAGACTGCTTTTAAAATCTGGATTATTTTTACCCTGTGGAATTTATTATGCATTTATAAGTTTACTCCACTGCCCCTCCTCTAAAGTGAGGAGAGTGCCATGGGGATTCTACCTTAGTATTTTCTGCCCTGTTTCTCAGAGGACCTAATTGCTTGTGATGTTGATATATTCAGTCACCAGAGAGAGAGACAAAAATTACTCTCCTGAAGTTCAGAAAGATTTGTTCCTTACCTACAGTAATTTTTGGACTTCCTGCTTGAGCTGTTTGTCTTGATTCAGCTCCTGACCTTCAGTGAAGTGAATTCAGCATGCTTTCAGCAGGTGCGAGGTCTGTTCTGACATGAGCCTGCAAGATCCGAACAGAAAGGCATAGAGAATGTAAGTGGCCATTACACAAATAAAGGAACACTTATACCACAGACATGACACAAATAGAACAGGGGGGAGAAGAAAGCTAAGCCGTACTCATACCAGTGAAGTTAGATGTCAAACACAGAAGGGTGATCTCCTTAAGCTCTGAATTGTCCAGCTCTGAAAACATTCCTCTTGAGGGACATTCAGGTGAACTCCTGCTCTGACCTGGCCTCTGAAGAAACTGTTCTTCATCGGCACACAGCCTATGGAGACCTGCCTCAGCTTAGTCACCTGCGCTACCTGCAGCTAAACCCTACGAATATACCCACAAATGCTGTGTGCTGGCTTGCTGTTATTCACTGCATTGCTCTAACATCACAGCACAATGTGAAAAATCACGCGTGGCTGGGCTAGGAAAGACTACCTATTTTGCTGGGCCTGCATTCTTAGACATCAGTTCACACCTCCATCCACATGAAGAAGAAGACAGAAATTATGGGAAAACCATGACCAGTTCCTCAGGAGCAGGAGATTGCTATGGGGGGCTGTGGGTAGCTCTGGGAGACGATGAGCTCAGGCCCTGCGGTGAGCCGGGTGTCCCAAGGTCCCAGCGGGCCCGAGGAAGGAGGAAAGGCCCCGCCGGCCCCGAGCGTCGCGCTTCAGCCGGGGGCAGCTCTTCGCTCTCTGAAAACACATTCAGCGCCTCACGCCCGCGTCCCGGCCCAATACCCCCTCCCAGTGGGCTGCGTTTAACCCGCACCTGAATGAATTTAATCCTCTACTAATCACTAAATCATCCGTGCCTCTCGCACTGTGGGTAGCGCCGTAAGCACCAAACACACCGTGCTTGTTCACCCCTCTCGGCGGGTTTCAACACAAACCGTTTTCTCATAGCCCTGACTCTCATTTCGCTATTTTTGAATGCCCCCAGGCTGCCGCGGGGAGCCAAGGAGCCCCTCCCCGACGCGACCCCCGATCGCCGAGCTGCGGCCGCTGTTCGCTCGCCCTGGCCGTGCCCCCCCCCCCCCCCCCCCGAAACTAAACGGCAGCGCTTGAGATTTGCCCCCTCAGTCACTCCAGCAGCTCCCGCTTGCGGCCGGGCAAGGGCCGGGGCGCCCGCGGGACGGGGCGGGGCGGGGCCCGGGGGTGGGGCCCGGGGGCGGGGCGGGGCGCGGGGGCGGCACCGGCACCGGCACCGGCACGGGCACCGCCCCCCCGGCACGGCCTTTATAGCGCGCGCCCGGCCGGCCCCGGCAGCTGCCGCAGCTCGGCTCCCGGTCCTTGGTCCTTGGTCCCGGTCCCGGTCCCGGTCCTTGCCCCTGCCCTCCCGCCCGGCACCGGCAGCCGCCGCGCCGCTCCTCGGGCCTCCCGCGCTGGTAAGTGCGATGCCTTTAAAGCCGAATTAGGCTTTAAGGGCAAAAATGCCGGGTATAAATCGAACGGAATTAAGCGGTTGCTCTTTAAATTAAAAAAAACCCCGCCTCTCGTGTGATGCAGCATTTCAGCAGCGGGCAAGAGCTGTCCTACCTGCTACGGCATATCCTTGCTTTCACAAGAAATCAGCAGTAATGCCGTGTGTGATGCTGAGGTTGGGCCTGAGAAACTAATTATGTTAACAAATGATAAATTACCTGTGCAGCTGCCAAGTATGCTAAAATTAATTATCCTTAGTATGAATACTTTTTAAGGGGAAAATATATCTGCTGAAATCAGAGCTGAATCTGAATCTCTTGCTGTTTTCCTTTGTATTATAGCTTATCATTATTATTTAATTGCAATTATTAAACTGTTCCTATCTCAACCCATGAATCTTCTTGCTTGTGCCGTTCCGATTCTCCCCCGCCGGGGCAGGGGCGGTGAGCGAGCGGCTGTGCGGGGCCCGGCTGCCGGCTGGGGCTGAACCACAAGTGTGCATGTCAAGTACCTGAGGCATGATTTGCTTTCTTGCATTATGAAACCTGCTTACAAGCAAGGGGTGCATCTATGTTAGCATTTCGGTTTGGATCATGTCAGCTCTTTCCAAATGAATCCGGGGAGCCTCTCTCTCCCCTGTGTTTTGGCTCAGACCACTGAGCGGCTTTAGCGTACTTGCACTGTATTTCTTCTGAATAAAACCCAGCTGGAAGATGCGCTCCAGATGTCAGCAGGCGTTCGGTCTGCAGGACCAGGCTAGAGCCAGCCCAGCGTAGGAACCCCTGAAGCAGATGCAGTGGGGAGCAGGTCTTCAGCACCAGCTCAGTTCTGGTACCCCCTCCCACTGCATTGCACTGCTTGCTGATGTAAATATAACTAAGATTCCCATGGAATCTTTTAAAAGTCAAATTTTCTAGAACTGAGAGTACTTAAAAAAATCCTGTGACTTGCATTGTAATCTAAAAGAATCTGCCAAATGTATTGGTACCTTATAGCTTTCTTCCACTGTTGTTTTTACAAGCTAGTCTTTTAACAGCCACTCTCAGGAAGATTGTTGTACATGCTTGGGCACAAGATCCAGCTGCATGTAAGAAATCAGAGTATGTTCTAAGCCTCTCTAAATAAGTGATAATAAATAAATAAATAAGAGTTGGCGGTGGTCGGAGGCACTCAGTGAGGTGCCCAGGCTTATGCAAGTGCCTAGCATCAACAAGGTGCAGCCAGCAAGTGCATTGGTAATGAAGGCAGGAGCCTTCCCTTTCTCACCCAAACTGCGGGTGTTCGTGCTGTTGCTGCAAGGTAGTAATAATCAGTTCATCAGGTACAAACAGCCGGACAGCAACTAAATACATCTGCCAATTCCTAACTGTGTTAGTCCACACTGGAGAAACGGAGCATGGATTTTTTTCTAATTTCCCTTTCTCTGTTTCATTTAAACTCTGAAAGTCCGGTTGCATTGCTAAATATACAAAAAATCTTCAAACAATAACCTCTAATTTAATATCTGGAAATAATAAGCAGATATTCCACAGCAAGTCAATGCTTAAGTCTTCTGTCAGTTGTGTTGTGACCTATTCTGGAATGAACTGAAGCCAACAGAAACAACAAAGCTGACAATAAGCTACAGCATGGCTTGAAGTTCCTCTTTTATTTTCAGAATCAAAATAATACAGATAGAAGTGGAACAACGCCCGAAGTTAACTGACAGCATGAAGTTACTCATCTTCCTCGCAGTAACTCTGGGCACAGTTGTCACGGGACTAGATTCTGTAAGTACTGAAATAAATGGTTGGGGGGTCCACTTGGAACTGCTTCTGGCTTTGAGTATATTTCTGCTTTACACAGTGTAGTAGGCTTTTGACTTGAACTCTTTTTGCTGCCTTTGCATGTGCACATGTATGTTCCAAGAAAAGTGTTTTTGAAACCATTGCTTTTTCTTCTAGTTCTTCTCCACCCTAAGATGTCTGCTAGCATTCAAATAGCGAAGACATCATGCAAGGACCAAAAAAATCTAGCTTTTCTATTTTTCTCTTAATGCAATTTAGACCTGGCCACCGAGTACCAAGGGCTCACTGGTCTTTCAGGGAGGTGGATGTTGGGCCTTAACTACATTTGCACCTCCCCTACTTGAAAGTGTGATGCTAAAAAAGAGCAACTGATATGAATTTGAGTATTTTTGACTGTCAACTTGTATGACAGCTGATATCTATCAGCAGAGCCACTCGCCAACATCATGGAACCGTGCGTTACCATTACTTATTTTAGCTCAGACAAGCCCACCTGACCTCTGGGAAAAGTATACTAAAAGCCTAATCTTATTTAATTCCATGGAGAAAGAAATATCCAGCCTGCAAAGCAGAGGCAGGACTTTTGAAGTACAGGGCAAGAATCTATTGCTGTATAAATCTACTGGCTTTCATTCCGTGGCGCAAATGTGAAGCACCAAGGTCACAAAAATGAGAGGCAGCTGGAGAATACTGCATCTTTGCTGCACTGCTTGGTGGCTGAGAGGTGGAGAGGGGGAAGCTCCCTTCCCTGTTTTAGGGGCGCTGGCTACTGAGAGCTGCGTAGGTCCTTAGAGCAGAAATAACTGCAATGTTGAGCTGATGCAGTGGACCAGATTGCTGGGGTTTTCCTGAGGGATTTTTGTGTGGTGGGTTGTTTTGGTTTTTTGGTTGGTTGGTTAGTTTGGTTTGGTTTTTTTCTTCCCCATTCTGCTTTTGCCCAAGAAGAGTTCCAGTTTTCATTTACATTCAGATTCCACAGCAGGTTCAGCTGGTAACTACATGCAAAAAACTTAACTCTTGAAGGCATGCAGTAGGGAACAGAGCATAGGCCCATAAAAGATAATCAAACCACATAAAATAAACTGTTTCCTTAAAATCTTTTTTCTTTTCCTTTAGGTTTATAGCAAGAAGCCCTACAAGCTGCCACACAAACACAGATCAGATCACAAGGGTAAATATCTCCCTGGTCTACTTGACCCTAAAAAGAAATTGTTAACCTGCAATTGCATATTCATTCTCTTAATGACACTCCAACACATAAAGCTTAGTTTGCACTACACCATTCAAATGTTTTGCCTCTAATTAGTGATGTCTCTTACTTGCAGAATGCCACTGTTTGAATGGAGGAACCTGTATTACCTATTATCTATTTAGTGGAATTAATCGTTGCGTATGCCCGGAAGGATACACTGGGATTCACTGTGAACTAGGTAGAGTCTCTATCTTCCTTACTACCAACTAAATTGATTGAAAAGATCTAAAAGATAGGCAAATCATGAGTATGAAATCCAGATGAAAGTATTACTTACACACATGACTGGATATCCTTTCAGCTCTCTATACTAATGGACTAAGTGATGAGATAAAGCTAAATGTTGGTGCAAAATCAGGATCTCTAACTTTTTTTTTTGTCCCTGTTGACTGCCTCCTCACAAGTGTGTTAGTTTGGGGGGAAAATGTGAACTTGTTTGGGAGTGTTCAGAAGCAGGAGAACTGATTATGTTGTGAAGTACACAAACTATTAAAGAAGCAATCCGCATGCTTTAAAGCATGAGATATTTCATGCTCAAAATTCAGAGAACAAATCTAATAAGAACATAATCAGTCCAGATTTTGCATCATCTGTTTTCAAGTGTAATGCATGAACTTCTTTCTCATTGGAAGGATCTCTACAGATCATTTCTGTCTCTGCAGCATGTTCTTTTTATAATCATTCTAACAAAATAATTTTCTCAGACACTGACAGCATGTGCTATACTGGGAATGGGGAGGACTACAGAGGAATGGCTACAGAAGATGAGTGTCTGCCGTGGGACCTTCCCTCAGTAGTCAGGAGGGACCATTACCATGCTTACTCAAAGAATGCTTTGCAGCTTGGACTGGGCAAACACAGCTACTGCAGGTAAGAAAAGCGTCACTCTCCCTGGGATGGCTTCTGTTGTCACAGCCCGCAAGTGCCTCAAGAGATAGCACATTTTAAAAAAAAAATCAAAAAACACCACCAAACTCAAACACAAACCAAACAAGAAAAAAATCCCAACCAACCTCTTCCCCCCCCAAAAAAAAACCCAAACACCCTCCTCCCCCCAAATATTACAGAGATGATTTGACTAAAAATATTTTGAATGCTGTGTCTTTGAAATATTGAGAGTTCTCCCCCGTGGAGCTCACCGTACTGCAAAATTCCCAGTACGCAACAATAATAGTCAGCTGTTAATTACTTTCTCTGGTATATCTTGCAGCAGAACACATCTGACCTTTTCAGGATAGTTAGAATTCTAAGATACTTTAAGTCTTTATGAAAAGAACACTTCCTTTATCTTCTAGAAACCCAAATGGAAGGAGCAGGCCCTGGTGTTACACCAAAAAGAGATTCACCATTCAGGAGACACCCTGCAACATAGAGAAGTGTGGTAAGTAACACTAGCTTCAAGAAAACTGGTTTTTGGGGTGTGTTTGGTTTTTTAATAGCATAAGGCTGGTGCGTAGTTATAAGAACATCTGAACGACGTTTCTCTTTTCATAGGGCGTGCGTGTGGTCAAAGGAGCATCAGCAAGTACTACAAGATTGTTGGTGGAAGCCAGGCTGAGGTTGAGTCTCAGCCTTGGGTAGCTGGCATCTTCCATAAAATAAAGGGCGTAGACCACTTTCTGTGTGGCGGCAGCCTCATCGACCCTTGCTGGGTACTTACAGCAGCACACTGTTTTCTTGCTGAGTAAGTTTACAGTTCCACATCCTCCCTATTTGTAACTTTCTTCAGTGGATTTCTTTGTGCGATGCTCACTAAGCCACCCTTCAAAATGTACCATAGTAAGAATGTTCTTTTGAGCAAAACACGAAGAGCGGCCATAAACATTAAGCCTCCGGGAGTCCAAGTCTAGCAGAATGAGCTAGCAAGATGCAAACATTTTGGTGGATTATGCAGTTTAAACAATTCAAGCCTAAATTGGAGCCAGGGTTTCATTTCACCTTAACTATTCCCAAAACTTAAAAGTTGTACTGAAAGGTGATGAGCTGTTGAGCAATACATTTGAGGGTGTCTTCTGCTGGTTTTCCTGTGGAAAGCTGATCCTCCTGGCATCCTGCTGCGGGTTCTCATTACCAATGCTTGGCATTAGTAGCAGCTAGCTAGGTGTGCATTTCAAAATGCCTGAACGTGTGTCTTAATCCTTTCAAATGGAAAAGTCAAGATGCTTTCCTTTAGAACATTGGATCAGCTTTCAAAGCTGACTAAATTTTGCTTTTCCTTGTCAGCATTAAAGTAAACATGAAACAGAACTGGGACTTGATCTAAACTGTTGACCCCACTCTCAGAAACTGGTAGTAGTAACTAATTTCTTCACTCTCACTCAGGTCAAAGCAACCACGAGACAAATCCATCTACAAAGTCTTCCTTGGAAAGTCTATACTGAATGTTACTGATGATAAGGAGCAAGTATTCATGGTAGATGACATCATCTCTCACCCTGGCTTTACAGATGACACAGGTGGCAATGAGAATGATATTGGTAAGTGTCATCTTAATATGAGCCTTTAAACCACTGAGGATAGCTGAAGGCTATGTAATTGTGGCATACGTCTTCCAAAAAAAAGTAGAACCAGAGATGACATGAGGGGGAACAGGAACCAGGTGCTTCTGAGAACTAGGCCTGTGCTGAGCAAGATTCTTCTACGTGTGTAAACTTGGTTTGTGGCACATGTCAGGTGCATTACCTGGCACACAGTCAACTAATAAGCTTGTCTTATCTCTGGACCTGTACACGGCATGGCTTTTCCATAAGTACAGGTGGCAGCATCCTACTTCTACCGTCTTCCAATTGGAGGGGGCTGCTTGTCAGCAGAAATGCATGCACACCGGGTCTAGCCACTCAGAATGGGGCAGGATGTCCCATACACATGCAGTATGGTTTCTCTGCCCTGAGCATAGTAGGCCCAGAACTTGGTGGGGTAGAGATGACATTATAGCTACAGAGATCACACTGTATGTATCATAAATGATGAAAAAAGGCATGTACAATAGGTTTCACCGTACGGTAGGGGAATGCTGTATCAGGTACCACATTAGACAAAGGTTATCCTGAATTAATCTAGGCTTTCCTAAGTCTCTCTGGCTTTCACAAGCTTATCCCTAAAGCAACAAAGTCAGAGATGGGTTTCTGCAGCTTGCACAGAACAGACTTGCCACTCTCACACTTGACACTTAATTCCTGCTGCTAAGGAGAAAGACTCAAAGGACAGCTTCATAAGCCCTTCTGGTGAGAAGTACAGTATAAACTGCCCCCTCTTCAGCAGGGCAGTGGGTGCCACCCTCTATGGCCAGGCAGGAAGCGGAGGTTTTAAAACATCTGAAGATACAGATACACTTGCAAAGGAATCTTCATGGAGCTGTCAACCCCTATCCTTCCAGGAAGGAAGTCCAAATTGGAATGCTTGCCAGCTTTACTGGTGGGAAATTAATTTTGTTATTATTTAATAATGACTCAGTGTCATTCCAAAAGCTATGAGGGAAACCATATGTAACAAGAACTAAATGTAACTGCAACTATTCTTGTTATCAACTGCACCTGATACTCCTGTTCTCAGAGAACTTGAGGGGAAAAACTTGCTTTACAAATCTAACATTGTGCTCTCTGACTTGTTTCTTAGCTTTGATAAGGATAAGAACAACTTCTGGACACTGCGCAGTAGAATCCAAATCTGTCAGAACAGTCTGCTTGCCAGAGAAGGGCCTTTATTTACAAGAGAACACCCGGTGTGAAATATCTGGCTACGGCAAGCAAGATTTTTGTAAGTGAATGACTTCTCTTTCCAAGGTTGTACTTGCACAGTGTGGGAACTGGATGGGGTTTTATACCATGATCTGAAAAGGATTGAAAAGATTCCTTTCTATATTATGTATTCCATGTGCGTCTCAAAGATGATCTTTGCTATCATCTTCTCTAGTTGTCCATGGCATTTCCTATCTGATGCTTCTCACCCTTGTCAACCACACAAAGTAAGCCAAGATGTAAAATACAGCAATGTCTTTCATTCCTGATGTGGTGGGGAGTAGAAAAAATTAAAGCTGTCTTGGAGGATTAACAAAGGATTGCATTTGTGCAGAACTTCCTTCAAAAATCACCAAACTCTTTTTTCTCTAAAAACCAAGCTTTATAGTTTGCATAGTTTTCTCTTTAAAACTTATTCATTAATAGTAAAAGTAAACCAATACTGCATAAGCAGGAAATAAAACCCTCAAATCAGAATTGGAATAGTTATGCTAATTTCTTTAAAGTGCTCAAAGTGTGGGGGTTTTTTGTCTTGGATGGTGAAAATAGTTAACTAATCTTTTGTTTGCAGATGACATTTACTATGCTCAAAGACTGATGTCAGCCACTGTAAACTTAATATCACAGACAAAATGCAAATATGAATACTATGACAATATCAGAGTTACTGACAACATGGTCTGTGCTGGAGATCCCACATGGATGACTGATGCGTGCAAGGTAAAACTGGTTTGTTGCACCTCCTAAACCTTTTTAAATGCCTGTACATTATATGGATCGGCTGGTGGCATCTTGTAGCTCTACAAGTCAAAATAGTCTCTATGTAGCAGGAATTTAGTACATCCAGTGGAGCTGACCTGTAGCGTGGTCAGACATATGGAGGAAGGTTGGGACCTAAACTAGGTGTCACCCCAGACCAGACGCTCCTCTGGAGGAGCAACAAGTGCAGTATCTTACGCACTGCTATTCCTCAGGCCTTGTTTACAATCCACTCAAGCAATGGCTGGTAGATATGCATCAGAGGAATACAGCAGCTATTCCAATCTCAGCTTGCACTTCCTTAACATTAACTACAGCCCTGCAAAGGGATAAAAGGTGAACTACTGGGGGGGCCTGAGCCCCTCCACAGGTTCCTCAAAACTAGATTTGCTTCCCTGTACCCTCGCTGGGCAGAGTGTCCATGTGAGCCACTCAACAGAACAAGTGTTGTCTGTAAGTGTGGCAGTACCTTACGGACAGGGAGACAACTGACTTTGTGGTGAAAATTGGGCATGTTGGCTTTGACCTTATGTCACTAGCCTAATACCTGTGATTATAGACTTAGGAGGGAGTGTTGTGTGCAAGGTAACTCTTCTCTCTATGCCCCACTAGGGGGAAACTGAAGAACCCTACCTTACAGACTGTGTTCAGGTCACAGCAGATGCAGAGCCTCGGATTCCATCTATGCAGTGTTAGCAAAAGTCAAAACTTTAGCTCATAGGTTTTTACTAGCTTGTTTCACTCTCGGAAAAACAATCATAGGCTCCCTGTTTTAAAGGCTCGATCTGCAGAAAATGGCCTAATATGTTCTTTCCACTGTCAGGGAGATTCCGGCGGCCCCATGGTCTGTGAGCACAATGGCAGGATGACGCTTTATGGGATTGTCAGCTGGGGAGATGGCTGTGCAAAAGAAAACAAGCCTGGCGTTTACACCAGAGTTACGCAATACCTCAACTGGATTGAATCCAATATGAATGCAGTAATCACCAAGAGTCGTTTTCTCCCTGAACCAAAGTGACCTCTTATCCTACATGTGGACTCAGATGCACAAGATGAAGCCTATACTGATGCCAGGATGCTAAAATCCTGAATGTCATGAGAGGCTTTCATTTCAAACGCTCGCGTGGTCTGCCACTCACGTCAGTGTTCCTGAGGCAGAGGTGGTTGATATGTTATCTTACTGCTCTGAATTACCTGAAAACCACTCCATGGGAATCTAAAATATTTAACATTTAAATGAGTATTCCCATGTACGATACTATGCATAGCATGTTATCTGTCCACTTCATTTATGAACCAGCATTTGGTCTAGAAGTATGGGTAAAGTTAACTTATTTAACTCAAGTATTTGTTTTATATATGGCTGGAGTCTAAAATCTCTCATCACACTGAACAAGGCTAAGACTCAAGTCCTAGAAACCAAACTTGTTAAGACCAGTATTGGGAGGGTGATCAGGCTTTGCATCAGAAAGCGAAAGAAACTGCATCAGCATTATTATCAATAATGTATGAAGAAGGACCAAAGTCTACACAGACTGAGGCAGCACTTGGTGTATAGGGGTTCATTGCTATAAACAGGATGGTGCCTGTAGCTGTGACAGCATTACAAACTCTTAAATAGAATACACTAACTGTGCTGCAAAAGGCAAACTGGAAACTTGATTGGACTTCCAGTTCACATCTGAAGGTGTCTGGGTCCCCTGAAAAGTCTGGTTATGCAACCTCTCTACATGTACCTATGCACCCAAGAGAGGATTTAAGGACTTGGCACCCATTGAATGCTGCAGATGTCAAAAGTCAGAACTTTTATTTCCATTCTTTTAACTGATATTATATGGAATGTACTTTTTTCCCAAAACTGATGCTGATTTTATTTTTAAACAGCCTTTATTTTATAGATCTGAATTATTTGTATGAGGGCTGGAACCTCAAGCTTAATTTAATTCTTTTTACCGTTTAACTTATTGTTTGTATTACAGATGGTAAAAATCATTAAAAAACCCTGTTGTTCTTATGTGTCTGTTCATCTTCTCTTGCAAGGGGAAGGGTATGATTCAAAGAGAATAATGGCCATTATTAAGTTCTAACCTGAACTGTAAAACAAATGTTTGAACTTCCTGTTTACTAAAGCATTTCAGATGACAACTGAAGGTCTTCTGCTTGGGGCTAGAGTGCTAGAAAACTGTGTGTGCACTAAGAAGACATAGGGTATGGGACAAACAACAGCGCTGAGGCTCCAGCATCCATGCCATGTGTGCACCGAGCCCTGGGGGCTGGCCGTTCTCAAGTGGTTGTGGTACATGAGATGAACTTGGAAAGCAACACAGCCTCTTTAGGAATACAGTTCTCACGCTCCAGAACTGCTCTGCAATAACACCCAAATCACTTGGTGGGGGGATCACAATATCATTTTCAAAAGTTCACTCATTAACTTAACTAAAATGTTACCGCATGTGGAAGAATGCAGTGCAGCAGTATCATAGGAAGGTGATAGTTTCAGCTTTCCTCAGCACTTCCTTATGGACACTAACTTTGAAGAGAAGCATATGAAGTTTACTTCAAGTACTGCTAAGCAAACTCTTAGGTAGTAGAAATTATATCTGAACAGCAACATTTATTTACGTTTTGGGTTATTTTCTTTTTCATGAAAGAAGTTTAGCTAGAACAGAATTCATAGTAGAGAGCGTTAAGACCAAAGAACTACTTCGTGTCACAATTAAAGTAAATCCTTGCTGAAGATACATTCTTTTGTTTGGGCAGACAAAGGCAGAAAATAAGCTCAAGGTCTTCTCTTTTGGGTGGGTAAGGGAACACAGTGAGATCCTATCATCACTTCAACATCCTAAAGAGCATGTGCTGTCTGCTTTTTGTTGTTAGGGAAGCTGTATGATGAGGCAGACCGGAGACACTGCTATAACCAGTGTTCATGGCAAATTTACAGAGAAGAGTTTGTATCATTGCATCAAGCTGCCGTGTATTTGTGTGATGTTTGTGATTGTGAAAGTAAAAGGCTTGCGCGTATCATAACAGTACGCTGCCAAGCATTAAATGACTGCCTACACTGAAATGGCCATCATGAAACAAATTAGCAGCCTAATTAGCAGGCTAATTTCTGAAAGCAGCAGTCCCTCCATCCTAACCGAATAATACAGTGAGCCAGCAAGACTCCAGTGGTTACTGGTCAAAAGATCTCAGACTAGCAATTTGGCTTGCCATTTTTTGGCCTATTTTTTAAAAAGTTAGTACCCAAATGTTTTGTTACTAATTCATCTCCTCTCACAAATTCAGAATTTGGGGTCAAATTACAGGACCACTAGCAAAATTTAACTGATTTTTGTCAATCAGACCATATTAATGTTCAGCTTCTCTTTATACTTCATTTAAAAATTCAGAAAAAAAGATTAAATGTGCATGTGCTACCATTCCTTATGGAGCTCTCATACAAACCTCTTGGTCTCAGTCACGAGCTGCTTAATGATGAATGACTGCAGATTTCAGAAACATTTTGGAAAAGTCTTGAGTATAAGATCTGTTGTGACCTACAGCAGTGCTCTGACTACAAATCAGCAGAATTGGCTCTTTTGAAAAAGCACTTATAATAACATTTCGATCAAATGTTTGTCATGTTATACACACCAAGGAATGTAAAAAACCCACAAAGAGAGAAAAACTTATTTTTCTTTTCTTTTTTAATCACCTAGAGATGAGCTAGATAAACTCAGCTCATTATTAGACTGATGGATGCCTTCACTTCATAGCAAGGGAACCATGAATTCAGTGTTGCTTAGATACAAATTCAACTATAGCAATTCTTTCCAAAAATCAAGGGAAAATGCATAAACTAAACTTTCTCTTTCCAAAAAGCACACTGGTATTTGTGAGAAGCATGCTACATCTTGTAGCTTATTGTAGTCTGGGTACATGAACCTTGCACACTGGTGATGCAATGATAGGAATAAGAATCTTAGTGAACCCTTATCCTTTAGACTCAGGACTGAAGCATGTAACATCTGGACTATTTCCAGCTCTGTTATTGTTAAGTCACATAACTTTATACTTCAATTTGCCTTCTCTAAAGTGGGTGGGACAGTACGTCCTTTCTCCCGCGGATCTGCCTGGGTACGATTTGCCAGGAGGAGAGCAAGCTGACAACCATGTGAATGTACTGTGAGTACCATGCCAACAGCCCAGCCTTGTACAGGGACAGCAAGCACTACTCGCACACGAAATGATTACCAACAGCCCTGGCTGGGACCTGCAAAGAGAAGTTTATTAGCAGAGGTTACCACTGCCTGCGGCAGAGCTACTCAGCAAAAGCGTGCTGTTGGTGGGCTGCCGATTAAAGTTTGTGCAGGGAGTTAAAATTGCCTTGTTTCTGGAGAACAAGCTGGAGATCTGCGAGAGACTGTGCGACTGGAGACTGTGCAAGAAGAGAAGGAAGGCACCGCTTCGCTGCTTTTCTAGCCGGTAACTAACAGGACAGCCTGACCAGTGTTGGCAGAGAATACTTAGGGCACAACGTGAGCAGTGGTAATACAGTTTTAGACAAAAATATACTGTGTTTTAATCATGCCTTTTGGGGTGCTAGTTTTCTCACTTCAGTACTTCTTTCGTTTAAACATTTATCAAAGTACTAAAGTCAGCAGATTTCTAACAGGTGGAGAACACAAATACCTTCGGGGCGGTTGTATATTATTATCATTGTGAACGGCACATTAGTGGTCGACTTCTACGGGCTCTTTCTATTAATAAAGTCAATACAATTTGAATTTCAGCTTACTCCCATCATTATGAATATAAGTAAGAATGAAAAAGGAGTGATAAAGCAAATTTGCATTTAAGTTTCATTTTGAAATTTAGGAAGCTCTGGAGAAAGTATGAATAAAGAGAGAGTCCTCAGAGCAGAGGAAATTTAGATGCTGTTTTGGGTGTGCAATCCTAGTTATTCTTTATGTTAGATAAACTGCCCCAACAAAAATGAAATTTTAAATAATCATACAGTGTACATACACCTCTGCTTTGGCTGCTATAATACTTCATATACTCCTTTTCAATGTTCTCTGCATGACTTTGGGCCCCCACTACAATATCGGCTGCCTGGCTAGTTATCAGAAGCTGGGAAAAAGCAGGGCAGAAAATGAGAGCACTGTTTTGCAAAACTTTCTCTTCCTGCAACAGAATCCACAGGAAACGGTTTCTTTCCCTCCTTACAGAGAGTGAGCAGAGGACAGTCCAGGTTGTGGTGTTAGGGAGGAGGAAGAACAGCAGCCTGGAGAACCCTGCATGGAGCTTGGCAAGCGCCACTGCGGAATGACAACAGAAATACTAGAGAGGGAAACTTTTCGGAAGATATTAGATATCTGGTGGGTACTAACATACGTGCAAGACAAAACCTGACATCATAAATCTGCTCTTACTTAAGCACATCCTTCTTGATTTCAGATATGGGGCAGGCAACCGAAAGGAGTAGAGTGGGAGTCCAACAAGGGTTTAGAAGCAGCTGAGAGATGGGCATCAGCCGAAGAGAAGAGGCCATACTCTCAGAAGCCTCAGGACCATAACTAATACGAACAAGGCCCCACTTATCTTCAATACTTCTGCCAAAGAAATATATTAAGCAATGAGGCTAAAGCAGTATGTGATGTGTCCAGAGCACAGGAAGCTAGTTTAACCTGTCAGCTCTTAAAAGGAAGTGATGCATTCTGAATGGACGGACGACTTTACCTTATATAGCTGAAGCTTTCTTCGTGGAAGTGAAACTAAAATGTGACTCAAAGCACTTAAAAATAAAATCTGTTTTAAATAAACTAAGTTATGATGAAACATGATATATAGTCACCTGTTTGTTGCATATGTTACACCACTTCCATGTGGAATTGTATGTGTGGGAGGATTTTGTCTGTGAATACTGAAACCTGAACTAATAAAGAGCTATATGACTATTCGGTCACCAAGGCTTTGGCTCACTTCTGACACTTAACCAGAGTGCTTGTTTTGGGGCAAATGAGAACAGAGCTTACCCATGACAAGAGAATCAAAACCTTTCTGCATTCATCAAGCCTGTGAGCTGAAGTTTCAGACACCTCCATCTCAAGCCGAAGTAAAAAAATCAAGTGACATACTTGAAATGATGCATATTCATTAATGAGCAAATCTGGGTTCCACCTTGGCCTGGCATACCCGTTCCACATCCACCGCATCCCACGCAATTATATAAGTGGGCGATCTGCGCAGAATTTGGGTTGTGCTGTTTAACCTTTTGGCAAGTAAAGGAAGTGGAACTTTAAGTGCAAATGCAAGAAATTCATGGAGCAAGCGCTATGTACTTCATGAACAGTAAAATGAGATGCACACACACAAACCAGGCACGAATACGAATGCAGAGCCACGTGAGCAGCATGCTCCATTCCTGCGTCCTGTCCACAGCTACAGCTGACTAGGTGCCTCTCTCGGCTTCAGGCTGCACCTGGCTGGTAGGATATGTGAAGCCGGGGAGGACTGCAGGTACGCTCGCATCCAGACAGAATTCAGAGTGAACTTAGCAAACCAGAGCTACCGGAAATGAACGAGCTAATAAAGACAAAGAGGAATAACCAAACGCACAGATGTAGATGAGTGATGACTGGTATTAAAGCAGATCCAGACAGCATAGCAGACCGCAAGCTGGATTTGTCAACAGTATTGAGGAAAAAAATGTAAACATACTGACACATACACCAGAGCACAGTTTGTAAACCTAGGGGCTAGGCAGACACTCAGCTGTCTTGTTTGGAGCATCATCGTTCTCGATGAGAACACAACAAGACAACAAGAATTATCAATGGTCTAGAATATGACAAGGAGAAAAGCCTGAAAGTATTTTGTTTTATTTGGAAAATAAATATTTGGAAAATATTTGGAGAAGCAAAATCTACAAGAGACGTTTTCCTCAAAGAGGAAGTGGCTGCAGCAGAGAGGGAATAAGCTGTGCTCTCCATTTACGGGAGATAGGGTGAGAAGCGATAAGCCTGGTTGCAGGAAGGGAAACTGAATCAAAGTTTTATAAACTTATTCTACTGGTAAGAGTTGTGAAGCACAACAATAAATGTCACTGAGTGGTGGCGAATCTCCTTCACTGGAACTTTTCAGAACAATTTAGACAGAGATAAACCAGTTGTTTTGGGCTTTTGCAATGAAACTGGAAGAGATTTTGAGAAATCTTCTAATCTCAGGTTCCCTGTTTTATTATGAAATAAATGAACATGCTCAGTGACTGAGATGACTACATGAACGTACAGACACCACGGGGAAGTTTAGAAACAGTATTACACAAGTAAACCATCTTTTTAAAAAAATGGCTCCTATGAAAGAAAATGGTCTGGATTTCCGAATTAACAGTTACAGGCAAACCTCTTAATGGTAGACTAGTAACTATAAAAAGTTTTGAGCAAACTTTTCAGTGACTCTTAAAATAATATTCCAGACAGAACTAGAATCAAATTAATTGCTTCCATGTCCCACCGGGCAAAATTTTTTCAATGAATAACATGTGCAACTGGCAAGACAGTAAAATTATTATCCCCCATTGGATAGTGGAAACATTATTTCTCTACTGAATAACTGGAAAGTGTTTTGTACGTAATGCTATGACTTGGCATCATATGCACGAATTACCTCAGTGTGTTTCAAGCTGGAGGCCCCTGGGTGTGATAAAACCTCCCAAAGCACAGTATTACCATAAGGAGGCAATCACGAAAGAAGCTGAAAATCACGGGCAGCCACCAGACTTTGCCAGTCACGGGCTTATGCATTCTAGGAGTTGATGCCTGTTTGGTGACAGTATCATTCCAGAAAACCAGATGGACCCATTTACAAATAAAAAACATCCACACACAGTTTCATCATTTATTAGAAATGAAGCAAAATACCTCTGCTAGTCACAGCTCAGATGTTCTAAATCCAGTATGTTCATAACTTCAGCCACAGTTACTAAGAATCACCACTTACTAATTCTTCCCTAAATTTTCTTGTGTCGTGGCACAAAACTTTAGCCGAAGTTAAAACAAAATATCCCCAAGTGTCATAAATCAGACCATCCCTACAGCTGTTGAAACTGCAGCTGTTCCATGAAGATCACGGCATGTACTTGGCATTACTGCAGAACATCAGCACCCATGGTAACAAAATTCTCACTTAAGTTCCAACCCCTCCACCTTCAAATGCACCTGCAAAGCCTGGCGCACTGCAAGCTGGCGTGGTTGGGTAACTTTTTGTTTTTAAACATGCTTACATACTATATTAGTAGCAGCCCCAGCCACATGAAGAACTGCTCTGAACAGGTACCCTTGACCATCTCGGTTGTATTTTGCTCTAGAACTTGCTAGCCAGGACCTGAGCCAGCATTGCAGAACAATCAGCACTGAACAGCTGCCATTCAAAAATTAATTGATTTGTCTCAGAAATTATTCTGACTAATAATCTTCCAGAAAAATGAGAGAAACTCTCAGACTTAAATCAGCAAAAGAATTAAAGTGCCATCACTCAAGTGGGAAGACTTTTTTACCTCCTCATGTGGTTAACAGCTTCTGCTTTATTTCTGGAAGGATCTTCGCTGGCATTTTACGACTGTGATTCTTCACGAAGATGTCCTAGGTATCCTTGTCTGGGTGTTTGACTTGGCTTTGAATGCTGAATGGGGCATGGGGGTGGAAACTGAGGTGGAAGAACCCCTCGAAAATGCGGGGTAGAAAGTCTCATTCAGTCTGCCACGTGAAGGCTGGGCACAACAGAAATATTTGAAGTATCCAGTTTTATAGAGGATCGCTGGAGAGACCGACTGTAAGCTTGGCTGTTTCATTTCCCTCAGACACCTTGCTTTTGGGATCAAGTCTACGTGATCACAGACATATTTTATGTATCATCTTTTAGAACAAACGATTGTTAATTTCATTTCAAACTAGATGTAAACAGCCAATCTTTTTCCAGAATGACCTGATTTCATCTAAAGTAACTGCAACTAGGTTTATCCAACATAGTAAATCTTTTGGCATCTAAGGACAAATCTGTCTTATATTAACTGTACCCTTTATTTACAATAGTCTTGTTTTAAGACACACAGTATGAAGAGCTCTTTTGCTTATTACCTGGGGAGGCAAATCAGATAAATTCATCATATTCTGTAGCTGAAACCAGGCTATGGAAATATTTTTAGATGGTCAACTTGACCTAGACTTAAAACTACATTAAACGGACTTTCAGAATATTTACGGAGGAAATTATATAAGCTCCTAGCTTTGCTCTAGAAATTTTGGAACAAATTTTGTTTTATAGTCACATTCTAGGCTTAAAATACACATATGTCCTCCTGAAGCATGAAACCAGTCTCACGGACAGGAAGAATGCGGGCTGTTCAGAGGCAACCGAGCTGTCAAATGTATAAGCTGACAAATGGCGAGAAGGAGATAGATAAAGAGGCAGCGGATTCCAGCCTCCCAAGGACGCTAGCGTACAAGTGCTTTGAATTGCAAAGCTTAAAAATAAAGCTGACTGTGATCTGTGTCAGCAGGCTTTTAACTCAATAAGCTTGCAATAACAACAAGAAGTTTCATTAATTGCAGCATTGGAAACGTGAGGCGGCAGCAGTGTTTGAGTCCTCTCAGGACCGAGATACGGTGCCTCAATGAAAATATACCAGGCTCAGGTGCCAGGCTGTACAGACCCATGCAGGCGTTCATGCTGGTAGCCTGTGTGTCAGTGTAAGAAAAGGGAAAACTACACACGTATGATAAAACTTTACAGTTCTCACTACATTGGTTTAAATAAGTTCATAATTTTTCCCTGTTTGACAGTTTTACAGCTACAAAGACTGTGCAATGAGAAGGTCTGAATTTCACAACCACATGAGCTTTTCTGCTACATTTTTCCCTACCATCCATTCGTGACAAAGGCTGAAGGTTTTACGTCTATATGATGTATTTCACCAGCTTAACATCAAAGGATCCTGCAACTCTCCAGCATTTGAGCTCCTGCATTCAACAGCCTGGGCAGGGAGATACATCTGCTGGTATATCCTAGTTTCTGTAGAGACAACCAAGATCAGATGCTACTTAATTATTGGTTTTTCATTGTCTAGGTATCTGTTACTCTTGCCCAGCCACTACAACTAAATTGCTGTCTGTGGGCACGTCGAATGGCAAGGAGCATTTCTGTGTGTGCTTTCTTTCATAGAAGGTTGCCAGTACCCAGCCGTGTTGCTGCTATCACCACACAGGAGCCAGCGGCTCGTTTCTCATATTAACAAAGCCACCGCCAAACAGAACCATTAGTCTTGTATTTTTAGTCACAGAATCTTGCTGTGGAAACAAAGATGCATCAGGACAGTCCTTGTACAGACCCAGCAACAGAAATGAAATTTAAATGCCCTCACACCAAAGATGGGGTAATCAGATCAATTTGGAGATTTGTGAGCTATCAGAGAAATAATGGTTTAACGGGAGAGTGTAGAAACAGCCCTGAGGAAAGCTCCCACCCTCCAAAAGACACCTTCATGACTGAATGACCTGCAAGAGCAAGTCAACTCTCATCTCTACAATTAATGCTACCTGTTTGGGCCAACGGTACCTCTTGTTTTACAGGAAACAATCTCACACCTCCAAAGCTCCCAGCACACGGGGCAGCTTCCCTGTCTTTAAATGTCACTGTTCTCTACTAAAACGTCTAAAGACACCGAAAAAGTAATTATGTCTTTTGATTGGCCTCCACACACTCAAACTTTGAGGGGTCGCACTTGCTTTTGCTCCACTGTATTTCTGAGTTGCGTGCGGCACTCGGCACCGCGGGCTGCGAGGAGCGAGCCCCGGCTCCCGCACCCCGGCTCCTGCTCCGGTTCCCGCCCCGGCCCGCAGCGGGCAGAGCCGCCGCCAGGTGGGGCGGCAGCCCTGGGGAAGGGGGCGCCTCCCGCACGCCGGCCCCGGCCCCGGCCCGCAGCGGGCAGAGCCGCCGGCAGGTGGGGCGGCAGCCCTGGGGAAGGGGGCGCCTCCCGCACGCCGGCCCCGGCCCCGGCCCCGGCCCGCAGCGGGCAGAGCCGCCACTAGGTGGGGCGGCAGCCCCGGGGAAGGGGGCGCCTCCCGCACGCCGGCCCCGGCCCCGGCCCCGGCCCGCAGCGGGCAGAGCCGCCGGCAGGTGGGGCGGCAGCCCCGGGGAAGGGGGCGCCTCCCGCGGCCGGTGCGCGGGCCCGCCGCTCACACGCAGCGGGGCGCTCTGGCTGCGGCGTAGCGCTCGTCCGCTCCCGCCGCACTGCTCGGGAAAGGCGGGAGGGATAAGCGGCCCGTACGCGGCCGTTCGCGGGCCTGACACCGCGGGGTCGGGGGGGGGCACCGGGCGGTGCGGGGACGGAGCCGGCGGGTGCGGGGACGGAGCCGGGGGGTGCGGGCTGGCCGGGCGTGCGTGTTGTACAGCAAACCCGCGGGGAGGGGAAGGTGCCTCCCCCCCCGGGACATGCGGACACCCGCAGTGATGCGGTGCTGTAACCCCCGCTTATGGAAATGCTAACTTTCATATTCTTATGAAAACATTAACCTCAGGCCGTGTGGCCACGTCCGAGCGTGAGCAGGTCAGCGCTCTGGGCCGAGAGCTGGGACGTGTTAGTGCTCCTCGGGCGAGACGCTGGGGGCGCGGGGGGCATCCCAGGCACGGCCCCGGGCTCTTCCTGGCACCCACACCCGGGCAGTTCTCTCCAGACCGCCCTGCTACGCGCTGCGCTCAGACAGAGACGAGTGCTTTGCTGAACCCGAGTTACAACAACGTGCTGCCATTTGCTCTAAACTGGTTTAATCTCTTGGACTTCTGGATGCTGAAAGTTCTGACTGCAGGACTACACCCATGAAGTTCCTACAGGTGCTCGGAGAACCTAGGCCTTGCCTCCTTTCTGATGGTACTGCAGACACACACAAGCAATAGCCAAAATATTTTTACAAGTTGTTTTTCGTGAGTCTTTGCCTCTGACACCGGACACGTTCCAGCAGGGGAGCAAAGTACTGTCAAGTGACTTTGATGCGCTTCCACCAAAGGTGCAGGAACCCTTTCAGAATACAACTGATTTCACACTGAGCAATTATTGTAATCTATTCAGGCATCACTGCACAGCTAAAAAACCAAATCTTATTGGTTTGTGCAAGAAGTTGTCCCATTCTGAAAGTAAAAATGGCATTGCAGTATCAAAACAGGGGTAACACAAAGATTAACAGAACGTCCAGCCAGAAAGCACTCCCATATGTTTAACAAACAAGCCTGCGCACCCCTTTGCTACAGGTGTCTGATCTGTGTTATCATTTGCTGCCAAATTTTATGAAGACCGTGACCCGAACATGAGGAATCCTTATCATTCTGGAACTGGGAAACATGAAGCTGTTAAAACACCCCTGAGTGGAAAACATACATTGTAAGGTCAAGGAAAGTTTTTAAGCTCTCATTTATCAAATTTACATGAATAATTTTTTTCAAATACATTGCTATAAGAGAAATGTGAAATATACGGCAAAGATAAAAAAATCCTAGTTCATCAGTCCATTAAAGAGCACTTTAAAGATTATTTTCTCCCTGACATATGAACAGAACTCGGTATTGCTTAGAAAAGCAAATGCTACTTTTTCAGACCAAAACTGAACTCTCATTCTGCAGATGTCAAACGTGACGTTAGTCAGAACGCCTGCGATATTCTGCACTTCTCTCAAATAACCTACCCCCATTAGAAACCTGTCTTGTAACATGTAAATAGGTTTGTTATGTATTCTGTTAGACTATTACAAGAGCACACACTCAAATTACCCACTTTCTAGGTTACTATTGATCTTCATTACGGATTAGTTACATTCTAAAATGACGGCAAATCACTTGTTCCTTTTATAGTCAGTTCTACCACAGGTATAGGATATACCATCTTTTGAAAGCAAATGAGATTAAGCTGTGGCTATCAGCATTGAATCAGAAGTTAAGGGAGGAGGTAAATAATTTTCATTATCTTCAGTAATTTTCAAAATTATTTCTAGAATTGGTATCTTTTGCAAAAATTGGTGGTTCAGATGCCATGGATAAGTAAGTAGATTTATTTTTTTTTTTTTTTTTGCTTAAAGGATAAATTCTGATTGAAAACGTGAAGGCAATTTAGTATAGAATAAATTTTTCTAAAGCATTCAGTCACAAATTAACTGAAAGGTAAAAGTCAAGTAATTAATTTTCCCAACAAGGCACATTTGACCTATTAACACATGCCACATAAACTCAAGATGGCACTACGCAGGAAAAAGCTCTTTCATGCAAGACAGGGATTAAATAGCTGTCATTTCCAGGCCGTGCTGGCAAAGGCAGTTTAATGAAGAAGCTCCTACTGTTACTGCCCAGGCTGCACTCTGTGTGGCAGCCTTCCTGCATCAGTGGGAAGGCTATTAAAGCCGCAGCGATGGGGTATATTTAATATGTATCACTGGAGCACTGAGCGGCGTCCAGAGAACCGGCGTTTTTTCGTATATGTATGGAAACAGAATTCTGCACCTTAGTGCAAACACATACTTATTGATTGCCATCAATTATTTCATCTATTGCCAAGTGTCTTTCATCATGGATAACTCCTGATTATCCAGCTCTCTGTGATCAAAGCTTATTGCGCCTTTCACAGCACTTAGGTAGCCGATAACCTTCTTCAGATCTTTTGCAAGACAGTGCAGGTGCATCACCATTCAGCTCTCGAACATTCAGCTCTCGAACCTCAGTATCAGCTGGTCCGTGTAAGAGTCGCTACGGGCCCTGCAAGAGCCAGGAGTGTATCTCCCCTACTCTTGGATGCATCCCTGGTCTCTTCAGCACAGAACCTACTCCAACTTGTGTGCCTCTTTTCTGCTCTGTGTTTGTCCCTCTCTGAAACTGGGTTTAACAGTCGCAACATTTCACTGTTCACTGGGTAAGCATTTCTACCTTTACACATAAAAGGCACATCATGCAAATATATCTAGAGTAGATTTCTTTACTGTATGGAAGTACAGAATTCCATTAGGGGAAAAGGTACTGCATGCCCTGAAGGGAAGATTTTTTTAAAAATCTGGTTCTTCACTGTCTTTTCTTTTATCAAAAAAACCCCAGCTATCTTCTCATTATAATCCTCTCTCAAGTAATCAGAGTTTCAATCAGAAATTCAATCAGAGATTATAATTAGAATTGTGACGACTGATTTCTTTCCCCTGTTCTGAATGTACATTGATAAAAACATCATCTTGCTGGAAAAGAAACAACTCAGTGCAGAGTTTTTTGTTTGTTTAAATAAAGACTCAATAAATCAACAAACCCAACATTAGAAAATGTAATGCCAGCCTTAAAAGCATTAGTCAATATGTCTCAGGTCTTAAATTTGAATTTCCAATTCTTTGTTGTTTCCTTAGAATAATCTCTTTGGTCAGTTAGGAATGTGGTGAGCTCCTGTGAGCACACATAAAAGCTGTTATCAGTCAGAAGACAGGTAAGTGAAGCTAAACTGCAGGTAAGCAAACAGCCTTCAAGGAGAAAGGCAAGTGTCTGTTGCTTATTTAGCATACAGCTCAATGTGTCCACACACCAGTGTTTGGCCTGGCATACAATCCAAGACATAAAGAAATTAAACAGGTACGCTGTGACACACACACCCGCCCAGACCTGAGATACTGAAGCCACTTTGTAAAATAACTGGACAGACAATATAAGACAAAGGAGGGGGGGCTCAGAGGCAGCAGATTATGCCAGAGCTCCACTTTGGCATAAATCTTTCAAGAATGCATGCAAATTTTGCTCTGCCAATGAGCTGTGAAACAGCAATGTGCTCCAAGTCGCCTCTTTCACAGGCAGGATGTGATATGCAAACCTGGATTTCTGACCAAGGTTTACAGAGAAGCTCTTTAATTTATGGCTATTGTAGATAATTTTTAAGTGCAGGAAGGAGTCTATAATCTGTGGATGTTTCTTTTCTTTTCCTGAGGCTCTGCGGAGCTAGGGTACAAGGCAAGGATGACTTTCCAAAAATGTTATTAGGACCTCTGGATGGTTGGGTAGCTGGAGAATGCTGGGACCCGACTTTTAAAGCAGGTATAGCTAGCACAAGCTTGTAGGAACCAACTGCTAGTTCTTCACAAGTCAGACTGTCTTGGTCAGCTGAGGAAGAAAATGTTTTTAGGGACAGGAATTAATATCCCAAGCTCTGAAGCTAACCATTACAGGATGGTGGCTGAATAATCACAGTGCACAGGCCCAGTTCACTAAGGACCCTTCACTGAAGGAGTTTTTACATACGCAACAAAAACATAAAGTCAGTGTGTTCACAGCTTAATAAGAGGAAAAGCGGTGATTTTTTGTTATATTCACCTTTTGATGCAAATTATTCCCACTGTTCCAACAAGGTGTAGACCTCTGTCTAAACTAACCATATACTACCCTACAGGACATTTTCAGATTAGGTCCATGAACAATATAACTATGTCAGCTAAAAAAGCACACAGAAAACACTTGCGTTTTGTCATGAAACATGTCACAGCTTTATTTTAGCTGTTGTAAAGGGGCTAAACTCTGCTAAAGAGGAAAGCAATGCTTCATCAAATGAACCCGATTTTCTTTCCTAACTATACAAACTGTTGCATATATTTTCCCCTCTAACAATCTCATTTTCATTGTTTCACTCTACCTCCCTGAATAGTAATTTGGCTTTGAATAATTACCCTCATCATAATGCAGATGTCAACACCAAACGATTCAGGCACAAGCTGCAGTGTATGCAGCAGCTCTGGTTTAAAATGCAGACTGTTGTATGCAGAGCCAGTGGAGCATGTGGTTTTTATTTTTCAGCTGTTTCCAACAGATTGAAAATTCCACAGGCTACAGAGTCTTGAATAATTTAGAATGCTGCTTGGAATACTCTTTAGCTAGAAAAATATATAAAGGGGGGGGGGAAATCAGTTCATTTTACTTCTCTGGATAGATTTGATCCCAATAGCAGTGTCTTCCTAGGGAGCAGAGACTAAGAACATAAAACATGCCAGTTCAGGACAACACATTGATTCATTATATTAATGACACTCAAGAGCAGTTTCATCATTGAACAAGACTAGCAGCAGGGCTATTTCTCTGCCTCTGTGACAAGAGAGGAATAAAACTAAGCTGTAGGACTTGCTTGACTACTCGGAACCGATGAAACTCAGGCAGGTGTAGAATAGATTAGCCTGCAACTGCTTTAACAGCACGGCGTTGGGGAATCGAACGTCACAGCAGTTAGTCGGAAAGGAATGGCTAAATATATTTATTCAAATGCATTGGTGATTAAAGTGAAATGTTTAAAAAAGGTAAGTTAAATGCTTTACAAATCTATTATTTATAGTAAAAGAGTAGAAGAGCATGCACCCAGTAAGGGAGTAAGTTAAGGCCAGATTTCTCATTATGCATCTTTTTCCATCTCCTCTGCACGTGTCTTCCCTCAGCTAGAACCAAATCAGAAATGGTACTTATGTTGCACATCATTTTTCAAACAGCTAATTGTACAAAAAATAAACTGCATGCTGGAGTCCCACATTAGAAAAAAAATCCTCTGCAAATCCTGTTTGTCTAGATTATGTTCTAATGAATAAAACAGCAGGACTTTAATTTTTTTTTTCAGGATCAAGCCCAAATATTCATCCCTGTCCTCCTCAATGCCAGCAACTCCCATCAAACCTCACAGGCACCAAGCACTCGTTCCTGGGGCAGAATCTGGCAACGGCCTCTTCCCCTGAAGTCCAGATTGTCATGACATAGAAATATACCTCAATGTGATCAAATGCCTGCAAAGACAACTCTAAGTCAGGACATTCAAGACACTACAAAATGCACAAGTATGAACTTCCAATGCCATTTGTATTTTGCAAACATTTGCAAGTTAGTAGTTACGTGCTAGGCTGCAGCTCTAGCAAGAGGCTGAGAAGGAACTGAACCGCTGCAGCAGTAGTGCTCTTTCTCTGAAGAGCCCCTCTGGGGCTTTGCTCACTTAGACCCGTCAAGTCTCATTGCTCTGAGCATACAACTCACTCAGTTAGACCTCATCTTATGCACTTTCTGCCACAGAGTCTGCATTTCACTTATTTGCAGTGCCGGGATTTTCCTCTAGCTCGTTGCTGTGCCTTGTTCGAGGGGTTTCAGAAGCAGCAGACGTGGCAGCAACGCACATATTCTGGTCAGCTGCGTAGCAGCTCTGTACTTTCCCACAAACACGTGAATCCATGACATGACCTTGAGCATGCCAGACGCGCAACCTTCTCCCTCACCAGCTAGAGTCCCGTGAGTCAGCATCAATATCTGTTAAAAGATTCATGCTCCGAGCACTGACGGAGCGAGCAAAGGGAATGCAATTCAACAAATCACTCCATGCCTTATTAGATAGTGCTTGCGCTCAAGTGAGGCCTACCAGAAGCAGATAGCCAACACTGCCGGCTCATGTGGACTGGTAACTAGTCACCAAACTGGCTGCAACTTTCCCCTGCCGCAAGCGGCGAATGGAGCCGAATCTCTGACCGAGGAAGGAAAGCCTGCAGTCCTGGCTTTGCTTCTGACACGGATGTGCACTGAGGGTGGAAGCCCTGCGCATCATGCAAAAGCTGGACAACTTGTCTCCTCTGTTTCTCAAAGCCATGACGGAAGCAAAGCGCTACGTTTTGTGTAGGTTCTTGGTTTTAGTGGTGACTCCCATTTCAACGCATAGCGGAAGACTACTCAGTAAGAACTAATCCTACTTACAAAATCACATCCTCTTTTGTCTGACAACTTAAGCATTAACTTTTTGCATTGGACTTTCATGCTTTTAATAGTTTTACTTCATTTTGTGACACATTCCTAGGATTCATGAGAATACAAAATTGAAAGAGCTGAAAACCATAAACTGAGGGAAGCCGCATTAATTTATGCATCCATCTGGTAGGCGCTGTTATTCTTTCTTGCATACTACTTAGCAGAAGATAGTTATTTTCTATGGCTCAAACCACTTCATTGTATCGTTAGCACTTATACTGATTAATTAAAATGACATGAAAAACCATCAAAGCATAACTTCTATTAAATGGGGAATTTATTATCATCAGCATAGCCTAAAAATGATGCCTTAATTGAATTTGCTGCAAAAGCTGCACTACCGAGCCAGGTGAACAACATTGCAGTGTCATGTATTCAGTACCTAGACAGTTACCTGTATATTCAGAAGGAAAATAAGCTCAGTGGTGTATGAGGGCATAAAACTCTTCAGGCATTTAGACTCATTAAAACAGGTAGTTCCAACACAAAGGAAATGGGATCCATTTGGAATCTGTAAGGGCAGTTAATGCATTAAAAATGGTGTATTTGTTGTGAAGATAGAGGTTCATATAAAAGCATTCTGACACTCCCAGTTAGCCATTATCAATATTTTTAAAATTAAGAAACCAGCTAAAGGCTATATAAGCTAAAAGGAATGAGGAATGAGTGGTCATTCCCATGTGGGACTACAAGCCTTTAGTACACTGCTTAATGACTGGTTGCAAATACCAAGAATCAAAGCAACCTCCCACCGTGAAAGCGATCTTCAACTCTTCCTTTGGCTGACATTGATCTCAGTGGAATTAGAAGGAGATTAATGACAGCTTTGAGAAACGGCTAATGATGCAAGCCTGCATGCTTACAGAACAGGCAAGTGTTGATGTCGGAAGGTGATTTGCAGCAAATATGTGGGAGCATTTTTCTATCATTGTGTACAAAGAGGCTGAAGGGTGCTTCTGCATCCCTGACACTGACAAATAACACCACAGAGTGCCTCCCAGATAACTTTATCCCGGTGTCACCAAGCCGCTAAATGCTTATTATCATACTGGGAAAGATCATGGCACTGCAATTAAATCAACTGCAGTTATGTTTCTCAGCTGGGGCTGGTGTGTCAAGTATAGAAAATAACTTTAAAATTAGCTCTCCATTTCACTTACCGTTCTCTGGATGCAAAGATATGAAGCTTGAACCTGCAATGTTCTTGCCTTCCTTCACCTCAGCATCTCTCACGGTCACAGATAAGCCCTGGTTTAAAACAAGAATTCTGTACTGCAGATCAAGCTAAATAGTTTTCTGTGAGTTTGTAGCATTAAAGGAAGCGCCAATGGTATTTAACAGTGTGTTTTGTTAGAAATAATACCATTGATCCTAAAGTGGCATAACAAAAGCTATGAGAACTTGTAAAAGTTATTGGTGTTTTGCTTAAAGCCCAGAGTCAAGGGCTTTAAGCTTTCATTTACAGGAAAAACTGTATCCCTCATGGTTGCAGAGAGAAAAGTAAAATAATGACTCAGGTGTTCGCTGAAACAAAATAAAGAAAGAAATTAAAGTGTCCCATGAATCACAAAGAAAAGCCTGTGATTTTACAGGATGATGGGGGAGAAGAGAGAAGGGATACACAAGTCTGCACAATATTAACATACTTGAACTCTGTATAACTATATTTATGAGTAATGTACTTTCAAAGATCATCCACAGGGAAGCCTAAGCAAACAGAGGACAAACCAGAGTGATTATAATATGGCTAACATTTGCATTTCACTTTCACATGCTGCACGACAGTAAGACACTGAACTAGACCAGTATATCTTAATTCTTTCCTGCGGAATCTTTCAAGCTCCCCAAGTCAGTGTTGTTTTCCCTTTGCAACAAAAGCAAGCAAAGCCTTTCAATACTCCCGTAATGGTGCAAGGGTTCAGGACAATCTGACACAAGTCCCCGCTCTAATATTTAAATATGGATTGTGGGTATTTGCTGTGGATTTTCTTCCCACATCGCTCTAAATCAGGCAGAGCATGGTTTTAAATGGGCTTTTCCCCACACCGTGTCAGCAGCCCTACTTTTCAAGCAGTAGTCAGCCAGCAGTCTGTAAGTCAGTCTTTAAATATCTCCTTCTGCCTGTTTTCTCAGAATTTTTACATTTCCCAATAATTTTACTGAAGATTAATTTCCACAAACTAGGTCTACATATTACCCAGCAATATCACTGCTGTCTCTTATGAACCTTTTTTCTTCATCTGCAAGCATGCCTCAGAAGCACAGCCATTAAGGACCTTGTAATGTCTTATTTGGGAAAGCTGGTAAGTGCCAAATCGATGAAGATATAATTTTGCATCACTGATTTCTAAGTAAGAATGCAGCAAAGATATTCTGCTCATTTTTAAAAAACACACAGTAGGAAAAAAGGACCGTCTGCTGTTTTATATCAAGATGCCACTTTTTGAATAATCTATATACAGCATCGGGTCACAGAGCATTTCACAATCCTACAATGAAGATGAAGGAGAGGCTGAAAGCATAGAAATTAGGTACAACTGCATGTCACAGCATGAAAGTAACACAGATAGATATATACATACGAGGGGTCTTTTCTCTTTCGTGGTCCTGCTGAAGAAAGCCAGAACACTACGCATCACCAGCATCCAAAAGCTTCCCCCAGAGATGAGAACCCCAATGGATTTCACAGAACCGTCATCTGCCCTTGCTCTTTTCTTGAAGCCAGAAGACTGTTCTTAGCTAAGGTAAAACAGATCAGGTCCTCTGGCACAACTGAAATGGCTGAGGGATAGATCTTGGTTATGTCCTGACCTCAGTCCTGATTTTCCCACCATCAGATGGCAGAGCTTTAGGGTTACTCTGACTGGCGTTACATGAGAAAACGGTTTTTACAGCTTCCAGGTAAGCTCTTTGCCTTACGCTGGCACAGCCATTGTGCCAGTATCTGAGAAAGCTGTGATGTAGAGCTGGCTGTTGTTTTTGCAGCAACAACATTTGCCAATATTTACTCAAGGAAGAGGAGTGGCAGATGGTTACAAATGAGTCATTGGTAAATCACGCAAGAACATTTTTTAGCTAACCCTGAAGCTGTCCCTTGGGGTTGCTGTAGACCCCTAAGAGACACAGGCCATCGATTACATGGACTTAGCTTTGAGGGGAGTCTACTTACAAACGCGGAGGTGGAACACTGATTTGAAGTAAATTTTATAGCGGTCCTTTGTCTCACCTCCTTCTATGCTTCCAAATATTTTTTTATTACTTATGTTTGCAAATGCTTGTAGTCCTTGAAGGCAGAGGGTGCTCCTGGAAGCTCAAATCAGGCTCCATAGTACCACTAGCTCATAAATAATTTCCTGTACATAAGTAAGTGTTATGCTTTTTTCCCCTAAATTAGCCATTGCAACACATGCATACTAAAAATCAGACATAATAGCAGCTGAACCACCGAGCTGAGCAAAAAACTTGTGTCAATGTGGTGTTACTCATTCCTTAAATAAGAAAATTCTCATAATTTCGAGCAGTAAGAGGCCAGCATTCTTATCTATTGAAGTACATACATTTCTCTCCTGGTGCAGCTATTGCTCATGGATCCAGGCTTAAGACAACATAAACAAAAATCAGAAAGTCTAAAACAAATACATGTGAGTTAGGGAGTGGCTTATACTGGGAGCCCCCATTCGTTGTGACAGAAAGATCTCAAAATGAAGGCAAGTGAAGGCAAGGTCAGACAAATGAAATGTCAGTTATGATTCCTTTTTAGAAACACAGTATATCTCATGAACATCCCTTCAGTCTGTTTCCTTCAGCGGGCTGACACACGTTGTCCTCCTGACTAGTAAGCCCCAGCCGCAGTGAGCTCAGCAGTATGCTGTATTTCCGTAAATTCAGATCCACCCGGTACCATCTTTAACCACAGCAATCAACTAGCCACAACACGGCTTAGTTGTTTCCTTACAAGTTTGTGTCTTGTCAACAGTATAGATCCACGTAACAGAAATATATGTGGCAGTTTTTGGAGCCAACACAAACACAGTTCTAGCTAATTGATCATTTAAGAAGGCAGTGAAAGTTCCTCAGAAACCAAAACATTCCCCCTTTCAGATTTCCACTCCTCACTTGTTCTTTGGTCAGCGCAGGTTTAGATCTGAAGTCTGGTGCTGCTGCCGCCTAGCAGCGCATACACAAGGCAGCAACAAAAAGGAGTTCTACTGATGCCTAGAAAGCCCCAGCTCAGCGTAAAGTCATTGTAAACTTAGCTAAATGAGCTAGCATTGCTCATCAGTCATCAGAATTAGTATTACACTGCTGAGTGGCTGAAGAACACAATGGCCCATTACCAGACAAAATATAAATTCAGAACCGAATATTAGAGCTCTGCCTTTTTCCTACAGCCAGAAGCGAAGCATTATATTCTACAGGTGATAAGATACACCAGTACTCTGAGAACATCCAACAACTAAGGAGCTACAGAAACTCTACTCTCTTTTGCCCGGACTAACACCTCACACAGCAAGAAATCTTTAGCCATTGGTGAACAACAAGAATCACGAGGAAACCCCACAAACTACAGCTCTGTTACACTGCTAATTGTTTTTTGTTAGTCATCTTTCCTGTCCTCATCCACCCACGTTAATTTGACACCTGTGTACAGGCACATCCCTTGTGTACATGTGCCACACACACTTACATGCTGTCCGATGCTTGGCTTCCTGTACGAAAGGGAAGCGGAGATCCTTCTACAAGCACCAAGCGTCTGCTCAGACAACGAGCGCATCATAACTTGATTCTGAGGATCTGGAAGACAGTGTCACTTCTTATAGTTGTTGTGCCTTCTCACTAATGGAAAAAACAGTATCTCCTAATCGAGGTGAAAATGTATTTCCTGAAGCTGAACTATGAATAGTATTTTAAAGTTTTTCAACTTACAGTGTCCAAGCACACTCAGATTTCTCCCCCTAGAATTACTCTCCCTATTGGTAATTGCATCTTTCTCCAGATGACTAGGAAATTACAGCTTAGTGGGTGCAGAAGCCAATTACTATACAGATAGTGCTCTGTTGAAGAGACAGAAATAGTGATGTATTCGCGAAGAGACAGAAATAGTGATGTATTTGCTTTATAATTGGCTGGCACTTGCTGTCAACCATGTAAATCCTCCACCATGACATGCTGATTAGTGTGCACTTAATTTATCAGCCAGCTGTTCCAGGCTGGAATTCTGTGTCTTGTAATCTGTGCTCTAAAAACGCTGCATTTAAGTGTTGTTGCTACCTGATAGACTATACTTTGATAATTTAAAGTGCAGAAAGCTCCTAAATCATCAAGAGCAAGAAAAGCATATATCATTAATCTAAAAATACATCGATTTAAAAACACATTCCTAAAGACCAAAATGTAGTCAGGTAGGTTGCTAAAACTGCTAGGTACTAATGATCATAAAGTCACGCGTGCTACACGCTATTTGTGGAGACTCCTGCAACAGATGCTCTTTACGAAGTGTCCCTGACAGCCCAGCAGCATTATCAGTACAATTACAAAGGCATTAGATTAGAGAAAGCTACAATTTATGGCAAGCAAGTAGAACAGAATGAAGGCAGCTCCACAGCACTGCAGTAAACCTACCCAATTTCAGCAGAGCTTGTCAAAATAAGGACCGTGAATATGACTTCAGACAGAAGCCTAAGAAGTTTAGGCTAGTCTGTAACCTGCCTGTTCCCTTTTCCCTCTGTTTCACTGGTTGTGAGATGAGAACAAGCAGCAACTCTGTGGCCTGCGACAATAACTAATGTGAGAGTTGCACTTCTCATGCAAGTAATTTCATAGTAAAATGACAATAGCCACGTACAAGACAGTAGTGCTGTGTAGACAATATTTAGCAACTTTGACCTTTTTGGTTTGCTTTCCAGCAGTGCTCCAGCTTGCATGTTTCTCTCTACAACTCTAACCCTGTAATACTTTGGCATCAGTAATCTTCAGATTTTGCATCGTCCCTGACTGCAGGTCAGATACTGTGAGACACTATGGAAAGAGAAATGACGTTAGCGAAAAAGGTTAGGAAAAGGACATGGCCAGAGTTCTATAAAGAACAGAACAGCTCAAGAAATACTGAAGAAAGGAAATAAGAAAAGAAAGGAGAAGAGAGGAGAGGAGAGAAATAGGAAAAGAAAAAGAAAAAGAGAAAGAAAAAGAAAAAGAGAAAGAAAAAGAGAAAGGAAAAGAAAAAGAGAAAGGAAAGGAAAGGAAAGGAAAGGAAAGGAAAGGAAAGGAAAGGAAAGGAAAGGAAAGGAAAGGAAAGGAAAGGAAAGGAAAGGAAAGGAAAGGAAAGGAAAGGAAAGGAAAGGAAAGGAAAGGAAAGGAAAGGAAAGGAAAGGAAAGGAAAGGAAAGGAAAGGAAAGGAAAGGAAAGGAAAGGATAAAGAAAAATGTTATCTCCTGTTAGTCTGGTCACTGGGAACCACCACACATATGACAGGCAGAAGTGAGAAAGGCCAATGCACCAGAATTTTGCTTGTGGCTAGTTCAGGCTTTCTACAATTAATTTATAAGACATCTCTCTTGCTCTGACATAACAGATAGGCTCCTTAATTGCAAGCTTATAAGCTTAAATATGTATTTCAAAGCCATCCATCACTATGGCATTTGGATGGCTTTTGAGAAAAACACTGGTAAACCAAAATCATCGCTCTGGCCTCTGCCTTCCTGGCGTGTTCAAAACTGTCACAACCATCAGCAGAGAACATCCAGGGCCTAAAGCAGCAGAAAGTCTGTTCTTGTGGAGGAAAAAGATGCACCTGAACAGACCACACATAATACCACAGAGCCAAGACCTTGCAATCTGCTGCATACTGTCTTCAGGACAGAGGAAAGTTAATTGAAGGCAAACCGTTTAAAGTAACAATTTAAAAACCCCAAACTAGTCATAATTAGATGGTTGGCACTTTGATAGATCTGCAGTAATTAAAATATGGAAGAGTTTTAGCTCTAATCTATTAATGGTGGGAGAACAGAAGACTCACGTTCCTGGGAGGGCCAGAGAACTGCTGAAATTTAACATATATTGTAATTTAATTGAAACATTACTACAGGTTTGGGAAAAAAAAATAATTCAATCCTGGAAAAGCCTTTTCTTCGCTAGAAAAGGCAGAAATAACATTTCAGTGTAGTATCTACCAAAGGAACCATTACTTCCCTGCCAATCTTCCCCTGGCTATATTTTGTTTTCTAAGAATTATAAAGACAGAAAAAAAGAAAGAGGAACCTAAACAACTAAATGCAAATTTGTGGTTCGTTACTATTTAAAATATCAGTATGTCTAGAGCCATTCATTCACAATGACCTCAGACCTAATGGGCTGGTTCTTGTTTCTGTGTTTCATGTTTACAAAGCATGAAGATTTCTTAGCTGTATCACAACAGTCTTTAGGTAGGATTACACCAAAGACTCCTCTGATCCTTGACTCTGCAGCGGCATTATAATAAAGCATCTCACCTGTCCTCCACAAAACCGTGTTTTCAGAGTTCTGTGCTAACTGGAGTTCGGAACAAAGTAAACATGATATGATAAATAATTCTGTACATTTAGGTGACTGTCAGGACAGCAAACTGAGCTTGAACATCTTTTGCAATCTGAGCCTGCGACCGCTGCTTTGGACAGCGGGAGCGGGGCCGCGCTCCCTGTAGCCGATGTAGACGGACTGCTTGCTGTGCCTGCGTTCAGGGTGTCTTAGCGGCTTCCCCAGAGTTAGTCTTATCTTTGAGACACTGAAAACTTTACCATAACCTTCCCTTTGAGTGAGTCACCTACACAGCGTGGCTCAAAACATTTTCACTTCTCTCTCTGCCTCACTCGAAGCAGTATCCTGTGTCTTTCTCCGCAGGGTCAGTATTGTGCCTGCTCCGACTCGATGCCAGTCTGAAGACAGCAGGAAACACTGGCGTTGGCAGGGCGTCCCTAATCAGCTCAAACCTTCTGCCTCTTGTTTCCAAGTCACCAACCCTTCTATTTCTGTACGAGCTGCGTGGCCTCTGATGGCATAACATCATCGTGGTGCTTTGCTTTCTTGCGTCTCCAGATGCTTCATATCTGTGGTCTGTCTGTTACACAAACACCCCATTTCTTCATGTGGCTTGGGGTGACCTGATGAAAATGCACGTATTTGGGGATAGTTGCAGTTGCATTATATGCCCACATCGGAATTTGCCCTCTTTTGACCATATAGATCCTGAACTTCAAAAAAATATTATATTTTACTTGAATAGCATATTTCATAAGTTTGCCATCATAAACAGTGATGCTTGATAGGTGCTTCTCATTTGCAACATGAAATACAAAGTACTGCATTTAGAATTAAATGCATGGCAGTAGTTAAAAGCAATGCAAAACTTTAACTCTGCGCCATGAGTATTATTGACACTCAGCAACCTTATGGAAGTTTAAATGAGCCATATTATTTATGCAGCATAATTGTGGAGGCACTAAACACACTGTAAAAATGCAAGAAGAGATGTATAGTATTTTATCCCACAGTCAGTCACAAGAAGTGGAGAAAAACACTTAAAACCTGCCTTGTTTAGAACTTAAAGCATCCTTCGAGTATTACCACAGAAGTCTCTACTAGTCAATTTGTGCTGCAGAAAGCTATCCTACAGCACCAAAGAGCAGGTTTATTTGCCTGTGCTGTTACGGCAGGCATCCAAAAGCCCCGCACAGGAGCACCCCACATACAATGTTCTCTCTTTTACCAAAAATTGATTTTTTTGTCTGCTTTAGTAGTGACACACAGAAATGGACAAATATATTTCTGCTTGGGATTTTCTGATCAAAGCTGCCTGTGTTCATACAAAGCTGTACTTGCACAGTAAAGTCACCTGCTTTTAGGACATGCCAGAATTACTGTGTATGCATAGCTGATTTACTCAACACTTTCCAGAATGTCACAGGACAGTGAGCATGCCCAGGGTTTCTGGGAGTGCAAACCCTGGTCAGAGCTGTTGGGCACTGACAGCAGTGTCCAGCTCATGAATTTCATATATCCCTTGGTATATTTGCATTTTGCATATTTGGAAAAAGTGAAATAGAAGGACACGGTCATTGTTATGTGTTTAATTGTTAGTTTCAGCCAAAACCAGAATTACCATTTTTATTTATATATTTCAGCCAACACACAAACAAGCTCAGGGTTTAACACACAGTCTGACCCATCACATACAGGTGATATCATTCTCAATGCTGCAATATTTATTTACATGTGGCCCTGCTTGCTTACATTAGTTTCAAAGCAGCTGAACCAAAAAAAAAAAATTAACAGAAAATTGTGCAAAGTGTAAGTCAAAGAAAACCAAGAGAAACATTGAAGAAACTACTTCCAGGACACATGGCAAAACAGTGTCAATGCTGGAGTCCTAAGATGCAGCAGTTCTTGGATTTGGAGCTCTGAGCTGAAGCAGAACATGCTTTTATCACTCAGCTCAAAAGAATGTAGATTCAATTCAAAATAACTTATATTATCCTATACCTAATGTCAGGCTTCCCACTGTAGGAGTTGTTCAAAGACTTGGGATAACCTAACTGTCTTAGCAGTGATTCATATAAACAACAAGGAAAAGCATAAATAGCAACAATTATGGTTGATGTCGTTTGGCGCCGGTGCCAGGGGGAGGCTGCCTGCCAAGGGGAACATTCCTCGCAAGTTAGTCCTACGACGTGCTGGCAGCCCCCAGCGCCTGGAACAAATCTGGCGTTCCGCTCAGCGAGGCTGCGCCCGGGGCGCCAGCGAGGCAGGGCGACACAGGGGCGATTCAGGGAGCCCCCCACCGTGCTTGGAAATGGGGGCATTCCCTCTTCTTCTGTACAAGGGAGGCTTTGTGACAAGTGGAAGCATTTTGCTAAAGTTTCTGGTGTAAGGCACAGGAAGAAAAAAACAGACGAGGGAGGTCAGGCTCTACTTCTCAGACATTTGTTTTCATCTGTTAGCATGCCTTTAACTGAACTATTCTCTTTAATTTAGAATATTTCACAGTGAGGAACATGTCAACATTTTTAGCATCAATATCCATGATAGAGTTGACAGCTAGCACAGATGATTGTTTTGGGATGAAAAGCATATTGTAGCTTTTGGACTTGCAAGCACCAGACTCTGCATACTGCAGTAGGAGGGGCACTTGTAAGAGAAGGAGTTTAAAACTAAAGCAAGTCCATGTTCAGTGCAGTTCTTTCTGGAGTCTCCCAAAGGTTAAGGGTAATTTCTTTAAATTTTTGACTTCCACCAGAGAAATATGCAAGCCACCCTGTTGAAGGCTGAACTGCCTCTCCATTTTTGAACCATAGAATCATTTAGGTTGGAAAAGACCATTAAGATCATCAAGTCCAACCGTTAACCCAGCACTGCCAAATCCACCACTAAACCTATCCCTAAGCATCACGTCTACATGTCTTTTAAACGCCTCCAGGGGTGGTGACTTCACCACTTCCCTGGGCAGCCTGTGCCAATGCTTGACAACCCTTTCGGTGAAGAAATTTTACCCAACATCTAATCTAAACCTTCCTGGTATTTCTTAATGTAAGGTAAGAAGTAGGAATATGCTTGCCTAGTAACTTAATGTCGGATTAGGACAGCCGACACTACTGCCGTGCCATCTTACCAGATGAGTACAGCATTTACAGGAGTGTCTGTTGAAATGCTTTTTGAAGTTCAGGAAAAATTAAGTATCTTCCATCTCCTACTGCTTATAGTAGCTGTGAACATTTTTATTCAGAGTAAGCAAGCAGAGTTCCCTGTGCTTACAAGTTCAGGCAATCTCAGATTCTCTGAGTCTGCGTGGCTCCATTTTCCAGGATGATTGATTACATTTGACTTTCTGTGACCTTAGAAGAGTATTCTAAGAACAATTCCCATGAGTACTAGAACCTGTAATTTGTTCACTAAAAGATGACAACTTCTGCTGTTGAGAATGTAACAGAAACATACGCTATGTTCTGTGATGTGTCTGATTTTAACAAAAAACAAGAAAAGCAAAAAAAAAAAAACCAAATCCCTTTTATGTCACCATCTATCTTTCTTAAAATTTACCTGAGTTAACGATCACCATCTTGATTCAAGTCATAAGCTTAAAGATAAAGATGGGGAATCTTTTCTCAGAAGATACTAATTACTACTGAAACTCTGTAGACCTTACCAGATTTAATAAGCATGAGGTTATTGATTTCATACTTCAACTTTTTTTACTTCTTTTGCCTGTTAAATCATCAAAGTTCTTGGTTTCAACCTGACACTAAATAAGAATTGAAAATAGAAAATTTCATAAGCAGGAAGTAATTTTTCAGAAGTTTAGACACTTTAGGGTTTGAAGTAGCTTGGTTAGAGGAACTCGTGCTTCTCTCCGGTGTGATAGCACAGCAATGGTGACCCCTCCAGGAGCCCAGGTTTGGAAGGAAGGCTGCAGTGTCAAAGTGTGCGCAACACATGAGAGCCCATGACACGAAACTTCCTCCTACCCCTGCCTCAAAGCCTATTTATATGAAGAACTGACTATTCTGAACTCAGGCACGTTATTCCATTTCATTGCTGTTGTCCTATATTCCAATCGCTTGCTACGTTAACTTGGAAATCACTACGTGATCACCTTTCTTGAAAAGAGATTTTATGATGTTTTAGTGGTGGAGGATTTTTCTAAGCAAGACATCACATAACCTGACCACATGCTTCATATGTCTTTTCCTAGAAAAGATTATTTTAAAATATGCAATCAATGTATTTCAGTTAATTAAGCACATCTGTACCTCAGTAAAAAGAATATTGTATGCTGGCTGATGTTGCAAACATCTTGCTAAAAAGATTTACTTGCAGTTATCAGGATCATCTTAAATACAGGAAGAGCCTTGAAATGTGTTTTTAAGTCCTGAAAGCAGAACACTGAAAGTGTCTGGATAGAGATGTAGCCTTTCTAAGCCTAAAAAGAAGAGGATTTAAAAGGACTGAATAGCTCAAAGGATTAGAAATGAAAGACCGACACTTCCACATACAAACTTGCCTGAGTTCATCCAAATTCAACAGCAACTTAGGTCATCAAATTAAAAGAAGCTTGGTGGTTCACTGGAAGCAAGTCTGTGGCTCTCAGCCCAGTTTCGAGAGAACAGATACTCATCGAAAACATGCCTCTATTTGGCGTTCATACTGGGTGTTTCAGAAAAGACCAAGAAATGAAAATACACAGAGCAGTTCTCTTAAAATATGTGACATTAGTGGCCTAGCTAGAATAGCATGGGGGGGGCCACAACCTCCCTTTTTTCAGCTGTGGATATGAATGCAATCCATGAATAAAAGCAGATTTTTATAGTATTACTGATGCAGAATTTTCTAAAAACATGTAATATATTCCGTAAGTGGGAAGGAGAGTTCAGGTGATTCACTACTGAATTCCTCATTCCTAAACTTAAACTCCGTTTACAGCGTAATAGGATTTATCATTTTACATTGTCGTTGTGGGCTTTCTTTTGTACCTACTAAATTTAATATATATTAATGTATTTTATGCATTATATACAATAATATGTATTATAAACGTGGTTTACACAAAATAGATAATTAATTTATATAATATTTATAATAAAAAAATACAACCCCCAACATTTTTCCCCATAAAACCGGACACAGATAAAGCCAGACCCCTTTCTGCCAGGAACACCATAGACATGTACCGTGCTTCTGTCAGGCACCGCTGCCCTACACGCAGAGGGGACATTGGTGGGCCTCACGTGCTTGAGCAGAGAGGCGGTGGTGCCAAAGGCTCTGAAGTTGCTATGAAGAGCTGTGACCGGAGCCGCGGGGCCGGCAGGAGCAGGTCACTGCCCATCCGCTCGGGCTGAGACAGCGGGAATTCCACGAGTGATCAGGGCTCATTCTCGCTCAGCAGAGCAGCCAGCACACAGGATTACTGCATCCAGTTACTAGCTCGGGTTTCTGCATAAAAATTCCTCAGTTTCATGGGCGTGCACGTTTCTCCAAGTGTAAAAGACAAAGCTAGGCACTGGGCAAAAGGCATGGATTTTCTGAGAAGCTACAGATTAATATTTGCCCAGGCAAAGAAGTGGTGGAGTGAGAAAAATGCTTTTTCCCTTGGACACCTTCTCTTATATGAGCATATGAAGATTCTAGATAAGTTCATGTGGCTGTAGCCTTATTGAGATCAGTAACCCCACAAAGACAAGCAGTATTTTCATCAAAGCACCCATGCATTTGGTGCTGGGTGCCCTCTATTCATGATCCAGTTCTCTCATTCTGCATAATCAGATTAATTCTGTGCCTAGAAATCAAATTATCTCCTTATGTAGGTGTTATAAATACACAAATGCACACACATCACCAGACTGTTTGCCTCTTCTGCTTTAAAAATAGGGGAGGGACAGGTCCAGAGCACTCTAGGTATAAATGCTTTCTGTATATCATTGCATGGCACACTTGCACTCACCAAACTCAGGCTGGTGGTAAAAATAGCCCTCTCTTGAAGAGCAGACGTTAATTTATCTGCTAGGGCTTCCACCTGTTAACATTTTTCAGAGAGGGGCCCTGTCTGGAAATAACTCTGCATTTCATGATGAACTCTATGTGCTTTACTGGACAGAACCAAGATGTGACTCACTGCTCTGAGATGTGTAAATATTAAACCTGTTTCAGCTGTGGAGGCTTCGACTTGTCTGATAATACAGACATCAGCGGCAGAGCTGAAAAGATACCACAAAAATCTGGACTCAGGTTTTTATTCTACCTGAAAGAAACGTTGGCACTCTGACAGTCATCTCAAGAAATAAGTCACTAAGAGGAAGACATCACCGAATAGGAGCGGCAGGCTCTGCTTTCGAGAAGATAGGAAAATGTTTGCATCAGTCTACAGATGCCTTAGCGATCTTTAAGCCATGCTTCTCCCTCCTGCTGCTCACAAAGTCATAATAATGGTCACTGGGAGAGTCACAGTTTTTGGTCGCTGTGGCATTTACTCATGTCTCCTTGCATTACAAGTTTTGCTCTCAGGCTATTCTCAAGTTACCTGCAACAGTTTTGTGAAAGATTTCAAAGTGGGCAGGGGGGAGAGAATGGACAAGTAGCAGGACATTATTTATTAAAGGATACTCCTATTGCCCTAACTATCACAGTACTACATCATCAAATCAAATTAAGCAGAAGGATTATTACTGAAACAATAGCAAAACCACCTGTTCCCTGCACTGTGCTCCCAGTCTGTGCCCATCTTTTCAAACTTTCAACTTACAATTTTAAAATCAAAATCAAATAACTTTTTTTTTAAACATAAGGTTAATATAACATTCTCTGCATGTTCAGCATTACATTATGACATTCTAGGATTCCTTGAGTCAGATTTGTCTGAATTTAAACATTATTTGGCTCTTTGGGGTTATAAAACCACAGCAGTTATATATGAGGGAACATATTAAGGGCAGTGATTCTGGTTAATACAGAGATTGCCATTATCATTGAGAGGTAAGACAAAGTAATTGCAATATTTTGGGTAACTCTGCACTAACTGAGCACCAGTATTGCTTTGCAGGAATCAGAAAACAGGTGCAGTACAGATAAGCATCACATGACGAGGTCTTGCTCCTGCCCCGATAATACTGCAGGTGACGATACAGAGCAGAGCCATAGCAATATATAACCATCCATTCAGTGAGACCTCCTAAGAAAGGTGGTTCAAAAAGTTTTGGTTTTGACATAAAAGATTCCATATCAAAGAGGATACAGTAGGGCTGGAGAGTGGGAAGAAGGGTTTATTTATCTTAGGGAGTGTGACAGCTCAAGAACATTTCCTAGCAGTGTACAACAGAGCAAGAATCAAGAAAATCACCAGGCAGAGCATAGCCAAGTTGTATACAATTCAGTCAGAAAGACAGGAAACTAGATGGAGGGCAGTTTTGACTGTCAACAATTCAGAAGCTACACCATGACAACGTAGTGGAGACTGCACCAATAGATGGACTTAGCCCTCACCCCTCCTACATACACTGTTACCAGCAGTAACTGACACTTGCTCAGCTTGATACCCAGCGGGGGGTGCTGATACCCATCACTTGTACAGGGCCAGTACAAGGTCTTAGCACCATATAAGACCTCTGGCCTACCGAGGGGTTGTGTGGTGCCAAGTCTTGTGAGTTACAGTCAGTACCTGAGCTATCCTCAAGGGCTCTGATCACTGTACCAACCAAGGCATACTTATATAGGAATTATTAACAGATGTCCCATTTCCCCACCTTCCATTCTGACCCCCAAAACAAACAAACAAAAAAAATGCAACCACTGTGACACACAGCAGCTGCGACAGATAAATAACCCGCTTTCCCATGCAAGAGACCCTACAGCTCCAGCCTACAACATTCTGGCAAGGATACTGGTATCAGGGCAGCATAGCCTTCCAAATCGGACTGCAGGCTATTATGTCTCTGTTCTTTGATGATCATTCCTGACTCTGAACTAGTCTTTAACATTGTAGGAAAAAAAAATTAGCAACTAAAACTTCATAAATAATTCAGTACTGATATATATGTTTTCTCACAGGGTCAGTACCTGTCAAGCACAACAAACCCTGGCGAAGCCTCTGTAATAGATTAGTCTGAGAGAGAGGTGTAAGCATCATACTTCTGTAAACAGATAAAGGAAAACAGGAACAAACTGAAATTTTAATATCTCTAGCAGCTATTCCCCAAGGCTTTTCTCAGGGGCAGGAGAGTTCATTTGTGCATGTGCCAGTTATATAGCCAGTAACCGCCGAGGGAAACGGGGGGAAAGGGATTCTTCTCCATGTAACTACCACACTTTAATGAATTTTCTTCTTGTATGACTTACTGACAAAATAACAGAAATCCAGGTCTTTCCAAATAAACCGTGCAAAAACCCCAACTTAAGGAGCTCCAAATCTCCCTTTAGTTTCCCACAGAAAAACAGCAGCTTTGTACTTCCTGTCTGTGTCTTATTTTAGATCACGGAAAGTATTTGCACAGATCACTTAGGAGGATGAAAAGTTGGGATTTGATGCTACAAGACCCCAAATCTCTTTTTTCCACTAAAGCAAAAAACATCTGATGATCAAAACCTGATAACTTTAGCTGCTGTTAAACTGGATTTGACTTTGTTTTATAGCAATCTTCATCGGGCTTCCTATTTTTGAGGCCTCCTTCTATTTTGTGCATAACTGATAGCGAGTGTGGATTTACAGATTTCAGAACTGTAGAGCAGCACTGGCAACTGCACCATACTGTGTTGTTACAACAGTTGGTGGTCTTGAAGAAGAAGCAGCTTGCAATAAGCATGCACTACACTTGCAAGAAATCTGGAGCAAAACATTTGGTGAGTAGTCTACACGTGCTGCTAGAATCAATGGTTGTTCAAAAGATTGTAGAAATCTAGGGATTCTGTGTAAAAACTCAGTGTCTTATGAAATTTTAATTACTACATCCTCCTCATTGCTGATGCTCTGTTTCAGATAGCTTCAAGCCACATTCTGGGCTAAGTTTGTGTTTGAACACACTACAGTCAATTTCCCGAGCAAAAGACACCTGGTTCTTTCTATACTGAAAGTTTCATTATTTCTGAAAGTGCCAATGAAAACCCAAGCGCACCTGTCTGGTTTTTTTGATTGGTTGTTGGGGTTTGTTTTTTTTTGGGGGGGTGTTGGGGTGTTGGGGGGTGTTGTTTGTTTTTGGTTTTGTTTTGTTTTTGTTAAGGAATATTCCAAACCAGGTTTAGGAACACTGGTGTGAAAAGTTGTCATCTTCTGCTTTTATTCCTGTAGTACCTGCGCATTGTATGCCACTCTGGGAAAGTGCTCTTTAATCTGCCTCCTGAATAGCTAGCAAGGCTTCAAACAGACAGTCTGTACAAAGGCTCTCATGTTGCAAATTTCCTAATGTACTTGAGCTCTTTACTGCAAGGAATTAATGAACAGGAAGAAAACACCCCTTGGCTTTCACTTTCTAATCAGAATTTGCAGCAGTAGTTGTCAGAAATAGCATTTTATTTATAAACTGATAAGATTTGATACAGCTGCTGAGCTGCAGAGAGCGTTGCAAAGCCACTTCCTAATCCCTTCTCAGAGTCCACCTGCACTTTAAAACAGTACTTTAGAAAGCATGAACTGTCTTAAACCACCAAATGACCTGACACCTCACAGAAATATTTCCAAAAAGCATCATGAAGTGGATTGACTGACTCTATAGAAGTTCAGCCATTAGCTTTCCACCATCACACAGTTTAACTGAAGATGTAAAGGGTGATACAGCTTCAGTGACAGTTGTCAGTAAGGGAAGCACTGATGAACCTTCAAGTCCCCAGCCAAACCCAGGAACTCCTGCAGAAGTGGAGTTCATATTTATGAACTCCAGCATCCTGCTCTGAAAAGCTCACCTCCCAAGCTATGTACGGTATTTTCTCAGAGCCACCACCTCAGAGATTATTAAGTCTCAGAAGCAATCAGAGTACCAGTGACTTCCTTTGCAACAGATTTATTGACATTATCCACAGTACAAAAACATTTGACATTAAACAGAAGAAAATTCTGAATCCCTTCCTAGGCCTGTGCTGGCCACTGACAAAGATTAGCCCCATGCAAACTAAATACACTAGTATACTAGCACATTTAATGGGGACAACAGAAAGTCAGTCAGCTCCTGAAAAGTGATGTAGTTTTGTAATTAAGTGTAGTGTTGCAATCAAGTGTTGCAACTCAAACTACTTTCTGGGATTTCAAAGTGCCCCATTTCTGAGGTTTTCTCCCCAAAATAGATATGGGAATTAAACTTGTTCATTTAAGAGTTTGTATGGCATCAAATAATTAGAGAACTCAAGAACTAGTGCTCGATTAGTGGTAATAGTAAGGCTAAGAAGAAAACTTACAATGTTTTATAGTCAGTAATATTGAAGGCTGAATTACTGGGGATTAGAAAAGTAATTAAGCTGATGTAATGAAAGCAGTTTTTTTCATCAGATAATGAGCAGACAAAATTACGCCTCTCAAAAGAAAAAGCTAAAAACAACAGTCCAGCCTTCAAACAAAAAACACTACATCACTGGCTGCAGGCCTAATTCCAAATAAAGACAAGGCCTTTGTGTCTTTGCAGATGACACATGTAAATAAAATCATAGTTTACACTGCCTTACTGACTTTTTCATGGCAACTATATACAATTTCCATGCATGAAGAAACACTTGTCTTTCTGCTAGCCTTATGAATGCTACTTGGTGTGCCCAGTTCTTCAGAAAATAGAAGATTAATATCGTCCCACATGAAAAGGGCAGACTATTCCGAGAATTATTAGGGGATGGGGGATAAATGATCTGGTATGAGAAGTTTACAGTTCTACCCTGTACGTTGTGACAACTCGGTAAAGAGTTAGCAAATGGGTGGCACTGCCCCCAGCTGCATTTGAGGCACTTCCTATCAGGGGTTTTAACATAACCAAGGGGAAATGCTCACCTCTCAGGAGAATGCTAACAGCAGTTTTGTAATGGTAATAGACTATTGTTACCAAGAAGCATGCTGGAATGTCACAGACTATATAAATTCTGTCTCAGAGGCCCATATAAGATGCTTGTCACCTCCCAGCATGTCTGAAAGCTCTGGAGACCCTGGAAGGTGTTCTGGAAGATGTTAAAACTCATCCACCACGCTCACGACTGAGCGGATATTCCCCAACTCCCATCACAGTTATCAAGCCTCCCATACACGACTTACTCCTTCGTGGCCCTTTGCAAAGGTACCTCACGTACAACCACCTCTGTGCAGTTTGCTAATCACTTCACTGCAAAAGGGTGAGCTAGCGGAGACTGCGCACTATGTTTTACCATATCACTACTTATTGTGGTATAACACTGTTGACCACATCTATAGCTGAGCTAGTATCTGGAACTCGTATAGCAGAAGCAATTTACTTGCTGCAAGGTGTTGGACTTAGTTTTAAACAGACTAAGTAACATTCAGAGTGTTTATGCACACAGTCCAAGGGCAGCTCCTGCTCTGCTTCACAGCTTCCTTTGCAATATCCAGGAGCCCCTCGGGACTGCCAAGAGTTTAAGTCTAGACTGAATGTGGTGTTTGGGAATAATGTGCACGTACCTAAACATAGAATTGTGTTGCATTAATTCTGCAAGCTTCTGCTTTCTGCTGAAACAGGAAAAAAGTTTGTGGATTTTTTTCCATGTCACATAAGTTCTTTGAAGTTCAGGGGTAAAGTCCTTGCTCTGTTAAAACATGTGTGAGTTCTGCTACTTAATTCACTGAGACAAGGATTTCAGCAAAGATATTTCCTTGTGTGCTTAGGACTTGGATAAAATTTTGCAAAGTTGGACTAAGTACTTAAGAAACCTGGGCCAAAGCATAGTTTATGTAGAAATTATGAAAGACTGAGGTATGAGCTCCACCTTTTTTGTTTGTGTGTATATACAACCAGTAGCTAGTATTAAGTATTCTCCCCCATATTCAAACATTCCTATAAGCATTTGAGAGACATGCAGAATTCTTAGAACAGTACAATTTACATAGAGTAAATAAATCATCCCCAGGTAAGGAAGTTATAACTATGCCAAACATGTCAAGAATGGGAGTGTGGAGGAAAAGAGACTGTCAAGACATAAGTAGTATCACATCGTCTCTGTCTGGAGCCTAACATCTAAAGTTAAGAATTCAAGAGAATGGATTCTCGGCTGTGTATATTACTGGAGATAGAGACGTTAAAAGAATTCGCTTAGAATATCCAGAACCAGGTGAAGAGAACCAACAGTGTGCTCAGGTGCTAATTCAGTGCTGTATACAAGACCACTGGCTAAAACCATTATAGCATGGAACTGGGAAGCTAGCCTGAGACCACCTCTTTACACACGTGAGTGTGTTAACAGTAAGGCAATCAACATTCAGTTGTGTAACTACTGTGTTCATGTCAAGACACGCAAAACAAAAGCACATAGAAACATTGCTTTCAAACGGGTCAAAAAGAACCATCCACAGACTAAGCCTAAAAATATGACTTAGCAATTTCCGGGCACTATTAAAGAATGAAAAAAATGTTTGTTTTTAAATAGTCTTGCTTCCTTCTTTTCTAAAATAAGGACTTACTCCATGCCGACCTCAAAAGAAAGTACTACACATTAGCTAATATCTAACCCACCCTTTGAAAAATACATAGTGCTGAATGAACTTACAAAAAGCATCAATAGATATAAGTAATACCATTACTTGCAGAGAAAACGGAACATCCACAAATAGGGAGATCAGTCTACCAGCAGATAAACTGATAGCACTATTACTGCTAAACAATATTTTCAGTTACTTAATAATAGTGGGATTTTCATATGCAGTGGAATGCATGCACCTAAATTCTGACCCAGCATGTACTACTTCATAGCAGAAATGAGCTTGCTCAACCTCTCAGGTTACAGGAAAAGTAACAGGAGAAATTCCCTGCCACATTACAGGAGTGATAAAAACCCAGTCTCCTACCTTGGGTGGGAATTCCTAAGCAGGGTTTCTTATACCTTCCTCTGAAAGTGTCAGGACTGGCCACAATCTGGTTGGACTTGGCAGGTTAGAGGTCTGACCTATCTGACAACCGCTACCTTCCTATGAAAAGTCTGTGTAAGTATTTGTGCTCCTAGGAAAACGTTAATAGGAAATACTTTCTATTTCTTTTATCAAATAAAAGTATCTTTGCTTCTGGAATACTAAAAAGTCTGAACTCAGCGTGGCTGTAAGGTGCTAGCTGGGAATGAAAAAAGAGAACCAGCCTGGAGATGTTCAGGAAGCTCTAGAGCATTCCATGCATACAGAAACGTCTGCAGTAGCATTAGCCATAGTGCCAGATTACCTCTTCTCTCTGTAAAAGCTATCTTCCGACCGTGGCAACGGCAAGAAAACACATTTCTAAGGTGTCAGCTGCCGTCTCTTTAATTTTGCAGGCCGGGGGCGGGGGGGGCAGTGCTACCTTGTTTCCCATGTATTGTCCTGCTTGAAATTCGACCTACAGAGAGCAGAAAGGGAAACAGTGCTGTAGAAACAAAACTACTTTGATTCGCGGTGGGGTGGGAGAGCCATGCACTGGGTATGGAGGGAAGCAGCACAGTTCTCCATTCCGCAGTACTATTGGCTGCACGGTTAATTCCCTGGAATGCTCCTGCAGTGTCCATACATTCAAATGTAAGGTGAAAGTAAGCTGAAGCTTAAGAGCATTTAATATGTTTTATTGCAGCCTCAAAGCTGATTGCACGCCATTATCACCATTTTGAATATAACTTAATTTATGTTTGCATGTACTTTTAAGTTATGTTGCTCTCAGTAAAAAACCCGAATTATTTTATTGTAATGGCTACTTCTTCCCTTAGGACTCCTTTTTCATCTCAGCTTGTCCCAGAGTTGAATCTTTCCTAAATTACTCTTTCTAAATGAACGTCATCATTATCATTGTTGTGTCTTCTTTTCTACTCTTCTTCTCTTTTCTTGCCTTTTTTCTTTTTTTTTTTCTTTTTTTTTTTTAAATATATATTCGCAGCTTCAGATGTAATCACAGAACAGCCAAGCCTGGGACACTATGGACAGGTGCTGGGCAAGATTCTTCACATAGCTCTTCTGTGACAAGGCACGTCAACCCTTGGCCTCTGGCACCTGTTGTCCTGCTGGTCCTGCATTTACCAGGGAGTTCCCTCTCTGCTCCCTCTCCTTCTACTCCTGGGCCTCCCAAGTTTTTGCCTTTATGCAGCTCCTTTAATTCCAGTCCTGGACTGGAGAGACCCTGAGCAGAATTTAAGTTATGCAGATTCAGCATATTGGGTTGTTTGTGGGTAAGATGTTTTTGGGTGGGTTTTTTTGTTTATTTGGGTTTTATTTTAGTTTTATTTGCTCTTTTCCTAATGTTCTCTTAGAGACACAAGCCAAGGTCAGGCCTGGGTTGCAACTCTGCTCCTTCCCACTTTGCGGGCGATGGAGAGAGCAGAGTGGCAGCAGCCAGGATGGAGTGTTTACACTTCCTCCTTCCCCCTGCAGTGGTGCAGACCTCTGCATGATTCAGTGTGATCTGCAGGAGTTCAATGCAAAGGCCACAGTCTCACACTCACACAGCATCTCTGAGCCTACCTGTTTGTACCCACTATTAAAGGCTGTGTGAAAAAAGTACACAGGCCTCTTTACTATAATCAGCATAACTGATTTGGATTCCTGCACTGTGTCAGAGGTCACCTGTGGTACTATCATTTCTTAATAAAATACTAGTGCTCTTTTTGAATTAACTTTTTTCGGTTGTTGTTTCTTAAGGGTAATGACACTCATTTGCTAGCGTGGAACGGGACACAAATTTTCTTAAGTAAAGCCTATCCACAAATACAAATCCACAAATCCAAAGACCATGTTATCTGTTGTGTTCCCCAGCTGATCATCATCATGGACATCATAATCTCTCTTCTGCGCTTCGTGCAAGAAAGCCCCCATGTAATGCCATCTGCTCTTGCCCTGGCAGGTTTACTTCCTACCATAACATGTGGCAATTAGCATTTATATCTCACCTTGGCACTGGACATTAGACATGCAATCAAAGCGGTCCCTAGACTGTTGGAACAAGGAGCTCTGGAGGCCCTTTCAATAATCACTTGAAAAGTACTTGCTTTTAGGGTTTGAGCCATGCAAATTCATGAACTATGATTCTCCTCGTCCTTCAGATATTAAACCAATGGTAATCCCATATTTTGCAACTAGACAGCTAAAAGGAGAACCAGACTGCAGAGCCCGGTAGTTATGGTTACTGTGTTATCCCCAGGATTCTCCCAGCTGCAAGATAGATTCAGACAGCAGCTGTGCTGAGGTGGTACAGTTTGTAGCCATCAAGTACCACTGCCAACCCTCAGAAACACACTGCCTGTACAGAGCTTCACTGACAACAGCTAGCGCAGCACAGGGCCTTCCCTGCTGATAGTCACATTTGGAAACACACTTAGCGGTATTATTTTTAACTCTTCCTGAAAGCTATAGAAGTACTGGTTTCCTACAGGAGCTGAAGGAAGCTGACCTCCCAAGGGTTTTGTGCTGTGGATGTATGAACTGCATCAACTCAGACACGGGGGTTTTTATTACAGTTTTGCTTCAGTTTAAACTCATATTCTTGCTCTCCTTTACTATTACTTTGAAATTAAAATACAGAAGGCGTGTTTCCTTCGCTAAAAGGAAATCTACGCTCACTGTCATTTCATGGACAAAATAAAATCTCCTCCCCTCATAAAAGCTCTCAGACACTCAAAGCAGTCCTGTCTGCAGAATGCTTATATGGTTTTCCCAGAAGAAATTTTCTCCCTCAGTCCTTTGTTCAGGGTCTGTTTTCCTTACCTCATTTTCAAATCTAATTTTCCCTGGGTTTCTATTGCATTATGTTCTCTCTGCCCTCTCTCCCAGTCTCCAAGAGAAATGCAAACCTAATTAAAGACACATGCCATTTTTAGGCTATATTAGTTAGAGACAGTCAGAAATTGGAAAGAGAATAGGTTTGCATGAAGCCATGGGAGGTTGTTTCCAGGCTGCTTCTTCGGAAGAGAGGTGCCACAAGTTTACTCCCAGCTTATATGAAGGAGTTGCAAGGATTCTATCTCACAGGGAAGTGTCACAAGCATGTAAATAAGGTGCATGGGAGGACACAAATGGCTATCTTTAATATGTGCACATTTTTGTTCTCACAGCTCATGTTTTGAGTGCTAGAAGCACGCGTGGCAGTCAGAGGTCTGTCCAGCAGGCCACCTCCGGCACGTGGCCAGATGCAAGCCCGCCCCAAGACCCAAGCCGCAGCTGTGCCCCTCGGGTCCCTCTTCACGGTGGACCATAGGGCCAGGACATGATGATGCAGCACGCGTTCTGTTTTCCCTCACATCATCGCTAACTGTGAAATAGGAGCAGCGCTGTGTTTGTACAATATGTGTCTTTGTTGTTGCAGAGATGAGTCACTTCTAGCAGAAGAGAAGCTCAGTCACACAGAACAGCAACAGCAGATAACAAGCCACTTTCGTGTCATGCATCATCACCTTGAAATTTCTCATTGCCTGGACACCAAAGTGGGACACCAGTCCCACCCTGATGGGATTATCTACCATGAATTTGTTCAAATAGCTCTTGGACATTTTGGGATTTTGAATTTTTTTCCATATAACCTTTTGGAATCAATAACACCATTTTATGATGATATAGTGAAAATATATCTCTATGGAAGTTATAAGCACTTAACATTCAGAACCCCTTATTTTGTCATTTTCAGCGACGGATAGCACACGTAGTTTTTTACCTTCCAACTAAAGACTAAGTAGTTTAAGCATGTACTGTGAGAGAGAGTCTTTTACACCTTCGCAAACTGTTTTTTGGACTCCGTGATCATGTACAGAGATTGGAGGTGAAAAGCAGAACCAAGTCAGGCAGTAGGGTTTAAGCCTTTTGAGGGGTAAAAAACATCTTTCAAACAGCAGAAAAAACGATGTCACCTTACAGAATAAAGTACAAAATTTCTGCAGTTAGACAGAAACAACTTTATCAAAGTTGCAACATTTCCTATTTCGGACAGCTCTGAAAGCTAATGGTGTAATTTAGTAGCACTCCTACTGAATCTTTCATGGGTGGCAGGTTAGCTGAATCACTATGACTCAACTTCAACATTACAATCGTATCTTGAGAAACTTGTGACTTGAAATTTAGGAGCCCTTCCCATTAAAACTTGCACATGGTGTCTTCATTTTGGTGGTAGTGGTAGAGGTAAAGCATGAAGGCACACAAAAAGTCGTTTAGAACCTGCAGAGAGAAATGTTGATCCTGTTGCCTAATGACATATAAATAATATACTTTCATATGTACCACCCTAAGGAAACTCAAATTCAGTTGTTGTTCAGACAGCAAAGTCAGTTTCAGAGCTTTGAAACACAGTGCAATCAAATCTCTTTCGCTAAGAGAACACACGATACCTCCTTTAGAGATTTTGAAAAGAAAAATACAATGTACCTCCATCTCCACCTTAATGGAGTCCCCCAGGACAAGCAGCCCCCTATCTCTTCCACAGCCATTCTAGCCTGAGCTATTTTTCTAGAAAATTCACAGCTCTTTCACCATGAGTCAGGGAAAGCAGCCTACAAATTATTTTCTGTCATAAAAAGCCCATCTCCGTAAGAGGGCTTGTCTAATGGCATTTCAATTCATAAGAGATTGGCTGCATTTTCCTTGTTTCTAAAATCCAGATTTATCCTCGTCCTATCAAAAGCTCCTAAGCCTTGTCTATAAAGCAGCAACTAAGGCTACCGCTTACAAAGTGTTCTGTAGACAGAGACTGGCCAGAAAGGTGAAGCACCGTGCTGCCCTCCGCCCTGCCAGCGTCACCCTTGCTGGTTTGGCTCTGTTCTCCTCCGGCCTGCAGGCCAGGGGTCCTCTACGCGCCCGGCTGACACAGCTACCACAGCTTACGGACGTCGGAAGCCTGGAAAACCTGCAACAGCTAAACACAAGCGAATCTACCAGCTAGCAGTCAGAATCTGTTGATCCTCTGCTTTCCTGGGCCTTTTCTAAAAGGTCCTCCGGATGTTAAATGTATATTAAAGGCTCTTGTTAAGCCTTTGAATAAGGATTTGTAGAACTTGGGGTCTAAATATCGGTGAATTTAGTTCTGTTCAGAGAGTCTGTTGCGGCAGAATTTCAACCAGACCTGGTAGCAAGCCCCACTAATCTCACGAGCATTCTTCTTATGAATCCTCCTGATGAGCCTGCAAACCCAACAGGTGGGTGTCGGCAGGGCATGGCTATGCATTTGGATTTGGGTTGACTGCACTATTACGTGCTGAAAAATGGTCAGAAAAAAATAGCTGCGCTTCTGTTGTTCAGGCCCTAGGCTGTTGGTAACATTCAACAGTGCTTCTCTCTCCGATCACGGTATTTGTATTTCATTCCTTCATTCTCACTAAAGCACTACAGCAGTTACCTTCCTGAGCAAATTCCAAGAAGCTCATGTACTCCCAACTATCTTGTCCCTTGCTGTGCCGAGGATGGCTTCCCAGGCTACTACGGCTGCTTCTCTTCTCCCATATTTGGAAGTTGGCCTGCAGTACGGAGATCCCTTGTGGGTTTCTGTTTAAATTCCAGAGTCACTGTTGCACATTACCATTTCCTTCAGCTGATGTAAATCAAATACAGTACGAGAGAAAAATGCTTGCACAGGCTTGGCTAGCTGCTTTGCGAGGGAGACTGTAATGGAGATAGTTTGTCTCAGGCGAAAATGTTCCACAAGCGCAGCGTGCTTTGCACAGACACAGCTGAGGCTATTGACCCTCATTCGGCAGTGGTTTGCACATGCCTTACCGCTGTGCACCGCATTGAATTGGCAATGCTGACACAGTATGCACCGTAAAGAATGACACACTCGCATGGAAAACATTATTTCCTGGCATCAGGGGCATTTTTCTATACACAGAGCCTAAAACCTAAACAGGAATTTCATTTCCTGAAATTTTAGGACTTCTGCAGCAAATTTAGCACCCCTTAATGTTTGTTTCTCACCTTCCCGACACCTCAGAGCAGCACCCAAACATCTGCTAGTTTCAAAAAGAAGTTAAAATTGTTATTATATCAAGTGGGGTTTTTTTGGTCAGTCGACTGAATACATGATATCATATGGAACATAATACTTGAAAATAGGAAGGATTTTAAAATATTTTAACAGAACTAGTAGTTTATAGCCAAGTTCCTTTAGGACAGGGTTTATGAACACCTCATTCCTATCTCTGAATACTCACATGGGTAATCTCGCCTGTGTAATGGGGCAAAAATCCAGTTCACTAATACTTGACCCTACAGGAAGACACAGCAAAGCACAGGGATCTTCTCAGTGTGTAAGAGATTCACAATTTAATTCTTAATAGCTATGAATAAGGCTCTAGAGGAAACAGAGAAAGATGATCATGTTTTCAGTACAGTTAAAAAACATTCTAAAACACATCTTATGGACATATGCCATGAGGACGCTTTTTTCAAGCCCTGAAGTGTTGCACAGATCAATGTAATCCTGGATTCTTCCCTTTGCAACAGGATACAACTCTCACTACAGTCCTAATGACCTTTAAACCTATGAGTGGCACAGCATTGAGTACACGCAGTCCTTTCTGTGTCACTACCGCATTTTTATGAGGAACAGAGAACAACACGTATACATTCACGGAGCAATCTTACAAAGAGTCCTACTGAATCTTATGCAAGTACAAGGTCCAGTTATGTGAAAGTAACTGTAAGTTCAGGGTCTCAGGGCAGGAAGAAGGAACTATTTTTGCATTCAGTTAATTTTCTTTCTTTATTGTAATTACTTGAAGGTCCTCTGAGGTCTGGGACACTAGAAGAGTTTTAGTCAAGATATATTAATGAATACGCCATGGTAAGAAACTCAAAAGTATGTCAACACAATTTATTCTGTGGATTTATACCTCCACTGTATGTAGAAGGTGTTTATATACATATCTACACAGAAATTTGGAGCCACCTAACAATGCCTTGCCTTTTTTAAGTATTGCCTAATGTGGCCATTTAGTACTTGCTGATGGCAGTAAACTCCTGTATCTACTAATACAAAGTTACAAATCTTTAGTATGCATGCTAAAAAAGATAATTATTTAAGTCAAAGAATCTATGAAACAGTTAAATCTTCATCATTATTCAGTAAAAAAGCAATTACATAAATGCATATATTCAAAGAGTTCTTTATTACTAAATCTAGTATTATTTAATTTTAGCCAGTGGCGTCTCCAGAAGTCTCGGCCAGTCCCAAGTCTTTGACTTTGTGGTGAATGAGAACGTACATAAAACTGCAGAAACCCCTGAGCCTGTTCATTCTGCAGTAGGGATATAAATAATTTATGAGACTCCAAACCAGCAAAACACTTAATTTCAGACTAATCTTAAACTTATCGATACATACATGCTTTAATACTTTGGTAAATCAATATGAGGAACTACTAGGAAAGGAGTCAGTACATATAAGCACCAAATATTATGGAGGTGGTGGTGTGTTAGCCTGCAGAACTGAAACTGGCACTGATAAATATGTAGCCAAAAAGATGCAAGTATTGCATAGGTCATCTAACAGCCTGATATAGATACAGGGGTCCTTGAGGTTGAATTGAACACAATTACATGCAAAAATACTTAATCAAGAACTGACTATCAGGATGTGTTCTTGCAAGGCAGGTAAAATATCTGAGAACTTACTGTAGGCATCTCAGCTGAGGTATCTGTCCATTTCAGTGCAACATAAAGCAGGAAATCTTAAACTGATCAACAAGTGATTTAAACCAACCTTTCCCTTTTTAAGGAAATGCACAAAGAGCATACAAGAAATCAGTTACCACATCTCAGCTGGTAGATGCAGCAGCTCTGTAAAGTGCTTGACCACAACAGTCCTGCTGCTCCGAAAAAGCATGCTCTTGGAAAAGAATCGTGGTGCAGCAAAGGCCATTTAAAACTGAATGACAGCATCCATATGGGGTTTAATATTCTTAAATGGAAGATGTTGAGTGTGTTTAAGTTATTTGCCTCAATTTCCCATGTGTAGATGTGACCATAAACATTACCCAAAATCACTAGTGGTAAAATGAATGTTTAGGCTGTTCAAAGGGTCACCTACTGTGACTAGAGCACTGAGGTTGTTTACCAGATAATCATTTATATTGACGAGCTCTGAGCCAGCATACAGGTACTCAGAACATGAGTATACATCTCTCATTGCCTAAAAATGTTATTTAAAAGAACACTGCTGTAACAAATGTGATACTTGGTGGGATATATAGTTTTTTCAATTCTTTTTTCTTTTAGTGGCACTCATCTATCCAATCACAGAGTCAAGCTCCTGAAAACTACCTGCTGCTTTTTGAAAAAACAAAGTCCATTGTAGGTTCATAGTAATGCTTTCTTGAGAGTAGAGAGACTTTTTGTTTGCATTTACTGTGAATAGACTATGTAATTTTAACTACACATACACTTCCATACTTGCTTTACGTATACATGATAATATATTCTCATCTGGAGTTTTTCAGAAGAAAAGTAGGAAAATCTGGTTTTTTTGAACGTCATTCCTAGTTAGCAATTTCTAGAATAAGCATTAATATATACACATATACATATTTAATATGGTAATCTTTCTTTTCTATATGTTTTATGCTCTTAAAAAGCATTCTTGAATTGTGCTGCTACAATTGTTGTGATACTCAACAATAAACCACTTGCAGTGCAGTTAAAGTATTTTGGGTCCAGAGCAGCTGGCATAGTAACTAAGAAGAGGAAAAAATAAACTATATTTGCATTCTTGGTTTCCCAGTAGATGCCACAGCCACGTGGAACTTCTAGCAAGCAACTCCTAGGACGAGATGGCCAATTGACAGCAGCAATCCCTGCAGATCTGAGCCCCGCTATCTTTTACCAACACCGCACACCTACAAAGGAACCAAGCAGCGCTGTGTGATGAAACAAAATTCGTATTCAGGAGATGGCCGACAACTGTGTTTTAGATTTTCCAATCCTAACAGGCTGCTCCCATCTAGCTCAGATAGTGACTGATGATGAGTCACAGAAAGATCCTGAAACATTGGTCTCATTGCAGTTCCTAGAACACAGCCGGCGAAGACCCAGAACTAAACAGAACCTAAACAGGCCTCATGGCAGAAGTCATCTATGTAATGGCAAGGCACATCGACAGACTATTATGGTGCGGTGACCCTGTCATACCTCCTTACTAATCTGCTCTTGCTTTCCCCTAGGTTACCATCTCTTTGGTGTGAAACGTATTCTTTCTGTGCCAGCCACCTACACACTAGAGCCATCAATACAGTAATACCATTCTACAAGAAACCCATGAGAAAATTAAAGTTTGTGTTTACGGCAGACATTTCACAGAAAGGAAAAAAAGTATCTGTTTGTTTGTTTAACAGATTCCTTTAATCATCTGGTGCTTACTCCCTAGATTACCCAAAGTTAATGGCTTATTAAGAGGGAAGTGCAGAATGCATTGACCTTACAGGCTATATCCACTGATCAAGAGTAGCCCCCAATCCTCCAGAGCTGATAAAAAGAGACCCTAATCCTTAAATTTTGACATTTGCTTAAATCCTCATAGGGTCCATTCAGTAATGCAATCCAGTTTACACAGTATATGAATATTGCATTTCTGTAAGCTTTCTCAGGCAGCTCATCAGGTGTTACTCAGAAAGGTTAGAAAATGGTACAGCCAAGGAACAATATCAGCTCATTCAGGGAAAAGTGATTAATCACAGCCCAGTGCATTTGCCTAGAAAACCTAACTCTTCTCTGCTGTGGTACCTAATACTGAAACTAACCACTGTAAAACGTAGGGCAGTGCTTAGAGCTAACCAGACACATGAACTTCTGTGAAGTGTTAATACTAGGAAAGCGCCTTGTAATTACAGACCACTGCGAGTTCACAAAGCTCTTTGAAAACAGTTGTGTGCCACGGTCCTGTCACTTGTGGCTGCAGTGCCTTGTGCCATGACCGCCGGACACAGAACCCTCCGAAAGACACCATGGAAGAGGCTGCGCTGCAGCTACACTGTCTGTAAGCGCACAGCGTTCTCCCTTTTTCTACCAAAGCCTATTGCTTCTGTATTCATGCATCTCACTTACTTCACTGGAAGTAAAGAGAGGATTTCTTTGCTTCATTAAAAGACTTCATTATGTGTGAGAAAAGGAGAATTTATTATCTGATCATCTGGGACAGAGAGACAGTGTGTCCCTGAAGTCAGTGAAGATTTCTGTGGGCAGAAGAGTCTGCTGACATGAAGCTCTTTGCAGAATTGGGTTTAACTGGATTCACCTGAGTTCTTACAAAAGTGGAAAAGACATGGAAAGAGTGTCTGAAAAGGTAATCCTTTCATCCTCACCACTTGAGCTTACTTGAGACGCTAGCCACCGCTGTAGTGCTAATAATGGATACTGCTTCTTAAGCGATACTAAAATTTCGATTGTGTGGAAAGGAAAGGGGGTTCAGCATCTCTTTTTTTTCTCAGCGGGGAATCCGTTGTTGCATGTGTAACACCATAGTGGAAGAGGACAAAAGAATTCACACACTTCCACCTCGGGCTCAATGAACGGAACATGTTGTGATCAAACCCGTTGTTACTTTCCAACCATCTGTTAGGACCTGGAGAGTTAACGGAACTGCATAAACTGGAGAAGCAACCACAGTGGCAGGACAATTAACATATAATTACAGACTGGATAGTGCAAAGGGTAAAAGAAATTGATTTTTTTTTAAAAAAGTACCTGCTGTAAAGCTGTTATTCTTATGACATCGATGCGACAGACCTGAATACTGCAAAGGAAAGAGAAAATGCTGTAAAGGTGGTACCTAGCAAAAAAACCCCAAACAAAAAAAGCAGTATGTATTGCTACATGTATTGCTGCTAACTGCATGGAACTTTGCCAATGTGACTTTAAAAATCAGGTATCCACAGCAATAGCAGGCAGGGCATTTCAGTGATGGGCCTGCAGTACAGTCACATAGTACAGACAGTAAAAATTGATTTTTGCATGGGCAAAAATTACACGAATATAACCCCAAAAGTGAAACAAGCTCTTAATACCAACACACCCCCAAGTACAAATACAACCACACGTATTTTGGCCCTGTAGATGAGTAAATTTTCAGAAGGCTACCAAAAACGTCCATCTGTTCTATACTCTATTTTGCCTGTAGTAACTATACCTATTAGAGCCAAGACAGCCTTTTATAATGATCAGATAACAGGGTTTTTTTTAAATATATATGCATGCACATGCATATTTCTGCCAAAAATCAGTATACAAGATCCTGGACTCAAAGCAATTATTTTCAACCAGAGAATTTAGCTTATGTGCAAGTCCCACAAATGACTAAACACGTGGTTTATTAGGTTTGCGTACTTCCACAGAACAGAATTTAGCAGATTATTAGTTCATAACATGGGCTAATTGCTTTCTGTAATTCCCAGCTGCTGCACATGACTATCCAGAAGGATTTTCATGGGTGCTCGTTATTACTGATCCGTAGTACGCTGAAGAGGCTCTGCTGGCAACGCGCGTACTAGAAACGGTAAGCGCAGTGCGGTATAGCCAGTGGCTAACAACGTACAGTACCCTACGGTGCACAGTTCAAGTGACTTGATACACTCGTTACTGCTGAGAGGCTGACACTTTACTTAAAGTTTTGAACGCCAATAACATAATCTGATATTCTGTTATGAAGCCGACAGGCATGCCCCTTGCCAAACAAAACCGGATCGTGCAACGTCTGGCTTCTACCGCTGCAGATTCGATAAAGGCACACAGGCAAACGCAGCTCCCAGCACGCTAAAAGAAAACAGAACAACAAAAAAGGGAAACCCAGAGCTAAAGGCGTTGCCAACATTTCTAAGCCTGCACAAACCCTGCTCTTGTTCGCGCTCTCGGCCCACAGCTCGCAGCTACCCCCGCAACGCTCCGCCACTCGGCGTTACGAGGGGAGACCCTCGCGCGCGCCAGGAGCCGCGGGATTTAATTGCTCTGTCGACCCGTCCCCGCGCCGGCCGGCGGGGCCGGCGGCGCCCCAGCGCTGCCCGGGGGGCGCGGAAAGCCGCTCTGACGGGGGCATTCGTTCACAGCTTAAAAATAGTAGCGCCGGGACGAACAGAAAAACGGCGAAAAGCCAGCAATAACTTCCCAAACCGAGCTCTGCGCTCCTGTTAGCAAGGGGAGGACGAAGCGCAGCCCGCGGTCCTGGGACCCCTCAGAGCCAGGGGATCCAGGCGCAGCCGCGGGGGGCGCAGGGCGGACAGCGCGGGGCGGCGGGCCGCTCGCCGCGCTCCTCACCCCGGCTCGGCCCGCTCACCCGCGCGTGTCCGGCCGAGCTCCCGCGCCGCTGCCACCGCCGGAGACGGCGGCGGCGATAAAAGCCCAGAGCGGCGGGTCGCCCCTCACGGCCCCCGGCGGGGAGCGGCCGGCCGCCTCCGCTCAGCCGCGGCGGGGCGGCACCGCCCCCCCGCTCCCCCCCTCAGGCGGGAAGCGCGGGCGGGAGGCGCGGCCGCCCCCGCGCAGCCACAGCCGCCGCCTCCCCTCAGCGGGGGCGGAAGCGGTGGGACCGCGCCCGGGGCGCGCCGGGCCGGCCGCGGGCGCCCTGCGGGGAGAGCAGCGCGGCGGGGGACAACGATCGGGTCGTGACGGGACACAGCGATCGGGTCGTGAGGGGGGCTCCCCCTACAAGAAGCCTCTCCAAGCGGCGGCTGGGGCCGGGGGGCGCCGTACCATGCTATACTATATCATACCATTATCATGCCTTGCCCTCCCCGCCCGGCCGCACGCACCCGCCGGGCCGGCCCGCGCCGGGCGTAGCGTGCCCCAGGAATGCCGGCGGCCCCGGCCGCTCTCCCAGCACCCCAGCGTTACTCGTCACCTTATATGGATAGCGGAGCGCCTGACGTCATCCCCGCGCTGGGAAACCAGCGCCCGCGCAACCAAGCTTGGCCGGGAAGGCGGGTGGTGCGGGAAAGGCGGGGGGCGGGAGGGCGCTGGAATGTTGATGGACGCGGCGCTGCGCCAGTTGGAGCGGCGGTTCCGCTCGGCCATTGGGCGAGGGAGGCCGAGGGGGCGGGCGGCCGCAGGAGGTGTAGGTTGTGGTGGCTGAAAAGCCGCCGCCGGGCGGAGGAGCTGTGCCAGTGCGGGGTGGGCGCTGCCGAGGGGAGGCAGGAGGGCAGTGAGTTCGAGTCCCGCCTCCGCCAGCCTGAAGCGGGAGCCGGTTCCCCGGGCGAAGACAGCCCGCTGAGGGGTGAGGGGGGTTCCCAGCGGTCGCTCGATTTTCCTCTCCTTCCTCGGTTTTCTCCGCGCGCGGAGGCCGCAGGTTTCTCCGCGGGGACAGAGTTTGCCAGGAGTTTGTGCGGACTTGGGGCCCCGGCCCGCTGCCCCGCCGTCGCCATGCCCGTCTTCCACACGCGCACCATCGAGAGCATCCTGGAGCCGGTGGCCCAGCAGATCTCCCACCTGGTCATCATGCACGAGGAGGGGGAGGTGGACGGCAAGGCCATCCCGGACCTCACCGCCCCCGTCTCGGCCGTGCAGGCCGCTGTCAGCAACCTGGTGCGGGTGAGTAGCGCCGGCCGCTCCGCCGGCCCCGCTCCTCCTCACGGGAGCGGCCCCGGCCGCCGCCGAGCCCGCCCTCCCTGTGTGGGGCCGGGGCTGGGGCCGGGAGGGGGCGAAGCCGGGAGGCTGTCCGGACCCCTCGGGGAGCCGCCCCGGCTCTTCCCGCCCCGCCGGGCTGCGGGGCGGCGGGCCCCTGGCCCTCCTGCGGCCGAAGAAGCCCCCTGCCCCAGGCGAGGGACCGCCTTGGCAAGCGGGAGCCGCTCGGCCCGCCCGCTGGTGTCTCCCGTGGGCCGCGTGGGGTTTTGCTGCCTTGGAAACTCCTGGTTTAAGTGTAGTCGCTATAAAAGGCGGAACACGTGCTTGGTGTGATCCTATCCTAAAAAAAAGAAAAAACTTGAAAGCTCCCAGGCGTTTGATAGCGATTCCTATATCGGTGGAGGCTGGCAGCTCGTTACCGGTGCCGCAGTCGAGGAGGGACAGTGCTGCGGTTTCTAGGCAGTTTGGAGGTGGTTCTGCTTGTTGCGTGGCCTCGAGTGTGAGTACTGTTTGCTTTTGGGAGGCTGAGGGTGGCCGAAAGTCGTCTGGGATCTCTGGAGCGCTCGGAAGCACCTCTACGTAGCCTGTCTCTTTAAGACATTTGCAGTACGGACGCGGCAGTCTGAGAAGCGCAAGTGACTAATGCATTTGAAATGCTTTAGTTAGTACTGTTATAACCAACGGCGGCAGAAGAATAGCAGACTGTTGCGGGTTAGAAACGTCTTTGATGTAGAAAACACTGCGCTGTTGCATGCCCCTCCATTTCATTAAGAATTACCTGGTAATGCTGACCTTGCCCTTCTGTTGAGCTCATTTGCAGATACTCTGAGTTCATTTCCGAACATCGGATGTTACTTCCTCACTTCGATCCCTATAAAACTCTTAAGTCATTCGTGGCAAGCAGTATCCCTCGCCGGCAAACTTCACCTGATGATGAGACGGCAGTTAAAAAAGTGTCACTTTAACTGATGTACAAATGCACTGAAATCATGAGGTTTGTGGGTATAAGGAGCTGTCAAGATGACTAACGTACGTGATGTGTTTATCAGATTTTGGCCTGTAGTACTTGCTACTGCTAGAATAACTTGCCACTTTGAGGTTTTGCAGTTTACTACAGTGTAACTCAACTCTTGGTCCCCATGACTCCATGGGTTTTACACAATGTACTGTCTGGAAAACTTGTGCTTCTTGCTGACTTTAGTTGAAGCTCTTGTTTTCATGAAGAACACCCGGTCTGCAGCAATGAACTGATGTAAGAGGTATATTGGCTGTAAGGATGTGAAGCCTTGTGTATGAAATACTTTTCCTTGAAAGGAAGGCTTTAGAATAATGCTTTGCCTCTCTGAGCTTAGTCTGTGTCACTCTGTTGTGTGACTACCCGCCCCCCCCCCCCCCAGAAGAAACCTGATCTGATAAAGTAGCATTTAGTAGAGAAACGCAGAAACAGAATTAGTTCCTTTCTGCAGCTTGCTAATGCCAGCTATTCTTTCATTTTGGACTGTTTTGGAAGTCTCTGGTTTTCTTTTCTTGCTTGCTAGCTAGATAAAAGGAAAGACTGTTGAATTATTTTTCTGTGTTAGTTCACAGAGCAAATAGAAGCAGTGTAATCTGCAGTGGTACTTACAGGGAAGATGCCCTGGTCTGGTAGAATACAGCTTTGACTACATTAAGAAAATAGGAAACAGAACTTTAAGTCTGTATTATCCGGAGCTGATTTTTCAGCGCATCATTCTGAAGTGTGAAGGTGGCTTGTGAAACTGTAGTTTCACAGGAGCAGGGATATTTGTGCGGACAGGTTGTCTAACCACAAGCCTTCTGGTGGCTTCACAGGTGACAGCAAAGGTGGACTGGCTGGTGTAACCAAGACTGTAACGTAGCTGTCAGCTCTCTGGTTGCTTGCTGTCTGCTCAGGGCTCTTTGTGCAGCGTGAGTAACACAAAGCGTACGTAAGTACTGACCAGAGGAGAAGCTTTTCCTTGGTAACTTGCCACACACAGCAACACCATTCACCAGCTCCCCAGCCTATTGTGAAGACTCCACAGTTTGGAAGGTGCTATATTTAATTCGTGTGACTATTGCATCTGTAAGTGACTGCTGGTAGCAGTGCTTGCAGTGCTGAGGCCTATTCCTGTGCAAGGCCTCGGAGTCGTGCTCTGTGGGGAAATGGGCTAGGAAATGAGAGAATGGCTATGAGGAAGGAGCCATATGCAATATCTTAGTTTGTTTTGTTGACATTCCTGAGATGGAGTTAATATCTAATATCCACGGTGGAACAGGGGTTGATGGATATGAGAGTCTTAATAAGACTTCTAGATGAGTTAGAAGGGAGCCCTTATCCTAGATAACTTGACTTAACATGAGAACTCTTCCTTCAGTTTGCCATTCAGCATGCATTTCTATTTTTCTGTCAAAAACAGGTATGCTGTATTTTAAGGTTTGCCTGAAGCCATCTTGAGTTTAATGGTTTTTTTAATGTAAGGTTTGCACACCCAAGAAGACCTACTACAGGGATGCTTCCTTGTCAGAACCTAAGGGATAGTCCAAGTCATTGCTGAAGTTAATGTAAAGATTTAGTTATTCCAAGTTAGTCTCTTTTGCATGGTAACTACCGAAGACTTGGTATTCTGCATTTCTGTATTAGTTTCTAATATGTGACAGTTCGATTCTACTGCGTCTTGAATATTGTTAGGGGATAGCTTTTGTGGAAAAATGCTCAAATTGTTTTGAAGCAATTTGAAATTTCCTAACTGTGAGGTAAGGTACATGTTGCCTATGCAAAAATCTTGCATGTAGAGGTGTGGTCAGTCCCTCTATATACCTAATTAACTACCACCAGGTGAAGCACCATCTAGGCACAACTAAAACCACACAGATTACTCTCAAAACAGGTGAAGCTCTATACCAGTACTTAGGCAGTGACACCAAGTTTAGAACCAACCAACTGCACAAAAAAGCCCCATTTAACTGTGGAAGAGTTACATTAGCGCAGCTGTAGCAGCTCTCGTATCTCATCGTAGTGGATGAAGAAGCAGTAATTGCCTCAAGCAACTGGTGTGTTCTGGGTGCGTGTCTGTGGGCCTCTGTCAGGTGAGAAGTTGCCTGGGGTGGCAGGGCCCTGCAGAGAGGCGTGTGTTTTCTCTGGACAGGCTGTGAATTGCCTACCAACACCTGCAAACCACCAGCTTGGAAATCACCTATATAAATGAATTTGTGAGAAATGCAGCCTGCCTTGAAATCCTTGTTGTGATTGCAGCAGCAAATCAAATAAATGGCTAAACACGTGGAGTGAGGAGAAGTGGTCTGACTGTTGTGGAGAGTGGGCGGTGAAGCAGCTTCCTCATCCTTAAGGGTGGTTCTGCCACAGCTGAGTTGCCTGTGTCTCAGGGTCCACAAGAGAGGAGTGAGCTGCTGAGGACAGCTCAGTGTTTCTCTTTTTTGAGAGAAAAATTAGCTTGCAATATTTATGTTTGTGTATCTTGGAAAAGGATGGAGAAGAAAGCAAAAAGGTAAGCTTTTTCCTTGCGGAATTTTCTTCAGAGAGCATAAGATGGCTCTCAAGAGGTTGTAGTAACTTTCTGAATTTTTTTTCTTGGTGTTTGTAACTTGTCATGGGATATATATAGATTTGTGCCTCCCCATCTCCAGTTTATTATATTGGAATATCTTTAAGCTGAAAGAAATGGCTTGTTACACTAGTTCAAACCTAGGGACAAGAGAATGAGAGCACTAGAAGAACCCTGATGATCTTGAGACACTAAGTCTTTCCATTATAGGTTTCTAGGTGCTGTCTATGTGTAGTAGAAACTTGTGTTACGAGAGTGTTTTTAAATTATTAAAAAATTCCTTCTTTTTTGAAATGGAACATTCTACTTCAGCATACCTGCAAGTTTGATAGGGAAAATTTACCATATTGTGGGAACTGTGGCCATATGCTCGGAGAAAGTGGATAAAACACATTAGGGGTGTGTGCATGGGAGGGACAGGGAATAGAGTGATTAATCAGACAGAAAGGCAACTCTAATAACAAAAGAACATAATAAACTTCTTTCTTGCCTTTATCTGTTAGGTATTATCTTTACATAAGAGATTAATCAGCTTCTGATTTGAATGGAATAATCTCTTTGTTCTGTTGTTATGCTTGGAGACTTAATTTATACTAGTCTCTTCCATCAGCTTTAAAAGGAATCTTTTGTTCTCTGTTCCTTTAAATGTGTGGAGAGATGGTGAATGCCTCCATTAGTAATTACATGCAGCTTGCTTTTTGGGCATAAAAACTGAGAATGTTATTGCGGAATGGATAACCTTAAAGTGGCAGTTGGACTAAAATATTCCATATGTTAACAACATGGTGTACACTACTCCTCCTCTGGAAAACTTAACATATGTTTTCTGCTGCGTAAGTGGATTATATCAGTGAGGGAGGAGTTGTTAAATCCATATTAAGGGCCAATGTTTAGCAATTTATTCTTGTTACTGACTTCTTGTAACTTTAGCGTGTCATGTAGTTTTGCTTTGTGCTTTGAAACAAGAGAAGAATTTTCTCCCCATAGTGGTATTGGACTGTAGACATGGAATTCCTTTTATAAGGTTTAATAAAACAATGTACCAAACAAAACATGGTTCAGTATGTTTTAAGCTTAGAAATATGTAGCTTCAGAATGTAAGTGGGGTTATTTACAAGTGTCTTCCCCTTTCTAATATAGTTGAAATCTGGATTGATGAAGCAAGTCTTTGAGAGGATTTGGGGGGAGGAGGAGCAAAGCAGTTGTTTTAAAGATGCGTTAGCAAACATATGGTGTTAATGCTAGTTACTGGAAATGATGCCTGAAATCGTCACCTAGTTGTTGCAAGTGCTATGTATGTTCCTTGCTCCAAATCTGCTAGAATTCTTAAATAAAAGCCAAATGAGACTTATTTGCCAATTACTTTTCCAAGGGAGAGAGTAGGCCAGTCCTTGCCTTGAGTACTGCTTCGTTTTGGTAGTGGCTTCACAAATAGCGAAGACTAGCTTCTTATCCCCCTTCTCTCTGTTTTATGGCTTATATGTGTTGTTCTTTATTTCTTGTGTCTGGCTGCGCTGTTTCATTAAGTCTTGCTGGCTTTATATTTTTTCACCTCAGATATGAGATGAAGTATCTACCGTTAGTTTTGCTCTCCATCTTCTGCTGCCATTTCTCACTCTGAAAAGCGAGTTAGGCTGGCAAACTAGACCTTAAGAAACATCGCAATATAACTTTTTTCCTTTAGTGATACAAATTCTATTCTATCCCTTGCTCAGTCAAATGCTGAGAAGCAATTCTTTGTACAGAACTTGCCTCTGTGTCCATGGTTCTTAATTCCTGCAAAATGATAAACTTCCTGGCCTTTATCTTTAAACAGAGCAATAGGAGCTCTTACTAGGGAGCATTGTTGTTATCTAATTTGAACAGTAAAGTATCTTTTTTATAAATATATAACTGTTATAAGTGCATCCACTACATTAATTGTAATGTTTAATTCTATAATTTCTTCCTTAATTTTTGACATCAGGAAAGAGAGGATTAACCCTAAATAATGTCTTGTAATTGGTGTCTAAAGTAACAACTTGTGTTGATGCATGGAAAAGCACCACAGATGGGTGGTTATTGCAACTACCTGCATTTCAGAAGACACCCTGTGGATACAGGATGACTTGCTGCATGGAGAAATGAAATGATAAAGTAAAGATGGATATTCTTTTCAGTTACAAATATTTCACCAGTAAGTATCTCCTTAAAACAGGAGCCTAGCAGCTCAAAACTGAATTTGGGGGGGGACTCCATGTGTAAGTATTTGAAAGTAGGTCTAGTTTGTCCCTGTGGTAATTTCAGGCCCTAGGGCATTTGTAAGAATATGAAAAACCAGATAGAGAATCAGGAGAGGGCAAACCTATCCTTTGTTCAGTTTGCCTAATAATTCAAGTCTACAGACATATGACTTTTACTTGCCCCTATCCTGAGACTAGAACCAAAGTTTTCAGTGAAAATGTACTGAGTAACTCATTTTGGAACAACTCTTTTATTCTGAAGTAAATAATGTTTGGATGCTCAGAATAATTACTTACGTGAGGAGTAATGATCAATGGGTAACAACCCTGCCTGATGGAAAGGGGAAAGAAGGGGAGGGGGGCGAGTCCACAACCAACCTCTTAAGTGCCAAATGCTTTCTGTGATTACTGAAACTGTCAGCTGATATTGACTCTTAAATGATGATGATGATCTTGGTAACTCTTTCACTGACAGAACATGTGTTGGAACAGTTTCCCAGTATCCTGACTTCATGGGTAGCATAGGAAATTGATGATTCATGTCAGGGTTCTCCAGTAAAGAGCAGAGAACAGAAACAAACCATTCCTCTAGAAAACTGTGTCTTGTTGCTGTTGGCTTAGAAACCTTCTGAAGAGAGCTTTTGTAATAAGATTGCATTTCATTTTCCATCGATGGTTACACATACAGAATAGCAAATGTAACATGATCTTCCTTCACTGAAGGTAAGTTTTCCTTGTGCCAAACTTCTGGTGCATCTCAGGGACCTGGGATTGCTGTGAAGGCAGGTCTCCTCAGTAAAGAAGGTATTGAGTGCCTCAGCCTTTTCTGTGCTGTCGTGGGCCTCACACCTGTGCAGCAGTGGGCCCACGTTTTACCTAGTCTTCATTTTGTTGCTGCTGTACTTAAGCAAACATTTTTGTTGTCCATGTCCCTCTCCAGATACACCTCTAGATAGGCTTTGGGTTGGACCCTATCCCTGCATGCCCAGGTAGTGTCTCCGTACTTCTCCTGAGTCACCTGTCTGTGCATCTGCCTCTTGTGTGCCGACTTTTCATGTCAGCTGTGGATGAACAGAATGTTCCTAATGTGCAGGCGTCCTGCCACCTTTACTTAACTGTCTGCTCATCAGGGTGAACTATTGTCAGTGAGGTGATCCTTGAAAATAAACCAGTTCTCCAGAATTTCTCTTCTTGCTAAGACTGTATCCCATGGGATTTCTCCAAGCAGGTCCCTGAAGAGGCCAAAGTTTGTTCTCATCAAGCCATGGGTCTGATTTGTCTTTTTTCTTCCTTTCAAGATCCTGAATTCAGTCATCTCATGGTCACTGCAGCTAAAGCTGCACCTCACCTTTGCATTCCCAACCCGTTCTTCCTTGTTTGTAACAGCAGAGTGCCTCTTCTCTTTGGCTCCTCAATCTGTATCTATCTACTAATGAAAGATGGTATTTAGAGCTTATGGTGTGTGATAAGAGTGGTACATATTTCTCATTGCAGTGGAGATAAGCAACTTCATATTAAACTGATTTTCTGCAATGGCCTAAGAAGGTTTGACTTGAGCAACTGTCATGATTAATCTTTGTCCTCAGGTAAATACAGTATATAAATGAAATGACGAATAACAGCACTGAAAAAACCACTGCTTTGGCTAGCTCCGATATATTTCTGTATGCAGCTTAAAATGTCTGGCTATGCTGCAACTGTTCTGGTCTCATTGCTTTACAAACTAGTTGTGACAGTTTCCAGTAACCTGGTTAGGATGCAGTAAGACTTGTATGGCAATTCCAAAACTGTCTAAATTCTTTGACTGTCCTAAAAGGTACAGCTTATTTCTAGACAGTCTCAGTTCAGGTTATCAGTAGGCAAGGACCAAAAGCCTTGTTCTGTAATGAATGTAGATGCATTTGCAGTTCGTAAGGATATTCAAGAGTACTTTATATTCTTTTGATGGTGTTAATCCAGCAACACATCTTTTTGAAGTAGGTGATGGAAAATATTGCTCTGTCTTTTTAATGGATACACCGATGGCAGTACCACACTATGCGTTCTTTTCAATGTTTATCTTTTGTTTGTTGGAATAGGAAAGTATAATGGTATTAAACTTGAACTGCATTTTAGTAGCTGAGTCTTTACATCAACTACAGAGACAAGCCTGTCCCTCCTTAAATGCTGAAGACTGCACAAGAAAATGCTACAGAAATGAATTTCTTGAACAGATAATAGTCGCAAGAATGCCAAGTAGAAGTATGAGAGGTGGTGGTGACTTCTGTAATCCCTGAGTTGATGAAGGGCACTGTGGCCTGTTCTGGGTGAGTCACAAGTGTCACCTTAGCTAAGTCATTGTGATGGCAAACAAGAATGACTATTCTCTTCTTATTCTGTTTTTTTTTTTTAAATTCTCATAAAATAATTGCTATATAAGGAGCAGGTGCATCAAAATGGGAAGCTTATTAAAGGCTGAACTAGGAAAGTCCATAATCAACCTCCATGCCCATTCTAGTCTTTCGGCTGTTTTCTGGGTGTCAGCTCTTTGGCTGCAGAAGAGTCTGAAGATTCCTCCTGTCAAGCAGGGAAGCTAATAAAAGCTGTCATCTGGAACTTCAGTTATTCCAGCCAAGGTGCTTCCTGTGCTGTCTTCAAACCTTTTCCTGAGTTTGGAAGAGGCTGCATATTGCAACTGTTTTTGAGGGAAGCATTAATAAAACTTTCTTTTCTTATGCAGGCCTTGGTTTTTTTGCCTGCACAAATCCTTCTTGGAAGGAGCAGAAACAGACTTCAATCAGACTGATAGTACATGTGACAGCCAGGTAACTTGTAAGTTGCAAGAGTTTTTGGGTGAATTTGGTTCCTGGTGACCACAAATTTGGTTAGGTTTTGAAAAAATTGACTTCTCATTTATGAGTAAAATATCTCTCTGCACACAGGCCACAAATGGTTAAGCTGTTGATCTCAAAATGGGATATAGTAGCAGTAACTGAGTGAAACAATTAGTGCTAAGGTTTAGCTGAATGCAAGCTGGCATGTTCAACCTTCCTATTTAAACTCCATGGAAACCTTGTCAGTTGCTGACATATATCCATGTAGTCGTCTGAACTGGCTTAGGAGAAGTTTTTAATACTGAAGTTGTGTGATGTAGTGAATGTTTACTTTAAGGGTAATTGCTAGAAAAAGTGCTGCTTCAAGCACCCGGTCAGAGGTTACTGGGAAGGTTATTTTCTTTGGTGTATCTGTTTGCTTTTAGAAATCTTACTTTTTTGTAACTTTGCTCAAGATTGATCTCTAGAGATGTTTTCCATTTCAGCCTCTGAATGTGTATGTGTGCGTCGAAATATCCTCAGCTAAGTCTTCAAAAGCTGATTTGGCTACAAAAAGGTCACAAAACCAATCAATGCTTGAAAGAAAATTTATTCTCAAGTGTAAAAAACACTTTCTTAAATTACTGCGTAACTTTTTATGAGGTTTTAGGTAAGAGAACAAGTGAGTAAACTGGCTGCAGCTTGTTGGACTACACTAAAAATCACTTTCACAAGCCTCACTGCCTTTGCAGCTTTTACAGCATAATAGTTGTGCTGAATAACAGAGAGAAACAAATGGAGTTTCTCTCGAACTCCAGTGTAGTAGTGAAAAGGTCACTTTTTATTTAGCTTGCCCTGATAGAATGACAAAAATGGATTGTGAAGGGCTAGTAACTGCCAAACAACCGACTTAACTGTAGCAGCTGAAGAAGGGCTGCTTGATTCTTTGTCACCCTTACAAGTAATTCTCTTTTTCTCAAGAAATCAAGGGGTGGGGAGTGGGAAGTATGGGAACCTCAGTAGATTTTATTTGGGTTTCAGCTTGACTTCAGCCTTTCTCTGGGGAGAGAGGAAAAAAAAAAGGTAATAGCGTAGCATTTCTTTTAATTCTGTTAAGTTAATGCTGGAGCAAACCTGCATTCCTTAGCGCTCTGACTAGACTCCACTGGCACTTGAGCTGTCAGACCAGCCAAGCCCACCCCGCCCCCTATGCAGCTGGAAGGAATGTATTTTTCTGTTAATCTGTTTTGTTTTTTTTAAATCTTCCCATTGGTTATCATAGTTCAAACCTATAGTGAGTGTTTTATCTCTCAATTGCAAGCTAATGTCTCTGGCAGCGGGGGTGGGGGATAGGGGGCAGTTGGAATCTCTGACCTGTTCTCCAATTACTCAGGACAGTGAAATCCTAAAGAGACTTTATGACCCTAAAGCAGTTAACAGCTACAAAGAATTGTTGCTTAGCCTTTGTTGGGGCAGATTTTTACATAGTTGTCTTGAGCTTTTTCTTGCAAAGAGCAAACTTTCCTGCACATGGCTTATTAGTTTTAACTATTTTGGTGATGCTGACAACTAACCTTGTTGCTGTGTGGCAATGGAGGAAGTAAGCTGTGAAGGGGGTCTGTAATCTTGATGAATCTAGCTTCTGCTTTTACAGTTGTCTTTTCTTCAGACAGGTTTTCCAGTTAGCTTGTTAGCTGGCCCAAAAGCTTGTATTTCTTTTTCATGCAGTACATCTGAGCAACCGTTGGTTTCTCAGAAGAGTGGTTCTCTTCTCTTCCATTGCATTTAAATTTGGAGCAACTTCCCCAAATAGGACAAAATGTTGTTGGGGACAAATATATTTTCCCTTCTGAGGACATGCTTTTCATCAGACTTGGAGCAATGTTGCTGTTTCTCTTCAACCACATTCTTGTAGCAGGTAAAGGAACTACATGCCTAAATGTGTTTACCTTATAAAGACTTAAAGGATTTTCATTAATTTCTATTAAACTTTTAAAAGGATTTAAACAGCTAGAAATGGTACCTATAACTTCTCAGAGTGGTAGCAATTATATACTGTCAGTGTTGGTGGCACTTTAATATCTTTATTCTAATGTGGAATTGTCAACATTCTTCTAATGTGACGCAGCAGTGGTCTGCTGTTACATGTGGACTGGATAATACTATGTATTTGTACAGTGCCTGGCACAATGGAGCTCTAAAATGCTAATAAATTCCAGTGGGGAAAAAAATTCTGTTGGTTTTAAAGAAGTTGAACTTTCTGATGTCTCTATGATTCAGTGCCAAATTTAAAGAGAAGTTTATAGAGGCTTTACTTCTGTACAGCTTTGAGCTAACAGTGACAAGGATTATTCCTTCTATATGCAAGAAGTGAAGCCAGACTTTGGCCAGCTTTGCCAATCATGGGGACTTAAATATCTAGGCTAAAACTTATTTTATGTACCGGATTGTAACCTTAACTTGCTTGCTCTACCTGATTTCCCCCAGTGTTTCCATTGTGAATAGTAGTAGCTTCATGTTAGAGCCATGCTGAGAAAGTCTGTCCATCCCATCAAGCATGCTCAGATGCTGCTGTTTACAGTAGGAGGGCCAATCAAATCCACTGGTACAAAGAAAAGTCCCACAGGTTTCAATATTATGTGAAGTAAGTTTGAATAAGGACCGCAAGGATAAGAGTAATGCTTTCATAATGCTTTAATTGGGTGAACATAGAGAAGTAGAATGTAATGTATGTCCAAAGCACTGTTTTGGAAGTAGGCTGGCTCCAGCACTGTTTTGGGTGGAAATAGTTTGAATGGCTGAATGTAGACTGTAAAAGTGGCTAAGAGTAGATTCTACTCAAGATGGCGTGGAAGACTAGATTTGTTCCATGTGGGAGTTTTTATCATTTAATTCATTCTACAGATCTAATTTCTCAAAGTAACCGCTGACAATTAGGAATTAGTTAGATTATACCACTCTTATTGGTTATGTCATCCTGTAGCAGAAGTTTCTGACTACATTGGTAACATCTGCTGCTATGCCATAGTTGATTAGCCTTTACCACTTAATCTCTTCAAAGAATACTTTTCCTTTTCAGTATGAGTCAAGAAATAAATAGCAAATGCTGTTGGCAGTAGCTGTTCTTCAAGCTTTTTTGTATGTGAGTAGTTTGGTACTTTACCACATAGTAAGTTTAAGTTTTATTAAAAACTAACTTTAATAGCAGAGTGAGTCTTAATCGAACTTGGAACTAATGCCAGATCAGACACTTCATTTGATTTTATTTTTTAATATCCTCTGTCAGTTATTTCTGCTGAGCGGCTGCTTTGTAATAGTTTGCAAATTCTGTGTGATGGCTCTGCCCATAAGTGGGTCATCTTCTACATGCTGAATTCCTTGCAGAGCTGGTATAAGTGATCACAAGCACTGAAGGCAAAATCAAGCTGGAAAATAATCACATAATACCAGGTTTCTGACATGCTTAAGTTTTTAATGGTGCTGTAAATGAGCACTGTCCCTTGGAAAGCAGCCTACCATTTCTAGTCCTTATTCTACTTAATGTAACTAGATATTGTTGTAGCTAATTAAAACATCACATTTAACATGTGAGCAATGATTTACACCATTATCTTATTGTACACTTGAATTGACTGTTATCAGGTAAAATGACTCTTACACATTGTCCAATATGCTACAGAAAGTGGATAATCACTATGAAATAGCACGTTAGTATGTATCTTGCTGGTGAAGAAACATTTACTGTGGGAGGCTTATGCCAAAAGGTGACTGCTGTGACTTTCTATTGCTTCAATTGTATATTATTGAATGCATTGTTTTAATATAATATTAAAAACTCAGTGAAAAATGTTACTTTACTGATGAAGCAAACATTAGATTAGTGTTTCTCCCTCAAGGGAAACACTAGGATTAAATGAAGTCAATGAAGGATAGAACTGTCTAGTTCCTGCACTGCAGGTTCACTTAAGTAGATTAAGGTAGCATCTCTCATGTATTCCTTCTTTGCCTCGGTATGTTGTTTAGCACTAAACCCATTTAGTTTTTGTAACCCATCAAGGTAATGGAAGTAGGTACTTGCTTGACAGGGCTGCAAATAAATAAGCCAGCACTTAAGACAGGCAGATGAGAACAAGTTCAGTAACTTGGAACAGTGTCATGGGAAGAGACAGGAGGAACTGTAAGAATTCCAGGATTGTTTAGAATGCAGGGTGGTCTCAGTGGCTTTGGCAAAATAGTTACATTTAGAGCGTGTTAAAAAGCAGTGTCTTGTAAATGGTGGGATTGTGAGTACTCTTCTCTTTATCTACTGATAAATACATTGCCTCTATCAGATACTAAAAGTGAGTCTTTAGTTGGAATTTGTCTTAGCATCAATGATGACTGGTATTCCTCCTCCCTGTGCTATCAGATGTGTTCAAAACTGCTTTTTTTCTCATGCTTATAAATTTTGTCTACTTCCAGGGAACTGTTACTGCACTGAACTTAGGAAAAAATGTTACTCTGGAACCACTGATGCTCTGTGAGGGAGCTCATAAGGGAAGCAGTGCTGCCCTTTCGTTCTGTGGAAGAGGGAAAACCAGTGCTGACAAGTCTGGTATTCATAAGTCAGTACAAGTCTGCATATAACAAATAGAAGATCCCAAAAGTCAGTGTCTGGTAGTCAACCTCTGTTTTCAGTTGTGGTGTATTAAAGTGCCTCAGGCAGTTAACAATATCTGTCAAATTAGCAGTGTTTTAAAAAAGTCAAATGGCCTATTAAAAAGTAACAACTGATTTTGTAGTTAACTGAATATCAAAGTGAAATTAAGACATTTATAGTGGACATCCACCTTGTACCTGATTTAGTCAGACATAGAAAGAAGAGAAGAAGAAACTTCTCTACCGTTCTGCAACTGAAAGTTAGTCAAGAAGTAACAGAGTGCATGTATTAATTTGTCTTTTCTTTTGTCAGCTCCTTGAATATTCTCTGTGCCAACACATGTGTAAGTGAAATAGCAATTTAATAACATTGTTACAGAGACCGCCTCCAGCTTAGTTTGTCATTCTGGTGAAGGGAAAAAAACACCCTGGGGAGAAAGCCTGTTACTACCTCTGTGAAGCTATAGCTTGGGTTGGTCTAGAGACTCTGTGCAGCACAATATTTATCTATATTAGAAACACAAATTCTTACAGGCCACTCTGTATCTGGGAAGAAATCTTTCTTCTACTTGATATGATCTATGTACTTCCTATGGTGAGGCTTATTACTCTAACAGAGCCAAAAAGCCTTAATCTAAGTAAGCTTCCTAGATATTTGTACTTGATTTAGTACTTGGAAGGCTGGGGGGACAGGCTGCATCTCAGTTACTGGGGTGGGGGGATCCTTACCAACGAAAATGCTCCCCAATATGCAGATATTAGCAGATGATGCAAACCTACCAGCAGCACCACGGTGTTTGGTGGTTGCTTGCTTTACAGAGAAACATCTGAATAAGGAGACATTGTAGCTCTATGATAACACATGTATTACCTTTTAGTACAGTCCCGATCTGCATACATCTGCAGCAGGATTTATGTTAAGAGGCACTCCAAAACTTAGTGGTGATTCACAGGTCTAGGTACACAGAAATGAACTGGTTGAGCTTTTGGAATCTGCATGCTCTTTGGTACGGGCCACTTTCCTTAGACTTCCTTGTAAGGTAGAAGTAGCTAGTTGCAGCTGTGAATCTCATTTGTAGAGGATGACGGCTGCATCTTATTTTTCCAAGTGAATTTTGTATGTGCCCGAAGGTTGGAGCTGACTTAGGTTATTTGACTGAAGTGGGGTTATAATGTCTTAAAATAGTTTTAACTCAGAAGTACTGGTTTAGAAGAAAAAACTTTTCTTGATAAAAGAACAAATTTCCAAATTACAATAGCTCTGTAAAAAGTCTCACATAATGAGTATGTGCTTTTGTTTCCTTTGTTAGGTTGTGCATCCTGTAATTAGCTAAATCATGCAAGCCCCAGCTCCGTACTAGTAACAGAATTAGTAGACAATGGCAGCATGAATAAATCTCGGTACCCAAATGATGTCGCTTTCTGGTTTCCATATGGTTTTCATTTCATAGTTATGTATTTTACTTGGACAGCAGGATTTCCTTAGCCTCAGGCCAACTGAATTTGTCTTAATCATGAGTGTAGACAGGTAAGTCAGTTTGCTATTAGGGACCAGATGGCTGGAGTGTTCTGATTTACTTGACTTATTGCCAGATGACTTTGAAATTGTACCCTGCTATGCCTGGAATGCAGTCTCCAGGGCAATCATGAGAAAGCCAGGAGCCAAGTATACAGCTTCCATATTAACTGAAAGGCAAGTAGATAGGCTCTCACTGAGCAGTCTCTTTATGACTGGCTTGAAGGAGGAGTGGTCCTGTTGACTGATGTCACTGGTAGTATATGTGCATTGTTTGTTTGGTGTAAACTAGAACTATTTTTTTAGTCTGGACTGAAATGTACATCTATGCTAGAAAGGAGTAAGCATAAATTTGGTGTAACTTGGGCTTGCTTCTAGCTCTGCTTGATGCATTGTTCATAGTCTTGAAACCTAGGCCAGTTTTAATTTATTAAAATGTGGGGTGGAGGGAAAGGGACTGGCAACTTCTGCTTTGAGATGGATTCTAGACATGGGTATGCAATGTTGGAACTGCTGTCATTGTAGGGTTGTAGAAAATACTTAAGTTTATTTTTTTCAGGACAAAGATCTAAAGAAATTGAGAAAAGTTTTAGAAAATTTCATGGAACTCCACTGATGCGCAACGAACTTCTGATGTGAGATTTAACGCTCCCATTGTCATGTCACTGTTTTTCCTGAAAGTATGAAAACATAGAAGAATGCATAAACCAGCAACTGAATTTTAATGTGAGACAGCTTATGGTAAAGTTCTTTTACAGCATACAGACTACATCACTATGAGTGATACTTTGATTTGTTAAGCAAAACTCATACTGTAGCTTATTCCTTGGGAGAATCCTGAGACTCTGCTAGTGTTACAGCCAGGCTCTGTGTTCACTGGATGATGATGCAGGAATATTCTTTGGCTCCCTGCTAAAATGACAGATGTTTTAAATTAGCTTCTGGAACATTGCAAGAACTAATTCTTCTAAGGTCTTCCTTTTTAACTGGGGAAATCATAGAAGCTGCAAGGAAAATTTCACTTCCGGCATCTGGCAAATTGTCAAGTTGGTATTCTCAATATAGGCATTCAGAAGAATCTTTGTTTAAAAAGAAAAAAAAAACTACCCACAACAAAACCCAAAACACCCCCAAATAATAAACTTTGGACTCTCATCTAAAATATTTGTCCATTTTAGTGTATATGATACATACATTTTGTACTTTCAAACTTACCAAAGTTAAGAGAACTAGAAAATACTGGGTGTTCGTGGTGTCTTAGTTTCAGCTTCTGTAATTCTTCAAGAGTTTGTTTAAACAATTTTCCCTTCTCACTGAACAGCTGTTCTTTGCTATATCCAGCAGGCTAAGAAGATGGGAAGGGGGCCTTCTGGGCTATTCATGTCTTGTCTTCCTGCAGTAAAGCAGATATGACAAAAAAACTAGTTATAAGGAAAAATCTCAGCCTGATCAGAAGGCTGTTCTCTTGTTTTTCCATGGCAAAAATGTTCCCCAGCAGGAAGCTTAAAACATACTGATCTTGTACTCATCAGTGGCAGATAAGAGTGCATGAGACCTACAAGCAAGGTTAAAAGCCAAAAGCAGCAGAATTGGCAATCTCCTCCTGGCTCTTCCAGCTGCGTACCTAGAAGGCTTTTCAGTGGCCACGTACGCCCTCCGACTTGTGCATGTCCCCTGTCCTTTAAATTTTTAGACTTGTTAGCCTCTTGGCCGCTGTTTACTAGCAGAGTAAGCAGGGAAGTAGCTCATTCTTTATGACAATTCAGCTGATTCTCTTCTAATCTTGTGAATAGTATGGAAATGAATATGGATGGGTGGAAATTGTAACTATGAAACAGTCTTAAGTTTTGCTTGAGAGTTTCCCTTCCTCTCTGCTGCTGTGAAAATTGCTTAGCCCCTGTAAAATTCAGTCTGAAGAAACCAAATCTTATTAAAACAAAGCAAAACAAACACAAACAAACAAACACCACCCCAGAAGAAAACCCACAAAAACCAAAATAACAAAACCCAAAACCAAACCCCTAACAACAAAGCTAAAAAGCAAAACCCACAAGACTATTTTGGGCTTGTTTTAGTCATCAATGTGACTTCATGTTTTGAGACTCTGCCTGTTAAATGGTATATGGAGTACACTTGTTCTTTACGTTCCACCTCTGTACCTTGGCTACAGATGCAAAGAGCAATTTCTGGAAAGGTTAGTTAATAGCTCTGTAAATATGAAATGCTTTCGTTTGAGCCACAAGGTTTTATGTTTAAACAGATTCAGTGAGTATGTGCTGTATTGGTGCTTAAAATAGGGTAAAAAGTCCTTTTTTGTAGAAAGGTGGGGGACCTTATGGGAACTGCCTGAAATCTTTTGTCCTATCTGTGTGCTGTATAATGCTGAGGATGTCGGAGGAATGAGTATTTCTGCTTTGTGATGGACTTGGAAGAGAAATGATCTGTTCTTGGAGTTTAGGACAAGGACTGTGGCTGTTTCAGGAAAGTTTTGAGGATAAAACTCCCCACAGAAAAATGAAAATGGGAATTGACTCATATCCTATGTTACTTTCCTTTAGAGGCTAGGCATAGCAAAGACTGCCCATCTAGATGTGTGCATGTATAAATACATGAGGTGCATATATAGCAAGTATATATCTACAGTTAGTTCATAATGCTTTGAGTAGCAAACTTGCATACATCCTCCTACAGAAGAGACTTATGCTTTCCAGACTGAATGATGAAATGCTTGTTGTATGGTCTAATAAAACTAGAAGTAACTGAAGCATCACATGTGTTGTAACTTAAGCAGAAATCGTTTCTTGGTTGTTCCTGACCAACTGTTCAATATAAACAGCAATAATGACTGTTAGAATGACCTTCAGATTGAAGCTGCCACCTCCTGTAAGCTTTGTTTTTCATGCATTCTTTAAAAATTATATATCCTCAGATATATTTTTAAAATAAACTGAACTATATGCAGATTGGTACAGCTGCAAGAGACAAATCTTGAATGCAATGGGATTTCCTCCCAGTGGTTCTCTGGAAATTATTATTCTTCATTTTTACCTGGTGACAGCCTTCTCTTTGAGCCATGTGTAATCCAAAGTTTATGGAAATTGCCTTTCCTGTCTTCGTTGTCGTGCATCTGTGCGTACAAATGTGAGAAATATGAACAAGTGTTCCATGAGTGCACTGGGAATGATTAGAACGAAGCAGGCCTACTCTCCGGTGGGTCGTGTAACCCTGCCCCAAGAAATGGGCATGAGATAAATTTATTATCATGTTCCTGAGGAATTGCCGTGAGTCAAAGCAACACTGCAGTGCTGTGCACTTGGAGGGACCGTGGCTGTTAGTGAGCCTACAGTGGCCATAAGAGAGAAGACCTTTAACCTCCTCTGCTCTTCCCTTCATTACTTACAAATCTCTCTGTGGCTACTTGTGAGTGTAGTACTAATAAATTTAAAAAAAAGTAGGCTAGGCTGACTCTGTATTTGAACCAAATAAAACATGAGGGCCAATGTACTTCTGCAAAGATGCTCTGAAAAGGACCAGAATAGGGAGACAGTTTTTGGCAAGTGGCATAAATTTCCAAGGAAGTGGTGCTTCTGGAAGGCTGTACAGTATTAGAATTGGCAAGTGCTGTGCATACTGGCACACTAAATCTTCTGTCAAAGAACCAGCAAATCTTCCAACACCAGCTGATCAGGGATTTCCTGGGCTATCTTGTCTAGCTTGAGCAGGCCTGGAAGCTCTTAACACACACTAGTGTCTGGGTTAAAGACCTCCTGCTTTGTGATGCCTTTCTGAATAGCTTATTCAGCTGGAAAATACAGTGAACAAAGGAGCTGGAAATATTTTGTCAAGTTGGTGATCTCACAGTCCAGAGAGCCAGCTACTAATTATAAAGACTTCTATTGTGTAACATAAGAGCTAGTGTATAGAAAACTCCAGATCTTACTCTATCTCTTTCTTTATTAGCCTCTATATAATTGTTTTTGCCTAAAGAAGGGTGTGAATGTGGATGTGGGGTGTATTCTTGGTAATTAACTACATTTTCCTAATAGACTACTTTGAGTAGTAAAATGGGGATAACTCTTTTTAATTTGGAACTTGATTTTTGCCTTGGGACTAGGAGGGAGGGAAGCCTACAGAGTTCACAGTGGTTAAGTTTTTATAACTAAGTGTAGCAAGAAAATAGTATTGTTTCTATGGAGAGCAGGAAGAGGGAAAAGTGTCCAGTCTCCCCCATCCCAGTTAATTTAGTAGAGATGTTGGCAGGAAACAATGTACGATTTCTATATACTGTGGCTAGTCTAACGCTTTAATATTCTCAAAGCCAGACACAGCAACACCAAACCCTAGTGAAAGGAATTGCCATTAGTACAAATCAATTTTTTGTTGCTATTTTGCTATTTGTTTTCATCTAGGATTTTCATTGAAATTCTGAATCTCAAGTATGAATTATTTCTCCTGCAGGTTGGGAAAGAGACTGTGCAGACAACGGAAGACCAGATCTTGAAAAGGGACATGCCACCAGCATTTATCAAGTAAACTCATTTTATTGTGAATCTTCTGCTGTAGGTACAGGAAACCTGTTCCAATGATAGATCGTTGTTACTCATTTCTGCTGTACAAATTAAGACACTGTTATGTTTGAATAGTTCTCTGGGGTCTTGAGGTTTGCATTCATCAGGAATGACCTTTCTGCCAGCAGTGGCTTTTCCTGTTACATTCTGTATATACAGGTACATATCTAGGGTATTTCTTCCTTTAAAAACAATAATAAAAAAATCAGAGTAACAATGGTACTTAGACAAAGCTACAACAGCACATAGAAAAGATTGGGAGCACCCTATTATCTGTTATTAATTTGGTTGGTGGAAAAATGTGAATTTGCCAGTATAGGCAGCTGGCGTGTGACGTAACTGCCTGGAAATCTAAGGCATTTGAAGAGCAGTGTCTGACACTCTTAATTCTACAGCTCAGTGTCAAGGACAACTGACCTTCTCCTGCTGCTGCCTTAAGCCTTGAAAACTGTGTATCACTTCCTGTGGAATTGCCAAGCATCTTATTGCCGACAGACAAACTTTCACCGAAGTGACTTTGCCCTCCAACCTACTGAGTGTAGTGGCTGCTCTGTTAGTGTTGTCCGATGTGTACAGAATGACCAAATGGTTTACTGTGTTCCAAAACATAAAATGGGCAGATAGTCAAAAAAAAGAAAGCATTGAGGCAACTAAGAAAATACTAAAATGGATGAGAGGTGCTGTCTAAAGAGAAAACTTCACTTAGGCAGTGAAAAAGGATTTAGTTTGTTGCCTTGTAGGTTGACAAAATGAATGATAAAAAAAAAAGCATAGGACCAAGCACTATCAGTATAAGAGTTCAAGAGTGAAAGGCTGAATTATTAGTGAAGTATGGTGTCTCACTTGGGACCACCTGGTATGTCAGTCAAGGTGATGCTACTGCCTGAGAAACTTTCTAGGGGATCTGGGGAACAGGAGGTCTATAGGTCTGCCATACCTTAGGAGCAAATGACTATGCTAGAGAAGAGAATTAACAGGTCCCAAATACAAATGATCTGCTTTGGGTGAATGACAGTGTTTCTGTGGAAGGAAATGCTGCTTTATAAATCTGTTGGTGTTCTTAGAAATATCACAAATGGGGATGGGGGTAATCCAGGTGATACAGTATACACCAATTCCTAAACCTTCTGGCAAGGTCTGAAGGCTTTTAAGAAAATGAAATAGCCACGGGGTAATAAGAAAAGTTTTTGTATGGAAAAAAGGAAATTGAATGTGAAAGGAAATTTACCTGGCTTACCTCCCACCATTGCCAGGGTTATCAGTAGGGCTTTAGAGATCTTGGCTGGGACTGTGCTTTTCACCATGCTCATGAATGCCCCAGAAACCAGGATGAGCTGTGAGTCGAAAGTACTTGCTGATGACCCAAAGTCTTACAGGGTAATGAGATTAATGGATGACTGGAAAATTACTGCAGGACCTTATTAAACTGAGTGGCTTGATACTAAGTGTGGATGAAATTATTTTGAAAGATCTGAAATTATGCAGACATGGGAGAGTAGCAGGTTTAGTTTCAGATGGAATGATTGACCTGACCGTTACGAGTAGTGAGCAAGGCCTTGGAGCTGTGGTACGTTGGTAACATCTTTCATTATATACTCAGTAGTGGTCAAAAAGTAAACTGAATGTTAGGTTTATCAGCAAAGTATGGGAGACCAAAATGTTGCTGTATGTTTTCTTCCCACACCTTGAAGACTCTGCATGCACTTGTGGTCCCTAAATTTTAGAAAGGCTGTAGTAGAACTGGAAAAAAACTAATAGAATGACTTTGAGAGCAGTCAAAGGTGTGGAAGTTTTCTGTATAAGGCAAAGCTAGGTAGACTGGAAATCTTCAGCCTGGGAAAGGTGACAGAGGGGAGATGGGGTCTCTGACAAAGGGCTAAGGGAGCATGAGTTACATGGAAAAGATGGAAACTTGCACTTCTCTTCTTGTGCAAGAGCTTAATGGGGTCATTGCTTTAAACTAGTAGTTTATAAACCAACGGTAGGGAGAGCTGCTTTGTATAGCAAGTTGCGTAGCATTAAAATTCTTTGTATAGGTTTGGAGGTTAATAGAGAAGTACTTAGAGGAATCCATTGTGGGATATCGAATAGGCAAACTGCAGGAAATCCCAAGAACTGAAAATAGTTGGAGGATGGGAGAGCACGCAGAGGAAGTATGATAAATGCTTATCCGGTTCTTAACCTTCCTTAGGCATCTGCTTGCGGCTACTTTTGGAGACAGGATACTGAGCTAAATGGGCCTTTGATGCAACCCACTGCAGTATTTATTATGCCATGTTCCTGGTGTGTGATCTTGTTTGGGTGTAGAGCATTTGATTTTTTTTTTTGAGGGGAGTGTTTATGTGTTGAAATGAGACCAAAACTTTTTTTGCTTCTTGTGAATTGTATACAAATGTGTAATCTTGATTGTGCTAGTTTTCTGTGAAGTGTAGAGTTTTCAGTTAATTTCCAGCTTCTTGTTCACCTAGACAAGTAAGGGATTAAGGAAAAGAGATTTTTCTTAATTGCTATATTGCAACCAGTCTTCGATCAACACTTATCTGGGTGCAAGAACTTTTTCTGTGGTGATTTACGACTGCTTGCATTGTGATACACTGAAAAATGGGAAACAAAGCTATCTGTCACAGTAATGAAACCTACTTCGCATAGTACATACTATCCTAGATGCAGTAACGTGAGTTAGGAGTGTTCAATGGCCTTTATGAGTGATAATCTATTGCATTTGTTGTTTTCTTGTTAATCTGGAGTTTATATAAAAATGAGCGAGTACCTGTTAACAGTTTCTTGTTAACACTGGAGTGTATTGTCACTGATATCTGTGTTGTAGGGACAAGTGATGGTCACAGGTGAGCTGTCAGGGGAGTCTTACCTGTTCCTGCATTAAAGGGCAGGATTTGGATGCAGGAGGTGAAACAGATGAAAGTTGTTTTTTTTTTTCTCTCTCCTGAGAGGAGGGGTTTTTGTTTCTAAAGTGTTAGTGCAGGAATTGGCATCCCTCTTTAAGGGGGTGCTCCAGCAGAGCTTGCACTGGCCCATGGATGATGGGGTAAGGAGCAGTGTGCATGTGCAAGCACTGTTTTCCCTGCCCTTATTTTCTCCATTCAAAATGACCACCAGTCTTGAGGGAACTGCTCCTGGAGAATGAGGGAGAAGATCTGTTTATTCTTTTCTAAGACTTGGGTTTTGGCTTGCCTGAGACTGGCACTGAGGATTCATAACAAATATATGTGATGGTAATCTGTAAAGTTTTCCAGTAGCAGTGTGATTGTGCAGCAAAGTAATGTGGCTGCTGAGAAGCTACCATGCATCTCTCTTCTTGCTACTGACATAAACCACATTGGAACTATTGACCTACAGTTAAAAAATGCTGTGTTCTTTATCTTAATTGTTTTAATCCCCAGGGACTAAGTAATGCATATAATTTACATCAGATGTTTTGCAATGTGTTCATATTACTTGTTGTACTTCTCTTGTAAAGAAGGAAAAAGCTGTAATCTATAGGCAAAGAATAGGATAACACCTGATTTGTTTACACTGAGAATAAAAATTTGTGTTAACTTGCATATGCAAACTCATTTAACAAATTAAGCAGAATACTACTCATACTAACATTATTGTGGCAGCCAGGCTGGAGCTGCATTGCTGTTAACTGTATTAACAAATTAATGTAAAATATTTGCTTTTTAATTTATATTTTGTGGTGGGTTGACCTTGGCTGGATGCCAGGTGCCACCAAGCTGCTCTATCACTCTTCCTCCTCCTCCTCAACTGGACAGGGTCAAAGGAGAGGAAAAATGAAAAGCTCATGAGTTGAAACAAGGGCAGGGAGAGATCACTCACCAATGACTGTCATGGGCAAAACAGACTTGACTTGAGGAAATTAGCTTAATTTATTGCCAATCAAATTGGAGTAGGGTAACAAGAAATAAAACTAAACCTTAAAACACCCTTCCTGCACCCCTCCCTTATTCCCGGGCCTAACTTTACTCCCAAATTCTCTACCTCTTCTCCCACAGCGGCGCAGGGGGACAGGGAATGGGGGTTGCAGTCAGTCCATCACACGCAGCCTCTGCCGCTCCTTCCTCTGCAGGGGGAGGACTCCTCACGCTCTTTCCGTGCTTCAGTGTGGGGTCCCCCCAGGTAGACAGTCCTCCATGAGCTGCTCCAGCGTGGGTCCCTTCCCTGGGGTGCAGCCCTTCAGGAAAGGGCTGCTCCAGTGTGGGTCCCCCGTGGGGTCACCGGTCCTGCCAGCAAACCTGCCCCAGCGTGGGCTCCTCTCTCCACAGCTCCTGCCAGGAGCCTGCTCCGGCTCAGGTTTCCCACAGGATCACAGCCTCCTTCGGGCATCCACCTGCTCTGGCATGGTCTTCTCCGTGGGCTGTAGGGGGGACAGCCTGCCGCACCATGGTCTTCTCCGTGGGCTGCCGGGGAATCTGCTCCAGCGCCTGGAGCACCTCCTCCCCTCCTTCTGTACTGACCTCGGTGTCTGCAGGGCTGTTTCACTTACATATTCTTGCTCCTCTCTCCAGCTGCAATTGCACAGGGTTTTCCCCCCTCATTAAATACGTTACCCCAGAGGCGCTGCCACCATTGCTGCCTTGGCCAGCGGCGGGTCTCTCCTGGCGCCGGCGGGCGCTGGCTCTGTCGGACCCTATGGGAAGCTGCTGGCAGCCTCCCACAGAAGCCGCTGCCCCTCCACTACCGAAACCTTGCCACGCAGGCCCGATAAGTATTTCTAGAACTGCAAGTAAACTCACTACAACTTAAGTGGTTAGAAATTGAAGCAAGCAATTTTCAAGCATCAAAGGCATTGGCTGGCATTTTTGGGCAGGCATCTCTGGGAAAAGCAGAGTTCAATCCTAAAACCTAAAATGGGAGTTTAGCATAAGCTACACTTTTTTTTTCCCCTCACATCTCATAAAGGCACTATCAGGAATGAAGCTGCCTGACTACCAAAAGTAGTATGGTTGGAAATGTCGTGAGCTGTGTCTTCTGCACAAAGGATTTGGCTGGTGTTAACATAGCTTTATTGTTATCGTGCTTCAGAAATAAATATACGTTTTTGATAAAGCTGTTTTTTTTTAGGTTGCGATGTAATACAGGGATTAGAAAATCCACCATAGCAATGAACTTCTATTAAAAACTCTTTAATGTGTTCGATGCTTGTGATATAACAAGTGGTTCATTTCAGTGAATATTTTTAGTGTGTTTTTTTTTAATTAAAGTAATTGTATTACTCTTGTTTCCTAGCATGTATGCTTTGCGGGGGATGGAGCGTGCCTGGTTTTAACACCACTCTGCTTTTTTGTACATAGTGCACAGTCCTGAAGTCTTTCAAATGCTTTGGGAAGTTTATATGAAATAGACATTGTATGAGCAAAATGCAAGTTTACCCTTTGGAGGTTCAACCCTAAACTGCAAAAAAAACCCCAAACCAACAAACAAACCCCCACACCAAAAAAAACCAAACCCCCAAAACCAAACAAAAAATGTTGAGTCTTTAGAAACTTTAATTTTGTTCATTATGGTAACTTCTGGGTAATACACATTAATGTTAATTCCTTTCTTTTACAAATTAAAAAGCCAGCCTTGAGATAATCATTAATATTAAACAGATGACCATGAAATCGAACTGTAGGAAATGAAGTATTTCTCAGCCTATAGCTCCCAGCTGGCTGAATAGGTGACTTGTTTAATCCCTTTCTTGGCAGAGTTTAAAAGAATAAATTTGAGAAGCAAGCACGGAAATCTAATTTAGTGAAGTCAGTTGACTTTGATAATACAGCTAAGTACATTGCATAGTAATGAGCAGACCATTCCCACTTTCTGCCTTGAAGCCCTCCTGTATTTTCTTACTCAGCTATGAGTTACCACCATCTGATGTGCTGAGCAGATGTCTCGCTGAAGAGCAGGCTATGATAAGGTCAGCTGGCCCAATGCAATCTTCTCCAGGGAGCCATTAGCTGAAAACGTTACTTCCTGAAAAAAAGTACGTGTTGTGTAAAGAGTGTCTTATTTCTAGAATAGTTAAGTTTAGATGTAGCAGTTAAGTTCTGCCATTTGTTTAACAAAAAATGCAGGGGAGCAAATGCTGTAACTGTTTAACTTGCCAATAGTACTTAGCTGAAAGTATGATAAAAGAGTGTGTTCAAGTAGTCAGTAGAAAATGGGCTATATGACAAACATGAAAAAATTGCAATAAGGGACAGTATTGCTGTAATAAAAGGGTTTAATGCTTGTTGGAACCTTGTGTAACTTGAATGAGCACATGGCACTCGTGCATAGAGCCTATGTATCAGACTGCACTTACATGTCTGTCCAAGAAACGGGAGAGAACGGAGGCAAGTCACAGCCAGTGTAGTCAATAACTGCAGCTGTGAGTAGCATAGCTAACATGGAAGTCTGAATTCTGTATATTTCTAAGCTGTAATGAACTAATTACAATAAAAGAATAAAACTGAAAGCTTTCCAATGTTCCAGTTCTTGATGTTTAAAAATCGTTGTCTTAAATGGCTCGATGGAATCTAATTTCAGAGCTCGTTTGCTTATTATTATTATCTTGCAAAACCTCAGTTCTGTTTTTAAGTGTGGTATTGCAGTCTGCGTTTGAAATTCATACCTTATCACTAAATCTTGTGGCTATTTAAAATGCTACTTGTGTCATGAGTGTTAACAGACCGAGGAACTGGACTGTAGCTTCAATGAGCAGGGCACGGTGTCTCGGTTTTCTTAATGCTCTATTCTGTCATCTTAATGTGTAGCTATAATTTCATATTTATTAATAGCGATTGCTTCTTGAATGACAATGCAAATACAAGGCTGAGAAAGGTTAGCAATTACTTTGATTGCAAAGTCCAGAAGAGTAATTTTGTCCCCTGCCCTTGTCAATAAGAATGAAAGGTGTTTTGCTGTGTTGGGACCTCTCCTTAATAACGCTGTATTGTCTACTGTACACGGGGTACTTCAAACATTCGCTGTGTTGGAAGATTGCATGACTTCTGAAAAACTGTGTCAATCAATACAATAAATGCTCTTGCTTTTTAAACTATAAAGGTGTAGAATGACCAATTTGTTTGCAGTGCTTTAAGTAGTGAAGTTTAAAAACAAGTCCAGTATTTTCTCAAGTCTGTCATACAGACATAAACTAACCAGCAGGTTTTGTCTGACGACTTTCCACAGAGTGGAGAACGCCTGCACCAAACTTGTTCGGGCAGCCCAGATGCTGCAAGCAGATCCATACTCGGTACCAGCTCGTGACTATCTAATTGATGGATCAAGAGGCATCCTTTCTGGAACGTCAGACTTACTGCTGACATTTGATGAAGCGGAGGTAGGAATCCCAACATGACTGACATAGGTATCTGCACAATAGTATTATTAATTCAAATATCCACCTAACTGAACTGGCTAATATAAACTATTGAGTAAGTGAATGTGGGTTTGATTGTTTCAGCTTGACTGGAGGCATATTTTGCATTCCTTTCTGTCAGAAGGAGCTTAGGCTTGTTGCTCTGTTCTCAGAGCATCTTTGTGTGACATAATGCTTAGGCATTTCCTGTTACTATCCCTCAAAAAGCGCAGATCCCATCAACCCTGTTTTGCATCTTGCTGACGCTTCTCTGTTTGCCCTTCACCATACCCATTACCAATCCTTATATTCTCTGTATCCCTTCACTGAAAAGCCCTAGGCTAGCCCTAGTCCTAGCATGTCTGGATAACTCATTAGCTGTGGCAATTTAATCGGCCTTGGGGCACGGGAGGTAATGCAGGTTGGGACTGTCTGGCTGGTTAGCCAGATGATGTGTTCTGGAAGACGTAACAGTCGCTGCAGTTTGGCTGCTGCGCAAGCCAAGAAGTGGCTCAGAGGTGCTGTTTGTCCACCCTCAGATGCACAAAAAGGCCAGAGTTGCAAGGAAACTTAAAAAGGAGGTTTTGAATGTCATATATGAGAAGTTGTCTTTGTTACAAATCTTTCTTACTCTTACTTCCCTCTTTCTGGGAATATGGGCTCTTGTTCATTTCGAAATAGCAAATATCATGCTACTGTGAGGAAACGAAGCTCACACTGTTACAAATGCTGATGTTAATTCTAAATTTTACCTGTGCAGCAATCTGTTAATCTATGAAATCGTTACTCTTCATGCTGTTCTGCGTTGTCTAACATGGCATCCTTGCCTCTCGTTTAATCAGCTCATGGTACTGCTGGCACGTTCCTCTGAAATGAGTAGAACGCTATGGGATTTCTCTGTGGCCCTTGTGATTACGCATTATATTAAGTGGTTTTTAATAGACACTATGAAGTGTTATAGGACAGAATTGTAAGGAATTTAATAGCTTTTAATCTGCCTGCTTCCAGTGTTAAGAAATGAGTTGACCTCTGTGGAGTTAATGCTTCGTTGAACTAGTCTCTGACAACTGCATGTGAACCGAAAGGAAAATACTAGTCTGGAATGGATGTTCACAAATACAAAACTGGGCATGTCTCTATCTTACTATGTTTCAAGATAAACTAACATCGGGACAAAACTGAATTAAGTTTTAGATGATGCTATGATCTGTTCTAGGGACTGAGGGCTGCATGCGGTTGACACAAATGTTAATTAACTTATCTTTCTATAAGAACTGTATGTGGCGTTGTCAGTAATAATGTGGTTCGAGAGGTTAGAAGATTAACTGTCATAGAACTCTATTTTAGAATCAAGCCTGAACTGAAAAAGTTAAGCTGAGGCAGATGTCGAGAGGTAAATAAAGTACAGGCTTCACAGATTTTTCTGGAAGGCTTAAGATGTTGGATGTACCTTTCCCACTGGAATGCTGGATAATGCTTTATCCATATGTAACCTGTATGGTGAATGATACTTCCTCTGAAAGCTTGGAGTCTGCTTTCTATGTAGTTTTGCTTTGTGATTTAAGTTAAATATCTTTTTATTGATGAAACTGTAATGAAAAACTTCAAGCATGGCAGCATATTTAAACGCACTTCTTTATAACCTATTTTCTCAATGCTATCCCTCATTTATCATACAAAGTGAAAACACTGGAAGTAGGATTTTGCATTTCTGAGTAGAGGAATGCTGATTAAATATTGTCTTTGTCAGTACAGCACTCGAGTAATGGCACTGTAGGTAACTTAATCAGTATCCCAGATGTTTGTGATTGCCCATATGTCATGTTAGCAAATGCTATACCTAATCTGTTCTAATGTTAGGTTTGCATTTGTAATTCAAGTGTAACATGGCTTCATCTAATAAATGATGGAATATTCCTTTTTTAGGTCCGTAAAATCATCCGTGTCTGCAAAGGAATATTGGAATATCTGACTGTGGCGGAAGTAGTAGAGACTATGGAGGATTTGGTGACATACACAAAGAATCTAGGGCCAGGTTTGATTTGCTGCAGCCTATCATAAACATACTAAGTACAGTCTTTTCCACTACCTTTATTCCCTCCAGCACCTTCCTCACCCAAGTTTTGAGTGTTTGGACAATGATAAATAAGTTGCTTTGAAAGTGTGTGTTGGAAAGAGTTTTAAACTTGAGGGCAAGCGATGACTATTTCTGATTCACATTCTCTCTTAGGAATGCAGGAGGGTCAAGATGTTGGTAAATGACATGTACTACACAAATGATATGTACTGTACTCTTTCTATGCTATATTATATGAGGGAAGTAAGCATGCTCTAGTGAAAGTAAAACAAAAAAAAAATGAAGAAGCTGGTAATTAAGCATTGACAGCTATGAAGTCCATTAAGCTGAAAAAATGTTTGTACTGAGATGATTAGGCCTAGTAGAAATTTCTTGGAGCAGTGTAAGCTACATATCATACATTACCATCCTAATGAGGTTGCAGAAATAGCTGTCTGGCAATATAATAAAAAAGCACAGCTGTTAAAAAATTCTTCTTGTTCATTATTTGATGCTCCTTTACTACTTGTTACTTAACTGTGTTAACTCACACTTTCACGGGTGGAAGTAAGGGATTGTTACGTGAGGCACTGGGTTGCTATAGAGGAAACCTACTGCTAATCTCTGTCATCAACTACTCCAAACGCTTTAGCTTCAGCAGGCATAAAGTAGTTCAGGTATTTAACAAGTGTTCTATAAGATCTAGATGTTGTGGTGGTAATGTAGGAAGATATTGAAATTAAAGTTACACTGAACTAAAGAATGCTTACATAAACAGAGCACAAATCTAGTTAGTACTTTTTATACATAAAAATAAGAATACATATGTAGTGTAAGAATAACTAGCTCAAAAATGAAATTACTAGCAGCTCTCATCACAGAGCATGTTTGTAGATTATCCTGTTTTTATTTAACGTGCATACTTTACGCTGTTTCTAGATGTGAAAAACTTTAAGCTCCATATGAAGGTATAGTGTTCTCTAAACTTTTTCTTTTATGTCCTGTGATAAGTTACCTTCAGCTGAATAAATTTTGCCTCATTTTGAATAGGAAAAGATGAAGCAAAAAGGGCAATCTCATCTTTCTGTGAAACTTGGTTCTTTTACTTGGTATGAGTTTCAGTTTCTCTGCGGCCATCGTCTTCCATGTCTTTAAAATGGAAGTTTCCCCAAACTTCAGTTTACTCTGGCTCAGTCACAAGCATTTGGGACTTTTCATTGAATCTCACAGACATAATTTGCTGTTCCGTGTGTATGACAGAGGTGGTAGGTGTTGGGTGAGTGTCTGCACTTCTTAGAAGTGAGATGTAGGTTTGCACCCTTATTGCAAATAATCTTCTCTAAACTGAATAGCTAGTGTTGTGCATCTGGCACGCTGTAGAAGCGCTGATTTGCCTGTCCTAAATGCTGCTCAACACTTACAGCCCATGCTCACAAAACTTTTTATGCTCTGTAGTCCTTGTTCCCTTCAGCTATATCAATGAGCATCTGAACTTCATCTGAGCGCTATATAAATAACAGGAATATGAGCATGTACACTTAAAATCAACAGTGTTTATAGGTTTTGTGTTGGAAGTAAAGGAGGGCATGATTACCTGTTTAGGCTTTTGTCATTTGAAAGGACAACTTATCCCTCTGTGATGTCAGTGTGGGGATTCTACTGCTTTTTAGTGTTGTAATTAAAGCTCTTAACCTCTTTGTTATATTAAGATGCCCAAGATGCTAACCAGCAGAAAAGTAAATCAGCCAAAGAGTGTACAGCTTTATTCCAGTTTTGTCCCCTGTAGGGGAAAGAGGGAGTTGGGACCACAACAGCATCAGTTTAAATCAGCTTAAAGTTTTATGGAGCTGTGTCTAAAATCTCAGCCTGTGCTGCGTGGCACAGCTCACGTGTTTAGCTGTTGAAAATAGATTTGCTCTAGAATAAATTTAATTCCTTCCACCCTTCTAGAGCACTGCAATATTTCTAGCAGAACTGAAATATAAATAGATAAAATTCTTGAACTCTGGTAGAACCTCAAGGCAAACAAACAAACCAACCCTGATGTTTCCTTTTTCTGCCGTTCACAATTAAGGCTTTGATCAAGACTGAACAGAAAAGGAAAAATACCCCTGTAAATTAGCTTCCAGAGTCTGAGGTGACTTCATGTCCTAAAGTAGTAATTTCAAGTATTTTCCTATTTTATTTCTGGGATTTTAAAACAAGAATTTTGAGGATCCTAATCTACTTTGCATAGTGGTTAGGTTTTGAATCAGTAGCTTCTCTGAAGCATCTGGAATGTGTTTTAAGTAACAGCTGCTAATATAAAAATTAAGTTTTAAGCTTCAATATAGCTGTCATAACTCATTACATTTGTTCCTGTTCAGAAAGCTCAACTGTTGCAAATTAGACTTAATATAACATTTCTTTATTTAAGACTGTGTTCAATTACTTTAATCTTTAGGAATGACAAAGATGGCCAAAATGATTGATGAGAGACAACAGGAATTAACTCATCAGGAACATAGGGTTATGCTGGTAAACTCCATGAATACTGTGAAGGAGCTATTGCCAGTACTTATTTCAGGTATTTTTGCCTTTAATTTTTAATATCACTCTGCTGTCTGTTTTGAGCTGGAGTTCCAATGTCTTATGTTTATAACATCCTTGACATTGCTTCGCTAGTGATTGCAAATAACTGTGCTTCTTGTATTAAACCTACAATCTCTAAAATGGTCCATGCAAAATAAAAGGCGCTACCTCTGTTATTAATGCAACAGGAGGTCACCTTGAACATTGACCATATCTTGCATGTACCTTTTTCTAATCTGTGGTATTTTCACAGCTATGAAGATTTTCGTAACTACAAAAAATTCTAAAAGCCAGGGAATAGAAGAGGCATTGAAAAATCGCAATTTCACAGTAGAGAAAATGAGCGCTGAGATAAATGAAATAATCCGTGTATTACAACTGACTTCCTGGGATGAAGATGCCTGGGCGAGCAAGGTATGTTTCACACCTATGTTTGTATATAGAAGTCTAACTTTTATCTACTGTTGTATACTTTATAAGCGTGTGTTTTTGAGACTGTTGAAATACGTATTTGCGCATCGCTTTTGTAATTCTTTGTAATCACATTGTATAATCTCTCCAAGGTCAGAGAAGTCTTCAGAGATGGTTGTGTTAATGTATCTTTCAAAATTAGCCTTCTCTTAATACGCTAAGTTCAGGAGTGTGGCATTTGAAGGTGGCTCAGTGGCTACATAATCATATTTGACAGAGGAAAGTTAGGTAAAAAGCTATCATTTAGCACATTAAATTGGCCTTGTAGCTAGCCATTCATAAGTGAGATTACCTGAGGTTTTTTCCCTAGATATTACTGGAAAAGATAGGCTGCTGTCATACGCCTTGTGCAAAAGGCCTGAAGTTGAGAAGTTTTAGTAAATTTTTGGGGATCCCTCCTTGAGCACTTCCTCCTTTTCCCCCAGCCCCATTTTTAGACCACTTGGGGAAGTAAATTTCGAGTGTTTGCCATGTCTCAAAGAAAGACATGTTAGATTGAACATCCTTTCTGGATAAGTACAAAGTCTGTGAAGCCAGTGCGTGGGCACTGTCGGTTCCTTGCAACTCGGTTAAGCTGCGCAAGTGAGCGCAGCCGCTTACCTGGAGTTAAGTGGTGCCCCTAAGTGATACCCGCTGAAGATACCGAGGTCTGGCAGACCATAACGCAGGTCTGCAGACAGAATCGTAAAAGTGTTATTGTGGGCTTACAAATAAATGTAACCGCATAACTGAAATCCCTGCCAATTTTTTTGGAGTACCTTGAAGTAAATTGCTGAAGGGATTTTTTTTTAAAGGATTAGTGCTATAATCAACAAGTAACTGTAAATATATTTAAAGAAAATATTGAGACCTGAAGCCAGACTTATTAACAAATGAGATCTTGCAGAAAATCTAACACTGATGTAATCTAGGCATTAAAATCACTTTGGCCTATATTGTTCAGCACTTGACCCTTAGTTTGCCTTTTGAGTTATTTTGTCACTATCACTTCCTTATTATGACTACTTTATGCATCTTTGTTTTTGTTCTCCTGTTTCTTACCCTTTCTCACCTTTAGAAGGTAAGCTTTCTTCCACACCCTACACACCTCTACCTTGTACTAAAACCAAAGAAAGCATGTATGTGGGATTTCGTGCTGTGTGCTGTGCAACTTTTTATTTGTGTGCCAGCTGTGACACCATACTTACGTATAAACACACGGGAGTTTGAAAGAGGGTCTTAATAGCTCTGTCTAGCTTCATGTAGAGTTGGCTGTCACTAAGAGTATGGTAATTGCAAGCTGAACTGCATTAAGAGTGCCTTTGAGTCTGATTAGAGTTAGCCCAAGGTTTTAGAGCACATTCTTGCTGAATGCTTTTGTGTTAATTTGTTACTAGTCTCTGTAGCTGCAAATAAAGGGTCCAGTCATGCAGGAGCAAGCTTTCTGCTTGCCCAGAAAGCTTTATTAAATCAGGAATTTGGTCAATTCCATAGTACTTCACCAGCAGCCTTCCTTCAGTTCGAATGGTTTGTGTTCTTCAGGTTTAGGCCTAGAACTTCAATTTTGTATGTGCATTTTTCAGTTCAGTTTTATTTTTGGATTTAAGCATTCCTGTATTTAAAGAAATACAAATACAGTTTTGTTTCATTTTTACATGACAAATTTGGAAATCTTTGTGGTAAGGAAGTGACTGTTGCAAAAAGTTGGCAATTCAGCCTTGAGAAATTCTTACTTCTCTTGCTAGTGAGGGAGATTAATAAAGGATTTCATTAAGAAAATAGTTGGTGTATTAGTGGTATTTCCAAATGGAAAAATATTGGTCATTATACATAATGCATAAATATGGTGTGTGGGCTAGTATAATCAAAGTATCATTCTATTGGTTGAGAGCTTCTTAACTAGATTTTGTTTTTGGAGTTAAGGTATGCTGGGAGTTTGGAACTGCAGCACTGGGCATTAATTAAACAGTTATGACAAAGAATTTGAGTTGACAAAAATGCAGCAGGATGAAGCAGGAACTAGTTTGCTAATGGCCACTTATTACAGACCTTTTCCTGTATTTGCACATATATCTAAAGGTTGACCTACTCGTTATTTTTCTGGGAGGGAGGGTGAGGAGCTCTTTAATTCTACTTGAGATTACTGTTGCACACATTTGGTGCCTGGTGGTCAAGGGAAAGATATTTTCCTCGTGCCTTTCTGGACCAAAGTAAGGCGTGTTTGGGGATCCACAGCCTTGAATTTTTACTTATGTAGTACATGCTACTGTTGATGTTGGAGTTTATTTTGTTTATTCTTCTATCTTGGCTTGTTCATGCGTGGAAGTATCACAAAATCTACCTAAAGATAGTGGAGAATGAGCAAGTGTATGGAGCCAGAGTTGTAGGCTTTTCTCTAAACTATTTTGTTGGTCTTTATAGACTCTGAAATGCACATTACTGTTACTGGATTGCAATAAACTGCTTGCACCAACACTGTTGGTTTTTTTTTTTTTAAATTTTTATTTAGAATTGAAATACTGACCAAATACTGATCTCTAACAAAATGTTGGAAAAAAAATTCCATATTTATTCCATTTGTAGCTTTGTACCTTTTTTCTTTGAACTTTTCACTTTACAAGCTTTCTTGTATATTCTTAGTGTTTATTTTTAAATAAACTTGAAGTAATCATTCAAACATCTTCAATTCCCATAGAAATGGAGGGAGTTAAAAGTTGCAAGGAAGCTGAGAAGTATCTAGCAGCTTGCAGGACTGAACCCTGGATGGTGACTAAGCTATCTGTTCTGCCAGAAGGCTGGCTTTGCCGATTTCCTTCAACATTGCCTTCTTTGGTCATGAAATGCAGATATTGCTAGACTAGACCACTTTATTGAGTCAGAGGTTGTGCTTTATATTCAACGAGGGATTGTGTAGGATTTATTTTGTGCCCTTCCAAAGCAGTGCCGATACCACCTGCTCCATGAATAATCTCAAAATTCTTGGTAGTGGCAGAAGTGATGCATAAAGGCATCTTGAATGAGTGCTCATTTGCTTTAGTACTGATTTGCAAAAAGCCAGCTTGTGACTTTTCCTTTCAGGCAGTGTTGCCCTAGTTGTTTAACTTGGTTAACTTCAGTTGTTTATCTCTTCTGAAAAGGTAATAGTGCGGCTTTTGTTAATGAAATTCCTTTTACCAACAGGGGAACTGTGGGGAGGGAAGAGAAAGAATCCTTTTTTTTCTGGATAAAACTACTCTATATGAAATTCTTTTTGCAGGATAGCTCTAGGATTTTTTTCTTCCTTGCAACTGATACTCTGCTGGCAAACCCCAAAGAGTAAAATTTTAAACATATTTAGCTCTTAAGGAAGGAACAAGGCATTTAAACAGCTCTAGGAATCAGGAATATCGAGACACTTTCAAGCAGTAAGACCTTGTGCAAGTTGCTTTGTTTAAATTAAATACTCCTTTCATCTACCTCCTTAATAGCCTGAATTGGTGGCAAAGTCCAGACCTTCCAGGATTGCTACACCTTTGCTTGCCAGGTGTCTGACACCAGACACAGCTGTGGCAGAAGCGATAGTGCAGTACCAATAAACCTGGTTAAGGATGTGTTCTAATTTCCTATTTAAAAATTACTTTTCTCGGTGCAATAAAAACTCCTTATCCTGGAACACTTCGACCGCTAAACTAGGATTTCACCAGATTTTTTTTAAACAGGAAGGGGGACAGTATTTTGCAAATGTGAGTGAAGAGCCACACAGGACAGCAAGGTGTACACTGTAGAGCAATCCAGTTACACAGCCTTCATGTGACAGGACAGATGGATCCTGTTATTGCTTGGGCAGCGCTAGCAATTACAAAATCATGAGTGTAGAAGCTAAAATACCTTGATTTTGTCCCCTGATATAAGACTTGAGAATCAGAGGCTTCTATATAGTTCTGCTGAAACTGCAGCTCTTGCAGGCAGCTGAGACAACAAAAGCCTGGGTTAGTAAACAGGGAGGGGTGAAGACAGTTTCCCAACAGTCCCCCTCTCAGCCATGCCACACCTATCTCATCAACACATTAAGCAATATCTGTCGCCTTTTTAAAAATTCAGCTAGTTCTTTGTTTCAAATTCTTTCTGGGTAGACAGGCCTGCAGTAGGTGATTCATTCCAAAGTAAAATAGCTTCAGGCCATATATGAAACAGAAGACTGTAACACCTACCTTCACAGCTAGTAAGGTTTGTATATATGTTTGAATACTTAAGTGATAATTTACTTGTCTCTTGTTATCTATTAAGTAAACAATTCTCAAGCTATAGAGAAAATGGCTTTTAAAATAACATGCCGACCTCCCACCCTAGCTGCATATCCTGCCCTTTTGAAGTTTTTCCCAAACAGGTCCTGACCTCAGCTCTCAGACCCAGTTTTGGGAACAGACCTTCCAGGTGAAAATGATTCTGCTTTTGGTGTGCTCTCTCAGGCTGTGATTCGAGAGTCCTTAAAAATATCCAGCAGAGTGTCGCATGACCTTTTGGAAAGTTGGTTGCTGAATTATATTATAGCACCTTATGAATAGCTGACAGCCCGATGTGCCTGAATAAAGCTGGCTTAAATGCCAAATTGTTTACAGTGATGTATCTTTGAGACTAAGGACACAGAATGAACAACTTCACAGAAATGTGGCAGTTCTTTAGCGTTGTCGGGATATCACATGCTGTACCAGGTACTGGCCATTGATCCTAGTGGGCTCTTCTTCGTAAGAGTTGGACATGGACGGTCCAATTCAGTTAATAGTGCGAGAGCCAGGCTTCTCTTCACCATTAGTGTTCTAATCATGGTACGTTAGATATATTTCAAATTATTTCCATGATATGGGTGATAAAAAGCTAGCCTGGCTTTTTCCCAACTTCCTACTTAAGGTAGCTGTTACTTTTTTCACTGTCTTTCCATTTGCATAAGATAGAAAACTTCTGGCCTCTAGTGGAGAGATGACACATAAACAATTAATAGAGTATGCAGAGAAAAGAGAACTGGACAGTTTTATCTCCTCTGGTCAAAGACGTGTTGGATAATAGCAGCGCAACAGTCAAAGCAGCAGCTTCTCTGCTGCTCCTGGCAGAGAAGTTCTGAGTTCAAAACAACCACATGTGAACGTGTGTTTGTCTCCAAAGATATTAAACTCCATATTTGAGAATTTCAGGAATTAGCTAGCAGTCTGTTTTTCTGCAAATAGCAGCTCTTTGACTTTAAGCAGCAGAGCAGGAGAAAAATGCAGATGTGCAACCTCTTACACAGAACTAAGTAGTAAAATTCACTGGCCAGTTTGAGTTTTTGGAAAGTTTAATCTCGTTACAACTGTTTTACGTGCCCTGATGTACATGACGGAAAAAATGGAACTAACTCCAAGATGTGTGCTTATCAGAGCTCTGACTTTAGAAATTAAAACACTAGTAAATAAAGGAATAGAAAAATCACTAAAATTGCATGCTTATTTTCTGCATTTCGAGTGAAACAAAAATGTCTGTCTTAATTGGAAAGAAGTGATTATGACCTGCTAGTTTGAAAACGGGTTTTGAGCCGCTTATATGGGTGTGTTTCTGTAAGTAGACTGTGCTTTATAGAACTTCTGTCTGCTTTGGCTGTGTTGACTATTCGTGCTTTGATTTTTTTGAGAATCATTTTGGTGGTTTCTTTTTTGTAAAGGACACTGAAGCCATGAAAAGAGCTTTAGCCTTAATAGATTCAAAGATGAACCAGGCAAAAGGCTGGCTGAGAGATCCAAATGCACCTCCAGGTAATATTAAATAAAATAACAGCACAAAGTATTTTGATTTTTAAAGGTCTGGATAGTTCTGTTTTGTAAGAAAAATTAGGTTTTAAGCATTAATAACCCATATGTAGCGGATCATTCAGGAGGAGCCTGTATTTATTCCTTTCTTTAGACACCAGAGATTGAACAAGTTGTGTCTAACGACCTGGAAAGCTTTCCTTCTTTTCAGTTGTCTAAATAATATGGTCTGTGTAATATACATGCTTTTTTTTGCATTCCACTAGTAAAAACAAAACCCTATAAATTGCATTGAACAGTATTTAACTGTAGTGGTTGCTAATACTTAAAATCCCTCCTTCTGTATTTTCCCATTTGTGTGACTTTAGATTTGCCTAAAGTAATCTTGAAGTGTTTTTCTTTCAATCTTGACATAAATTTTTTAACACTAAAATCTGCCATAAATACTGTAACTACAGTCACCTTTACTTATGTGAAGGTTTTGCCTTTGTATACACCTTTAAAGCAAATAAAACCAGATCCAGGCCTGCTCCGTTTGGACTTTGAAAGACCTTATCTGAAAGACTTCCTCTGAAATTGAAGCCAAAATAATACAGTTGTAAAAGTTGGAAGTGAGTTGTCGTCATCTGCAGAGCTGCTGCTTATAGTACTTCTGACCTCATTCCCCTTGCCACAATCAATTCCAGAAACCTCAAAGTTATTTTCAAAGCTTTCTGTCATTGACACTGACAATTAATGAAGTAAACTATTAAAAATTCAGTAGCTAAGGATAATTGCAGAGATAATTATGGAACTTATTGCAAATCAGATTTTACCGGGTGTGTTAATTTAAGCTAACCTCATAATGTTTGTCATCTGAGCGTTCCTTATAGTAAAACTTCTTTGAGCCAATTTCGTTATTATAATTTCATGGAGGAACCAGTACTTTATGGGTACTGGCACCTCCACTATCTATAATGCTGGAGGACAGGATCAGGGTGGGTCGCAAGTAAAAGGAATGTTGTTCTTGCATTTTCTTTAGCCAAAACCCAGTCAGATCTGCAACTGGCTGAAGTTAAGGCTACGTGAATCTTGCCATGTTGCTCTTTCCCTTCTTAGCCTGAATAACAGAATCTATAAATGAAGTATTTATAGAAATTAAGCTATGATAACAGAGTGATTGAGCAATTGTGCATCATGTGCCATGTATTTCATTATGGCTGTGCTGTATTGTTTCAGAAATACTGTCCATTTTAATTATCACATTTGGTGTATATCTCATAGCTTTTGATAAATGTATTTTCATGGCAGAACCTAATGCAGGTGGTGTGGTGGGGCATGATGGGACTAGCAGTTGACTCGTACATGTCAAGGAACGTCCTGTTTGTTTTGCTAACTGACTCTGCATCTTAGGGGATGCTGGTGAGCAAGCAATAAGGCAGATTCTTGATGAAGCTGGAAAAGCAGGAGAGCTGTGTGCCGGCAAAGAACGCAGAGAGATTCTGGGAACATGCAAGACGCTGGGCCAGATGACTGATCAGCTGGCTGACCTCAGAGCGAGGTAAATCTGTTGCTCTTAATGGACAATTTTCCAGTACCGTTAAAACTGTTTTTCTGAACTTGCAATTGTGTCACTTCCTAACCTGTAGGAGAGCAGGCCAGTAGCTGTGCTTGGCGTCTTTTACTTCGACCTCTTCCGATAAGGATAATATGTTTTAATGTGTGAAGTAATTGTATAACATGATGAGTAAAATCGCTCAGGTAGAAAATTTGGAGTTTGTTTAATGTCAAACACATTGCCTTTCTCCAAATTAGGGCAAAATGAAATTTCAAACTCTACTGTTAAGTCTGCTTTCCAAAGAGGATACACCCCAATGACTGTAAGAGACGTGAGTGCTCTGGTTTTTAGGTACTTATTGGAACGCTAGACCACAAGCAGTAGCTGTTGAAGTTGTTTATCAGTCACTGATGAACTCTGCTGAACTTTATGTGCATACCTTGCTAGAGTTTTACTTAATCAGAGCCCTTTATCAATTTTCTGCCTCCTCATTAGAAATTGGTTATTCTTTCACAATGGTGTTTTGAACTTAAAGGGATTTTGTTTTTAGGGAGCACATTTACTGTATATTTTTTTTATGTTGGGTACCATGGCCTTTTGTTCTTTTGCCAGAGAGTAGGAAGTATGATACGCCTTTGTGCAGGCATAAAGATGATGAGCGAAGAAATGACTATTCCATGTAGTTTGAACATTATTAACCCAGTTTCCTTTGAGTATAAGGAATTTTTCAGCAACTTATCAGTGTACTAAATCATTAAGTTAGAGTCCTCTAACACTGATTTCTTTATTTTGTTGTGACACTCCTCCCCACCCCTAAAAATACTCCACCCGGAAACCCAGAAAGCTATTAATTGTGATCCATTAGGGATACAGGTAATGGTTTTGTGCTATAATATTTTCACCTAAACATTACTGTGTCTTTCAAATTGCCAGAAAAAGCAATACAAGTTAGGAATTTGTTCTAAAATAAAAGTTTTTTAGGTAAAATAAATGCCTCTTCTGACTTAAGGCCCTAGTGAAGTGCAGGAAGTGAGAAAATGCAAATTATTTGAAGACTTGAGTTTTGAGTTACCTTAAAAACAAATTCCCTGCCCCCACTTTAAATCCACAGGCTGCCAGGCTCTGGCGTGTTGTGATGACATGCACACAAGCTTAGAATATTGCTATAACTTAATTTCATGAAGAGTTGTGAGTTTGCTATATAAAGTCTAGAAAGGCCAAAATTCAGAAATACCGGTTATATTGTCATCGAAGAAGAGATGTGTATTAGCTGTAATAGCGGTGGTGGATGAGAAGCTGTTTTTTGTTTATCTTCGCTTGGATTTCCAGCTGATTGACCCAGGAGAATGTGAGAGCTTCTTTAAAAGTTCTTCCACAGCACACTGGAAATTAGGCTAAACTCTTACTCTTTGTGTAAATCAGTGGCTGGTATCAGCTTTGTATTATTTGAAGCTTTTGGAGGTGGAGGAAGAGACATGACTAAGCTTTACTAACAAATGAGTTAATTTATATGCTGGTCTAATATGAAATAACTTCAAGTCAGCCTGTGAGAAATCAGGTATAAAGAAACATATCTTGAGACTCTGGCCTGACTGTAAATACGCCGTAGCATCTCAGTAGCATGTTTGTCATCCTCCCTCTTATTATGGTCTTTTTCAAGTTAGTAGTTAATGTTAACATGCTCAAAAAGCTTTCCAGTAGTGAGGTTGTTTTGGAATGGAGTATGGGGTTTCTTATGAAAAACTAATGTTCTTGGGCATACGTATTTGAAGTAATCTTTCTAGCCAACTTTTAACTCCTAAGCATTTGAGCAAACAGTGGTGGTGCTGCAAATTGTTTTCTACAGTCTGTAAATTTGTATTGCTGGCTTCCTTTTCACCATTTTCAGAAGTCTTACCAACAGCCTGTAACCTTTAATCTACTTTGTCAACATGACTGAGGCAGCGAAGACATCTTATTTTCACTCAGACGTGCTGTCCTCACTTAGGTATGGTGAGACACAACTCCTCCAGGTTCTGGCGGGCTTGCGGGAATCTGTAAATGAGGAGATGACAGGCCTTGCCCTGGGTACTTTAATGGAACTGTGCCCTCAAATAACCTTACTTTGCGGCACTTAAAAAATGTTCGTTGTACTGAGGATGCTTAATGTCAAATTCTGGAAAGTGGAAAAAGTGCTCTTAGTTTTAACCTCTTCTTGTGGTGTTCTTCCTCCAGTTGTTTTTGTTTTCCCAGGAAAAAAAACCCAAACTGATTAAATACTGTATCTCTTGCAGTAATTGCATAAACAGTTTGTGTTGCCTCTTCATTAGAAATGGGCTTTGCTCAGCCCTGAGCTGAATCTGTGGTGCTCTTTTTTCTCGGGCAGAGGACAGGGTGCCACACCCGTGGCTATGCAGAAAGCGCAGCAGGTGTCCCAGGGCCTGGATTTGCTCACTGCCAAGGTGGAAAACGCAGCCCACAAATTGGAGGCCATGACAAACTCGAAGCAGGCAATTGCGAAGAAGATCGATGCTGCTCAGGTACTGCTAATGGTTTCATAAATGCTTCAGAACACGGTTACGTGACTGCTGTTAGAGCTGTTACACTGAACAGTTGTTTCCACACAGTGTGGTTACTTGTTCAGAAGAACATGTAGGGGATACTTGCTTTTACACAGAAAAATCTTAAATTCAGTAATTTACAGGGTGCTGTGAATTTTGCTACAGCTTACGACAATTTTTAAATATTTTTTTTAACATTGCTAAAAATGTTAGGCTGTGAAATTAAAGTGAGGAAACACCCTAAATCTGGACGTAAACTGATCGTATTAAAGGAAAGACTCAGGGAGTTTCAGACTGCACAGGCTTACCTGTGGGTAAAACTGGAGCCCTTCCCTTGGCCTCTGCTTTGGGCGTGGAGTTGAGGATTTAGAACTTGATATTCATGACAAAAGCAAAACAATGTTAATGACACAACTTTTTCTTTTAGTTGTTATGTTATTTTTGTAACTCTTAACCTCTCTCAATGGTCGGCCTATTACCCAGTGATGGTGATGGACATCAAATAATGAACCTTCTAGATATACCTTATCTAAATGTGTGTATGTGTATATATATAAATATACATTAATGCTTAGATATATAGTGAAATTATGTGAAACTTTTCAGGAAGAGCTCTGTAAAGAGTGCCACACTATGCACAAGAGCATCTGTTTCCATTTTTCTTCTGAAAGCCAGATCAGGAGCCTCTAAAGCCTCTAGTTAAATTTTACATCTGCAAATACTGTTGGCAGATGTTGGGGGAGAGAGAATTTGATATGTTTTTCAAATCAGAAAAATCTTCCAGACAATACTTCACGGTATCTAATAAACAGAAATTTCTTGTAAAAAAGTGTTTTCTGTTAAATAACATTTTGAAAGCTGTACTGATTTTTATTTTTGTTTAAAAGTCTCTATAGAAATAACATTACTGTTTATCTTCACTCATACACAACTTCTTTCTATTAAGAACTGGCTTGCGGATCCGAATGGGGGCAGTGAAGGAGAAGAACATATTCGGGGAATTATGGCCGAAGCAAGGAAAGTTGCAGAATTATGTGAGGAGCCTAAAGAGAGAGATGACATCCTTCGTTCCTTGGGGGAAATCTCTGCGTTGACAGCTAAGCTGTCAGATCTGCGGCGACAGTATGTATTAGGTTTATCACCATTAATTTATTTGAATAACTTTCATTTGCAGTTCAAAGTGCTGAGCACAGTCAGAATATTGATATTAATTGAAGAATATATTTTCCTCCAAGAACTGGGAATATGGAGATCTTGTACTTCTGAGATTCTATCCTGCATTTAGGAAAATTGAGTGTGAAGAATTGTGTTGTTCCTGGGTGGGAAACCTAACTTTTTTAACATCCTTTAAAAATTTTGATTTATAAAATATGGTATCCTTTTTAATGCTTCAACCTAATGATTTCTATCCCAAAGCCCAACTTGCACTGTATTCCTTAAAAAAAAGTAATATCTAGAAAATATTTTTTTGTACTGCCTAAGGAATATTTAACAGGCAAACGAAGCCAAAATTGAGCTCCTTTGTACTGTCAAAGCACTTCAAAGGAATGAGGTAATGTGAAATTTAAGTTCGTTTATACAGGCAAACCTCATCACTGGTTTTTGCTAAGCAGTTTACTAAATGGCAAGCAAAGTGGGATATCTAGCACTTCAGTCAGTGTCAGGGTTCCAATCTGTAACTGCAAACTATGTAAAAGATAACCCAAGGTAACAGGGTTTGCTGAAGGTCTTCAGCGCCCAGCTGCAAACGATGTATCAGTTTCGCAAAGGGGGTGCTTGAGAAGGGAAGCGGAGAAACGGTTATTGTATAAATTGTGATCTTCATCTATGGCCAGTTGCAATATGAAGATAAATATTTTTCTTCATCATAAACACTGTAATCAAGTTTTTCTTGATATTTAGCTGCTGCAGGTCTTAATGTGCTACCTCTGTTCAACTTTGTATATAGCCTTGGGTCTGCTGCTGCTTGCTTTTCTGCTTGTAACCTGTGTGGCATTACTGCAGTTGCTCATAAGGCAGCCACGAGCATGGGAAATCAGTCATACATCAGAATTATCAATGGCAGTACCATGCCTTCCCCCACCTCAGAGCTGTGTTGAACATATGTAATATCCAGGTGCCACAGCAGAGGAGTGTGAGGCAGGGATTTATGGATGACAGGTCTGCATTATTTGCTCTGAGACGCAACAGTCAAATTTAACATTATTTAAAGAGATGAAGTACTCTTGTGTCTTCCTTCTGAATTTGGGACTAGCTGTAAAAGACCTTTATATGACACTATCTTTTTTTAAATCCTTAGCGGGAAAGGTGACTCTCCCGAGGCCCGTGCGTTGGCTAAGCAAATAGCTACATCCCTTCAGAATTTACAGTCCAAAACAAACAGGGCTGTAGCAAATACCAGGCCCGTTAAAGCAGCTGTCCATTTGGAGGGCAAGATTGAGCAAGCTCAGAGGTGGATAGACAATCCTACAGTTGCTGATCGGGGAGTAGGTAAGTGTTTCAGTGTGCTTTTCCCCCCATAGTTTTATGGTTAAACTTGCTAGTAATTTTTATGACTGAAACTACAGCCTCTGGGACGCTGAGGATGCATGGAATCTCTTCACGGCTGTGGAGACCTGCAGTTCGTGGCTGGAGATTTATAGCCAAGTCCTGGCTGCAATATTATTGAGTCGAGCTGGCCCGTGATTCTCTCTGTCTTCTGGAAAGAACAACTTTGGCAAAGAGTAGGAGAACGTGTGCTGTAAGACAGACAAATATTAGACTGCTCCTTGCTCTTATTATCATGCAAATATAGTATCTCAAATTTGAATTTATGTCTACTCCAGCAAATTGAGTAATTAAGTCCTTCAGAGAGGAGAAAAACATCCATAAACCTGACTTAAAAATACCACTTCTCTTATGGTTTCTGGGTTATCTGAGGAGAGTGCTTCTTAATCAAAGAGAAGGGTGATCTAAGAATCCAAGCATGCTATCAGCAGGCATATAGTTGTGGTGCAGGAGCTGCTCCAGTGAGAACTTATTGTAAACAACTTCTGCAATTTCTAGTTTAGCTTCTTCCGATGCTATTGCAAGTAGGCGATGAAGCGCGAAAACTGGGTTCAGTAATGTTTTCCATAGCAGTTAATTCTGAGCAGTGCAGTTACATCTGAGCAGTGCAACTTATAATGATGAATAGAAACACGCCTTATAAGTAGCTTAACTTCAGACCTTTCATACCTCTTTCTCCCACCTTTTGCTGCCTGTTGAGATAACTTCTGTTGTGTGCAGATCCTTGAATTAAAGATTTAGTGATGTTGATAATTTGGACACTTATGAAGTGCAAATTTATATGCAGTATTATAAACAGAATAGTGGAGTTCCATGTTTTGACACTTTCTGATTGGCAAATTGGACACTGAATGAGATGACCAACAGGGTGGTGGGTAGGTCCCATGAGACCTGTTCTGGCAGTGGCTGAAAACCTTCCTAATTTTGATGTTTCTCTTGAACACAGTAACCTGTGAGGTGGTTGGCCTAAAGAAGCACAAAACTGAATCTTAATTATTTTATTCTTAATTCAAAAGAAACCGAGGTAACTTCAATCCCACTTGAAATCTGTAAGTGCCTAGTTAATCGCGAGGCTGAGAGCCTGCTGAAGGAGCTGAAGTTTCTCAACACTGGACGTACACTCCAGCGTTTAGTCAATTGCTCTAGTAATACATATGACAAAAATGTGTGTAGAGGTGCAAGAAGTTGCATGTCCCATAACTTTAATGTTTCAAGTTTAATGAAGAAAAATTCTAGTTGTAACAGGATGTCATTGTTCAATTTTTTCATTTAAATGTCTTTCACTTGCATTGGCCCTTGGCAGGGTGTTTATAGGAAAGGTATATTAAGAATATAAATCAGATACGGGCTGTCTTCAGTCTGGGCAGCGCTTCTGGTAAAACCTGGCCTGGTGATTTCAGTGCTATGACAATGTGAAATATTCAGTGTTCTCTGCAGTAGTAATGGCTATGCCTCAAATAACTCGGTGTGTTTGCAGTTATCCCAGGGTAGTGCTTCAGCACAAACTGAATCTTGAAATAACAGGGCAGAATGTGTATTTTAATTTATAAACACGTGAGCCACTTCAGTGGAGTTAGCTGCTACAAATATTTATATGCAGTCATGTTCTGAGTTATCCTGGCTAAGTGATGGCTAAAGTAACTGTAACTGGCAGATAGAAGCTAGGCAAGATGAACTGAAACACTGAACTGGTGTGGGAAGTGTACTTGCTTGGCTGCACTTGACTTAGGCAAAACAGCAACTAAAAAATGTCTCGGGACAGTCCAACAGCACCAAACTTATCAGTGTAGTTAAGCTTTCTAAAATGATGGTGGCTTTGGGTAGTCTGGTCCTGTGACTACTTCCTTCTAAGTAGTTTTGAGCTTGATCATGAACTTGGATTACTTGTGTGTTAGCATCGGCTTAAAATGATTCTTCAGTAGGTCTTTAAGGGACTTAATATACAATTACTTCTTTTAAAAGAAGAGTACTGTTGTACTGAGGAGCGTATTCTTGTGAAAGAACAGGAGGTTTCTGTAAGTGAATGAAGGAAACAGCCCCTGCTAAAAGTGATTTTGTTTTACACACTGTGGAGGCTTTATAAAAATGTCTTCACCCCCTGCCCTGTCAATCCTGGACACTTGACACTTCTTACGCATGGCTTCTGGAATCCTGGGAGAGGGTATCCTTCTTTTTCATTTTTCTGCTTGGATTTTCTCCCCCTCTTCCTGTTCATCTTCTAATGACTTGTAATAATGGGAAGATGAAGTGCAGCACTTGGATTTGCAAGTGCTTTTATTGGAGTCAAGGGATTAGTTATGTAGGAATACCTCGCAGCTGCAATGGCTAACTTCTGTCAGGCCCCCTTAGTTAAAAAGGGTGCGTCTCTAGCCAGAGTTGCTGTAATAAGCAAAAAGAAAACGGTGAGGATTGAATTCTTCCATGGGGTCGAACTGCAGTTGCTTAATGATAAACTGCAGAAGACCCTTTCTGCTGCCTAGAAAGGCGTTCTTATAAACCCAAGAATTCTGAAGGGCCACTTACTTCATAGTGCATCTGATTTATGCTTTCAGTTTTTTGTTCCACTGTATGTTAACGCAATGTGACCTCTTCCACTGTAGGCCAGGCAGCAATTCGGGGTCTGGTTGCAGAAGGTCGTCGTTTAGCCAATGTCATGATGGGACCTTATCGCCAAGACCTGCTTGCCAAATGTGACCGTGTAGACCAGCTGGCTGCTCAGCTAGCAGACCTTGCGGCGAGAGGGGAGGGGGAATCTCCCCAGGCCAGGGCAATTGCTGCTCAGCTTCAGGACTCACTGAAGGTAAACATGTGCTCTTGTGCAGTGAAATGCATGATAGGCTGAAGCGTTCGCACTCCTCTGATGGAGTGCTTGCACATGGGCGGCATCAATAAAAACAACGTGCAGCAAAAAACCCTCTGGCTTTAGCTGAGATGCTTAAAGCAAACTTTCTACAAGCTCCTTGATATCATGCTGTAGGGATCAATTCCAAATGAACAATTTGGAAGTAAAACCAAAGTCTCATTTTAAACGAAAATATGCTAGTACTGCAAATTTGAGGGACGAGGTCTCAAACCATGCTGTTACCATGCTGTTCATGGCTTCTGATGCCTCTCCAAAGAGCGGTATGCAAGCTTCTGGTATTTCAAACTATGTAAAAAGTGATGCTTTTAAGATCACTTTGTCTTATGGGCTGCCATTGGAATGGATTTTTTTGTTTGGGGTTGTTGGTTGGTTTTTCTTTTGTTTGGGGTTGTTTTTTTGTTTGTTTTGGGTTTTTTTCCAATAAGAGGTTTTATGGATTTGAATCTCTATGAACTTAATATTCTGGTATCATGTGCTAATAATTTTCCTATTTTTTTAAGGACCTTAAAACACGGATGCAAGAGGCGATGACACAAGAGGTTTCTGATGTTTTTAGTGACACCACAACTCCTATTAAATTGTTAGCAGTAGCAGCCACTGCTCCTTCTGACGCTCCCAACAGAGAGGAGGCAAGTATACCCAGGTGGCCTTTTTCTCATGTGAAGCTTCAGTTATTGTTTAGTTTCACCTGAGTTGGTGTTTTGAAAAACGGATCAGTGTATTTTTTCTCATGCTTGTGATACATGCTTATTAATCCTGACAGCATGATGATTGTCTTGCAAATTTTTCTGGGCTCTTGGAGATCGCAGATCATGGTGCATGTGCCTGGAAACTGTACTGCCCCTGACTTCAGTAAATGGCGTAGATTTTTCCCTCTGTCTCTCCTATGTTGCCTTCAGGATGCTAAAAATTCTTGGGCAAAGATCACTGACACACCAGTTAGGGGACTGTAGGTCTCAATGTTATATAAGCTGATGAAAATAGTCAAATTCATTCCAAGATTGATCAGCAGATTTAACCTGTTCTCGTGCTGTACTTCAAAGCTACTGGCTGCATGTAGAATATCTAAAACTCTGTGGCTGGCAGCTCTGTTTGGCTAGTTGATTTGAAGATGATCAAAATGATTTGCAAGGCCTTGGGGAATTTAGCTTTATGACAAGGTAGCTTTTTGTCAAAGTATTCTGTGCCTTGAATAACTAAGGACTATGGAAGGAGGAATTATTTTTTTTTCCGATGTGAAGCTTGAATTTCTAGGGCAAACCCCCATATTTATCTTCCAAATATACTTACTTCTGGATTATGGGTTTGAAGATTAATGTCTATGAGCTAAAATAGTTATAAGACAGCATTTGTCACAGCAGCAGTCATAAGTAATTAGTGCACTTAATACCTCAAAGCTATAAAGTGTGGTAGTATCCTTTGTTGCCCAGATGAGTTCGTAAAGAAGGAAGTCCAGTAATGTAAAGATTAAAAAAATGAAATAGCTTCAAAGCTCTGGTGTCCTGTTGCATCCTCTCAGGAGATGCGTTAAGTGTGAATCACACAGAATGTTATGAAGGTGTCTCTGGTATTTGACACTTTGAAGAAATTATGTATTCTTTAGAGAAGTTAGGCTTATTAAAGTGCCTCTTCCTCTCCTGACAACTAGGTGTTTGATGAAAGAGCAGCAAACTTTGAAAACCATGCTGCCAGACTGGGAGCTACAGCAGAAAAAGCGGCTGCAGTTGGAACAGCGAATAAAACTACTGTGGAGGGCATTCAAGCAACAGTGAAATCAGCAAGGGAACTTACCCCCCAGGTCTGCTTCCGTAGTCTCAGAGGGCTGCTAAAAGGGCGGGGGATGACTTCTGGGGAATTTTCTTTGTGCCTCTGCTACCAGAGAAAGATGTTAATACCAGCAAGGAACATAGTGCTGACACTTAGAAGGGGAATGCCAAATATTTGTGTATATGGTACCGAGCAGAACAAACCGATTAAGTGATGTGTCTTACTCTTCAAGTTTTGGACAGAAGCGTTAGAGACTTATCCTTGAAACAAACTTACTTTGAGGCTTAGTAAAATATGTAAGTGAAAAAAAATGCTTTTTCACTGAAAACACTCTGGTGCTTTCCAGAAGTGTTTTTAAATAAATCCAGTGTTGGGAAATAAAAGTATCTTCAGGAATATGTGTGATGTCAGTATGTACTCCATATGATTCCATAATAAAATACGTTTTCCATTGGCAGGTTGTATCAGCTGCTCGTATCCTCCTGAGAAATCCTGGCAACCAAGCTGCTTATGAACATTTTGAGACCATGAAAAACCAATGGATTGATAATGTAGAAAAAATGACAGGTGAAGTATGAATTTTTGTTGAAGATTATACTTGTGGCTAACTAGCTGCTATAGATTCCCTGCCCCCCCATTCTGTTTGGATTGATGAAACACGCGTAAGAGTAACGACTCATTAAAAATAAATTGATAAGTGGGAACGTGCCCTCTGATGCCAGAAATAGGTATATGTTACAGCATAAACAAAATACCTTGCTTCAGAGGTGTTAATTTTGAGTTGCAGGGGAGTAAGTAAATTCGGCTTTAGTTCTTCTGTGGGACAAACAGAATACCATTAGTTTTTATTGCCATGGCTATTCTAGCAATGTATCACTGTAGCCAGTTGAGTTTTTTTCTAATCTTGGCATGTTGAATGAGGACAAATAATTAAGTGGTGGTGAGAAAACATGTTTAAAATGATGTAACATCTTGATGAAAGCAGTGAATAAAACAAAGCTACTGACCTACTGAATGTTGCTGACACACGTGCATGTTGCAGCCTTTCCAAAGTGCACATCCTTTGCACTGGTCTGCTGGTCTCCTGACTGTATGCTACCTTCCTCTCCATCCCCAGAATTAAATAGCAGGTATTACTGCCTTGTCACTATACGTCATCCTTAAGTAAAAGCACAGCCAAAAGGATATTTCCTTTTGAATAATGGGAGAGGTACGATAAGTACTGAATATGGTTAAAGAAATTTGGAGGGAGGAAGGACGTTCTGCTGCATGTACTCTAAGCTAGCTCTTGACTCAGCAACATCCCATGGTGGATGAGTACGAGCTTGGGATGCCATCAGCGGGAGCAAGCCTGACCGTGGTTACTGTGACAGAGAGGTACCACGTAATCAGAAGTAGAGCTGCAGAATGCATTTGGTCTGATTTCCATGCGTCCTTCCGCCCCTCCCCACCCCCTCGTTGGAAATACTTATTTTCTGGTTGCGAACAGTGTCCGGAATACTAAATATCCCTTTCCACAGATGAAACTAGAGTATTAACGTGTTTAACTTTTATTCTAGGGTTGGTGGATGAAGCCATTGATACTAAATCTCTGTTGGATGCATCAGAAGAGGCCATTAAGAAAGATCTTGATAAATGTAAAGTTGCGATGGCAAATATTCAACCTCAGATGCTGGTAGCTGGTGCCACCAGCATTGCTAGACGGGCAAACCGCATCCTACTGGTAGCAAAACGGGAGGTTGAAAATTCAGAAGACCCTAAATTCCGTGAGGCTGTCAAAGCAGCCTCTGATGAGCTAAGCAAAACTATATCGCCAATGGTAATGGATGCTAAAGCTGTTGCAGGGAACATTTCTGATCCTGGTAAGGATTCAGTCTGCTGATTTCAAATATATCTTTTACTGGCTGGAGGTGATGTGCAGTAGTACTTGTTGGGCCTTGTACAGCTGTGTATCCCCTTCTGTGCAAAGTTTGCGTACACTTAATACTCAGAATGGTGAAATCAAGGTCACATCACTAACTGCTGAATCCTGCTCTTTTAAAATGCAATGACCTTTGGCATATTCAAGGGAAAAGGATTCAGCATTCTAGTTTATTACATGATTTCATAATCTTTATTAGAGGAAGTATTTGTCACTAGTTATCAGCAGTACTACTTTTAGATAAGAAAATATTATCTAATATCTTTTATTCTAAAAGTTGTTCTGGGTATTACTTTGGCTCTTGATAGTGACTGTTACTCAGCCCAGGCTTTAATTCATTCATGTTGCATATGACACTAATGTTTCAAATGCGTAAATCCACTGTGAACATTTTGGTAGTTTCTAAATGTTGTTATTTTATATATATATATGTGTACTCTGCACAGTGTGTTACAGAAATAACTTTTAGGGTAGTGTTGCCATCGTAAATATTACAGAATGCTGTTAAACTGGTAATGGAATTTTTGTTCAGGTTTGCAGAAGAGTTTCTTGGACTCAGGATACAGAATTCTGGGAGCTGTGGCCAAAGTCAGAGAAGCCTTCCAGCCTCAGGAACCAGATTTTCCCCCTCCTCCTCCTGACCTTGAGCAGCTTCATGTAAGTGCAGCATAGTTTGTAATACAATACACAGTTGTCACTGACAACGTGTGGATTGCACAGCGAAATTACTTGAGTATGTTTTTATTCCTTAGCAATAAAATGCATTGACTGGCCAGCCATGCACACAAGTAGCCTTAAGTCTGAAAAATCCCAATTCAGCTTTCAAAAGAAGAGATTAAAACATGGTATTTCTTTTAACACGGAGGAACTGAAACACTGGAAAAAGGCATGAGCTCATGCAATCATGTCATGCCATGATACCGTCCTTTACTCAACCCGTGTGCTGTTTCATTGCACTGAGTAAGGGTTTTTCCCTTCCGTAGCTGACTGACGAGCTTGCTCCTCCAAAACCGCCACTGCCAGAAGGTGAGGTTCCCCCGCCCAGACCGCCACCACCTGAAGAAAAAGATGAAGAGTTCCCAGAGCAGAAAGCAGGAGAAGCTATTAATCAGCCCATGATGATGGCTGCTAGGCAGTTGCATGATGAAGCACGGAAATGGTCCAGCAAGGTAAGAAGTTGTCGTATGTCCCTTGGGCTAAAATGAATGTTTTGGGTTGGATTTTTTTTTTTTTAGGATCAGTGTATTTGGTCAAAAGTCAGTTGCCTCAATGACAGAGAGTAGTCTGTTACAGACCAAATAGTAAAAGCACTGCCGTAGGAGGAATTAGAAACCCTTCAAAGTTCGGAGTGAACTAGGGTCAACTGTTCTAATACTCAGAATTGCTAGAATGCTTTATTAACGTACCTCTGAACACAACTGTGCCTTGTATGCTAAGCTGTTTGTGATCCTTGATGCTAGTACTGCCCAGAGAGCCACTAATAATTAATGGCTTTCTAGGCTGACAAGCTGACTGCTATATTTAAGTGACTTTGAAAAGTCTGGATGGATGTTGCAGGTGCCAGCTGGAGGAATCATGAGCTGCTTTGTCTTAATTTTGGAAGGAGCTGAAGGTTACTTTGCAGTTAATCTGGTGCATTTATCATCAGAAAAGTGACCATATATAGATGGCATTGCCATATTTTTTTTTACTGAGTCACACTCGCTATCAAGGCTGAAATCCTTCATTTCCTTACCATTTCCTTGCCATTTTAGTGCTATGACAAAGCACTGTGAACTTGTCAGTCTTAAAAATGCTAATGTAAGTTTTTTGCTTTCCCCTGCCCCCGCCGAAGAGCTGCATTTTTCCTCTGGCAGCAACTGAGTAAACTTCTGAGATTTAGCCTTCTGCAGGTATAAATTTAAGATCAGAATTTGGCTTTGAAAATCTCTACTTTTTTTTCTCCACCAAATTGGGTGGTGAATGAGAAGATAAACTTGAATAGCTCACAGAATCAACGTCAGTGCTTTGTGCTTAAGAACATCTGTTTTGGAAGTACAGATAAAACACGAGAAGTCCTGCAAATCTGTTTGAGTGTCTCTTCCGTAAAATGAAAAGCTCTGTTTTCCCCTCATACTTCTGGATATACCAAATACAGATTTATATTACTAAAGGGGTAGTACTGGAATGTAGTAGTCATTGCAGAGGTAGTTTTGGGGCCAAAAGCCTTAATTTCAGCTTCCTAAAAGTGTTTTGATCTTTGAAGCCCAAAATGGGTAACTTAAGGTGCAGTAGGTAATAAAATGCTTTACTACATACATAATAAATCACCTATACATACTATATACATTCTAAATTAAATAGTGCAACTCTTAAAATAGTTATCCAAGTCAAGCAGCAGACCTTAAAACCCCTTGCTGATTATGGAAGAGCTCTAAGCTTAGTGTATTTAGATTATAAAACACTGTTTTCATTGCTGTTTCTTTAATTTGGACCAACAAACCAGTAAGTTAGCCTAGTATTAGTCCTTCCAGTTCTTTTTTAGTAGCCTCATTTTAGCAATAGGAGTAGCTGTTCTGACAGGATGTTTTGGGGGAAGAAGTTTGAAAACCATTTTTGTAGTCTCTGAAGACACTTATTGGGTGGAAGAGGGATTGATGGACAGTGCTGCTGAGGAATATGGGCTAAGCCTGGAAAGATGGATATATAAGGTCTTGCTTGTACTAAATTGCAATAGACTGTGTCAACAGTCTTCTGCCTTTTTCCCAGTTACGTTAGTCTACAGGTGCTTTACCATGTGTCACGTTTGTGGGGGGACAGCAAGTACTTAGTCTTAAGAATTCTGATTACATTCTCCATTCTCGCAAGATTTAAAATCAATTTGTTTCTTCTTCTTTACAAGAACTCCTCTTCACTGAGTGGGTTCTGGGCTTTTGTGTACTCCATGTTCCCACGGAGCGCAAACCAAACACTGTCGGTTGCTTTACCTTTCCCTGCCTTTCCCCCTCATTTGGATAAATAAATATTTGGAAACTCTTCATTAGGTTAAGACTTAAATGAAGTTGTATTTGAAGATGAGTTGATTTGGCAGCATACAAGTTACAGCTTCCAAAACTTCTGTGGTCTTGGTGGTATAAATGTTTTTTCTATAAAAGGCTGTATCTTAAGCAAAACACTGTTGAAAATGCATGGTTTTTGGTAAGGGTGGTTTGACTTTTATCACACGTGGCTTTAGTCAAAGAAATACAGTTATCAAAGTTGTATATCTTTGTATTGGAGTGTTGCTGTATTACCAATGCCTATGCTGTTGTACTACTTACCTCTTCCTTGTGATCTACCCTAACGCAATATATTTGCTTCAATCCTCTTTTTATTTTTCTTTTTGAAGGTGATGGATACAACATATTGTGGCCAAACAGTATCATATGCTTCATAATCCTCTTATTCTACTAATTCTTTTTCAATCTTTAAGAACTGTAATATTTGCATCATTCATAACATTCAGTATCATCGCCTCATTTCATAACCCAGTTTTGTTCTTTCATGTCGTCTGTGGTACTTCAATACTGACTCCTACAGTGTCCCCCACCCCACCGTTTTTTCCCTCTACAGCAAGCAGTGTTGGTGGGTTTTTTCTGTGATCGTGCTGCTCCCTCTTCTTATCACATACATGTGAACAGGCTTCCATGCAAAGCTTTCTGTCTGCTCAAACGCCACGGTCATCAGCTGCTGTGCCTGCTTCTAGGCAGTCAAAATGGCTTTCACCGAAACAGAAAATCCATTCATTTCACCATTGTCTTGCCAGAAAAATGTTGTTCTGAAACTCACCCTCTCTCTGTAGAAGCTGTATGCTCAGACCAAAAATATTGCTGCATCTTTGAATTGTAACTTCTTAAGATGTTTGATAACTTTGGTTTACAGGCGAAATGTTTGTTTCCTTCTGCTAATCTTATATTCCATCTCCTCTTCCCTCTGACCTGATCCTAGAGCTGTGTTGTCAGATCCTGGGAGACCAAGAGGATGTTTTGGTCGCTAAAACAGCTCAGTTCATGCTCTTCTCCCAAATTCTGCTTCTCGTACTAACTGTCCCCTGTTTCTCCACCCTTGCTGCCACCTGCAAAGCCTGATGTGACTGTGATTAATGAAGCGGCTGAGGCTGGTGTAGATATAGAGGAGGATGATGCAGATGTTGAATTCACTCTCCCCTCTGACATTGAAGATGATTGCGAGCCTGAGCTGCTGTTAATGCCAACCAATCAGCCCGTTAACCAGCCCATTCTGGCTGCTGCTCAGTCTCTCCATCGGGAAGCAACCAAGTGGTCTAGTAAGGTACTCCCGAGTCTCCCCGGGGACTGATCCGCGTGCATCCAGCCATTGGGAACGCTGACACGTTTGCACCACTCTTGATCCCTGCTGGGCCCCGCCGTTCTGAATGAATAAGTGTGTCTGCACTTCATTTTAAGGACTGAGAGTGGCTTCACGAGTTTGCTAGATCTCTTTGTCAGTGCTGGATTGAAGCTTGATTTGGGTCACTTATTAATGTTTAAAGGCTTCCTCTCTCTTTGCATCTGCCTGTTCTTCTTTGTCATGGTAGTTTTCAAATTGAGTAGGGGTTGTCGTCTGTCCCCCCCGGTCTTTTTTCCATTCATGTGGGCTACCTGGGAAGCCACGGTTAATGGTTTCTTAATGACTTCCAGATACAGCAGAGCATACGGCATTCAAGAAGTCATTTAACGTGTCTATTGTGCTTTGCCTCCATCGATGGGCATCAATTAGAATACCTTCCAACAAGGAATGGCTTTGTATGGCAGTGTTGGTGGACGAGGACTGACTGCTGGCTTGCACTTGGCTGTATTGCAAATGCTGGTCTTGGGAGAATTCTGTTATGGGGAAGCTGCACTGAATGCTGTTAGCTGCTGAATTGACGCTGTGTTTATATGAAACCAGTGGAAATCTAACGTGAGGTTCAGACGCGCACAAGCAGCCTGTCTCTTCTGTCTAAGCACAAACGTTTGCAAGACCGGTCACTTTGTATGGCATGCTGCAAAGAGTAAGGTTGGTGTCCCGTAACAAACAAAGGTTAGGGGGTGTGTGTGTGTGTGTGTGTGTGTGCGCGTGCATATATGCAGATGTGCTAAACGATTTTAATAAAAGGGCTTTAAAAATGTTTTTGTCCTTTTCAGATTCTGATGCTTGGATAACTTGTTAGAGGGCTTCGTAAATGGCACTGGTCCTAATTTCTTGATTCTCCTACATGAAAACGTGGAAAAGCTTTGTGTTATGTCACTTGCATCCTAACTGTTACACTAGCAAACTGTTCATCTACTAGGTCGTGGCAACAAATAGTTCAGCTTTTTGTGTCACCTGTATCTGTAAAATATCTGGGATATCTTCCTGAATTTGCTGGTAGTGAGTCATGGAAGTACGTGCACAGGGATGGAGGCTACGTTTGCTAAGTTCGGTTCTCATGGTGTTACTCTCTGCTCCGAACTTCACTGGTCATTAATCGTGGAATTATACCGAGGGAAGGGTGTGCTAATACTTAACTCACTCTGCTAATACTTCATCCACACGACAGGAATGCTTCGTGGCACCAAACAACTTTCTGCAAAGGTGAATGTAAATACACTAACAGACTACTAACAATTGATCGTCTAGGTCTCCTTTTTCGTGCGCCAGGTTTCTCTCCGGGACAGTGTGTAAGAAATGGTTTTGCCTTAGTCCTACTTAATTCACATTTCAAATATTTCTCAGAAGTATTTCTGTGACAGTAATTTTGATGTACTTAATACAGAAAATCTGCATTTTAACATAAGAAATATCACTAGGTTACCTTTTAAACTATCAAGTTCTTCTCTCCTGGAAGCTTTATTTTTAAAGGGAGAGATTTTATCAAAAAGGAAGACTTATTTTCAAGAAATAACTAAAAAAAAAAAAAAAAAAAAAAGTAATACTTGTATCTCACTATCACGTTACCAGTGACAAAAGTTTTGTATGTCACAGATCCTCTTCCATTTACCCTTTAGCATTATATATTATTTAGCACAGCTGATGCTTTAAAAACCTCAGTTTAAGATGCCACCGAAAACTTTCTGCTCAACTTATGACTACACTCTAACTTAATTAGTGCTATTTGGTTTAACAAGCTATTTAGCACGCTTTTTTCTGAATGTAAAAAAAAAAAATCCTTTTTTGGGAAATCTGGAATTTCAAATGCTAATAACGTGCTTTATCTTAAAACCTACCCGGCAGAGCAGTAACTCTTGTTCCGTGGACAAACTAACACTTTCCTTTACCACCTCTTTTCCAGTTTTGAAGCGAACTTTTTTCCTGAGTGTTAGGAGGAAAAATGTCAAAACCAAAACTAGTTCAGATCTTCCCCGTTCCTTGAAGAAACCTCTCCTGAGCTCACGAAGGGTTCTTCCGTCCTTAACTTCTCGAGCGGGTTGCTGCCAGAACGTAGGCTGCTGTTCAGTCGCGACTTGCGCGAAGCTTCCGTCCTGGCGTGAGCGCTAACTCGTGCCGTTCTCCGCAGGGGAACGACATCATCGCTGCTGCGAAACGAATGGCGCTGCTGATGGCAGAGATGTCGCGCCTGGTGCGGGGCGGGAGCGGGAACAAGCGCGCGCTCATTCAGTGCGCAAAGGATATTGCGAAGGCATCGGATGAGGTCACTCGATTGGCCAAAGAGGTGGCAAAGCAGTGCACTGACAAGCGCATTAGGACAAACCTCCTGCAGGTAACGAGTTACCTTGTAATTGCCTCAAATATTATCTCCCCCCCCCCCCCCCATCTCTCCGTGCGAGCGAGTACAGGAGTTGTGGCAGTGAATCACATGTCTCTCTCCTTCGCTTGTAAAGTTTTGTCAAGTTCTGTGTCTGTTTTTAGATCCCATGGTCAGATGTATTCTGTAAAGTCAGGATTTGTTTACAGCTGAGCAGAAGATGCTTGTGTCCAAGGAGGTTTTCAAAAACACTGCGCAATGCACACACTGTCCCAAGCCTGCATTGCTTTGTATTTCATCTACTCATTCCTTTGTACCAAAGAACAGTAGCGGAAGCGTAAGACTCCATAGTTTTTCAGTCTCAGCCAGATATATGCCATCCCATTCCTAACCAAGCAGAACCTCGAGGGATATGTGGAAGAATGGAAAAATGCTGGCTCCATCCCAAAAATTCCCAGAGCAAGTAAAATAAGTTAAAGTATCCTACCCACATTTGACAGGAAGTCTTCAAGGTTATAAAATCCCTTCTGTGCGTATTCCTTACCTAACAGTAAAACAAAATCAAGGAATTTATCTGAAAAAAATAATAGACAATGTATTGGTTCCGTTTACAACGCAAAGTGTTTTTATCCTCGTTCCTTAGGTCTGTGAGCGAATCCCAACCATCAGTACGCAACTCAAAATTCTTTCCACTGTCAAAGCTACCATGCTGGGCAGAACCAATATCAGCGATGAAGAGTCGGAACAGGTAAGAGGTGCAAAAATTGGTAGCATGGAATTGTTGGTCAGATGTATGGGGAAAAATATATAACGTAATATCGGACGCGCTCTGGGAACTCGTGTGTTTGGAAGCTTACCTCAGTGAGGTCAGTTCTAGTATAGCACCTTGGTTTCTGGCCCAAAAGCTACAGTTTAATAGAGGAACATCAATCCTTCCCAAGCCAAAAAGCTCCTCTGGCTCAAATTTTTATGAGAGCAACTACTTAATCCCCTTGATTTAGCAGTGAAGAGCAAACTAATGAGAGGCCTTGCTTCTGCAGATACCGCAGGTTTGAGACTGGGGGAGAGGGAGCACCCTCTGGTGGTTTGTGTGAACGTATTTATTCCCCAGCTGCATCTGGAGTACTCCTCCTGCAGTTCTGTCAACTTCCAAATGCATGTTTTCAGTTGAAATCCTGCAGTTTTGGCTTCTGAGAGGGATTATTGTACTTTGAGACGCTACGTTTTGTTCAGATTTTGCACAAATTGACAGTGAGAAATGGGAAAGTCCTTGCTGTGAGCCAGGATAACAAAGACTAGTTGTTTCATTTACTTTTTCATAGTTCAGGTCAGCAATCGACTGACCTAATGCTTGCACTGGGTGCCCTCGTGTGTAATGGGTTTCCATGCTACTGTCCTGAACGTGGTATTCACTAATACATTGGAACTTTTTCATTTTCTTGACAGGCAACTGAGATGTTGGTTCATAACGCCCAGAATCTCATGCAGTCTGTGAAGGAAACTGTGAGAGAAGCTGAAGCAGCATCCATTAAGATAAGAACAGATGCTGGATTCACTCTTCGCTGGGTCAGAAAGACCCCGTGGTATCAGTAAATACTTGCCACATCGGTATTGTTTCCTGTAACATAAAATGCCTTTTTTTGGAAACAGAAGAGAGATGTTAACAGCGAAAAGTGCTGTATACATGAGCTCACGGTTAGCTTATGCTAATGCCCCATTCTAAGGGTATGAATTACAAGAGAATGCATTTCAAATGTCTTTGGAACCCGGTTGATATCGAACACCTCGAAATTTCTTCCGACAGTAGACAGTTCTTAGCCTTTGTTTGCTTTTGAAGATTCTCCTCATGAATCCTGTACTCCCAGAAGCACACATTTATGCACTGTATATTCCAGTAGTTCCCATGTGATGATATAAAACATGGACCTCACTTTAAGCTTGTGTTGAGAGCCTAGGACACTATTGGTTGCTTGGCAGATTTTAGGGACAATCATTGATTATAGAATCATTAACTTCTCAGCAGGATTTTAGCTGGCTGTTCTTAAACCATGCAGAAATGATGGAAGGTGTGGGGTTTTTAATTAAGGGCGGGGTGGGCAGAGCAGAACAGTTGTAAATTGATGATTAAAGTTCCATGTCCAAAACGGTATTTTTTTGCTCTTGATTTTTGCCTGTCAACAGAACTTTTACAGAAACTGGAGCTGCCTTTGTCACCCTCCTGTCACCCTGTGGGCAGGAGCTCTCGTACTGTACTGAAATGCTTTGCAGTGGTTGTTCGTGGCACGCTGTTGTTGGCAGCTGGAGCCTTACAGCCAGAGACCTTAAATCGTGGAACTCCCTCCTTCTTGCTCACCTGAGCTGAGAAAGCCTGGTCCTCTTAAGCTAACTGCAGGCCCAGGACCAGAGAATGCCTCGTGCTGGCTCTTCCCTCTTGAAACCCAAATGAGGACATGCTATTATTATTCTTTTCCTCCTCTTCCCTCCATTTAATGCTATTCCAGCCTCTCAAGGTGGAAATTAAAAGATAAAAAGATGAAATTAAAGAAGACCTTTTGCCTCGCTGCCCTTGTTCCCAACAATGCATAAGCTTTTTGAAGCCCAAGCACCGCAGGGACGTGAAGCCCTCGTTAGGCGGTCTGACGGCAACCCGCAAACGGGGGCTCCTCACGCGAACCGCACTGGGATGTTTTTACTGGTTTTAATGCTTGGAGTTTAGAGGCTCAAAATCTTTTCAAGTTTTAGTAATAGTGAATTGAACAAAGTTTTACTGTGTTTTTAACAAAAACCCCAAATAAAACCCCAATAAAAAGCTATAAAATCCCCCATGTCAATTACAAAAATAGACTTGGGATGCTTTGATCCTTTCATAGTTGAACATGCCTTCGTATATATATAAATACAGATATATATAGATTTTTTTTTCATTTAATTGCTCCGAAGCCTCTTTTGGCATTTGACAGAAAGGAGAATTATCATTAAAGCATAAGCCTCTGTACATTTGCAAGGAGCGCTTGCAGACTTCTGCCCAGGCCGGTGCTGGCCTCACGATCCCCTTTTAATTTGCTGAAAATTGTTGCATGAACAAACCACCTTTAACAGAAGTGCCCTTGTGGAAAAACTGCTCAGTCTTAACAGCCCCAGACACACAACGTAGTCAGCTGTCCTCTCCCTGTCTGCACCAGTTACTCTGCAGCTGGACTTTCTCCCCTCCGCTCCCCCTTCGTTGCACTGGTATCGAAAAAGGGAAGTTAACGGATGTGTAACGCTTCTGCCTCAAAGGGACCTCAGCGAGAGCGCGCGCGTTCGCCTTGGATTTGCCCCTTGTGCCTGGCTATTATGAAGTACGTGGTACTTGATCTTTCCATCGTATTCTCTTCCCGCAGTTACCTGCGGCAGGAAGAGGAGGGAAGGGGTGCCAGAGCCTTAACCTGAATGTCTTGCGTTCAGTTGGTTTGTACCAGATCTTTAACATAACTTTAACGTAGTCATTTCTATTTAATAGTGAATAACACTGAATAGGTAGGGGTTATTTTTAAGGGGTTTTCTAAATAGTCTTCCTGTATCACTTCTCAATGCTCCCCACGTTCCCCCCCCCCCCCCCCCCCCCCGTTCAGGCTTCTCTGTGAGATTGTTTTCTTTTTTTTAGCATCACTGTTTAGTTGCTTGACTGATATTAATGCAATATTACTAATGCCTTTAATATATAATTGTTTATGCCAAAGATCACTTTCTGTTTACTGAGGAATGTTTGCAGGAAACTGATGAATCATGGTTGCCTTTGATATTCTTCCAGAATGTTTGCTATAAGTTCTTGAACTGTTTTGTAGAAGCTAATACTTGTCCACCTTATGCAGTTACTGCTTTTTTGAACACTATTACTCTTCAGACCTGAAATGCAGCAAAAATTTGAAAAAGACCATGAATGTCACTTAGAAATGTTTTACCACTATAAAACTTTGTTTATAAACCAAAATGTATTGTATAGTCTAACGTTTTCAACCTTTCTTCAGTTCTGTTGAAACAATAAAAATGCATTTGTACAAATGTCAGCTTGTGAGTGTTAATGGTGACGGCGCGGTGGGTAACACCGTAACGAGGGCAAAAAGCTGAAGCTGCAGGGATCCTAAAGCAAAGGAACGCTTGTTTCTACATATTCTGAACAGAAAAAAAGTGCAAAGTTCCTCACAGGAGAAGATTAACCCAAGAAGCTGTTTCTGCCTTTTGTGCCTGTAAAACTAGTAATTAAAGAACTTGCTGGAAGCTGTGGGCCAGTGGGAGCAAACGGGAGCTCTCCCTGGGGCCTGGTGTGACCAGCTCCAGTAGCACCGATCGAGGTTCTGAAGAGTTGAAGTGGGATTTGCCAGATCCCGTCAATGAGGGAAGAACTGCTACAATGGCCAACACCTCCTTAAGCTGAGTTTTGCTCACAAATTGGATGCAAGGGCGATCAGCAGGGAAGCACTGTCCTGCTTCCCTCACTCCTTCACAGTAAGAACCTCTTATAAACACTTTTTCTCACTCAAAATTTCTACTAGCACACATAATGTTCTGACTTTGTGGAACCAACATTTATTGGTGCTGCGGGATTTAGTAATAATAGGTAAAATTCAGATTTCACACTGTTCACACGGTTCTCTCCGAGAGGATGAGAACCCGAGACAACAACCTTGTCAGCACCCCCAGAGCTGGGCGCCTAGAGAGGGGGAGATGAAATGCTGGCAGTACTGACTCCTCCGATTTCTTAAGCCGTACGAGTCATACAGGTGCTGGTGCGGCTTCTTTTAACGGGGAGTACGAACGCGGTCCCCCCTTCCGCAGGTTCTGCAGCAGCATTTCCCGCGTGTGGCGAGAAGGCAGGAGCAGCGTGCCCGCGGCCAGAGGTGCACCCTCGCACAACAAACGCCCTTTGCCTGACGAAAGCCGTCTTCGTGCTGGGGTGGTTTCCTGCCAGGTGAGCGCGATTCTTGTCGACAGCACCTTGTTGGTGTGCTGCGGAGCGTGGATCAAAGCTCTTGCGTGGCTGGGGGCTTTGCGCGCGCTTCCCTGGCGCCTGAGCTACAGGAGGCTGGCGAGGCTCGTCTGCGAGGTGCTGCCAAGGGCGGCCGGTTCCGCTCCGCCGTCGCGTTCTCCATCGGCAGCGGTGCTGGGCTGCCAAGGCGCGGAGCGGCTCTGCCTGCTCAGACTGAGGCCCGGGACCTGACCGCTTACCTCTGACGCCGCCTTCAGTAAAGGAACCGCGGGACGAGTAACGAACTGACGGATGCTTCTCTCCAGTTGGAAAAGGTAGGCTGGAACGTTGGCAGCTTTTAATACCCAGCGTTGTGTCTGTGCAAATGCGAGGCTTTCTTTCAGGTGCTGGTTCTTAAAAGTGCTGTTCTATCTACGCTAATTACTAATTATTATTATTATTGCTAATTACTATTATTACTAATTATTATTCAATTTTGGAAATTGAAAATGTTTGTGGCCACGTTTACCCTGGTGATATTACCAAAGTCACCAAGAGAGAATATATGCTCATTTCTTTCCCTACTGGCTTGCTGCCAGCGGTCAGATGCATTCCCTCTCCTTTTTTTTCCAGACTGGATCAATTTTTTGTCCCAGTATTTGAAATTTTGACCGCTGAATGACTTCAGTTGCTGTTCCTCATCCCAAGCAAAGTTATCGCCCCTTCATCGATCCGTGAGCCAGGCAGGTTAGGGAAACAAAGGTTCTCCAGTCTCCCCCCCCCTTCCTTAGTTCTGAACGTGGGTTTCTCAGCCTACTCTGCACTGACCAGGTGGACGGTCCGAAACGCGACCAGTGCTGCGGCGCACGCGCTGGTTTACAGGTGAGAAGTTTATGCTGGTTTATAAGGAAAAGTTCAGTCAGCTTTGCATCATCACCGTTGCCTTTGAAGTGTCATGAACCGTCCTCCATTTAAAGTAAAAGCTGTGAAAGGGAGCTTACCTGCCACGCTCCTTAAATACCCCTTCTAAGCTTTAAATAGCTGCACAGCAATCAAGTTCAGTAAAGATACAGCAAATAGTCGTGGTTTAATTGTGTATCAGATGTCTCCTGCCTAAGAGCATGAATGGCTTACAACAGCACGAACATTTTAGAAGATGTATTTGCAGTAGAGTTCCCTTTATTTCATAACATTAAAGCACACAACCATTAAATACACTTGACGCTTCTACTGTGCTACCTAACAAGCTACGCTCCACTGTACGCGTGGCACAAATCCGGTGGCATCCACCGCGAGCAAGTGGAACATGGAAATCAAAGCTAAGGCTTCACATAAAAATAGATCATACTCCCTGCTACGGTATTCTTAAAAAGATGATGGCGAAGATGAGACCGAGTGGAAAGAAAGTGGATTACTGAAGCAACAATCACCTCCCAGATTTAATGCAGAATGTTATTTTTATCAGCTCATCTGCAGATGACACAAATGAAAGCTGATTAAGGCAAATGCTTCTTAAGACAGGCGATTTCTTGTAAACAACAAGGAAATTACTTTTTTCTTCATCAGAAGCTTTCTCAGGAGTGACGCTTGCTCTGTCCCCGGCCCCCGCGGGACCCTGCCCCTCTCGCTGCTGCTTGCTCTCTCCGAAGGGATTACGTGATGCTTTGGGGCGTGCCAGCGTGCCGCTGGCTGTGAGAATAGCTGAGCTGTCTTTGCAGGCGGCTGCAGCAGCAGAATGTGCCACCACAAGACTTTGCCAGTGGCCTGCCTGGCCCGTCATACTGTGCTTGGCCTCTGGGCTTTGGTATCTGACTGGCAGTGTAGCGTTTGCGACGTTTTGTGGATCTCCTATATCAAACTATTCACCAGCGCAACAATTCGGTAAAAAAAGAGTGAAGGTGTATTAGAAAAAAACGTACCTTATTTTAAAGCATATTAAGAAAAACTAAGCTACGCTTTCGTTTTAAGAGCTGCTGTGCACAAATGCTTTGATCCCAAACTAATCAATGTCTATTAATTAATTGGCACCTAATTAATAGCAACATAAGTCACTAAGCAGTCAAGTGGTTTGTTTTTTTTTTGAAGGGAGAATTTCCTCTTGGAAGTAGAACATCTTCTCATGTCCTGACTTGGAATTTTCCTGCTTTTGTAATATATTTGACACCTTTAAAAGGCTTGTATTTTTCTCCGTACATGTCTAGGCGATTCACTTTCAGTCCTGAAAAAAGAGAAAAACAAGTACAAAGGTAAAAGCAGAATGCTAGAAATCACGTCAGTCGGTTTCAAAGGCCTGCTTTCTTGAAGCATGTTAAGATCAGGTAGGAAGCTGATTTTCCTTCATCTGGTTAGAAGCAACAGAGGAGACCTTCCTTGTCACCCACTCATAGCTGCCGTGGCAGGGCAACACCTTTCTTCTGTTCTACTCAGCCAACATCCTCCTTCCGAGGGACGAACTACAGAACAAATGACTCTGCCCTCCACAGCTCCTGTACGCTGTACTCGTTTCCAATAACGTAGATAAAGCAAAGGACGAGTTTATAATTCTTTTCCCTCTAAATCGTAATTGCAAGGGCCAGCAACCCCTCTGCTATTGAATGAGGAATGCCAGTAGCTATTAATTACCTTACAGTTTCAGGTTGTCCCCTGCTTTCTCACAGGTCTCTTGTCTCTGGCATCCAGCCACTGGATCCAGTATATTTTGCTAGATTTAAACTAGTGGTTGCAAGTTTAAGAGGCATCTAACCGTTATTTACTCAGCGAAGTGTGGTAGGAAGCAAAAGGACCATAGCCTGGTACCCACCTAGAAAGGTACTACAGGTACTCCCACCAACTCCAGCTACTGCCTGCGGTCACCCTCCTTCTTTGTAAACGTGAGTCTTTGCTCCGTTAGGGTCTTAATCCTGCAAAGCTTGCCTGCAGAACCATTTGACACATGGACAACTCGCATGATTTAAGTGTTTGCAGACTGAGGCCTTGTTTGCTTTAAATTTACTTTTGCACTTACCCTATAGGCTTCATTCTGATTTTACTTGCAGATTGTTTTGCAGATGAAAAACTAACCAGCTCCAGAAGGGAAAAATAAGGGTATTCTTTAAAATTAATTTTTTGGTTCTAAAACTAATTTTTAAATTAGGTTTTTGGCCACTAGAAAGGGCTTTAGTAGTACGAGGCTAAAGCAATTTGAGAGCAGCATGCTAATCATCCATCACTCTTCACTAAAAGGATAAATCTGTATGTTTGATGCACAATTCAACAAAGAAGAATCCATTCTTCCGCATGTTTTCACAGCCTTTCTTAAGGAAAACAATTGGGAATTCACAATTCCCAGCAAGGGTAACTGTCAGGTTTGGGTAAAAACCGGACTTCACCTTTTTGGACCATGCTGGCTTCAGACCAGCATCTCCAACTGAAAGATGAATGGTTTCCCATTTCAGTTCCTACTGCTACTCATTCCATCAGGACCAATTTCACTTACCACCCACCCACCCACTCACCTGAAATTGCAAGCTGTTGTATCTTAAACTGGATGTTTAAACTTGGATTCTCCTCTGGCTTGGCAGCTCCAGACTGCAGGTTCACTATGCCCTTCAGGTTTGGTAGCTTCTGAGGGGCAATTTTGCCAACGTCCCATGTTAACACCTTGTCAGGAAAGAGAACAGTAGCAGTAGCTTTCTAGGAAACAACCTATGAGGTCAAGTTCATGTCAAGCTTCTGGTTTGCAGGCCCGGTACAGAAAGAAGCCTGGTAGTCCTGAGAATGATCCCAGTGGCTGGGAGATGGCGTGGTTAGGGCTCCTGCACACATGGTGTCTTCCCTTCCCCAGCCTTTCTTTTGCCCTGTCAGGGTTCCTTAGCAGGTCTGCGCACTTCATACATCTTGTCCCCTTAGTAATGGTGATTGTTCCTGTTGTCAGCTTGGGCCAGCTAGAGCCGTGAAGCCAGGAGAGCAACCAGCACAAAGGTTGTAGGAACTAAAACACAAGAACGGGGAGGACCGGAGCAAGGCACTTGGCAAAAGGAGCTGTTTAAGCTAGAGCAACTTTCCTGAGGGTCACTTGTTTCCCATTGCTTCTTACACTTTAAAGAGGGTACGTGGAACCATGTTGGCCCTCTACTCACCCACAAGTGTGTTTTTTCTTTTTTTGTTCTTATCATAAACTGAAAATTGTTGAGAAATGCAGGAAAAAACCCCTCAGTTCTCCCTACGTCTACAAACACTTGCCGTTACAATCCACCTAGTTATCCCAACTCTTGACAAAAACACAGCATAATTTATTTCTGTGGAGAGGAAAGGAGACTTCAAGTGTTTGTGTTTTTGTTTTTAAAAGATGAAGGTCTGTTCCTGAAACAAACTGTTACTTGGAGAGCTTTCACTTACAATTCAAATCAGTTGCTGACTGAGATATTCCAAGGGCAGCAGAATGCCCAGAGCAGGGTGTTAGAGCCAGCAGAATGGTTTGGCTCGGGCTGCATTTCAGCAGAATGGCTCCTGGGTACTAAAAAGCTTCAGGAGCTGTAGGAAATTTAGGTCTCAAATGCCAACTCAGAGGCAAGAAAGCAGGGCGGCCAAGAGACAGTTTTTCAGACCCTTTGTTTTCCTTCCTGTGTGTCTTCAGGCAGATCTTTTGGAAGAGGTTTTTTTCCCCCTCACCGTCTGTGCTCGGTTTTTCTGGCTACCTATTTTCAAGTCTACTGCATTTTCTCCAGATAAGTATGTTTTAAAGAACACAGACTGCGAAATATACCTTAGCTGAACCCGCCAGCAAAATACTGCTGCGTCCGCTAAAGAACAATACTGGAGGGGTGAAGGAGCAGGGGAAAAGAGAGGAAGGGAAGGGAAAGGAGACCGATAAAACCAGAAATCACAACTGGTGCGTATGTGAGTTTGAAAAAGTAAATTTTAAAGGGAAGTTTTTGATTCATAAAAGTATGCTGAAGGGAAAGTTTTCTGCTTAGTGCGGAACACTGCTCCAGTGCTCTGCAATATGCAGGACTTGTTCTCATGTTGTCTTAGATGTTTAAATAAATAAAAACGTCAGACTTACTTTAGTAACAGGGTCGAACGTGTAGCTGCCCTGTGTAGCAGTGAGGTTCATATTAAGTACGGCCTTTGGCATGTGAACGGTCATGACAACTCCTTCTACTGTTTTCCCCATATTCTGTTTTGGTCCAATGGTAACATCAAATCTTCCTGAAGAACTATTTTCCTTAAAACTGATTATGTGTTTCACATATACAGGAATTGCCACCAAGCTGAAAAGAGAAGACAGTAGCTGAGTGCATCCTGGCTACTTCTCTGCTACTTTCTCATAAATAGTTCTTGTGTTTCTGGCAGGTATTCAAGTTAAAACCAGCTTGCTTCAAAAGTGAACATTGATACTCAGCTCTGCAGCATCATTGCTGAAGTGATTTTATTAGCAGAGATATCACAGGGAAGAAAAATTTTATTCCAAATCAATTTTCCTAATCTCCTTCCCTCCATCTATTTTTTTTTAGAGTAATGTCACTGAGCCAATTCTCAGAACAGCCACCAGTTAAATCAGACTTAGTTTGCAAATCTCTGCAGCTTAGACCTTTTTTGCTTTATTCTTTTTATGAAGATCAGAGTCCTCTATGTATACAGAGACTTAGCCACAAAGCAGCTAGCAGCACCAATGACTACCAGGAATGAATGGCACTACATTACCGTCAAGTGTGGCTTATCCCACTGAAAAGTGACTGCAGAGTACCAGCAGCTCACTGAAAAACCATTCTCTTGTTTTAGTGTGGACAGAGCAACAGAGGGAGACGCAGCCTGAGAGCACACGTTTCAGCAACAACACAGACTCCCCCCGTAACACAGAGAAATCTGCGGTTACTCAGGTGGAAAGCAGCAGATGGTATATCTGAAGAACCAGCGCGTCTAAACGGAGACGTACTTCTGAGAGCTGACACGGTAGGAGATCAGTCTGAAGTTCCCGTCAGGAGGAATAAACGACAGGACTCGCTCAGACTCCCAGCGTTTGAACCGAATACAGGGATGGAAGCTGACGTCATCCAGCAGCCGTGGGTTCTGTAAGTGGCGGCAAAGCGGTAAGTGGAATCTCATCAAGTATCAGCAGTTTGAACGATTACTGAACGCTACGCTCTAGGTATCGTTCCTGGCTGTTATCTGAGACGCGTTACTGAGCTAGATGGATTCTGGTCTGACCTGGTACAGCAGTTCCTGTGAGCGTATTTTATGTACAGCCAAAAGCCATTCCAATTACTGAGCAATGCGGCAACTTCTACAATATAGTGCAAAACTTACGTTATTTTTCTTATGTGTAACACATGAAGCAGTGATTGCGCTCTTAAAATTGCTTAACTCTGATCGTTAAGAAAAATAAATCCTGAGCAATTAAAACTCCCAAATATAGGATAAATTTACCATGAATGAAAGAGAAAGATCTGGCATTCCTGAGAGCTTAATACATGAATCAATAACGCCCTGGATTTCTGCAAAGACTGTGGAACCTGCAGGGGGGGGAAAAAAAGACACTTGACTTAACATTGTTATCGAGGGCCTCACAAAAGTTGTGAAGTGTAGCTAGAGGGCACGGACGACATTTGCACAACACTCAAGAACCCACCAAGCACAGATAGGAAAGGTCATTTCCAGTTACCTGTGGCCTGGGCAGCTTGCTAAAACACCTGAGCCAGCGCAAACAGCTTGTCCCAAATCAGCTAATTATACTTGTGCCAGCTGTTACACAGGACTTGTACTGGAAGTACTTGAACTTGTTGCCAGCAATGAGCAAATAAGAAATTCAGAATATGCAAGCTCTGCATCTTCCTTTCTTTCATCCCTGTCCCCTGTCTCCAGAAAACTAGCGAGTTGTGTAGTGGTGCAGGGAAGCTGAAGCACATCAAAACAGTCAACATCAAAACACAGTTAAGTTTGTGCTATAAAGCTCCAGATAACCTCAGCTTTCATAAGCATGGCTTGGTTAACAGTGGGATTACATACTCATCTCGATGTTAAATCTATAGCCATAAACACCAAACCCCAAAGCAAGAATACCAAACATCTCTCCTAGGAACGGCTCATTTCCTCAAATGACCTATAAGGACAGAAAGGCATGAGCAGGACTCTGGACTAATTAGCCCTAGAAGCAAAGGTTAGTTTAGAAGATATGTAGAAACTATAGCTGATCTAGGCAAGGAGAGGGAGGAACTGTGGGTTAATACTTTGCCTGGAAAGAAGGGATCCTGTTTTAGATGAAAGCAGCTAACCATATCCCTCTGAAACAAGACAACACCCCTGTTCCAGGGGAGCAACCTTATCTGATTCTTAGTCATAGTGATGGTTAGGGAGAAAGATTCTTGCATTGCTAGTTCCCATGGGATCAGAGCAGGAAAGAGTAGCTATGACTACTGCAGTGGCTCCTCAGTAGGAAATTTAAACACTCAGTGGACACTGACTGGGCTGGAAATACACACAGAAATACAAACATGGTCTTGATTATAACTCCTCAGACTAAGCACTCGTACTACTTTTGGGAACCCTGCTGAGCTAGGAGAACAACACAGCCGTCAGCGTGTCCTGACTGTCACTGCCACCTCCTTTTAGTTTCAGGACGGCAAGAGTAAGAGCCGCACAGAAGCTACTGCCGACTGTCCGGTTCAACAGTGGCTAACGCGTTTGTTGAATTGGTGTGTGGAACCAAAACAACATTGACTACTGCTACAACAGCAGCACTGAGCGAAGAGCTCGGACGTTTGCTCCCTGCCCCATACCACCACAGAACAGTGTTGTGCAGTCTTCGACTTTAGTAACTGATGGCCCTGGTAATGAACAAAACAGCCGGCTCCTGCCCACAGCACAGCCGCTTTCTTTTTGCATCAGTTTTTTCTACTCTTTGGCACTGGCAACATTTACACACAAGTTACCAGATTCCTCTTCAGAGTTAAATCTCAGATGAAAGACTTTTCTGTTTGAGGATGTCATGTTTCATTTACAGAAAAGAGTATTATTATGCTTCATAAATCTAGCTCCAGTTTATACGTAAGGGAAACACTACTGTCCAGTTATTTTGCAGCAAGTTTTATCTTGCCATCAGAAGAAAGCTAATGAAAGTGTTTGTCTTGCTCATTCGAGGACTACAGTTAATTGTTGGCAGGAACAGTGGAAGATAATTTTCTCATCACATTTACAACTTTAACTGTTTTTTTCCATTTATACCTCTTCAGAGATAATCAATATACAAGGAGAAAACATCTAAGTACAGAATATTTCTTGTGGATGTTCTTGAAGCAGCCTAGAGCATGTTGATATTTTAAGACGAACTGAAGAAATACATTTTGGCACGTCATTTTAAATTGTATATGTCTGTTTAAGACATAGATTCATGTATATAAAACACAACACAAAAAAGTGGTTGGACTGTATTCTCTCTAACCATCAGCAGCTAAATGTAAACGCATTCAACAAACAAAAATGAGTTTGCAAGGCATCTTACCTGACTTGTCTATAATAGCATCGATTTCTTCGATGACGTCAAAATAGGCTTCGTTGTTGGTGTATTTTACGCCTGCTCTGCGCCAAGGGATGTTGGACAACTGTCCGGTGGGAAGTGTGTCACCCACATTACTACTGCCTTAAAAATGAAAAGGAACTCAAAATCAGTAATTAATTACAAGAGGAATGTTTCAACTGCCAAATTTAAGAAGCAAAGCGAGATCTGCCCCCAAGAACTGCAGACTGGAACCTGGACTGCTAAAATTTTATTCATTAGGTGACGTGAACGCACTTTAAGGATGGGTCCAGACTTACGCTTTCCAGACTGTGCTTTGCACAGCAAGGTCAGCAGGAGGTTTGAGTAGGAGTCTGAAGGATTTCATCACTACCCCTCAAGACATTACAGCTCCTTGTGAGAGCCTTAAGCATGCTGCCCCCTTCTCCTTAGAGGTTTAGCTGGCTGGCTTCAGGGCTGAGTCACTGATAAGAGCTGTTATGAAGAAAGACCTGGAAGAAGCCTTAGGGAGGGCTCCCACCCGCTTTGCTTGGGACCTGCTGTTAGGCCGAGGCTCTCACCCTTTGTACCCATCTGAGCTACCCTGCAGCAAAACGACAGCCACATCTACACCTGACCATGAGCCAAACTGATCCAGAACTGGGCCCACAGACTTGCTTTTCTGGCTTGACCTGTCTCATCATGACAGACCTTCCTGGCAATCACTGAGCTGTAGATGACACTGTTATCATCTGATCCTGATCTTGAGCCTGACCTGTTGGCTCAGCTTCTGGGCTCCTTAACAGTGATGCTGCTGCCTGCCTTGCTGTCACCCTCGGCTCCTGGTTCCTAATACCACCCAGTGCGAGAAAAGGGCTTCCTGAGCTACCTTGTTAGAAAGTAAACTGATGATTCTTTAAAAAGGGGGGGGGGAAATCTTATAACTTCTGGAGCTTAGGTGACTGATCTTGGAATCCCAGTGTAGTGGAAACAGCTCCCTCTGCTAGAAGCAGGTCTCAGGATAGAGCCACAGCTCATGCCTGTGTGTGCCCTTTAGCACGATGACTGTGGTGCCTGTGTCCTGCCGTGTGAGACAGCTTCACTGAGAGGCTGGCAGCCAGCGGTTATCATTTCTATACAATGTGCTGGGTAGGCCCTCTCCTAGCAGGCAGAAAACACAAGTTTTCATTCTTGTAAGCTAGTAAAGTAACTCACACAGAAAAACACCTCCCTAAAGTCCACCCAGGTACTGTAACGCTTGGGGGAGGAGTTGCAAGCATTTCCTCACTCCCACTGCCTCTTTGGAGGGGAGCAGCGGCTGTGTCCAAGCCTCGTGCCCCTCAGCAGCCTTGCGCCATGCAGCAGTGCTCTGCAGGCTGAGCTGCTGGGCCAGGCAGGCAGCAGAGCTTTCAGGCTGCAGTCTCCCACCTGCTCTGCGCTGAGCTGTTGACAGTGATAAGATGCAGGCTGCCCCGGGTAGGCGCTTTAGGCTCCTAGGGAATTCTAATAAGGCTTCAGATAAAACAAGAGGATTTGACGCTGCAACCCTTAGCTTTAGGACTCTTAATTCCCCTTACAGTGGTGATCTAGTCCATTAACGTCATAGATATTTTTTCATAAGTGTAACTACTACCATCCAAAACTGTATTTAAAAAAAAAAACCCAACCCAAAAAATGAATTAGAACTGAGATTTCTACTCAGAGATTAAACCACCTGTGCTACCCCAAAGACCAGCTCCTCAGAGCACCACCTCTGCATGGTCCCGCAGCCTACCTACTACCCTCCTCTAAAACCTTCCTCTCACACAATGTACAGGGGAACATCTCACGTATCTCTGACCCCATGTGACACCTCATGGCATACCTCCCCTGCACCCGCTTGCCAGACAAGCAGATTCCGCCAGCTCTGCTGATAGACATTTGGCTCTGTCAGTGCCAGACGTACCCGTTTACAACAGCCTGAAACCGGCTCTGAACTTGATGGATGCTCGTGGTGGTGGGGGCGGGGAGGAGGCTGAGGACAGGCTATTTGCTTCCTTTCACGCTATCTGTTACCAGCCAGCAAAGATTTATTAGATATCTGTTATATACCCTTCTATAATGATTTCTTATAAAATGCATAACCTTCTCCGATGCCCCTCAGTTATTCAAGGCTTGGGGCTAGCTTGGTACCAATCTCAGAGCACCTGTCTCCAGTATGTGCTGGGAACTGCTGCTCCTGAGGGACTTGGGCAGCTGTGGCTGGACCAGAGTGCCTCTGGGAAGAGCAAAGGGGCCAGGCGTAAACTGCAAGTAAGTAGGAAATGGCTTTTATTCAACTCTCAATTGTGAGAAGTGGCAGGACAGGGGCCTCACCTTACAGATTCACACCAATATGATATTATTTTTTAGCTACGAAGCATGATAGGGCTTTGTCTTTAAGCAGCCAGTCACTGCTGAAAATTATTTTCATACCTGTGATGGAGTTGACGACGGAGCGCAAAATTGTGGGAGGCTTAATCAGCTCCTTCAGTATGTTGGATTCTGTTGCCAGTGGAAAGCCATTGTCTAACATTTCTTCTAGAAGTTCATACACAATAACTACATTGTCCTTAATTGCAGTCTCAGAACATTCGCCGAAGTAATCCTAAACAAATCAGAGATTACAAAGGAGAGGATTTTTATTCCTGTTAAAATGCTTGGCAAAAGTTTGGTATTTTTCGCTTACAGAAACCCTCCAATATATCAAGGAATTTTAGTGCCTAAACTGACTATCTACTGCTACAGTCTGACTGCATATGTTAAGGTTGTTAATCATCTAATTACAAAGAGAGACAGCAGGAACAGTGAAATTAATGTAATCTGGTTTACTAGCATGTATGTTCCAAAGGTTCTCCCACCTGTGAACACCAACATATTCTCGGTTAGAAGACTCTTGTAAAACAAGGAGCGTATCTTTTGGCAATGCCCAATCTTCACAGAGGTTCCTTTATTTACAGTATCTGTGAAATAGGTTGAAAACTGACTCACACTTCGCATCTCTTTCCTCCCTACAGCGTGCTTCATGACTGCATGCTCCTTCTTGTTCGTCTATATAACATGAACAGCATAAAAGCTTACAGAAAAAAAACCCAGAGCTTTTACAAAGTGGGATTTGGGTTTTCATGCGTATGCACTGGTCTCTGTAAATCAGACGAATACGCAACATATACTTTCTTTTCCTTTGTACCCTATAAACCAATGCTTGACTTAAAAATTGCAAAAGGAAAAGTCACTGACAGGAGGGTTTATTACCTTTCTTTAAGAGAAGTTTATACAAAAAAACCCTTTGAATTATTTCAATTTTGAAATTATTTAATGGTGACAGACCTGGAAAGTATCTGCTACTCGGTGTAGAAATTCAATTACAAAGAGTGGTGGCACTTCTGTCTGTATGACAGACACAAAGAAGATTTTATCCCGATAGATGCTGATGAGGTAGTGATGTGGCGTTGAGATGACAGGAGGCACATTCTCAACATCGATTGCTTTCTCCTGAGCTTCAAAGAAATAATCACACACAGATTGGCTCACAACGCTCTTCCAGTGCTTCTCCAAGAATATATCACCAGTACAGTTTATAAGAAACAGGCTGTGAATCATTTTCTGTTGGAAACACATCCAAAGAAGTTAAAATAAACAAAAGGATATGAGGATTGACATTATTTCTTCTCCCAGATTCCCTTTCTTACAACGGTTATTCTTTATTAACATGCACTGTGAGTTTAAGAAAAAGACCTGCTTTGCTGCTTGTCTCTAAATTGCATTTTCTTTATTTAGAGGAATATTCCACCATGAAATATATCACAGTGGATTAAATCGCTAACGTATATCACAATGTAAGCAAGAAGCTGGCACCCTTGATTTCCACTTTCATCCCTATTTGGTATTTGTCACTTCTTAAAGAAAAGCAAACTCTCAGGAGCTGGCACTCACTTAAACATGTTTGGCAACATGTAAGGGTAACTTATACATAAAGTTTCCTATGGCAGAGGACTTTGCATAATATTTACACACACAACTAAAGATACAGCTCTAGTTTGTCAGCTTTCAGCTATTGAACTAGAAAAGTGTGTTTTATTTGCTGGCTGATTAGCCTTTTACTTATGATCTATGCCAAGCTGCACTTGGATAAAGGGTTGGAATTCATTAAAAGTACACTAAATCAGGAGTTTAAATCTGGTTTAATGGGTAAAATTGCCTCAAATGTGCTCAACACATGAAATATGTTTACATAAAATGTTTTACACTTAAGAACTCACTCATGAAAAAGGGGAGTATGAACTGCAGATAAGAAATACATCTTTTATATCTTTAAAGATTTACAAATAACATGCCTCAGCCACTGATCCTTCATGGGACAAGAAGCTTATCTGCCTTTTTAAAAAACTAATTCCCAGTCTATTTCTCAACTTTCAATGAGATAATAAGTAAACTAAGTTGTTGATTCAAATGAATAGCATAAACGATTTTCTCCATATCTACAGAAGAGGTAAATGCTGTCAGACTTCAGTTTATCTCTTTAGCTTTTACGTCAGATATAATGCTTTGGCTGACCTGCAGCATAACCATCCTCTGACCAAAATGAGGTCCAGGTTTAAGCTTAGAAAACAAAATGAACAAATTGTAACCCAAGCACTGGCTCCTCGTGGCCAAATTAACCCGGTACTTACATGCTGCACAAATTCATTCTGTAGTTCAAGCAGCTGCCCCTGCCACTGGCTGTTCATCCCTTTTGCTCTCCAGGTATTGACTTGAGCAGGTCTGGGGCTCTGCAATTACCTACATCAGGAAACTGGTCCAGCCATAAATTGACCCAGAAAAAGGAGTTTCTGGCCAGATCAGGTTCCTGATGCAAGTTATTACATTGCCAGGGAGTGCTACAGCTGGCACAGAGGAGGTGGTGGAAATGGGCAGATGATACCAATGGAGATATCCTGCACTGAAGCTTGTTTAGCCTTTGGAGGAATTAAAACATGACTGGAAACAGACCAAACAGTTACTGGGCGTCCACACCTCAAAACAGGAAGACCACCATCAACTCAGCACATCCAGGAGAAGCCAAACGCATCTACCAAAAACCTATCATAGTTTTCATTAATCTTAGGATGTCTGACCAGGATCATGCCATAAAAGGCAGATAAAATTTGCTCCTTTGCTAATGTTAACTCTGACACGCAAATGTGAAGATGGCACAGAGCATCTAGATGTGAATGGCCCAGTCCCACAGAGATGTTAAGGAGTCTAAACGCTGCATGATTAAACCTCATTCCAGAATACTGGAATAAGCACTTAGCTCCAATCCAGAGTGAGCTCTTGTTGCTGTGTCTGAATCTAAACTGCGCAGAGCACTAGGCTGACCTCCCAACACGCTTGTAACGCTGAAAAATGGTCTGGCCCTGCAGATCTTGACAAAACGACAGTATGTCTTCCAAAGCTCACGAGAGAAGGTGAAAAAGGACTACTAAAGAAGGTAGGTAGCATGCTATTTCCCTGCACCTAAGTCAGCAGATGTGGGAAGGGAGCCAAGATCCAGCTTTCCAAATACTAAACTCCAGCTGCTCCTTCACATGCATGGCAGCAATGTGCTCATCTTCCTTGGGTCCTTACCAGGTCTTAGATACCTCCCGCTCAGAGCATGCTGTCTCTGGGGGTAGACACAAAAAGACCAACAGTCAAAACGCGGACAGAAAAATCCAACTAAGCCAACACGGTATGTAAGAGGAAGTTCTTTTGGAAACTGTAATTGCCACTTTGCTTAAGAGTGGGAAGGGAAACAAAGCTACAAAGTGTTACTGCGTGTTTCTACTGTATCTCTCCTGGACTAAATTGATCTCTAATTTAGCTTGTTAAAAAAAACAGACAATATTAATACAGTGAGCGCAGCATTCTTATAAAGGAGCCTTGACACAATTGCTTTAATCCAGTTTAACTAAACATGTTCTGAACTTAGCCAGTGCTGAACATTAAAACCCTCCAAAATCTCCCGGATAGTCACACACCGGTGGCAAGTATAATCAACCACTGAATGTCAGTATTGTTCCACACCAAGGCAGCCCAAACATATGAAGGTGATCAGCTATAAAGCTTAAAATAGTTCTCTGTACATTTTAATATGGATACAATAGCATATCTGTTAACAAATATAAAACCCAATTCCTAGTAAATGCACGCAGCGCGGCATAGCAGGGTTTCAGTACACACAGCACTGGTAAGACTCCATTTCCAGAGGACTTGATCCACAGCCCACTGTGGAAAAGCTATGCTGGACTGCGGGCAGCTTCAGATGATTCCCTGACAAACTACACCAGATATGTGTGACAGAGTGTTTTTAAGCCCTAGCAGTTGTCCTGCTGTTAACGTTTGTACAGATTCTATCGATCAGGAACAACTGCATTGGTTACAATACACTTTTAACAAGCTCAGCAGTGCAGCAGGCCAACGTAATCGCTACCTAAATACACCAACTTCGTTCTAGTGTGCCCGCAGCAAGCTCCTGGCGCACGAAGTGCCTGTGTTAGCAGGGCCTCTTCTTTTGCCACAAGTTCCACTGAAGGTATTAGACCACGACTTGATATGCAATGGCAGGAGGGCACGGGTAGCCAGGAGGGGTGGTAGCGTTGGACCCCTGCCCCCGTGTCCTCATTTGCCCCAAGCTGCCCCGGTACCGGCTGTGTTGGTGCAAGTGTTTGTGTGGCCTCGTGGTGAACTGGAGTAGCAAACTGATCCAGTGACCATGCTCGGAAGAGCACAGCTCTACGGTATCAGTGCAAACTGAGCAGTAAAGTCCCACCTAGCTGCCTACCCTATCTTCTGGGTAGGAAGACAGGGATTACAGGATTTCCCATGCTACGTAATCATTTTGCTTCTAGCAAAACCCCTCATGTACTCCTTTCCTCCCTCACACGTTTTAGCGGTACGCTGATTGGAAGCGCTCTGGAAAACCGAAGCGCTCTCCTTGCAGCGTAAGCACAGAGCAGGCAGAGCCCTGGGCGCGAGCCCTGCCCTACCTGTCAACGGGCAGCTCAGGCCGGACGCTTCCCTCTGCCGGTGTCGGCGATAGTGAAGAAGTTCTTATGGCAGTGGCGATGTCAGTCTACTATATGCAAGACTTATGTGCTTTATCCCACATGCTGTCAAACAGTTGGCACCAGCCAACTAACGATGGATTTCATGTTGGATATCTTATAACTGGTACTACTACAAAAGCATCTTATGTAAGCTATTATTTAACAAAAATGTCTTACAGTGCTCCCAATACTGAAGATTTCCCCGCTACTCTATTTTTTTGAGTGCCAGATTTCATTTCAGACATGTAGACATCCCTGAATTCATTTCTCAGTTCCCTACCTTCTATCTCATCAGAACACTATAATTGCCAAGAAAAAAAGGTTAAAAAATGCTGACCATAGGAAATGAATCCAGTAACAGAGAGATTCCTCACACCAAGAGGTCAAGTTAATACTCGTGGCCAAACAGCAAAGCTCGTTAAGAGCTGTGACAGTTTGAGGGTAAAGGTCTTGAATCGAAGCCCGTAGCTTAAAAAAACAGCAGCAAAAGCACACCACCAAAATTTAAGCACCATAAGAGTACCTGTACAGCAGTGTGCACATGTACCACCTGGAGCCAGCAGCATAAAACCACCCTATGGCAAATACTGACGGTGTGCTTCTAGGACTACTTCAAAAGGACATGCCTCCCATCTCCCAGCTTTAGGCCTACCTAAGAAGTAGACTGAAGATGTATGTGGATTATTATTTGCCTCTTTAGTGCAGAGCAAGCCATTCAAGTCTGGTTTTAGCAGGCTGACAGCTTCCATACTAGTGCCTTACGGGCACTGCAGCAACAAGCAGCCCAGCCAAGGTTTTGCAGCTTCTCTGCACAGAATCCCCATCCTTGCTCTGACACACGGAATTCTTTGTAGTCATTTCCATCCCACCAGAATTTGACGTCCTAACAGAAGAACTGAATACTTTAACAAAGACGCCTTCAATACAGTTTCCAAGTCTGTATCTTTTCTTTTGACTAAATCTGGATTTTGCATTGTTGCTGTTTTTTCAATCTCTTGGCAGAGAAACATCTGGACTGAAGTCGCAGCAGGCTCACAAGACAAAAGCAGAGCTCAGTGGCAATGGAGAGGCTGCGACCATGGGAAAAGGACTGATTGCACGTGCTTGTGCTTAGCTACAATTAAGTACTCTAAAATGTAATTAATGCAGAAATACTGTTACAGCTGCTTTTCCATAACACTGAGCTGAGTTACAGTCACAGCTCTGAAGACCAGGAAGTGAGAAATTTATCACTGACCTCTGCAATGCCCTTTAGAGCTAGTAATAACTACCGAAAATGGCTCAAAATGGGACCATCACTGGGAAAGTATAAGTATTCCACAGCTTCCATGTTCCCTGCATTTGGTGTAGCTCCTCTAAAGGGTGGAAAGATTAGTGGGGGTGGACTGTCTGACCCTCTGTTATGTATTTGTGGAAATGAACTTCTAGTGACGGGGGAATGGAAAGTAATCAAATGCTTGAAGTAATCTGGAGAAATGAATAAGCTAAGATAGGCAGTTCTATTTCTATTTTAAAGCCAGTATTTTTGTCACAACCAGCTGGTCGGTAGTTTAGCTTTTTCCTATGAATTCAAGATGTGTCACAAATGCGGCAAAACTACACGATCTTTGCACCCCACCACCCCAGCCCCATTGACCTGCTCTTAAAACAGCAAACCTCCTGAAGAGAAGTCCTATTAAATACTTGAATGACGTTTGCAAGACAGCCGACGTGGCAGCTCTGAACGTATGTATAACTGGCTGGACCAGTCAGAAGCTGCGATTCAAAGTGACATACCTGGAAGTCTCCGATCTTACTAAAATGCGAACGTTCTGCAATTTCACTGTTTTTGTAAGGCTCCTATCACTGTTAGCGTATCTTACTGCTGCTGCTTAAGTGTCGTTAGTTGTTTCACTTATAAGATGCCCACAGTTTAGGTATCTGCACGTTAAAATGAAAAGATTTTTGCCACCCTTCTTGAGAACTGCCTGGTGCCCCTCCCTGTTAGTCAAGCAAAAGTCCCACAATTGAATCAACTCTAACTTAACATCACGAAATCCTTGTGTCTGTACAACTACTCGGATGCATATTTTACTAGCAAGGTCATCGCTATTAAAGGCCAAACACTTCGCTTCCCAGATGCTCAGTATACATTTATTTATCTTTACTCTCATTTAGAACACTGTTAATAACTTTCTGGAATTCTTTTCAAAAGAAAGTAGCCCTTTGAGAATACTCTGAAATTGTTTAAATCAGTGTTTGGTATCCATAACAAAATTTCCAACTTCCTCCATGCTTTTACCAATAACAATCACAGCCTGCTTAAGAATTTGTGCAGCGTCTCATCTACTGACTGATGAGCTTTCCAATAATACATTTGCATGGCGTCTCTGTTCAATTTAGCTCCAGTATAAATCTTGTAACTGCTGGCAAGATAGTTCCATCTCTTGCCAACAGAACAATATTAGATCCTGAATAATCGAACAATATTAGATCCTGAATAACTGCAGTTCCCTCTGGGACCTGCAAGAACAGAAAGCTTCACTGTAAAAGCTGAAATAGCAAGCGTTTCTTAGACACCCCCCCAACAATTAAAAATTCATTATTAAAACTACATTTTTACATGAAGATGGAACATTTTTAACACAATTTACACCCGAATCAGGTGCTTTAGAACTACTAACAGACCACTCTCTGAAAGCAGCACTGAATAGATGGAGAGGATCAAATCGACACAGGTAAGGTGAACATCTTGTCACGCATTTACCATCAACGGGATTTTTTTGGCTAATCTTCCAGCCAAACCACAGAGAACTCTGAACGGCCAAGGCAGAAGGATTCGATCAAAGGACATAAAAGCCTTGTCTCAGTAGTTCTTTGGGAAGATGTTTTCCATCACACTCTCCCAATTCACTGCCCCAGTAAGTCTGACGGGCCGGAGCGACAGTGCCACCAGCTTTATTCTGCTCTTTTGCACAGGCTCTATTTTAAGAGGCACTCGAGGTTCCAGAAAGGACAAGCACAGTGCCAAAGAGCCACACACTACTGAAATACTAGTTTGGCGCCAAGTATCACTGGAACCCAGCTGTAAATGACAGCCCTTACAAACGTGTGTGCACTCCGCCACAACCAGGCTAAGCGCAGATGGTGGGAAGGTGGGAAGGAGGTGTATAACCACTTTCGCCTCCCTTCTCTTCTGTGAGGAAGAGAGCAGGGCAGCACTCTTTCATTCTTCCACCCTATACGAATAAAATCAGGCTCCCGAATACTGTGTCTTAAAGGTTCTTCTAAGAAGTTCCTGTTAAAAAGCAGCCTCCCATGTACTATGTTGACTAAGCATAAAAAAGATTTCACTTATTTTCTGTGCATTAACTAAGTTTTGAGAGCTATTTGGGAAGCTGTAAGACAGGGGAAATAAAAATGGAAATAAGAGGAAGGAACTTAACATTTTAAAAAGGTTTAATTTGGTTTCCTCCCATTTTAACAGCCACGACACCACCACTTGTCGCCTGCTGTTCAGACCTCTCTACCTCAAGGAATTCAATTTCTCTTTCAAGACAAGGTTTCTATTTGATATTTTTAATGCAGAACTACTGGTACGGAGAGCTTTGTCTGAAAGAGTAACTGGGACTTAGCTGATGTGTTGCTATTTTGCACGACAGGAAATTTCATTTCTGGACAAGGACAGCAAAATTAAGCACTAGAGGGCATGGACTGGTCTTAATGTTTAATTTGTCATCTGCAAGGAATTTTCAGGTATGTGCACACAGATGGGAAAGAATCTATTTGTCCCTTTTTTTTTTCCCCCCCAAAACCTGGCTTGCTGTGATTTTGAGTTAGCACCCAACACACCACAGATTAAATCCTTGATATTTACAGTGAAATACCATTCAAATGTTTTGGGTTTTTTTTTTTTAATTTTTTTTAATTTTTTTTGTAATAAATAAATGAGAATCTATGTACAATTCAGACCTGCTGGGAACTGCCAGCTGAAGCCCTCTCATGGTTGGTATAGCCAGTTCTTTTGTAAAACACTGCTTCTATCATTTTACCTCTTGCATGAGTAATTTAATTTGCTTGTGACGTTCGTGCAAAATAGCTTTTTCTCTCCCATACTGCAGTCTGCCACTACGAACACGAATTTTCATTATTCAAATATGATCTTTTTGCCTGGCTGTTTATACAGCCGCCGCCCGCAGGGGTGAAGCTACCCCCGCAGCCCGACCAGCCCTAACGGGCGCACGTCGCTCAGCACGCTGACGGATGGTCAGCGCGTCGCTACTTCAAAGCCGATCCGCACCGAAACAAAAGAAGCGACAGCCCCCACCCAACGGCCCTGCTGGGTGCCGAACAGGGCAGAAGCGATGTGCGATGCACACTGCGGGATGATAACGGATTAAATTCCAGTAGATATTACGCGAATCACGGAATCACAGGTTGGAGGAGACCTCAGGGCTCATCTAGTCCAACCTTTCTAAACACGGACCCTCAGACGGACCCTCGCAGGGCGCATCGCTAATAAGGCGGGTGCGGCATGGCCAGAACCACCCTGTTTGCGGCAGAGCCGCCGGAGGGAGGCTGAGGTGGCGGAGTGCGGCCCCCGGCGCCCCCGGCCCGGCTTTGCGCAGCGATCCGCACACGCTGCTCGGGTACGGCTGCAGCACGGCGTCCGGCAGCACCCCCCTGCAGGCCCGCCCCCGCCCTGGAGCCCAGCTGCACGGTCCCCCGGCCGCGGGCACGGCTCCGGCACCCCCGGGCCCCGGCAGCCCAGCCGCCCGCACAGGGCCGGGCCGGGCCGCGCCGGGCACAGGCGGTTCCCGCCGGGCGGGGGTCCCGCGGCCGCCGCCTCGGCCCGCCCCGCCGCTTGTCCCGCACACGGAAACCAGCGCCCCCCGGTGAGGCCCCCCCGCGGCGGCGCGGACCCCCGTCCCGGCCCCACGTACCTCCCCCGGCCCGTCCCGCTCCCGGGGCAGCGGCCAAGATGGCGGCGAGGCCCGGCAGCGCGCGGGGCCGCCCCCCGGCGGAGGCGCGGGCGGCCGGGGCGCTGCCTGCGCTGAGCGGCGGGTAACGGGCGCCTGCCCGCCCCCGGCCCCGCCGCGGCTCCCGGCCGCCCACCGGCAACCGCGGCCTCGGCGGCGGGCAGGGCACGGGGGCTGCCTGCCGCCGCTCACACCACCCGGCGGGCGGGCGGCGCGGCCTCCCCTCCCCTCCCCGCCCGGCACAGCCGTGTGTCTGTCCCCCGCGGCAGCGGCGGCGGCGGGGCCGGCGGGGCGGGCCGGGGCCGGCGGGGCGGGCCGAGGCGAGCGGAGCGGAGCGCGCCACACGCCGCCCAGCGCGAAGATGGCAGCGGGGGAGCCGCAAGCCAAGAAGCTCAAGCTGGAGCAAAAGCAGCTGAGGTAACGGGCGGCGGGGCCGCGGGACGGGCTCGTCTGCACTGAGGAGCCCCAGCGGGGACCGGAGGGCCGGTGGGCGCTGCCGCCCCGGGAGGAGGGCGCGACACGTGCCGCCGCGGGGCGCGGGGAAGCCGCGCCGGGAGGGTCGCGCCGGGCCGGGCCGGGGGCGCTGGGCTGGGCCGGGCCGGGCCGGGTGTGGTGCGGAGCGGTGCGGGCGGCCCCGCCGCGGGACCGCGCTCCCCTCACGGCGGCGCCGGGCGCACGTGGAGGCGGGCGGCGGGGCCGCCCCGCTGCCGTTCGCCCTCCCGGTGACCGCCCCGCCGGGACCGGCGGCCGGCCCCGCCGTCTGCAGGCAGCAACCGCGCCGCGGGGAGTCCCCTCGGTGCCGCGGGGGGACCCCGCTCTGGCGCCCCGGGACTCCGCGTCGCCTCGGTGTCGGGGCCGGGCGGCGGCACCGAGGGCTGTCCCGGGCGGCGGCGGCGGCGGCCGGTGTTGGAAATGCGGCGCGGGGTGTCACCCCTCTGCTGCTGCCTTGGGAGCGTCCTCCGAAGGGCCCGGGTGATGCCCTTGAGGGGGTCGCTGTCCCCGTCGGACAGGAATCCTCGTTCAGAGATACGCTTTCGTCAGGACACGTGGAATATTTTTGAGTATTTTCACACTGAAATAATCCGTGCCGTTTGCTATACTTCCTTATTCGTGCGACCGCTGTGCAATATCACCAACTGAACCCCATCTGATGGATGGGCTGTGCAGAAACACGCCGTTTGTGTTTGAATGTCGAGGCAGAAAAACGTAAGGTTTCTCAGTGCAGGAAGCACGGCCAAAATGAGTACTGAGAGGGCTATAGTGGAGCCTTGTTGGTGCAGTTCCTGATTTGTTTTCTCGGGATTATTCACATGAATGTAATTGTAAGATAACTGATCTCCTTCCAAGCATTCAGTATATGAGGAGGATTAATGACATAAGGCTTGAAAGGTCCAAAATTACCTTGGCGACAGCTAATAACTTGCTCAAATATAGCATTAAAGAGGCATACTTTAGTACTGAGATGAGAACAGTCCCTTTCGGTACTGATGTCCTTACCGAAAGAACTAATCCTGTTAAATTTGTCAAAGTCAGGGTACTCGCTCCTTTGGCAGCTGAGTGACTTTTCAAGTCTAATAATAGTTGACAAGCTCAGTTGCAGATAGTGGAAGAGGAAAAACGTAACTGAGCTCTGAAAGCAAATAAATGGCGGGCAGCGGCGTGAAGTTGTAATTAAAAAGCGACAGTTATTTCTACGGGCCTTAGAGCAAGGTGGGAGAAGAAACTGGGAATTGCAATGTTTCTGTTCATTGAGGTTATTAGAGGAAAGCGCATTTTACCTGCTTCAGGCCTAAACATGAAAATTCAGAAATTTGAGGACGTTATTGAAGTAATGAGTTAAAATGTAAAGGATGTTTACAGTGAACAAAAGGCTGTGATGACACGCTCCAGTAACAACTGCTGGAACTGAAAACAACGCTTTTGTGAGGTACGATGGGTAAAATGTGGCAAACGTCGTTATAACTCATGTGCTGTAGTTCTGTTATTTCAATACGAAGCTTAAACTAGACTCCGGCTGCGTTTCACAAGAGGAGGAATGCCATCGTCGACTGGTGATGAAACAGAGTTAACGTGTGCGGTGGGCCCGGGGTGGGCTGCGAGGCGGGTGAGGTGGTTGGACTAGATGTGGCAGACCTTTGCTCTCGCTTGAACGTAGTGGCAAGAGCGAGCCTGGCCGAGTGCTGCTGCAGGACTTTGCCCCGTGTTAAAAGCCAGCATGGAAGGTACCAGAATGGTTGAGGTTCCTCGGCTTTGTTGTATTTCTGGCGAGGTTCAGTTCTGAGTGCAAAGCACTGCTATGTATGCCGGGAATATTGAAACCAGTTAACGTACAGATTAGAAAAGAAAAGAAAAATTACTTGAAAATTTTGTGAGATAGCAACTTCATATTTCTTATACCAAGAATTAGAGGAGAATTCCTTGTTCTTGACGTCTAGATCTGAGACTTGCTAGCCTTTTCAGGAGACCGTGTCTAATGGACTCGACAGGGATGGTCTTTTACCTTACTTATTCTACCATATACGAACCTGAATCTTTCCTGTGGCTACCACAAAAACTATTTTAATGTAAAAAATTACATTAAAAAGTTAAATTCCACTCTGTAATATAAGCTGTACCTTGTAAACAATAACAAACGTTTCTTTCCCCTGTATTTTTTTTCATCGTTTTCTCTCTCGAAGTGGCATCAGGGAGTTTCATGGATACATTAGGGTTTTTTTTAGTCCCTTTTGATCCTTTCAGGCAAAGGAAAGCAAATATTGCTCCCCCATGAGGTAGGCAAAGCTGACCAGGTTCAGCTAAAGCTGTTTGAAAGCAATATAGGATGGCCGGCTTTTGCCACCCATTGAGCAGAACACAAAGCCTGAGACCCAAACCAGTGTTCCCAGCTCAACAATGCGTTGTGCTGACATTAATCTGCTGGGCGGCAGGTTTGCATTGTCTTTATTGACGGGTGCAAATCCCCGCTAAAACCAGCCGACTTTCGGCAAGGCCATTAATGCATCCCGTGTTGTTTCAGGCTTCTGACTACATCTCTGCTGTGTGAAATAAAATATCATTGTGTGTGTAAACTGTTCTCTTTGAACAGAAAATAGGCTTGCAGAACTGCCAGTGGCTTGGCACGGAGCGGTGGCATCAACTTACCAGAAACGTCGTGAGGCCCTACTTTAAAGGAGACTTACTAAGGTTTTGTGCCCTTTTATATTTGGTTTGGTTTTATCTTGGAAGTCTGTGAAAACCGCAGCCAGACTTCCATTAACAGACTGGTACAGTCATGAAAGAATTTGGGCATTCCCTGCAGAAATGTTTGAGCTGACACGTACGTGTCTGTATAGAAATATGCCAGCATGCAGAAGGAAAAAATGAGTAAACTTGTGAAGTCCCCTGTGCTGCCTTACGGCCTCTGGCCGTTCTGCAGCTGCTGTATTGATTGAATAGTAGTGACGTGGCTGGCTGCTCGGACAAATCGGGGCATCTACATGAAGACAATGTAAGCATTGAATTTGACAAATACTTTATACTGAAAGTACAAAGTACAATATTCCTCTTCTTCTGTTACTATTAGACGTCTCTTCCTTTTCAGAATAAATTATCAAGCACTCTGTGGGTAATTGTTATCAAAAGCAGTCCTTTGTCATTACTGTTCCACTAAATTTTAGGCAGCTTGGTACTGGTGACTGTAAAAAATATTGCTAATTTCATGCATTTTTAATTTTCTTAATAAGCTGGCTTTTAATTTAGCTTATTCCTTCAGCAGCTCTCTGCAAATGAAAGAAGAGTCTGAGTATTTTAAATTAGCTGTGACAAAGCTTTCAGTTAGAATGTAGCAAGTCGTTTTTCTTTCTCTTTTATCATCTCTGGCTTTTTTTTTTCTTTTTAATTTTACCTCACTCCCCATTTGTATTCATTTCAGTTTCTGTCTTCATGGCTTATACTTTTCTCACTTTCCAGTTTCTCGTATCTGTAAATATGGGTAACTTTTTCCATGCCAGTACTCTTAATGGCAAAGAAAGATCTCAGACTCCAGCACCTTGCTGCATTTGCTCCTGGAAGAGGAAAAGCAATACACTTTTTCTTCAGATGGATACTTAGACCCCTGTGGAAAGCAGACAAAAAATACTTTGGAAGGCACTAGCAGCAGACTCTGCTAATTTTGCTTTATTTAGGACATTACAGCATCAACCTTCCCTTCAAAGTTGTATTGACAGAAATACATCCAGAACCGGAATGACTTGCAGCATGGAAAATACCTCGCTCTTGCAGCTCGGCGCTCACGTCCATTGTTCTGATACGTAACTCTCAAACGCCCGTTTAGATTGGCACGGGTCTTCACCTGGCCTTTGATGTAATCCCGTGGGATTTCTCACAGCACGTGTCATATTTCCACAGTTTTGTCTTATTCTATTAGAGAAGCTTGTTATGGTGTTTTCATCCTTTTAATTAAAGTAATTCTGAGCTTCAGGGGAAGGAGTGTGTAACCTGAGGAAAGCGAGGTCGTGGGAAGGTGCTCTCTGCTCTGGACCGCGAGCACGGCTGGTGTCTCTGTCGTTGCTGCCGTTGCCTGCAGCCCACCTGGCAGAAGAGTCGTACTGACAAACAAGGATAGTTTAGACGTAACAGGCTTCACTAATATCCTGCAGAGAAGTACACCTCTGGCTTGGTGTGCTGCCTCCCCAGGTCAGCAGGACTAGGCTTGTCCCTAGAGCTGCCTGCATGCTTGATTACCTGTGGGAGGGGAGCCAGTGCAAATATTTCATAATGAATCTTGAAGTTTCTGTGAATTTTCCTGAGCTTTGAGAGTTCCTCCTTTTCCAGCTAATGAAATGGCTGTGTAGAGTTACTCATCTAATTGGATCTACTAATTTTCCTTATGAACAGACAAGGAAGATGCCGGGAAAGGAGGCTTGAGTGAGCATAGAGGTAGTTGAATATGGTGTCGATGCAGTGGTGTGAAATGCGCTTTCTGGAGAACAAGACCTTGGCTTCCTCTATTACTGCTGAGGTATATTCGATGTGGAAATGTTTGAAGCAAAACTCTGGCTTGTGCTTCAAGGTTGCGATATTGAATGGTTACTTACGCAGGCACGGTACAAAAGTGTTTCACAAACCCGGTTTCAGAAGCAGGGAACGGGTTGCTATCTAAAGGTCATTAATTAGTATTTGCTGGCACTGTGTTGGAAAACCTTATCTTCTTGAAAAAAGTAAATTGAACTTGCAGATGCAATGTGAATGCTATGTTTTCTCAAGGCTGTTCACTTTCTATTTACATAAGTTGCTTCTTAAATAATTTCAATTTACATATTAAGCTTATTTGCATAGTAAATATCAAAGCATTTTGTGTGAAGGAGAGAGGTCTCTGGGTATTACTCAGAATTCAGTGAACGGAGAGGGATTCTTACCATTTTGAACAGTAATCACTTCTGTAATGATTGTTTGACCACAGTCAAAGCTGTTCCACGCTTGGAGGATATGGTAACATAAAGCTACTTGCTGGCTTTACGCTACCTTGGGATTTCATTTACAGGGAAAGATTTTTGTGGGTTACGTGTTTTGGTTTTTTTTGTTTTGCGCCTTGTACATTCAGTGGTACCAAGCAGTTGTAACCCTCTCTGGGGCTGGGCTGCATAACTAGAGTAAGCCAGAAAAATAGTATATCTGTCTGCAGTATGGTGAAGACTTAGCAGATTTATAGACTTTCCGTTGCTCTTATAGCTGTATGGTCTGTGAAGCTGCATTAAAAGAAATGGTTTCATTATGCTATGACATTTTAAAATCATAAAAAATAAAATCTTTTTAATACTTTGCTAGCAGGTGCGTACAAGATAAAAATACATCTTATTTTGTGTTGCGCATATGAAATTTGCTCTGTAGAAGTTTTCAAAACAACCACTGTTCCAGTAGAAAATATATGCAAGCTCTGCAAGATGCTGTTATTGTAAGAGAATTTGTGGACTCTCTGCCTGCTAGTCCCATTTTGTAATGTCTGCTGAAGGTATTATGTAAAAGATCATCCTTCTGTCTTGTGAAGACAGAAGAGTGGGCAGCTTATCTAAGATTAACCTTAGTTGTGTGCTTTGAAGAAATTGAGTGAAATGTGGGGATTAATGGAGAACTTTCTGTTTGTCTTGTAAACCGGATGATTTATACCCAATATTTGTGGTGTAAAACATAACATGTTAGTCCAAGGCTAAGGCCTTGATTGCCTGTATCTTGGATGCGCAAGGTACACGTGTATAAAATGTAGTTTCATGGATTACCTCAATAAAGTGCAATTTTAAAAGTTCTCATGCTTACCTGTTGTTATGTCGGGTAGGGGTGCAGTTCCCTTTTAATTCATACTGTGCTTGAAAGGAAGTGTTTTAGTGAAATCACCTGAGGAATAATTGTTCGTCAAACGTAGAAGAGCTCATATGGTCATGAAGTTCTCTTCTTTACTGTATGGTAACAGAAGCAGTCAAGGGAAATTGTGGCTGGACTCTGTCCGGCATTATGTATTTTTAGATGCAAAAGCTGCAAATTCCATATTTCTCTTGGGGATTTCTGAAGCCAAAACACATATGGAGGCACAGGTCAGCTGCTCTGTGCAAGCAGAGCAAGTTTGGAAGGTGTCAGGGAGGCTGAGCAAACTCAGGCTGGCTGCCTAGCACATACGCGCTGTGACTACGAGTCGAACGTGTGGCACCAGCATCACCAAGCTAATCTATGAATGACCATTTTTCCAGGGATGCCCTGGTTGCTGTTGCTCCATTTATGTGTCAGGACGTCTAGAATTTCCCTGGCAAATGACCAGAAAACATGTAGTGGTACGTGATGCCTCGAAGATGTCAGTAGAACCTGCGGGTACATGATAGTGCAAGCAGGATGACTGGGCACTTGGGAATAGTTGGAAGTTTATAAAGTGCTATTGACAAATGCTGTTGAGGTGTCATATGTGCTGTTTCCTGAAAGGCTGCTTAATGTTTTAGAAAAACACCCTTTTGATCCTGTCTTGCTGAACTGGTAAAAAAAGTTAGGAACATTTGAGGGTACCTCATTTAGACTCTGTAGCTTAATATTTGTAACCTGCAGTTGTATGTAACAAATTACTGTAAATGTAGATCATGTTAATTCATTTTATCTGTTTTCCTTTACATATTCTTATGTGCTTGTTAAAGCCGGGCATTTATTTATGAGGTAATCTACATCTTGTTTTTTAAAAAATTGATTTATTATTTAAAATACAGCAACGGGACCAACAAAACCCAGCTGTGCTACTCCTGTTGTTAGATTTGCCCGTGATGGGATTGCTCCCCTCCGCTTTCAGTTGCAGAGCAGAGGTTTGGTATCAGGCACTGAAGACGTTAAACTAGGAATAATCTATTGTTCACCATGGATCAGAGGATACAGCCATTATATATCCAAATACCGTATTTGCATTTTATTAGATTTCAAAATCCTCCGTCAGGATCTGAGGACCTGTCGCCCTGTGTGTTGCAAAAGTAAGGGGATGAGTGTGTTTTCTGTTCCAATTAGTTTGCCTTTTCAAGACCCTGACACGCTTTAATAATGAGAATTTTGTAGGTGGGGATTAATTTTTGAGCGTCTGCTTTGGAGAACCTCGGAAATTTGTCCTACATCGGGCATTGAATATGAATATTCCTGTTACGTTCAAGTGACGCTGCGGGTCCTGGAGCATCACAAACGTCTGAAATTTTGGCATCCTCCCTTCTGTCACACCCCAAAATCAGCAAATAGCTGAGAAGTTTGGCTTTCATTTTGCCGAGTGCACGATTCCCATTTTGTAGCTGAAGAGGAAGGGAAACTGAGGCTAATAACCGCATGATTAGGCAGTTGTAAAGTTTAAATCTTTAATGAGAGGTGACACAGCAGCACGTAGAACAACGCGGGATTCACTTTTGGCAAAAACAACCCTTTCTGACCTCAGTTTCTGAGCCAGTGCTTGCGGTGCGTGCAGGGACCGAGGGAAGGGCCGGGCCCGCACCGGGGTGCGGCGGGCGGGGTGCGGCGGCCGCCTTCGCCCCCGCTTTGCCGTGCTGACAGGGCCGCTCTGCTTGTGCCGGGCCGGGCGAGCAGGGGCTGCCCTTCCGCGGCCGCCCCGCTAGCGGAGCCGCGGCGGGGTAGCGGCGCCCGGCGCCTCGGCACCCGCCGAGCCGGGGCGGGGGGCGGCGGCGGGGGTGCCGTTCCGCACCCCGACGGGAGCGGTCGCGCCGGGGCCGGAGGAGGGGCGCGGGGGCGCCCGCACCAAAGATGGCGGCTGGGGGCGCGGGGCGCGGGGCGGGCGGGGCCGCCCCCGGTACCGCCAGCTCCCGGAGCGGGGCGCGGGGCCGCCCGCCGCCTCCCCGCGGCTCCCCGCGCCCCGCGGGGCCCGGCCCGCCCCCGCCGCCCGGCCGGCCAATGGCGGGGCGGGGCGGGCCGCGGCCGGCGGCTCAGTCACGGCCGAGGCGGGCGGAGAGGCGACGCCGGTGTCGGAGCCGCAGTCGCTGCCGGCGGGGAGCCATGCCCACTCTCAGGTAACGCCGAGCCCCCGCCGCGCCTCCCGCAGCCCGCCCCGCCGCCCCACGGCAGGGGGTCGATGGTGGCGGCGGGCGCTGAGGTGGTGGCGGGGTGGAGGCGCCCGGCGCCGTGTCCCGCCGGAGCCCGGCGCTTCCCCCCGTCTCCACCCGCGCCGTTTCGAGGTGCGGGGTGGCGCGGCCTCCTTCCCCCCCCCCCCCCCTCGGGGTGTGCGGGGTCTCTCTCAGGTGGGCGCGCGCCGCCGCCCGCCGCCGGTGTGCCCGGCCCGCGGCGATGCCCGTCCCTCCGCCGCCCGCCCGGCAGCCCTGCGGCGGCCGCCCTTTCGTCCCCTGCCCGGGCGAGAGGCCCGGGGAGTGGTGGGCCGGGCCCCCGGAGGGGAGCGTCGGGGTGGCGGCCGCGGCGCGGCCCGGGGGTTCGGGCGGCGTCGCTTCGCGGCGGTGCCGCTGGCAGGGGCGGCCCCCGAGCGCGGGCGGCCACCTTCTGTGGGGGGTGTGTGTGTGTGTGTGGGGTCCCATCTTCCGTGGGGGCGGACGTCGACTCCGGCAGTTCGGGGCTTAAAGCACCGGCGCCCCTTGCCGAGGCTGGAACCCGACGTTACGCGCCTCCCGAGCGAGGAGCGGCGGGGCGATGGCAGCCTGGGGAGCTGCGGGGGTGTCGGTTCGTCAGCGACAGCCGAAGGACGAGCCCTTCACTTCACACTCGGTGAAAAGGATTGTTACAAGCCTTTTCGCTTCCTAAAACGCTCCATCCTACGGCGGGGTGGTATCGCGAAGTGAACCCATAACCTTCACCACGTAGCTGTTTTGATCGGTCCCTCGGTTGCTAAAGAAATGCCTAGACTCGCAGACTCCGAGTCCGGCGGTGGTTCAAGGCGACTCTCCCACCTCCCCTCTCCACCCCCGAAACTCACGGGTCGGATTTTGCGCTGTTCCTGGCCGAGGAGCGCCGACGGTACCTCTTGGAAATGGCAGTAGTGTCTCTGTGAGCTTGAGGGGTTAGTGCAGCGGCCTGAGGCGCCGGGCAGTGGTGGAGCAGTGGTTTTTTTCCCTGCGGCAGCCTTGCTTACGTAAGGCCAAGGCTTTTAGGCTTGGCTTCTAAGTTGGAAGCTCTGAGTGTGTCACTCTAGAAGACTATGAATGTTTCATAATGAATGACATCTTCACTGAAGGTACTCCTCTAGGTCAGCATGTAAAGTTGCAACTCCTTAGCCAAATATTGCCTTTACTTAAGACCTAAGTAAGGAAAGCATGTGAGCAGTCCCACAGGCTACTTTTACGTTTAAGGTCTATACACTAAAGTGATTTGCTGAAGAGTGATGCAAGAGAAACGGTCTGAACTCTGGAATCACAAAATAATAGTTCTGTGATGCCTTTAGTGTTAGACAAGTTATGGTTAATGGTGAATACTATCTTATTTGCTTATATTTATGTTGTGCAGGTAGACGGCGTGAGAATTATGGTCTGAGGTGAGAGCTTATAGCCATTCAAACGCTATGAGTCTGGAACTGTTGCTGGTTTTACTACCTGTATAAATGATTTTTTGATAAATGCAAATCTTGTTGTATGGGGTTTAGCTAAGTTCCTTTGCGACTGAAATGGATATCCTGAGAACAGGCTTAGAACATGCCTTGTTTGGCCTTTCAAGGGCATAATCAAACCATGTAGAAATACTAACACTTTAGATCTTATGCCATATCTTATATTTGTAAAGGAAAGGCTATGCATACAGCAGGCTGTCATGCAGCTGGGACACCTGAATGTCCCAATTGTGTTTTATTAAGAATTTCTGACTAAAATGTCCTAGCACAGGAACTGGATATTAAGTGCATGTTATAGCTGCACATCAGGATGAGGCTGTTCTAGAGCAATAAAAAAAGCGACATTTTCACCTTGTCTTCCTTTACCATTAGTTACTATTATGTAGATCAGAAAATTTTTGCAGCAGTTAACAAGAAAAATATGAAATATTTTTAAGGCAATAATAGGATATCTTTTTTCTAAGCAAGACACGCCAGTATCCAAGGGCTCAAAATACTCCTCTGTCTCTGTGCCAGTAACTAATAATATGCTTTCACTGATATTTTGATGTTGCTCTTCCACTGAAGTGCATGGCAGCATGGGGCGATAACAGTATTGTGTGGTAGTTAGATACACTGCTGCTAACGTTCAGCAGCCAGCTTCAAACAGGACCACTTTTTTAAAAATGCCTGCAACAGCGGAGCATTGGTCATGTATAACTGTGATATTGGACACAGCTTTCCGGATCGTTCCGTTATGGTTTGTTTTGTTGGCTTCTTAAAAATGATTAAAGGGTAGCTCAGTACTGATGTAGGTTTTCTTGTTTGGTTGGGTTTTTTGTTTTGTTTTCATCCAGTTGGTTTCACTTCATTACTTCTGCAACTTGTGATAAGAATAATATGTGAAACACTGGCTATTTGTGAAAAATCAATCATCTTGGCAATCTCCAAACAAAATGCCATAATTAGCAGGTGAAGATGTATTCATATTTAATAAATTACATAGCTTGACCTTATAATTACAACTCACTCTTCATCTGGTCCAAAGTTAAATGGCAAACTCATAAAATGTATTGCTTGTTGTCAAGAGTTTAGAATGCAAACGTGGTGTGCCGCTAAGCTTTCTGTAAAGTAAGTTACTGTTGTTGCTGTGGCTTTGCCTGCTAGATGGACAGTCTATTTCTGTGTCCAAACATCTTTTTGATGTGTATGAACATCTTATTCTTAGAGTTTAAAAAGTATATATCGTGCTCTCATATATACATGTTCTCTGTGTGTATGTGTGTACATATATATACACTCACACATGTAGATATACTGACTGTATATAGCCAATAACATGCCCTTGATTTGTGCAGGTGGAGGGTTGTCCCTTGTTTTTTGAAGAGCTGAGCCACATAATCTTCTGCAGTAGGTTAGTCGAGTTAAGTGAGAAGGTCCTTCTCAGATGATTCGATACCAGCACTCCCGTGTGAGAGAAGGACTGGAGAGAGTCAGGGAGGCTGTGGAGTACGTAAGCATTTGCTCTGTGCCTGTTGCAGAGGTATCTTTCCCAAATAACCTGTGTATTGTGAAATCTCACATTTCAGGAGACTGTTGCTGTTTCCTCACTATGTTTTACGTGTAGTTTTACTGTCTCTCACAGCCTCCTCCTGGACACAATGTCCAGCACACAGCTGGATAAACACACAGTGCAGGGGGTGAGCAATGGCTGATGGGTCAGGCTCAAAGGGTCACAGTACATGGGGTTACATGGGGCTGGTGGCCAGTCGCTAGAGGGGTTCTGCAGGGATCCATCTTGGGGCCGGTACTCTTTAATGTCTTCATAAATGACTTGGAAGAATACTAATTAAGTTTGCAGATGGCACAAAACTGGGAGGAGCTGTTGGTGCTCTCGAGGGCAGGGAGGCCCTGCAGGGGGATCTGGGCAGGCCGCAGAGCTGGGCAGTCACCAACCGTATGGAGTTTAACAAGGGCAAGTGCTGGGTTTTGCCCCTGGGGCGCGGCAGCCCTGGCTGCACAGGCAGCCTGGGGAGCGAGGGGCTGGGGAGCAGCTCTGCAGGGACCTGGGGGCTCTGGCCGACGGCAAGTTGAACCCGAGCCACCAGTGTGCCCTGGCAGCCCCGAGGGCCAGCCGTGCCCTGGGGGGCACCGAGCCCTGCATCGCAGCTGGGCGAGGGGGGGGATTGTCCCGCTCTGCCCCGTGCTGGGCGGCCTCACCCCGAGCGCTGCGGGCGGCGTTGGGCGCCGCAGGACATGGAGGGTATAAAGCTACTGGAGAGTGTCCAGAGGAGGACACGGAGTTGGGGAAGGGTTTAGAGGGGAAACGGTACAAGGAGTGGCTGAAGTCCCTGGGTTTGTTCAGCTGGAGCAGAGGAGGCCGAGGGCAGCCCCATGGCGCTCTGCAGCTCCCTCCTGAGGGCAGGAGGAGGGGCAGGGCTGGTCTCTTCTCTCTGGTGACCAACGCCAGAGCCCAAGGGAACGGCAGGGAGATGTGCCAGGGGAGGGTTAGGCTGGGCATTAGGGAAAGGTCCTTCCCCCAGAGGGTGGTGGAGCCCTGGCACAGGCTCCCCAGGGAGGCATCACGGCACCAGCCTGGCGATATTCCAGAAGCGCTTGGCCAAGGCCCTCAGAGACACGGTGTGAATTTGGGGTGTGCTGTGCGGGGACAGGAGCTGGGCTCGATGGTCCTTGTGGGTCCCTTCCAGCTCAGGACAATCCATGATTCTAGTTGGTTGGAAAATTCCTGGAATTTTAATCAATGCAGGTGTCCTGTGTGACTGAACAGCAAACATAAGACCGATAAGGTTCACAAGTACTGCTGAAAGTTTTAAGCTTGGTGAGAATATAACAGTTCGATATCTCAGCTTCTTGCTCCAGAGATTTGTAAATTTAGCATTCTCTAAGATCCTAAATATTTTTAATTTCATGCTTTTACAATATGCGGCTTTACAGCGTATATGTGATTTATTTTTTTTTTTTAAATTTTCATTTTTACAGAGGAGCAGACTGTAGCCAAGTAACTGTATACCTCGTGTTGTGCCACAAAAAAGCATAGTGGCGTAACAGCGCAGATACTTTGCGGCCCCTGGAGAAGGGAAGGGTGACCGGCACTGCGCTGAGACATAGCCACTGTTGGGCTAATCAGGTTGAACATGTGAAGGATTTACGCAGCCAAGTCTTTAACAGTAGAAACACTGGACTTTCCAGATTGTGGTTTTTCAAAGCTTGTATTAGAAGATGCCGGTCACAGTGGTGATCTTAAATGTCTACTTGAACTTGTTGAATTTTTAGATTTTGTGACTTGGAAAGAGATAGTTTAGATTATTCCCATTTTGCCCAGAAAGGTATTTTTACCAAATGCAGTGTCAGTGAAGGAATGGTGCAACTACAGTCTCCAGTACAAATGGAGTGTATGGATTGTTCTCCTTTTTGCCAATGGAATGTTAATACCTAGTTCTAGAACCTTGGGACTTAGTTAATTCAGACATCTAGCTGAACACCTTTTTTTTATCATAGAAATCAAGCAGGTAATGTACTCAATGTCTTACATGTTTGAAAAGCTGTCGAGTTCTGCTATCCTACGTTTGGTTGTGAGAAATAACTATGGTGCAGTTGGGGAGTTTGCCCAGAAGTTTCAGGGGCATGTTTCTGAGCATACACTTACCAGTCCAGTGATGGCTACCGTGGCTTTTAAACTTCCCATCCCAGATGGCACCCTACTACACAGCCTCTGGAATACTTGAACATGGATGATTATAAAACACTGTGGGAGAAGGAAGGCTTGGGGGTGGAACAGGACTTGTATGTGATTTAATCCAGGCAGCTCGTTACATGGCACTGGACGTGCTAGTTCCTGCTGCTGGAGACACATTGGGAGTTCGCGTGTACCTTATTGGCTTGACAGAGCTTCTGTGGATGCTAAACCAGCACAAAGTCCCTCTCGTGCTGCTTCCAGTATATTGACCAGTATGTTCTGCAGCCCGTAGCTTGTTAAATGTCTGGTAGCTTCTATTTTGTTTTTCTGTTGAACAGGGTAATTATAGGTAGTGACCTCAACAAGTCAGCTGTATTTCAGAGAGTTTTTGAAGTACAGCCGCTGTTTGCTGGCATACCATACACTTAAGTGCTGATACTTCTCTTGTATAGAAGTTATCCATGATAGGCATTTTTTTTTTTCCTTAAGTGTAGGTACAAAATTATTTATGTGTAGAATTTCACAGAATGTGAAAATAGCTAAACATAAGTACGGGAGCACATAGATTGGGACAAATCTGCATTCAGCACTTTTAGAGTTCTGACTTGTTCATTCATTGTCCTGCAATAGCACTGATGCAATACTTTGTTTTTAAATGGGTGAGAATGTCCTGTCTTGGGTCTACAACTGCAATCCCTCTTACCCTTATGTCTTCTTTTCTGTCATCTGTCTCTCCCTCTTCTTTTCTTCTAGCTAGGTGTCACTTATGCTATCTAGAAGAATCGATACTACTTTCCACACTGACAAAAGTATTTAGTGAGTCTTACAGGTTTCTACTAAGCAGATGTTGCTTGTCTCAGTTAGGCGTGGGCTGGACTTCTGGCTCAGTCTTCACAAAGCAGTGTCTTCCACATTTCATTTACAGAGAAATGGACTGTAATGGCCTGTCTTTAAAGCTACAGCAAAAACCAGGATACTTAAAGCATGGTTTTCTATGTCACAATATCAAGGTTATTAATCATGTTTTCCACTTCTTCATTTCATAAATGCTTCAGAATTTAGCATTTAATGGAGGCTAACGTGGCATCGTAAAGAGGAAGAAGTTTGACTGTATTTTTGGCAAGTAGCTTTGAATTTCTGTCAGCTAAGGGCTTTTCATAGCATGAGATTGTTCCGTATCACCCCCTTTCTGCTTCTTTTGTATTCTTTTTTTCTTATCCTGCTGAGCAGAAATTAAAGAAATCAATCATTTAGTAGGCAGATGTCGAGCCTCTAAAACATTTACTTGCTCTAAATGGGCCAGAACAATGGAAAGCTCACTCTCTTTGAGATTCAGCTGACACTGTTACGCAGCTTTGGGTAAACTGCAGATAAACTTTGGATCCAACCGCACTGTTACGGTAGTACTTCTTGTGGGATGGAGAGACGGGGAATATGCTTTCTCTGCAAATACTTGGTGGAGACGTAGTAAAGAGGGAGGCATATCTGGTGGTCATACTGAAGCTACCTTTGGTGGCTAGAGCAAGGGCCTGCCTTGCCAGCTGGAGGCAGCAGGTGTTAGCTTAGCAAGGAATGCAGTGGGTTTGGATGTAGTTTCGGGCAGCCTTCAAGAACAGCTGCATTCACTCTTACTTGACACTAGGCCATGTATCTAATCCTTTAGTATTACTGCATTATCACCCAAGTACATGCTATTCAGGAAAAAGTAGCACATGGTTTCTGAATGAATCTTAAAAACAGTTAAAGCCAGCTCTTCCAGCTGTTTATAGTATCTCTGATGTCTTACTTCTGTGTGGCAGAAGTTGTGGCAATGGATTTAAAATTCATTAAAAAGTACGTACATTCTTATCAGTAGATGGCTGACAATGCAGAATCCATAGTATCTTAATTTAAGTTTATTAAAACAGACTTAAATTGTTAATTATTGGTCAGTAGCAGAGTAAGCCCAGCAGCTAAGTCTGTTCAGTGAAATTCTGATAACCTGGTCTGATGCTCCCCCTGTCTCAAAGCTGGTATTACAAGCTGAATGGAATCCTTCAAAGCTACGGAATGTGGCATGCGGCTCTAATTGTTTATCTGAGTGAATTGAAGCTTAACACAATGTATACCTTTACATATTTATCAACAAAGATTATTGTAGGATGCTACTTCACTCAGATTTGACCCTCTGTCTGTATGCCAGGTCTCCATGTGACTGCTGTGGTTGGCAAAATGTGTATCTTTTTGTTCCTTAGCTGTATTAAAGAAAAACTTCTCTAATAAAAACCATTATTATACTATTCAACATATTATACTCGGAACAATAAACTAATGCTAAGCTAACTTGAAATAATTGATTCTCTTACAGTGAAAATGTCCTGTTTGGAATGGGAAATCCTCTGCTTGATATCTGTGCAGTTGTGGACAAGGACTTCCTTGATAAGTAAGTCTTGATTTATTTTTTTTCTTTTTAATGTCAGTTTTGTTTCCAGAATGATGCCTATAAACAAACGGAGGACTGCCTGCTTGTGTAATGCTAAGTTTGTGCTGATCTCTGTGGGATTCTGGCCTTATGCTGAAACAAGCCAACATTGGATCAGTCAGTTGATTGTTCCAGATATATGAAGCTGTGGTAGTGGTGTCAGTGACAAACTTCAGTGTTTTCATGTGTTTTTGGTATTTATTATTTTCTATCAATTATTTAATCTAGTCTTGTCATGCTGTCTTTTGGTAGCGTTTAACTGGAAGCGACCAACAGTGTCAGTAAGATATAGGTAGCTCTTGTATGAATATTTGTGTGCTATTTTTGGTGTACTCTTCCAGCACTCTTCTCTTTCTTCAGTGATGACTTTGGGGCAAATAAGCCATTTCTGTAACACACCAAGAAAAGTGGTGCAAGTGTACCTCCTTTTTTTGGTTAATGTTCCAGTTTATCAGACAAGAACCAGACCCCTTCTTATCATGTGGTCTGTTATCTTGCTTAAACCTAGTTGTTATCTTACCATCCATATAACCATATCACTGAATTGCTGTTTGTGTACTGCTGTGGCACTAAGCTTACTTGTTTCCTGGTCATCTTAGAGATGTGTCTTTTCAAGACATGTAAAATATAGTTGCTCTTTTAAATCCTTCTGCATGAGCTCACTTTCTTCCAGTTGTTGTTGCCATTTTGTTTCTCTTGTTTACAAGTGATGAGTAGGTCAATTTCATCTTTGAGTGCTCACAACTATTTAATTTTTAAAGTGTTAATAATTTTTTCTCTAGTCATTCCTTTAGTTATCAGTGAGAATACTGGATCATGAATAAATTTCACATCACCAAATAAAGAACAGGTGCAGAGTTTTTATTTGTGAATGTGTGCTGTCAGCCACAAATCTCTTATTCTGAAGCTTTTACTAATAGCAATAATTTATTTTGCAACGGGTATTTTATCACTTAGGTTTTATCTAAAGGTGTGTTTCAGTGAGACACTGAATATTATAACCTGGAGGCAAAAGACAAGAATGTAATGAAGTGTCTCAATCTCAAAAACATCTGGAACTTTGAACATGCAAGATATAGACTTGATTTCTGGAAAAAAAAAAAAATTTTTCTGATGTAATTCTTTGCCTTATGTTTCTACTGAAATAACTTGAAAACCTGTCTCTGAATGTAAGTAATGGCCTCACCCCCAACCCAAGAATACCCGCCAGCTGATCCTGATAAACTGCTGTCGTACAAGAGGTGGAGCGATCTATATTGCATCAGTGATATCTTGCAAGAGTGCATTGTGCTTTTCAATGGCCGTGATATGCTCTGCATAATTTAATTTAACTTAAAAATTAGAAGCCTTAGGTACTCAAATTTGAGTCCTGTCAGACAAGTTAAATTATCTCCTGGAGCAACATATGCTCTGTGAGCATTTCTTTACTGCCAAAATGCCGTTGTGGAGTATTGCATTATTTAAAGCAATAAGCAGTCCTCCAACAACAGTTTCACAGGGGACCTGACGACAGTGTTATAGCTCTGGTAATAACCTGAAGGCTGAGAAGCTGGTCTACCTTCTTCACAGGAACCTTATTTCAGTTCTAGCTCCCGATTTGTGAGCATATGCGTAGTAATCTGTTTGTAAAATGGACAAGCAGGCAGGTTTCTACTCTTAAGTCCAACTGCCTTTTGCAGTAATTCCTGAAATGGGAATCAAATCCCACACTTCCTCAGCTTGTGAAGGGAGGTAAAATAGCAAACCTAGCTGTAGAACAACTGCTAGAATAAAGTTGTCTATTCAAGTGCTGCAGGGAGGTGCAAGAACATGGATATTTCGGGATTGTGAAGCATTTGACAAAGAAATTGTCAATCATACCAGCCTAGTCTCTCTGTTTTTTCTTGTAAAACAAGATGTGCATCCATCTCTAGCCATGCAGTGTCAGCTCTTGGTATCTTGGCAGTGGTGAAGTAACTGGAGTCTGTCTCACCTCTTCAACTGGATGGGGCCATCAGGCCAGCTGGGCTCTGACTTAGTAAAAGAAAGAGCGAGCTTAGGTAAACATGCATAAGAATTTTATACATCCTACTTTTTCACTGTTTCTGTCAGTTTATCCTCCTCTCTGATATAACCAGTTTTAAGAGTAAATACCTTTGTTCAGAATAAAGGACTTGATGTTGCACGTTTAATCAACATATACTGTCAATGAAATAAGAGAGTATTAAAAATGAGTCCTGTAACCAGCTTATTTTTGTAACTTCTGTTAAGAAAATGCAAATGGAAACAATGTAAGATTGTGTAGAAAGTCTCAAGTGGTCCTTTTAATAATATTTAAATGGCCTACAATCCATGTGATAAAAAAACCTAAAAATACATAATGCAGTCCTACCCGTGGCAGATTTGAAACAGCTTGCTGCCATGAAATACTGCTTTGAGGAAATGAGCAGGTCTGAGGAACTGAGGAACGAGCATGGGTATTTTTGGCTTGGGTTGTTAGCACAGCCCTGTCACCTTTCTTTCAGGGTAGATTTTGGTTTAATCTGGGTTCCAAAGTCTCTTGCTCTCTTGACAAGTTTTGGGAAGCTTTAAGCCTTTCCTGCACTATTTCCAGGAGTGGTGGTCTTAATTTATCTCACAACAGAACTTCACTCTGCCTGTCTGAGCTGTTCAGACCACATCAGCAGTCTGACATTACCTGAGGCAGAGAAGCTTTGGCCCCTGACAGGTAGTTATGTTTTCTGGGTCTTATCTTGCTTCAGGGAGACAATCTGAAAAAGTGTTAGCAATATTGATGGCACTGTGGAGAGCTGGTAATACCCAAACCCACTTCAGTTTCTGTTCACAGAGCTGGAGAGCAGTCTTGAAGTAAATATAATCCACTGTATATCCTTGGTTTTTCTGAGTATCTGCAGGAAAGAAATATCAGAAATGTTTTTTTGGGTTGGTTTTTTTTTTTTGGGTCTCCTTTTAATTTGCATTAAATCCATAACCTAAGAGTATGTATTTTTGTTCAGTTTTTCTAGGATATAGATACTTGCTCAAAGAGCGGCTTTTTTTATGGGTGGGAGGGGAAAGAATAGAAAAAGGATTGATGCTTTGTGGGTGAATTGCTAACTATAGCTATGCTAATCTGAAAGTAACTTTGCTAACAGGTATTCATTAAAGCTTTTGGTGTACTCATTTCTACCTGTGACGTTTAACAGAAATTATTCCTTTACCTACTGGATCTGTAACAGGCATTTAAGAATAACTTAATCTATACTACATATATTAAACTCTAATAAAGCAGGCAAAGAAGTTCTGATTAATGTGGCAATGATGTTTTAAGACTCCATAGAAACTCAGTACTGCTGACTCCTGTAAATACTCCACTGTCCTGCTGTTAAAAATTAGGAGACGGCATCTGCTTCATTGCAAAACAGAGTGCTCTAGGGGGAACAGATATTTAGTTTTTGATATTTGTCTAACCACAGTTAATTTTTAGGCTGTAGAGATCTGGTCATTGTCACCTCAAATGCACACCCGGCGGTTGAGAGCGTGTGTTCACCAAATGGACAAATCCTCTCTTGCTGCTGTGCAACATTTGGGTCTGTGATGGCATGAAGGGTTCGGGGGGTGGGGACCAAAGTGCCAAAGCTAATGCCATTGCATCTAATGGGGGAATAAGCCAGGCCAACCACAGCAGCGACAAAGGTGCCCTAACTGCCTCATGAGATGACAGCCAGAACACCAACCACCTCAAGGTGTGCATGGCTGTAGTGGATCCTTGTGCACCCCTCCAGGGAAACCTGCATGCTCAGTTACCTCTGAAATGCCTGTACACCAACACCCGCAGTGTGGGGAATAAACAGGAGGAACTAGAGATCTGCGTGCAGTCGCAGGGCCACGATCTCATTGCAATTACAGAGACGTGGTGGGACAGCTCGCATGACTGGAATGAAGTCATATGGATGGCTACAGGCTTTTCAGGAAAGTTGGGCCAGCAATCTGGAGAAGGGAAGACTTCCCCTTGGTTGAAGAGGATTGGGTTAGAGATCATTTAGGCAAACTGGATCCTCACAAATCCATGGTCCCCAATGGTGGGGTTGGACTGGATAATCTTCAGAGGTCCCTTCCAACCCCCACCATTCCGTGATTCTGTGAATTGAAGAGGTGGAGAGAATAATTATTGACAAATTCATGTTGACAGAATTGTTATGCTAGTCTTGGAACTTATAAATATGTGAAAACCTTGTATCTTCCATAATTAGTCAGTGCAAAGTTGAGGGAAATATTTGTAATTGCCAGCACCTGTATAAGCATGTCAATTTCTTTCAGCTCATGCTCTTAAAAAGGAGTGGAGATATAGGGGAAGTTATGATATATGCCCTATTTTTCCCACTGAGTTTAAAGGATGCTTATTGCTTTATTTCACTCTATTTTCTGGGCTCTTGACTAGAGCCATCATTGCATGAAGTGAGATATCTTTACTGGTCCGGATGCTGAATTCCATTATATTATCTCCAGACTGATTATTTGATCACCATCATTGTCCAGGATTACAAGTTGCTATTTGATTTACTTATCAGATGTCAAAGCAGCCAAGCCTCTTTCTCCTTGTGTGAGGTTTTTTCCCCTCCTTAAAATCAGGGTCTGTGTCAATCTTTGCAGAAATTCATTGAAGATGCTCAGTAAAGATCTGTAGTTTTAAATAGCTTTCATGCCCTGTATCATCTGCTCCTTAGTTTTGTTCCCTTCCTTCTCTGTGACACTGTTGTAAATACAAACTATCTGTAAACCAAGAAATAGGTCTATATTATTTTTACGCTTCACTCACTGGACAAATGTGTTTGAAAAAATGGGAGAGGAAGAATGAGCGGGGTCTTTGATTTGTGTTTGTGTTTTGGGGTGATGGTTAATGTATGAAAAGAGAATATCGTTACACTGAAAAAGAAACGCTGTCATTTTGATCTGTAATCTCACAAGTATGGGCATGGATCTCCTGCAGCGTGCTACCAACCTGTGTGCAGCATTGGAAGTGGCTGCGTCATTACTGGAGAGCCCAAGATACCTGGTCATTCTCTGCCTTTCCTCACTGCAGAGTAGTGTTGGAGGGGGATGGATTAGTTAAGCACAAACTTTAATAAAGCAACATTGATGTCTGGTAAATTAAACTTTCTTGTTTGAGGCTGTTTTAGTGCTTGCTGTGATTGAAGTGAGGAAGATGCCCATATTTGATCTTTTTTCCACTCTTGTGGGAATTTGGATTATAAATTAGGACAAGGTTTGAGAAGCAGCTGAAACGAAAAACATCTGCTTGCTTGTGTTAATTTTGGGTTGGTCTGTATAGCTATGGCTTTAACCATTCTACCACGTGTTACTCTTCAACATTTTCAGCTTGTTACCTTCGCTTGTATCTAACAGAAGCCTTTGTAACTTCCCATAGCAAAAAAAATTAAAACACCACTCATGCAGTTGATGCCTGTAAAGTGGCTAAGGGTCTAAAAAACTTTTACGCAATCAGAAGTGATTCTTTGTTCACCAAACTTGGGTTTCAACACAGTCTTAAGGCTTCAATGCAAAACAAGCCCTTCCCCAAAACACGTGCTGGAGTGAGCTTGAAGACTGAGAAAGGCAAGTGGTGATTCTGTGCTAGGAGGTTGCAGGATCAGAGAATGCACAAGCTGCAGATACGGACTTTGTCAGATTTCAGTGGGAGAAGAAAAGGCCAGACTTATAGCTTTTTCACTAAGGTGTTTGCTTTGACTTTGTGTGCTTCATCAACCCTCTGGGACAGGTTAATGGGTTTTTGTATTGCTTCGAGTTGGGAATCGTGTTATCTGTCTGTACAGTCCTGAATGTATGGTAAGTACGTCGTAATAACTTGTTGTCCCTGAAAATTTACCTTTTTTCTTATCGTTTCTTGGAAGGTAGGTTGCTGTATAATGTTCCATTGTTTCAGTAATCCTGGTGAAAGGTGGCTACTAAAAGTATCTGTTGCATTGGCTCATTTGGCAGAGAAGCTGAACAGCTGAGGGTTCTTTATTATAACCTTGTGTTTGGAGTTCTATCTGTAGAAGTCAATTTAGCTTATCTCCTCAGGGTCTGACCATAGAACCTTGTTGAAACTGTTGATCCAAATTGCATCATCTGACTGCTGGTAAATTATGAAAAATTTCAGTGTTTGCTTGCAAAAACTTAGGGTAATGATGGCTGTCTTGAAAAGGTCCTCTCAGTACTAACATGTCTATAAATCTGGTAGCATTCCTGACAACATAATTAGAGATTTCTACAAGCCTGATAATTTCTTCTAGTGATTTAGTTAAATATGTAGTTTAAATGAGTGAAAGATTTTAGTTAAGCTGCATTTGTAAAAGGTAATTTGAAAAATCTACCCTATGCAAGGACTAAGTTCTGCATGAGGAGCTGTGATGATTTCAGGGTGTGCTGAACTTGAGCAGTGGTTATAGGAGAGTTTGTAACTATTTGTTTACCTGTAAAATAGGATGTAGTATGTTCACCAATAGGAAACATTCCACTCCTTGTAATCTCTTCTTATTGTGTGTTTTCACTTTCTTAAATACTTGCTTAGTAATAAACTGCAAATCGTAACTTCATTTTTTTTTAGTTTTCCATTTCTTCGGAAGACTTGCTGATTTAATACATGTCAATAGAACACGTCTAGTTCTTGGATTAACTGTTTTCTATAGAATAACCTTGAGACACATGACAGACTGAGACACAGAGCTTATCTGTTTTTTCCCTCCACTCACAAGTAAAAATTGGTTTAACGAAACTGTGGGAGTTTGTTACAAGGCAAATGAGGAAATACTGGGATCCATTTGCCTCCTCAGTGCAAACAAGGAACTTTCACTTAAAGCTCTCTGAATCAAGTGTCTCTGTTTTTAACTAGGCAATAATATTAAATGAAAAGACCCTTGCTGAAGATGCCTTTGGTGGAAAAAGCTGTGTTTCTCAGTAGAGAACTGGAGTCACTCCAAAACCAGATGGTAAAGCTTTCTCTTTGGAAGTGGTACTTGCTGTTTGTACTGAAAAACTTTTCATCTTAGCGTTTCCTGATTGCACAATTACAAGGTTGATTTTTATTCAGGATACAGTAGGTAAAAATTGTGATTCATGTTCTGTGTGTGGTTGCAGGCATTCTTTTTAATTACAGGGTAATAAGATGTGATTTTGATATTGTTTTCCATTCCTATCCTGCTTCTCCAACCCAAAATTTCCAACAGCATAGGTTTTTTTTTTTTCCTAGTTACTATAGTAGTACAGTGAAACAGTTTGATCACTAATGAATTGAGGAATAGAAAAGTCCAGACAAAAATTAGCAATTACTTGTCACTCAGTTTTTTTTACTGTAGTTGAAATTGATTTGTCATCTCTTAGAAGAGACAGCTTTTTAGTGGTAGCATTTTTGAAGTGGTTGGAATACCTTCAACTTATTAAAAACATCAGTTTTTGAAAAATTAGATAAGTAAATGATAATACTCATTGCTACTTGATTGTAGGCAATTTGCAATCTCAGTAGCTTTTCTTTCAAAGTTACGTGTATCAAGATGAGAGGGATTTTGTCCTTCCCTTGAAATGAAATACTAATTTTTAACTTTTCCAGTTAGTAGCTTGCTATTTCATCAGGCTATTCCTGAACAATGTGCAAATACCACGTCAGTGTTGCTGTCAGCTGTAACCTAAGTTATAAGGTGCTTAGGCTGCTGTTGATCCCTGATATGATGCTTGTGCTCTGCGTCACATAACCACGTCCAGGCCTGCTCTGTGCTTTGCCTCTTCTCGTCCTGTTCCTTCCCGGAGTGTTGGACCTGTGGTCTCTGCTGTAGCCACAGGGAGAGGGTGGAGGCAGCCTGTCTTCCCCTTAATTACTGGTGTTCTTGTTTTCCCATAGTCAAGGGCTGGAGAAGAGTAAACCAGCTGTCTGAGTGCTATTTTACTTTATTTTTGTGAGGGCAGAACCATCAGTACACCGAGAAACTGGAGACTGCGTCTGTGTTGTAGACTTCAGGACTCCATGAAGCCTGCAGTTCCCTAATAAGTTCAGATTAAATGCAGAGCTGGGGACAAAGATATTTCATTTCACAAACCCTTGATTCCCCCCCTTTAATAGGATAATAGGATATTTCAGTGAAAGTGGTGTGTTGATTTTTTTTTTAATTATTATCATGAGATTCAGTGGTGAGTTCATCAGTCACTGGTGTGGATGTTTGTGCTGTGTGTCCTGCAGTGCCACCAGATTCTTGCTTTGAACCTGTGCCAAATGCTATAAAACAATGCTGTATCTTAAGAGAACTAAAAAATGGCACTCAGAAAAGCTCTGTGTCTTTGCAAGCTGCATGAATTAATTTTAACATACAAATTGTCTTCATTTTTTAGTTCCTCTTTAAACTTGTGGGTTTACGTCTGTCTTACTGTCAGATGAAGACTAAGGAGCTATGGCTAAACAATTTTGGGTGGTTATTTTGCCAGCTTGTCCCAGTGATTTTATTTTCATTGCATTTTTTCCCTTGTGAAGTGACAGCAAAAGTGATTACGTTTCAGTGCAAGAGTCTGAGATGCACATGACAAAGCGTAAAGGGCAGCGTATGAGTGCCTAATATGACAAGGCGTAACAAGTGAACAGTAGCAGGAAGGTACAGAAATACAAGTATTACCATGGGCAGTTTTTCAATCCTTGTATCGCTGAGGCTACTTATTTAGTGTTGAAGCTGAATCTTATTCTTTTTTAGGCAGCAGGAGCTTCCTGCTGGTAGGAAGATAGGCAATAAAGACCACTGTAGAATTATGGTCTCACTCTAGTCAGGAAGCACACAGTCATCTTCCTTCACGAGAAGTGAAACTATGACCACATTCAGTGCCTGACCCCTCCAAGTAAAGGTCTCAGCTATGGATATTAAGTCAATAGAAAAACAAAAATGATACCTGGTGGTGCAGGTGTTTCAATGCCAGTGTCTCTTAACGTGGCTTCAAGCTAGCATACCTCACCTGTTCTTTTTCAAGACAAGAACTGTAGTTACAGTGTAGAACATCTAATTTCTAATATTTCTATTTCCCTAGAAGAGGCAAAGTGTTCCAGAATCTCACCTGTCTCTTGGCTCCTTTTCCTGTAGAGTTGCTGCATGGAAAAGAGTTTGGAGACCTTGCCCAGATCTGATTGCTCTAACTGCAAGCGGGTGTTCCAGTGTTTCATTGAAGCTGTTTTGGTTTTGAGTTGTGCTTGTGATGTTATGTACAGCAGTACTAAAGAACAGCTAAAGTACTAAACAGAATGCAACTGCTAGTTGGTCTACATTAGGTGAAGTGTTTGGATGTATACCTTGATTAGAAATGGTTTCAGTTTCAATGTCTGTAGTATTTTTAACTCAGTCTGCAATTCCATAAGCTCGGAGTTGTTGGAAATCACGTTTCAAAGGACTGTGGGCTGGGAATTTATCTTCTGTACTTAAGGGCAAAAAAAGGAAAGCTAATCTTGCCACCTTTGCAAAAGTGAGCCTGTGCAAAATCCCTGACCGCTTTCTTCAGCAACTTTTGTGCTAGGGACATGGCCAGCATGTATGAGCTAAGGCAAGCTGTAAAGTTGTATCAACGTATTCCACAATTCAAATACCAAATTAATTAAGGTGAGTAAGTTGCTTTAGTAATTGCTAGCTTTTTATTGTTTTGAAAGCATCAACCACAAATTCCTGCTTTTGCATAGAACATCAGAGGTGTAGCTGACTTGTTTTCAGAAGTAGGGCATTTCAAGTTTTTTGTGTAAATTGGGGTAAAATGTTAATAGAAGGCTGGCAACTTTACAAAATAGGAGGATATTTTGAATTTTGAATTTTTGCTGACTCACAAAATCAGAAATGCTTGAAACACTTTCTCTGACCAGCCCTGGGACAAAACTTACTCAGCCAAAGTGGGAAGCTCTTTTGGGCCATAAATGGCAGGAACTGTCCAAATGCCTCAGTCCCGTTTTCCTCTGCCAGATCCTTGGATGTCTGGGCTTGATGTTGCAGCTACCGCTGTGGGTGAGGGGTTAAGATACAAAACAGTGGCTGTGGCTAGAGGCAAAAGGGAGGAATGATTCTTCCCAGAAGCAGTAATTGCTGTTCTGGGTATGGCTGATCCTCTAGAGGTAGCAGAGCAAGGTGTTAATATCTCAAGAGCTCTTCCCTGAATATTCATCTTGGTATTGCTCCTTCATTTTTTAGAATGAAATTAAAATGTCAGTGCAGTAAAGAAACCTTCTCTGCCATTGTCCATATGCTACTTTTTCCCAATAAAGTCAATGCCTTTAGTGGCTTGGATAAGTTGTTTCAGCATGGCTGGAAATTCACACAGCTGCAACACTTGTCTGTAGCTTGCTGTTTGCTCTAGTCAGGGTTAAAAATTATTTTTAGAGAAGGCAAACTAAGGCACATGAATTCCCTGACAATTCTCTGTTTAAGTTTCTGTAAGCTGAACTGTTCAGTAACAACTGCTCGGGTGCAGAGGCAGAGGATGGAAAAGATCCAGCTTTTAGGCAGCAGGAAGACTCATTTAGATTGTAATAATGGTATGGAATTGATACTTTTGCCTGCCGCAAACAGAAGGACACCCATAAAGTTGTGTGACAGGAAAACGGAATACATCTTAAACGATATTTTTTTAAAATAAGTAAGAAAGTTCTAACTGGTATGTAAGACTCGCTGTTAGTTTCCTTATGATTTCTAAATGGAGCAATGCATTTTGCATTAAATATGATACACCAGCGTTTTTCTCTGTGTCCCTAAGAATTGACCTTTTCAGCATTCATATTTTTAAGACAGTAAAGTATTTAACATCCATCAAGATTCAGTACAGCCTCAGCACTTCCAGTATCCTCCTTTTGGATGTTTTATTGCTTGAAAGTAATATTCTGGGCTGACTTTGTGGTTTATGAGTTCTTTGCTGGAGAACAATTGTCTTTTGCTGTGTCCTAATTTATTTTTATTGATGTGGCACTTCTTTCTTTGTACTAGAGATATCGAAAGAATTGTATTTTAGAAATTCTGTTTTCATTTTTTTTAAAGAGATGGAACAGATCCAGTATGGGGACAAAGTTGTGATTCAATTATGAAATGTAGTGTGTGTCAACGGAGCCTAACGCTGTTGATTTGTGTCTGCAGCAGGGTAATGTTACCGCCTTTGTTAGTTTGTCCAAAGTACTGATGTGTATTTTATTGTGTGAAGTAGAGCCTATTGAAGTTCATCCTGACACCTGAAGCACATTGCTTTGCAAGCCTTCCTTCCCATTAGAAGGAATGGTGAAGGATTAATTTTCAGGCATAAAGAGGCTCAGTTGAGTAGCTGGCAGTGCTATTCATATATGGCATGCAGAGGAGAGTCTTCATTTAGAAGACATCGTTAAAATCTATAAATCTGGGCAGGAGAATCTTGGGGTTGTGTCCACAACTGCACTACTCTGCCTACCCTGGATGATATTTGGCTACAATTTCCTTCTCAAAGCGGCATGCAGCAGCGAGGCATTTGGGAATTTTCAGTACTAGTGCTGACAGGATCTGTTGTAGAGCTCGTACGTGTTGGTCCGAACTATAAATTTTAAAGTGCTAATAGCAAGTAATCATGGGTAACTAGGAAAAGAACGGGAACCCTTCAGTTTATTGCTGTTTGTATTATGTACGTTAGTTCTGTTGGGTTTTTTCAAAGTTTTTGTGCAAATGAAACTTCTATGCAAGATTGTGAAAGCTGGTTTGTGTTTATAATCAAAACTAATTAAACTACAGAACAATATTTCTGGTTGAAGTAAATCAGTTTGTAATGGTTAAGTTATGATTTCAGAACAGAAACAATGCAAAATGACTGGTATGACTGAAGAAATGGTTTAAATATTGAGAGCTCAAAGGAATAATGTTAAAAGAATATGTTCAGGATTTCATTCTATCAGCAGAACTGCCTGTAGTTCTGCACAAATTGAATTAATATTTTATTCCTTGATGAAGTTACTAAAGGTCAACCAAGTATATGTCTACCAGTGTAATGAGTATAGATAGAATTCAGAGTACTACTTTCCAAAGAAATATACAGAGTGTGCACATTAAAAGGTGCTCACAGTCAGATATTTCAAAACTAATTACTGAGGAAACATTTTTCTTTAGCTGTGTACCAGAAGTGTGTAGATGTCTGAAATTTTCAGTTCACTAGTTTGTAGTTAGGAAAACTGTTTTGACAAGGCCACTACTGTGTGCTTAAGTCCAGAGTGATAAGGCTGACCCTATTAAATGATCGTAGTTTTCTGCAGTCTGGTGATTAACAGGCTTTGAACTTGCCTGGATTTCTTAATCCCTTTTAATCATTTAAACCTATTATTGCTTTGACTTCAATTTCAAAAGCCCTTTAAATCTGTCTTACAATATTAATAGCTGATTAAATTCTGATTTCCAACCATATTATCAGTGGGGAGGCTATTTTATTACACTGAATAATTTACAAACAACTACGGAGGAAAATGTTGATCAAGGGGAAAAAAACAAACAAAAACAAAAAAAGGAAAAACCCCAGAAAAACTATATTAGTATTTAAATTAGCGATCTTATCCATGCACGAAATTGGGAAAACACTTCTAACTTATGACAGCAATAACTATTTCTTTTTTCTTTTAGGTTTCAGGAGTGTAATTTTAAGTTAATTCTGTGTTGAAATTCAAATCCATCTTTCATTTTCATAATGAGCATTGTGGTGAAAAAAAAAATCTTCCTGCTAATAATTTTGGGATCCCTTTCACTCAGAAATCCCAAGATTTTTTTGCGAAAAACAGAGGTTTGTATAGGATGTGATGCAGCCAAATAAGACTCCACTCATCCTAGTACATAGGAACTGGGTAGAAATGAAAACAGCAGGAATTCCTATATGGGTTCTCCAGGATGGTCCTTCATTCTCTCAGCCCTGACGTTTCTGTTCCAGCAGCAGTGTTTGAAGTCTGGAATTTTTTTATTAATGAAAAAGCAGAGATCTGCGGTTTAAGTTGCACTTAAACTTTTCCGTAAGCAGATTGGTTGGTTAAGCAGTGCCATTCTCTGCCACGACAATGCTACATGCACTTTCCCTAGCTGGACTTGATTCTTTGCTGTTGATAGCTATGAAGTAATTTATTTTCAGCAGTCTTAGCATTCTATTGCTATTTTTTCATGTCTCTGTCCCATTACCACTAGTGTGTGCTTTACTCCTACTGACATTCCTTCTTCCCAAGCTAAATGTTTCAGCTACATGTTTTTCTGTTTGAAAATGGAAGAGGATAAAATAATTAGTGTGGCTGACTGCTCACTCTGGGGTTTTTTCCTCTTTTTTTTTTTTTGTTTGCTCTTTCCTGTTTCTGTATTAGCTTGCTCTTTCCTGCTTCTGTATTGAAGTAGTTCACTGGCGTCTTCAGTGCTTGATGTAAGCTGTAAGCTCAGGTTGAGTTAGTTGCAGACTGACACCTGGATTTTCCCCCTCTCCAGGTTACTACTCTGGGGGATGCCTTACCCCTGCCCATATTTTTATTCTTTGTTTACTACTTGGCTCTGCATCTCTCTGTGTTTAAATAGGTTCATCTTACTGTCTGCTAGAATGTTCTGCTGTTACTACACACACTTGCCAGTCTGTTGTCATTTATGGATTTCATCAGCAGTACTGAACTCTAGGTCACCCAGAAATGTGTGGCATGGTGTTGGGTCTAGCGCTGATCCACATTGAAGTCAATCTGAGATGTGGATTCTCTCACAACCCTGATATTTTCCTAAAGGAATGTCTGAAAAGCATTTCTGGCAGTTTCCTCTCTTGTTGGTGTAAGTGGACTATTGCAAAAGTTAGATTTTTTTTTTTTTTTCCTGGAAGCAGATTTTCTTTAGAATTGTGTTGCTATCATACAATCCCTCTAATCTTTCAGTTTTTCAAGGAAGAGATTCTGGACTTGCATTTTGTATTTGGCAAGAAAGCAGCATCTATTCAGTAAGGAATTGTTCTAAAATTGTCTAACGTGTACAAGGTCATCCTAGAGTAACAGTGAATGATGATCAGTGGTCATTAAAACCAGAAATTAATGTGGAAGGGGTCCCTGTTGTGCTGTCAATTTGAGGCCAAGAATGACTGAAAAGGTAGGTAGGACAAGCTACCCTGTTATGGAATAGGAGAGAGGCTAAAGGGGAGAGAAATTTTGAGGGAATGGGGAGTGTGGTGCCTTTCAGATGGTGAAGCTGGGAGTCTATAGGAAAACAGCAGAGGGATTTACAGAAAAAATGAAAAAGCAAATGTATTAAACTGGTGGAATAAAAACAGCGCAAGTCAGGCAACAGACTTAGGCTTTCAGGATATGAATCAAAGCCCTTTACTGTTTGTTTGTTTAAATGGGGGTTAAAAAAAAAGAGGTGTCTTAAAACAGATATTTGGACTAGGGTGTATGTAGGTGCCAGTTACACACAAGTTTGATTTTGGTTTAGCTGGTTGCATCTGGTCCCTGATGAATTTTGCTGCTGAATTTATACATAAGGTGTGGTCTGGTTTGTGGCTTTTTGTTTTCATCTTGACTTAGAAATTCACAGCCCCTAGAATCTGGCTTAGCAAGCTTAAAGGTGTGATCCAAATAAATACAAGTCATGGCACTTACGCTCCATATTTGTGTACATGAAAAAGATTACTAGGCTAATCAGAAGAGTAAGGCTACATTAGACCTCTGAAATGTCTAAGCAACTAGCTTTGTCAAAAATGCAGAAATATTGCCTTGCTTTAAGTAGTATTTTACTCTTGTGAGAAAAGCAGTTCACTTATTGCCTTTTGATCTCTGTATAGATCAAGTCAGAAGAAATGGAGTTAGCGGCTATGGCAGCATTAGTCATCCTGTCTGATAAATTGTGGATGGAAGTTGAGAAACAGGCTGACCTTCTATACCCATCCCCCATAAATCTGATGTTAGTAATACGTTGGGAGCTTCTGTGGGGCTCGCTCTGTGCATTGGTCTGTAACGCTCATGAGGATGCACTGTTGTAGTGCGTTCACACGTGGCCGTTTCTGCCCCGAAGGATCTTATGGGATGTGTTAACTGCCTTCGGTAGAAAGCAGTCAATACAGTCTGGAAAAGGACACGTGAGCACCAGTGTCCCGCGGGCTGGTTGTCCCAGTTTTACAAGATGAATAATTAAGAAAAAACAACAGAAAAAGGACTGCATTTCTTTCTTTCTTTCTTTTTATTTATTTTTTTTTTTTAAAGCAGTAAAAGTAGCCTTAACATCACTTGAAAGTTGAAGTAACGTAATCGCTGAATCATTCTTATGGAAACATCTTTAGGTCAATCTGAAATACAACAAGACTATACTGAAGCCCCTAAGGTTTCTTAATGGCTTTGTTGAAAATTTATGAAGAAATGCTTCTGTAGAGCTCTGTCTTAAAAGGTCTTTTCTTTTATTGATGAAGCATAGCCTAGTAGAGCAAAAGTTCTTTTTGTCTTGTCCAGTTAATATAACCAACATGCTTTAGGTCTCTGACAGAGGAATCACACTCTCTTCTTTTTTTTTTTTTTGGATGACTTCTTTGCAAAGTTCAACAAATGTTTTGGAAATCTATGCTTTCATACATTCTATTTTTAATCAATCTGGAAAATATTTAAAACTAACTGCAGCAAAGCATGTCAAGTACTATAAGCTCATGGAACAGCAAAGCCCCAAGTGCTTTTAAAGGGCAGCAGGGTTAGTCAGAGCCATGTACTGTGGCAAAAAGTTCATATTTATTTGTACATCAAACAAGGCAGAGGAATGTCTGCACAGATACATGTTTGGAGCTTCCCAGGGTGCCTTACTGTTGCAACTTTGTATTACTGAAATAGTTTTAATCTTTTATGTTGACTACTCACATTGATGGCTAATGCAAAAAAAATTCTTTTATCTCATGTCTTGTTCCTTCACAAGCATTCTTGAAAATATTGATGGAAATACTACTCTGATATGTATACAGTTTTGTCTACCTCTTTGTGTCTGCGTGATGAGATTTAGTCTTGGCTTTTCTGGCCCAAGCAGCAGTGTATATGTCTGTGCTGATTTTTAGTTTGATATCTGTGCAATTTTTAGCTATTGTTTCTCTGTAAGTTTTTGCTTAGGTTGGTGGATTCGAGTCAGAAATTTTGAAAGGTGAATTAAGTTTGAAGTTATGAAGATCTGTTGCCATTTTTTAAACCTGTTTGCTCATCGCTAGTTTTTCTTCTGGGCCTTAGGACAGGTGAGTTTTACCAGCCTTTCAGGAAACTCTTGTTTGTAGAGCAGATCTGAACTTGTCAGTCATTTGGAGTTTTTCATCAGTGCATATTTTGCGTAGGCTGTGTTTTCTTTTTAATTTGGTTAAGGCTTTGTAAAATTGGATGCTGCCTGAAGGGAACCATGCCTTATGGCTGGTTGTTGCATTAAGAACATTACTGTAAGAATGCTGACTGCAGTCCGAGCACATTAATTTTCATACTGTCTCATATTAGGAGCTGGGAAATAAAAAAGCATTTTGTCGTAGGATTACCATTTCAGGAGGATCTTTAAAATGCATTGCACAAATCAGAGCTGAACTTACATGTCCTAGTAAGCTTAGAAAAGGAAAAGCAGACGTCTAATAAAAATGTTACATTTCTGCAAAAACTGAAATTGAGACGATAAACTTGTAGGTGAATGCTAGGGAAGTCATGTACATGCAAGGGAAGAGTATGCTGCCTTGATCTTTCATTTTGTAGCACCATAACCAAAGACAACGTGTTGGTCAGAGTTGTACCTCTAGCTGTTATCACAGTAAAACTCTTCCAAGTGGCCTTGGCATTTTTTTGACAGAGTATATTTGTATGATAGAGTACATACAGGCAAATTTCCTTAACACTGTTTTGGCTCTGTATAACATCTGCCATCAGAATGCCTGCAATACTCTTTCAGTTTGGGGCTGTGCTACTTTATTTTCAGGCTTGTGGAAAGGGAAAATATTAGAGATTAACGTAGTTGTGAATTTATAATTAATGTTTTGGGGGGCTAAGTTTGATGTTATGTATGTGTCTGCACGTACATAAAATTTGGTACTGGAAACAACAATTAGGAAGGAAGAAAACATGAAGTTCAGCTCTGAGTTCTGGTAGAGCATTGGTTACAGGAAACAAATGAGGAAAAAGATTGAGAGGTTCAGGAAAGCTTTGTCTTGGGAAGTTGAAAACATTCTCAATAGTTACAGTTGAATTATTTCAAGACTTTCATGTTGAAATATATCCTCAGTTTGTTAATGCTCCGAAATTGTGGAGTTGGGGACTAGTGGGAGGCGTTCAAATCCTCTCGCCCAGCAGGCTCGGGTAGGCATCCTGTATCGCCATGCGCTGCTGTAGTCGAAGGACGGAGAGATGCTTTTGTGGAGTGTGAGTTGCAGCTGGGCCTTTGTTTCTTGATGAAGGGTAGGGGGAGTAGCTTGCTTGTTTGTCCTGCGAAGTTAAATGCCTAAACGTGCTGTTTTGTAACCAGGTTGGAAAGAATGTTTTTAAAAGGGTATCATCTCAACACTGAAATGTGTAATGTATAGCAGAGTGAAACTTCTCATTTAAGCTGCGATTAGAGGACGGATGCTAGGATAGTGATCTCTGTTAGCTCCTACCTGCGTCTGGGTCACTTGAGCTTTGGTCAGCATAGGGTACGTTGGAGTGACTGTGGTGCAATGATATCTAGAGCCACCAAGAACGCTGTGTGTTAAGAAATTCCATAAGGACCCGAGTTTGGGGAGAAATCCGCCATCTTCCAGAAGCGGAGGCACTGCCCGAGGCGCAGCCAGCCTGTCGGCGCGGAAGCGTCCGCTGCGATGCCGGGGCCGGCGTGCGCGGGTCTGGGCAGGCAGCTGTGCCGGTTTGGTGGCCGTATGCAGCCGTGCGGCCGGGTAGCTGCTGCGCTGGGGCACCTGGTCTGGCCGTCCCCCGCTTGTCTGCAGCTGCCATTTGGAAGAGCAAGGGCGGCTCTTTAGGAGATTAAATGTCTGTGAAGGACTTATCAAAGTGTTCATATGTATTGGTTTTGAGGTGTACTGCAGATTGTTTTGATGCTCACCTATGATCTTTCTGTAGACCCTTGCATATTTTTATTCTTGGGTCCCTTTTTGAAACAGGATCTCAAGCAGTGATGAAGAGGCTTTTAACATTGTGAAACTGTATCACGGTTTGGTACTGGATAGTTGAAAAGAATAATCGTTATTTGAAGTGCTGGAATATGTTGAACTTTGAATTTCACAGGGCAGAAAATAGGAAAAAAAAAAAAAAAGGTGAAGTTGTGGTCCCCTCAGTTCCTTTGCCCATTGCCATAGCATATTTGCTTCTCTTCTACTTACTAGTTTAACACCAGGCATGTGAATGTATAATACATGTACAGTATGTTGCTCTGGTTGCTTAGATGGTTTTAAATGTCCCTATTTAAAATTTTCCGACTGCATATCTTTAGCTTCAATTTTGTATTTAGTATGCTTGGCTCCTAAAATGTGTTTTAGAGGAATTCTTCCCAATCTAACCTTCAGCAGTTAGGAAGAGGCAACTGGTGCTTATCAGTCTTGCCTACGAAACACATGTTGGGCAGTATTATGTAAGCTGTTCACTGTGCTAGATGCACATTTAAATATATTAAATACTTCAGCAGCTGTGTATGAAATCTAATATGCTTCCTGTCTTAGTGCATACAGTACTAACAGGAGTTTGAACTCTACAAACGTGTTCCCCAGTGGGAAACTTTCTTGGATGAGTTGCTATCAAAGCAACTTTAGGGGTCAGGGAAGAATATTTCAAAAATGCCATTTTTCATGGTGAAAGAAAGGGGGTGGGGGTGAAAAAGATAGGTAAGCTAAGGCTCACGGAAGGAACCCTTCTGCAAACCTCGGGGGTAGCAACTGTGTCCCTCCTGCACGCCTCTGTGGTATGTCAGTACCATTCCCGAGGCGAGTATCACACATCTGTTAAACAGCGTTCCCATTATGCTATGTGGTTTCGTTGTAGCTGACCTGTTAGTCTGAGTAAGTACTGAACGGCTTCATCTGGGCTTTTTCCTCTCAGTAACTGTGGGGTTTAAGTTGTGGATTTAAAAAAAAAAAACAACAAACAAAACACACCAAAAAAACCACCACCAAAAAAAGTGAAGGAACAAGGAATCTGGAAGCTTTAAAAAGCTCAAGTGTAGGTATTATCTCTATATCCTCAGCAGATAACGTTGTATTCAGTTTTAGCTGAAGTAGTCTGATTTCTGGTCAGAGGAAGAGCATGCAGTGTTATTTTTAGTGAAGAATGGCTGTGACTTTGTGTGGGTGTATTTTCTAATGGGCAAAATGATCTCCATTTACAAAATGGGTTGCATATGAGCCAAGGGTATATCTGTGACAGGCAGATCCTTCTAACAAATGACCTGATTTCATTTTAAGTAAGATTACAAGTTGCATAAGGAGAGTTAGTGTCCTTTGACTTCTGAAAGATGTTCCTTTTAGAATTTCCTGGTAGCTGTTTGCTTTTTCACTGATACGTAAGTGTTTGCTATCAATAAAATGCTTATTAAGACATGACAAATGGAGATATCGGGGAGGTGTAGCACACGATGAAGAGGCTGGTATTGGGCTAAACCCTTTTTCATTAAAGAAAAAGAGCCCGATACCATTTGCCACAGAAAATATTGATTTGGAAGTAAATGTAAGATCGCAACAGTTAAAATATGTGGCTTAAAGACTGACAGGATGGTCAGCTGTGAAGAAGACTTGGCAATTAAACCAAGCGACCTGAATCTGTTATTGAACAGCGTGTTAGTATAGTCTGCTTGCTGTAAGAGTCAGATGCAAGCCCTGCGCACTGGAGAATGGGGACGGACCCTGCTGTACCCTCATGAGGAGCGACTCCCTGAAGGATTTAGCAGCAAAGTGGATAAATGGGTGCAAGTCAGCGTGGTACTATGGCAAAATAACCTAAGGCAGTCTCTGCACATGTAAACAAGGAAAATGGGTCAGTCAGTCGGTGTCTTGTGTGCTTCAATGCAGCACCAGTGAGCTTGCGAATGTGCCCAGGGCTGGTGCTTGCATTTTAAATGGAGGCTGAAAAAACGAGTTTTGGAGAGTATCATCAGAAAATGCTATAAGGAATAGAGAACATAGGTTTTATCTGTTTATTTGTCACATAAATCCATTTTCAAGATAGCTCGATTGTAGTTTGTTGGTGATCAGAATCTTTCCTCATGGAGAGTAATTTATGGCTCGGCAGTTGACTGGAGCAAGAACAAAACCAGAGGGCACAGGGACAGCGGGAACGTTCTGCAGTGTGAGCAGCTGGCCGTTCGCAGAATTATCCCATGGACACTTGACTTCTAGTTGCTTACATTACGTACGACTGTCTCACAAACAAATCAACCAGGAAAAAACCCAAACAAACCCAAACCCAAAAACCGGATGCCACAGAAAAGCACAGCAGTTAGGTTTGTGGAGTATTCTGAGACAGCAAAAGATTTTGCTCTGAGGCACAGCAAAAGTGAGGTCACTTCTTAAAGGTTTTCCAAGTGAGTGACAGTGGAGGCTGCAGCGCGACTAGTAGTAGCCTGTGCTGGGGAGGCCCGGTTCCTTTTCCCCCTGACTCAGACGGTGTAGGCAACCTAGTCTTTTAAATTGCTCATTAGGTTAAGCTAGCAAAGAAAGCTTCTTGCTCTCAAGCCCTCACTTTCGTCAGAGGTTGCCCGTATGGTCTGCAGAAATTTTCCTAAATTGCCTGATGTTAACGTATATTTTTTTCTAGAGGATGTTTTTGGTATTCATTGTCATAGTTGTATCTGGTACGGGGGGAACGCTACAGCCAGTTTTAGTGTTCGCATTGCCTGTATTCCTTACTGTCATGTTTTGTCAGATCAAATTATAAGATCAATGCAGTTTATGGTATGAAGTGCTTTGGATATATAGCAAGCCAAGGTATCTGGCAGAATTTGAAGCTGTGGTATAAAGCGAAAGTTTTGTGTGTTAAGTTTACTGTAATAAACATGTAACAAATTGTTTAGAAAACCTTGCTGCTGTCTTTGCAATACTTGAGGTACCTGAATTAACAAATATTACGTGGTTTAATAATTTGCCACTTTGAAACTATAAAACTGCATTTCATGGTTATATTCTCAGAGTAACTGTTTTGTGGTTTGTTTTTTTTTTTTTCCAAGGTATGGGCTGAAGCCAAATGACCAAATTTTGGCAGAGGAGAAGCACAAAGAACTGTAAGCTCTTTTATGGTGATATACATGCATGTTATATGTATTTACTTTTCTGTGTGCACGCCTATCTTATTATTAGAAGACCTGAAGCAAAAATTTTGTTTTCATAAATAGCTTCTGCTCTTCAGTATTGCCTACTGTAAATTGCACAGCTTGTCTGAAAAGTAGTTCCTTCAAAAAAGGATTAAGACTTTTTTTTTAATGAATTTGTTTTAGAAATTCTTAACTGAGGTTGGTACACTTGCAGTTTAAACGTCTCAGTGTTCATCCTAGTTGATGCTTTATGTATGACAGTGGGTACACTAAGAGCTACTGCCTGCCTACAGTATGTCTGTGTATAAGTGAAATGCTGCTTTATATCTGGCAGAAATGAAAAGGGAGATTTTTTTTTTTCAGGTTCAGTGTTGGCTCATTATTTTAATGGTCCTACTTGTGCGCTATCATGGCCATTCCCACCTTTGCAAGTTCCCACCAACACAGTTGGGCTGTGGGGTAGAACGTACCTGAGTCACCAGTGCCCCGTCAGCTACATTGAAATTTTGCCTGTTTTGGCTAATCTGATTTTGTTGGGGGAAAAAAATTATTCATTAGGGTTAGGTTTTTTTTCTCCTGGGGAAAAAAAAGATCTACTGTTGACTGGATCATTCTTTTGTCTTGCAGGACAAGTAGCTATAGGAAGCTTAGTCAAACATTTCAATAACATAATTTTCAGTTTTCTTGCTCCTTCATTAAAGATGTGCCCAAACCAAAGAAGTCTGAAGTTCACATTTAGTCTGATTTTAGATATTTTGCCGAAACATGGAAAACTAACCTTTACTTTTTTACTTTGTCACATTATGCACTAAAATACAGAAGCTGTGTGTTTGATTTAAAAGCAAATGCTGGGTACTGTGCATAAGCATGTGCATATACATTTGGAAAATGCAAAGTAAAAAGGTAGGTATTGTCTGCATATTATCTAGATACGGGAGAGGGGGATTCTGAGTTTGTATGCCTAGTTTTGAAACCTTCAATTTAATTTTTTTCCCAATTATGGTAGCTTTTAAAACATATTGAAGTTATCCAAGCTGCTGACATTTGAACTGTATACATGTTTTGAAAGTGGAAGGGGACTTACCCGAGCTTGGTATGCTTTCTGTGATGACTGATTAGCTCAGTTATGAGTTACTGTATTAAATGGGAGAAAAGTACTCACTAAATAAAAAATGGCACAACTGGAACGTTCCTGCTCACTTGTATGTGTAAGCACAGAGGCTGCATAAAAGCAATAGTATAATACTTTTTATTTCAGAATTTAGTTGAAAAATTCTCTTGTTCTTAAAGCCCTTCATTATGTGAAGTAACGGTCTCTTTTAATACTGCTGTTTTTAATTCCTGCACATTAATACCACTGGTTGAAGAGCTATAGTCAGTGCGTGAACTCCAGTTTTCCCCTTGCCTCGTTCACCCACAGTTCTCCAAGAGCTGCTTGACAAACGTTCTGTGTGAGCGTCCTCTTTGCTCTCCCTCAAATCGGTTATGTAACTGCCTTGGTTTTTTTTTAAGATAGTTGGTATGAAAGACTGCAGAAAACGCTTCACTTACCAGCCCTTACATAATTTTATTCAGTGTCTTCCCTGTGATAACTAGCGGAATATTTATATAAAAGTTGTATTTCCAAAGAAGATAGAGATTTTCAGGATTGCTTTCACATCTCTTCCTTTCAGGATAGAGATAGTGGGGAATTTGGTCCCATTTGCATGCTTAGATGTGAGAAAAAGGTGGTTTCCTTTTTTCTACTTCTTCTATTTTAAACTTTCAGCTCTTGCACATAATTGTCTGTTTCCGTTATTACACTAGCATTATTTTGCATTATTTCATAGTACCCCAAAAGACGTAAGCAGTTTATCCACCTGTAAGATGAGGTCACTGCTTCAGGTTAATTACTATCTATAGCTGTCGGGTCTTTCCATATTGAAAGTTCGGATATTTCTCTGTAAAGTCATAGATTTCAAACAGTAGAAATGTATTCCGGTAACAAAGACTTAATTCCCCTGAAAAAGAATTATTTGCTAAAAGCCTTAGTGATTGAATTACTAGCCAAATAAAATTTCGGTGTTCTTTCAGAGGATGGAAAAAGGCATGTAGCTTATACTTGTACATCTCGGTAATGTCCCTGTGACATTAAAAGTGCTTGAGCTCCAGGCAAAAGATGGGCAACAGCAGTTGCCTTTGGGTAGATAAGACAGGTTTTCTGCAGAGCACCCTCTCGAACGACCGAGCGCTTCTGGACAGCATAATTATGATTAACCCATTAAAAGGGTTAGGCCATTGTAAAAATACAAGCTAGATGTATTAAAAGTACTAGCATGTTGAGGGGTTAAACACGAGCTAAATGACATACAGGTCTGTATTTTGGACAGTACAGGTTGTACTGTGTACACAAGCTTTATTTACACGATAGATGTTGATTAAACTGAACTTTTTGATGTGAGGTATTTAATTTGAAGTAGTTTCAACATACTAAAATCCTGTTTGAACTATTTATTTTAAGTGTGTTGCATGTTACTTAGTTGCATATTGGTTACTGATACTTTTATAGCATAGTCACTTCTTAAATGGAGGGTCAAACTCCTTTAATTAAAATAAGAAATTTCAGTAAAACCGAAGTTTTACACAAATCAGCTGCAAGAGAAACCTTTCTCTGGCTTTTCATTGTTATCGCTACAGTAGCTCCCGAGATGATTTATATGCTGTCGGTTATCTTGAAAGCATTTGAACGTGCTTTTTGCCATTGACCTTGGCATCCTGAATGTCGCTGGATACTTGACCGGGGAAGAACGCTCGTAGGTCACTGTCACGTTGTTTCGGGACAGACCTTTGGAACTTCTCTAATAAGCTGAGTGCTGCTCTTCTCAGACCATGTTAACTGTACGGCGCAGAGCAGATTAAATGGTGTCGAACCTCAGAGCCCTTCCAGTCCTTCAAGCTAAATTCTCTGATCTAAGTTACAGATTAGTTGTTAGATATCTAAGTGTTGTTCTCTGGTATTTAGATCAGCATTTGTATTTAAAAGAAATGCCGAGTCTATGGAATGGCAGCTAAGACAACTTACCACTGGGGTAATTGTCTCTGATTTAGTTATAAACAACTTCTTGGGTTCAGTGCCCATATAACTAAGGTGCTCTCTTGAACCTGTCCTGATGTTTTTAAGTCAAATGCAAACAAAGTCAGGCTCTGCGTAGTCCTGTTCGGTGCCAAAATTCCCGTGCTTGAAATACTTTATCTTCCAGTCTTACAAATGTCAGCAGCTTTTATATTGACTTACCAAGTACAGAGACTTCTTTTGGTATTCCGCATCTAACAGTACCATGATGATTTTTCTGACTGTCAGATGTCCTTCAGTTTCTTTGAGATCACTTCTATGTGGCTGGTCTTCATAAAAATGTGGATGTTATTCAGTAATGAATGCCATATCTCCAAAGGTAATTGGGCCAGATATGACCTGACTTGGCTCGATCCTGCTCTTGAATCTTAGTTATCTAGGGAGATAAGTACAGCCACTCAGACAGACTGGAGTTGGTTTACAGGCATGGCATCGTACTTAACTTCTATTTTAAGAGCTAAGGTATGAAAGATCACTTTTTCCCCCCCTGCTTCCAATTCACTTGGACTGTAGCAGCCTGTTAAAATTGTGTCTTTTCATTAGTATACACTTTTTCATCTTAAAGGAATTTGCTAGCACTAAAGTTGTAAGTTGCTGCATATATACATTATTTCTCTCCTGAATGCACACAAGGTAGAGGTCACCGTCCTGCAGCTCAGCCAGGGAGTGGAATGCGTGGAGGCTCCTTAGCTTGCTTCCATGTAAAATTAGCAGATTAGTTCAAACCATCTTAACTGATGATCAAGCCAAGCATGCCAATGTTGGATCGAATCAGACAAGCAATCATGTTTGTTTTCACTGGTGAGTTTGTTATTCTGCAGCGAGAATAGCAAAGATGGGGGAAGAGTAGTATATTCAGTTTGTGCAGGTGTTTTACAAGGTGAGCATGCATTTGTGGCTGAAGAGATGTCCTGGAGATGATTCCCGCCTCCCCCAACCCAACTAATACCCTGTAACTTTGAGGAGAGGACAAAAAGACTTCCATCCTGCAGGACTGCTGGGGACACTTGCATGTGATAAGGTTGGTGAGGCCTTGATGTTTTATATGTTTTTCCCCTTGAGAACAATAAATGAATAAATAAATTTCAGAGACAAGTAGAAATACTTCTCCTGACCATTTGTATAGTCCTTTTACAAGAGTTGTTCTGACTTCTAATTCTCAGAATTGGACGGGGTGACTTTAACGAAGTGTAGACATGTGTGTCTGTAGACTTGCACACACGTGTTGTTGTCGAGGCTGAATTTTTTTTTACTATGGTTCCGCATCAGAAGTTTTGAGGAGAGTAAATTTAAGGTATGGGGTGTGGTCAAAGTTGTCCTGATATTGAAGAAACATTTAATTTGTTTATCCAATGCCCCAGTACAGAGTCCGTTTTCACTGTGTAGTGTTGGCAGAGCTGTTGGGGTTTTTTAGAAATACTCTTTTTTACTAAAACATGGGCAGTAGCAAAATCTTGGTAGCTTTACTTAGCTTTACTACCTTGTATGAATATGTGACTAAAAGATATTCATTGTGAGTCTTAAAAGCGTTGTTTGGAGTTTAGTGGTACCACTGAGTCTGTAAGCAATGCTTCAGGACATTTGTTTTAATTCAGCTTTGACTGGTGGTTGCACAGTTTTATAAACTGTTTTGTTTAAGCAGTTTTGGCCACGGTGGAGCTTTTTTCTTTTTTTTCTTTTTTGGAAGCTAGTTGAAGGAAAAAGCAGGAATGTGGCAGCTATTTTGTCCCCCACAGCCACCTCTGCTTTCATAACGTATCTTTTCACAAGATAAAGACCATGAGGTGAGAAAGAGGAAGAAGATAATTAGATAAATATAAGCTTCCTTTCTCTTCAGTCAGCTGTGTGATGTGTTGCAGTCAGAAGGGAGGGCAGATGTGCTGCTCCGCTGCGGGTTTGCCAGGAGGACTTTATTTAGGTGTTTCATGCTTAGCTGCACACTTGCTATATGAATACTTTTTTCAGAGAGAACCTGAACAAGGGAGAGAGAGAGATTCCTGAGCTTGAGAACAGCTGTTTGGGTGACTGATCCAGTTTTGAATTATCTGTAGCACCTGGGGTTTTTTGTGCATGTTCTGGTTTCACTCAGCCAAGACATATATAAGTGAGTATTGGAAGGGTGAATGCTGGAGACATAGGAGGGCTGTTTGGGGATTACAGAGGGCCTGTATGATGCTTGGGAAAGAGTAGAGAAGCTTACGGTGGGGTTTAGAAGTAGTCTGGGTGTGTTAGGAAGCTGAGGATGCGAAAGGGATTGAACCTGTCCGTGGGAATGTTGTAGTGGAGTCTCCTTGTATTTGGGCTCTTACGTGTGCAAATCACTATCGTAACACATAAGTACCAAAGCTAAGGGACTTGACCCCAAATCCATTTGCTGTGCAACCGTGCCTCATTGACAGCTCAGCAGGCAGTGAGAGGGGCACGAATGTTGGGGACAAAGGGGTGTGACTGTCTAATGCTGTTTGGAGCAACCAAGCTGCAGTATTTTGTGCCACTAGAGGGTGTAGGTTATCTTCAGTAACACTATCAAAAATCCTTCTGTATATGTCACCTTCAGGATTCAGTGTCCTGTTGGTGTGTGGTCTCTCTAGAACATGTTTGGTTTTTTATCCACCCTGTTCCTCCCAAAACCTAAAAAAGAGGATAGCAAATTGTTTTTTTGGGAAGAGATACTAAAATATCAGAAACGCTAAGACTTAAATCTTTTGTCTGCCCACTCAACATGTGCTGACAACATGTATGATCTGTATGGTTGGGGTGATGCATGAACCTTTCAGACTTCTGCCAAAGCTGCTGAGTTACTTCATATAATACACCTTACTTGTAGTTATATTTGAGTGGATGAGCATATAATATGAAATGTGATTGGGCAATGAAGTAATGTGGAAAACAGTTATGGCAATACTGAGGTGTTTGGCTTTATGAAAAAAGTCACAACTTTATTTTAGATTTCCTCCTCAGTTTTTTAGATCAAGCCATCATACTGGACTGTTTCGTGGTGTAGAGGTTTGTATGAAAACATCAATAAAAACATCTACTGTGGAATTGATATTAATTTTTACAAAATCTAATATTTTTAGAATAGCTACAAATTGAAACTTCTAGACTACTGTTTTTAATAAATAAATAGTAATTTAGAATGATTGGTCCCTTAAGTTGCGCCCTTTTCCCAAAGCAAATATGAATCATGTTGTATATTGATGCTGATTGTTCCAAGATGTGTGCTCAAGCACTTCTTTAAGTAAACTTCCATTAAATGCTTGGGAATTCAGTGGAGTAAGAATCTGGATGATGCGCTGTGGATATCTGAAAAACATGTAAATGTGAGGAAAGAGATTGATGGTTGGGAAGGGCTCCGTGGTGATCTGGAATGCACTTTGTTAATCCTGTTCTTTGGGTTGTTGGCTCCCTCTGTAGAAATGACTTTAAATTGCAGTTTGATTTCTGTAGAGTTGTTTTATCACTTCTGTGGTGTGTATATAAAGGTTTGACTCATGTGCGGAAAAGAATGATTTACGGATAGCTACAAAATTTCTGTTTCAGATTCTTCCCTCTTTTTCCTTTCAGTTCTCTGCCTGTCCACCCCCACCCTGTTCTTTTGAATGCAGTGCCAGTACAAATCAGTGTTACACAAATAAACTAATGAATTCTTGGTAACAGACGATCCTGTGTAAATTTCCAAAAATTAAGCATCTAAACTACAGCAGGAATGCTTGTGCCTTCTTTGATGGAGGCGGTCTTTACATCTGCTTAAATTTAAAATGCAAAATTGCAAGTGTTAATTATATTGTGTAATTTTGTTTTGCATCCCACTATTGATAATATGAAACAAGTAATCTGCAGGTTGCTTATACAGGGTGGTAAGCATATTGGATCAATATTTTGAAAATGTGCTCGTGTATCAGTACAGCATTGTAAATAAGCTTTCTGCCTCTGTTTATGTTATTTTATGTATACAGTGTTTATGTTATTTTATGTATACAGTGTATTAAAGGTAGACTTTGCCACATAGCTTTATAGACTTTGTTAGAATGTTCTTTACTGTTAAGCAACTCCTGGAAATGAGCACTGATTCATTCTTGTGTGACACAGTGTTTATTTGATATAATGTAGAAGAAAACTTCTGACAACAGCTATGGCTGGCAGAGAAGAACAAGGCTTATATTCCTCTGGGGAGCTTGGTTTTTATAGCCTGAGCAGCTTATCTGAGACCGTTGTGCGATACAGCACTTCCGTGGCAGTGGGAAGGAGGAGAGCTGGAGGGGAAGGAGAAGGATGGATGCGAAAGCCAGTGGAGAGTTGAAAATATTTTGTGTGTGTGGCACATGAGAACCCAAACCCAAAAGATCTAAAAACAGATGCTAAAGGATTGAAACTTAATTTGCTTAAATCAGGTTATGGAAGTTCCTAGCGTCAGATTTATTGTTCTTCTGTAGTCCTGCTCTTATGAGACTTAATCCCCTATATTAATTTTTCTTCTTTTACCTTCAAGAGATTTTTTCAAGTACCTTTGTCATATACTTTGATTAGCACTACCCTATTGTAAGTGGTACAGCAGCATCAAAAGATCCTCCAAGGGAAAGATGTCTTGGAATACTCCAAACTAATTCCAGCTCAGAGCTGAGAGCTTTCAGGAGCTCTCACACTACTGGCTATTGAGTTAAATAGATCTTTCTTAATGATTTCTTACACTCTGAAAATCTATGTAGGAATAGATGGATTGACATTGACCTGCCTGGCTCTTCTGTGCAGTGAGCTAATGAGATGAGTTACACTATTGCTTTTTCTGGTAGTAATTACTGTTACTTAGCCTGTACTGTACAGTTTGTTCAAAGCAAGGAAATAGATTTTTGATTTTGCTGCCTGTTCCTGAAACCACCCTCAAGCACAGGCTGAGCAGGTAGCCCACAGTGGTAAATTGAATGCCCGGGCTTAGACGGTTCAAGTTTTCCGAACCCCTTTAAAGGGTTTCAGCTCGCCACTCACCGAGTGTTCGTAGCAAAGGCTTCACAACCAGCACGAAATAGTTGCACCCTCTTGTCCCCCCAGGGTTCATGTTTCAGCAATTGCAGTTTGGGCAGCCAGTGAGGCACGATTGTCCAGAAGAAGGGGGCTTTTCCCTCACCACGTCTCTTGATACTCTTCTTATTTTACAACAAATTCAAAAGCGGTGTGAAAAACGGTGTTATCTGGAGTCAGTGCAAAACACGGTTATGCACAGAGTGCAGCGCTAATTCAGTACTGACCTGACTGTGTGCTGCCACTCACGTATTTGGGTTTTGAATATGGAGACTAATTTTTCCATAGTGCTGCATGTTTCTGTCACTGTATTGATTTCTTTCAGACAGAGAAGGGGATGCATACTGACCATAAGATCTTATCTTGAGCTGCAGGGCATCCAAAAGCTTCTGGGATCGCTGTTTCTTGGTTAAGGTAGCTGGAAAAGTTTCTGCATCTTTGTAGCACAGAAGTGCACAATTCAGAATTGGACAAAATCTGTCTTTAGAGGATTAGTATTTGTGTTATGCAACGTAGCACAAAACTTGAGATTTTTCTAAAACTTAGAGATGACTGATCGGTCATGTTACTAACTTGGCAGATATACTGTCTGAGTCTCTCTTAGAAAGAGAATACAAATGAAGATATTGCTGTGGGATGGTTTTGGGCCATCAGAGTGAGTAATTTATGCGGCTCTTGTGGTTTGTCTTGCGGCTTGAAGTATTCTGAGAGGCAGAATGAGAGTTTAACTTAACATGGGATTTTTATGCCATTCTTTTACTACACTTCTTACACATTGTATTTTGCTCACAGTTCTCTGAAGGCAGCACTAGATGCAGGAGAAAAAATACCTGACTGAGCATTCTATGAAATTATATTAATTTCATTAATTTCATAAAGGCAGTGTGAGTGGAGGAGAATCTTCAGACAATCTTCCCTTTGCAGATCCCTTATAAACTCTGTTTTCATTCAGATTTTAATGAAATACACAGCAAAGCTGTGGAAATTCTGGCAATGTTTGAAAGCCCCAGAAAAGGGACATGAGGTCAGTACTGGTTTTACCACAAGGTGGTGCTTTATGTAGCAGCTAGCTTGATGGCAAGTAATTGAGGACCACAGTAAAAGACGTAAAATATCTAAAGCTTTTAACGACTTTAAAGTATTTGGCAGTGCACTGTTGTCTTTTTGTTTAAATACTTCTAAGCTTGAGATGAGGAGGCTTACTACTTTCATAGACGCTGTTTAAAGACTATGAAAATAAGAAATGTATGTTTTGTTGCAAATCACATGCATTCACAGTTTGAGCTTGAGGTACGATGCACCTGAGTACAGCAAGCAAATTGTGGGGGATATTTCTTGTAACACAGACCAAAACGTATTTGTTATTCAGATTACTACATTAGAAAATATAATAGACAAAATTGCAAAACCCGGAACGATAGTTTAATTATCTCTTCTCTAAGCTCAGTTTTGTTTTATGCGTTTTCTCTTGGGTTTGTTACTGGCATGGTGTGCTTGAGGTCACATGCTCTAAAATCATCTGCACATGGTGCTGGTATTATCTAAAAACTGGCCAATGCAAAAGAAAGTAAAAATATTAATAATTTAGTTTATACTCATTTTTGGGTATTCCTGAGAGTAGATGGAGAATTTAAACTTTCAGTATTTTTGCATTTTAATGAAAAAAATTCTTGTAACAGAAGATATGCTATAACTGCATTTTAAAATGAAGACTTCTCATTTGATGTTTTTAATAGTTTCAAGCTTTTGTGAACTCTTAGAATTTTAAAAAGAGAACTTATTGCTTGATGGCACCTGTGTGTGCATGTTCTGTTTAAATGCGTAAAGTATGTAATTTATTGTTTCCTCATAATTCTGTAAGAGACATAGTCAGGATATAATGCCGCTCTTTTTCCTAAATAATGGGGAAAAGAGCTGTGTTGTGGTGTAGTCCTGTTCTTGGATGTTTGTGTGCTTTTCAGTGTATATTTTTCCTGTGCTGGGCCTTCAATTTTCTCATATAAAATCTCTTTCGGTGGGACTGTTTAGAACTGAATTGCCACAGAAATTCAACTGATGTCCTGCTTGTTGCACTGTTGCAACAAAGGCCTGACCACATCAGACAGACAGTTTCCAAAGCTGCTAATGCAACATCACTCTCCTCACTAATTTAGCTTTAAGAGTATCCTCGCTTACAGATATAAGTGGCCCAAGTAAACAATGTAATAAGCTGGATATTTTACCAGCAGCTGAAAGAATAGCTAAGTCTCTGTTTTCCATTCAGTCTTTTCTGGGTTAAGCTTAACCCCAAGAGTACCAATTAGCACTCAGTATAGTGGATTCTGCTATGTTAAAGGAGGTGATCATCTATTAGAGCAGATTAAGTGGTTTGTGTGAAAATAATTTAGTAGCTGTCCGTTAATTGCCTTTCCTTTCAAAGAACTTCAGAAAGAGACCTCAAGAGATCATTTAGTTTCATTCCCCTAATCCAGCTAGAGATGCATCTTTGTCATTCCTGGCAGATATTTGTCTAGCCTCCTCTAAAGGTCTTTGGAAATAGAGAGATGTCATGTGGAGGCAGTGCAGCCTTACTACATAATTGTATTGGTGTGCCACTTCAGTGCCGCTGAAACGTTCCCCCTCCCTGCGCTACGTCTAGGGTTTAATCCATCCTGAATACAGTTCAGTTCTATTAGCTGTCCTATTCTCCACTGACACAGGGAACAGATTATTCCCTTCCTATTGGTTTTACGTTAATGGTCTCAAGTCTGTCCTTTTCTCCTCATCTGTAGGCTGGAGATGGCAGGATACATCTCCTCCTGCAGGTCGCATCATCTCAACGTCTTTCCCATTTCACTGCTTCCCTCTGGCCTCCCTCCAGTTGCTTTAGGTACTTCACGAAGCGTGTTGCCAAAAATGGGGTGCAATCTTCCAGCTGTGGCCTTGCCATATGTAGTGCAGAATTCCTAAGGCACTGAATAAAACACATTAAACTCAAAGCTGACAGAGTGCACTATTCTAAGAAGCAGTATTGGAACTGTAAATATTTATCTTCAAATTTGCATTTTACTTCGGCGATGCTGGTTGGTATGCCTTAGAACTAAAAATTAGTCTGTTCTTAATATTCAGATTAAGAAACAAGTCTAATAAAAGTTAAAATTTACAGCAACTATTAATTCATATGTTTAGGATTTAGTTTAAGTTCAAAAGTAACTGTACTACTAATTAACCCCTATTCAAACATGATTGACTTTTTTTCCCACTTCTCCCCTGCCCTGAGTGAATGAATTCAGGAAAAGAAAGTAGATACTTTGAACAGTTCAGATAATTGACTCTTAGAAGTCCTCTGGATACACTACATAAAACAACAACAAAATAACATTGCATGTTTAATTCCCAGAAGTGTTTCTTTGTGACTCAGAGTTTTAATGTGGCTCCGAGAGAATTGAAAGCTGCTGTTCTGGAATGGCTGCTAGTTCGTGGTGGTGCTGGGAGCGGGTTGTTCTTCGCCTCTTGGTAAGCAGGAGAGCATGAGTTGAAGGCAGTTTGTCATCATTCTCAGATTGGAGTGATCAAAGGTGTATATAATTTATTTATGGAGAACAGTTCTCTGTACTTCTGAAGCAGGTTTTATGGATGAGCTTTCCTGTTACAAGAAATCACAGTACAAAATTTGGCAGTTCTGTTTTGTTACAGAAGTTTTCCTTTTCATCAAATCTGCTCGAAGAGCATGAAGTGGCAGAGGGCCTGCAGCGTGAAACAGAACTAATGCCCATAAGCCAACTAAGCAGTGGAAGGAGAACAGTGACTCATGGAATCACAGAATGCTTTGGGTTGAAGGGACCTTTAGAGGCCGTCTAGTCCAAGCCCCTGCAGTGAGCAGGGACATCTTCAGCTAGATCAGGTCGCTCAGAGCCCCGTCCAGCCTGGCCTTGGATGTTTCCAGCGATGGGGCATTGACCACCTCTCGGGGCAACTTCTTCCAGTGTTTCACCACCCTTGTCATAAAAATTTTTTTCCTTATATCCAGTCTATATCTTCCCTCTTTTAGTTTACAACGATCACCCCATGGCCTGTCACAACAGGCCTTGCTAAAGAGGTCACCCCCACCCTTCCTGTAGTCCCCCTTTAAGCACTGGAAGGCGCAATAAGGTCTCCCTGCAGCCTTCTCTTCCCCAGGCTGCACAACCCCAGCTCTCCCAGCCCAGCCTCGCAGCAGAGGGGCTCCAGCCCTCAGAGCATTTCTGTGCCCCCTCTGGCCCCGCTCCAACAGCCCCGCGTCTGTCCTGCACTGAGGAGCCCCGAGCTGGAGGCGGCACTGCAGGGGGGTCTCACAGAGCAGGGCAGAGGGGCAGCACCCCTCCCTCGCCCTGCTGCCCGCGCTGCTGGGGAGGCAGCCCAGGGCACGGTTGGCTTCGTGCGCTCGCAGCCCAGTTGCCGGCTCGTGTCCAGCTTTTCACCCCCAGCACCCCCAAGTCCTTCTCTGCAGGGCTGCTCCCCATCCCTCCATCCCCCAGCCTGTGTGGGTACCGGGGGCTGCGCCGACCCAGGGGCAGGACCTTGCACTTGGCCTTGTTGAACCTCATGAGGTTCCGAGGGGCCCAGTTCTCGAGCCTGTCCAGGTCCCTGTGGATGGCATCCTGTCTTTCTGGCGTGTCACCTGCCCTGCTCAGCTTGGTGTGATTTGCACACTTGCTGAGGCTGGACATGATCCCACTGTCTGTGTCATCGATGAAGATATTGAACAGTACTGGTCTCAGTACGAACCCCTGAGCGACACCACTCATCACCGGTCTCCATCTGGATGTTGAGCCATTGACCACAACCCTCTGGACATGACCATCCTACCAGTTCCTTGTCCACCAAACAGTCCACCCATCAAATCCATATCTCCACAATTTAGAGAGAAGGATGCTGTGGGTGCCCATGTCGAAGGCCTTACAAAAGTCCAGATAGATGACATCTATTGCCTTTCCCTTGTCAAGTGAAGAGGGAGTTGGAATTACAGAACGCATAGTACTGGAATGGGAAAAAATGGCAATGTTTCTGAACTGGGGAGCCAGAACAGTGCAGGATTGGCAAAGAGAATGTGTCTAATTTTGCTAGGGTAATGTTCTATGCACCCATGCACCCCCATAAGCAAGAATGTAGAGCAGGCAGAGTAGCCTGTTGTGTGAGGGAAATATTGACCGCCTGATTTAATCAGGACACCTAGAAGCCGCTGCTTAGCACCGTAAGTACATGTGTCCGGAATGGATATGTGGTTTTATATTTGTGTGTTAGTGTAAAGCTGATGGCTTTCTTACTGATCATGAATAGCCTTGAAGACTTGCCAGGAAATATCTTCTGATCTACATACTTACATAGCTCAGTAATCATTATATATGGGTGTCTCAGATGTTTACATTGATTTGCTCTTGCAGCTTTCTTTTAGATAAGACTGTAATTGTATGGATTTGTGGCCAACGCAAACAGGGAATGTAGCTGGCTCCAAATTGCATGGGAAACCTGCTGCAAATTCAGAAGCTGTGTGCCTTAACCACCAAGCCATCTGCTTATTCTGAAGGGGGTCTCATGCCCTAATACCGTACTGACTGTACTATCGGATGACCTTGCTCTGCAAGGAGTGGAAACAGCAGCTGACACACTGCAGCTCCTGTCCCCAGACCCGTGATCACAGATGGAGCGCAGCTGCGGCAGGGGATTCGGTGGTACCTTCTGGTCACATGAGTCAGCTGGTGCAGTTGCAGCTGCAGATGCCAGTGTCTCTGCTGAGCAGCTGAAACCAATATACATTATTCAGGCTGGTGCAGGGGTGCGTGGGAGGTGATGGAGATAAACTCCCTGTGCCAGTTAAGTGTCTTAAGCACCCTGCCTGTGGTACATGCAGCCTGGCCTTGTCTCTTTAACTGATACAGCTGGCTCTAATTGTGAGGGGACTAACTAATAGAGCTGCAGACAGCGAGAATATAAAGACATTCATTAATTTCAGTTATTGATTTCTAATATCTGTATAAACAAAACTGAATGCACACACATTCTCCTGTCCTGCTTGTTCTGGTTTAGGTCAGCAGGATGTGGGCAGGTCTTGTATTGGACTATCAAAGGTAGGAAGAGAGAATCACAGTCTTCCACTGTAGTGGAAAAAAGTATTTTGGGAAATTCAGTGTTCGGTGCTTTCAGTTCAGTTCAATGCGTTCAGTGCTTTAAGTTGAAAGTGGCTATTTAAATAAGATATGCAACTACAGCAGTTAAAACTGTGCTTTTAAACTGTAGTGGTGAGTTATCTTGCAGATTTGGTGAAAGCTGAGATGGGCTGCTCTAATTTGCTTCTGAGGTCACTTAAATAGGTTTTCTAAAGTAGGTGATCTCTTCAGCTAATATTTCTAGCATCCAGCAATGTTGAAAATGTCCGTATGCAACAGTGAATAAACCTACCGTTCCCTTCTGTTGGCACGGTCCTGCACAGATTCCTGAATTCTTATTTAAAAACAAACAAACAACAAGTTTTGGGTTATAATCCCAGCAGCAGCTATGAGAATGTTCTGAAACAGCAGCTTTTTTAAAACCTCCCAGTGTGTAAAAATCCCACTTTACAACAAAGAGAAAATTGTCCCATCATAGTTGTCCAAATACGTGCCTCAGTGGTTGATATAATGTATGGGAGCCTCTCCTAAGTTGGAAGAATGTGCCTGTGTCAAGGGTTGGACGCTGAACTATTAAACTGTGTAGCTCTCGTTTATTTATTGTCTCTACTGTGAGAAAAACACCCTGCAAATGTCTTCAAAACCAGCTCGTTCTTTATTCTTGTCATATTGGCTATTGCAGATGGCAGTTATGGTACAACAGCCTTTTTTTCCCTTTATTTTCTTTTGTGATTTCTTTCGGCTCTGCCACAGGTGCTTACCATGAATAGAGGTCACCATTCTGGAACCTGAAAATATAAAATATTCTATTTGCTGAGGAAATAAGACATCAACCAAATGAATAGAAGGGAGAAGCTTAACTGAATTAAAAAAAGAGGGAAGAATGAGCAGGCCTAAAACACACAGCGAACAGTTGTTTGGGGTTTTTTGGGGGGGAGTATGTGTGGTTTGTTTGGGATGGTTGTTTTTTAAGTTTATACTGGGAAGACACTGAATCATTTTGTACCTAAAATGCAATAAGAAGCTGCCTAGTTCAGGAAAACACAGTTTCAACCTTCAGTGAATACATTAGTAGGATTTCAGCATTGGAATAAATGTGCATTACAGATCATGTAAATATTACAAGTTGCAGAATCTTATATTTGATACTTAAAATTTTGTGTTGTTTTTGACAATTATTCGTATGTGTGATTGCTCTTTTCACGCTCCTTGCTAATACTGCATCTCCCACCAAGATCCCTATGTTTTTGGCATGCTGGCTGTTCAAAAAAAACATGATTAGAAGTGGAAATACCCTGCTTAGCTGTTTTACAGTTGCTCCAGCAGGATCACAAGAGTAAGTGATGAACTTCTGAAGGAAAGATATTGCCACTGGATGGTGCTATTGTTATGTTATTTAACTTGCATTCTGTGATAATGTGGACCGCATGAAATCTCCACCCCTGTCCTCCCCAAAGACTTTTTCTTTTTAAAAAAAAAATATCTGCTGCAAGAGAATCCTGTGTATACAGGTCACGGTACTGATGGGAAAATAGTCAGCCTTAACCTGTGCCTTCACAAAGGTTGGACGGGGGTGGTTTTATCTGTTGTGATCTGTATTTATGCTTTGCAGATGAATCTTTAATACAAGTTTGGATGAGAGCCTGCTGCTTGGTAATGCAGTTGTTTTTATGGAAGGTGTTCTCGAGGAATGGGATATATTTGAACCAATCAGCTCTGTGAAATCAGCATATTCATAATGCATCTAATTATCCAGAAAGAGATGCTGAGTTACTGAAATTGTCACTTTGAATGATTCCCTAACAAGGGGACTGTCTTTTAGAACGGCAGGGGTTACATAGTTAGCTACCTATTACATTACAAAAAAAAAAAAAGTTTTGACTGTTTTATGCAAATATACTGCATTACCTCGTGTAAATGAGAAGGTAAATCAGCTTTGAAAGCCCTTCATGTTTTTTGAGGGGGGGAGAAAATGAATTATTCTAATAAATTTGCATTTCAAGAAGTAAATAACTACTTGAAAAGGTGTACCTTCTTTTAAAGGTTGCAGTTTGGTAAGCTAGAGATGCGAGAGTTAAAATGGCTTTAGAAATTTTTGAAATTATTCTTTGAATATGCTATGAACAATTGGAAACCTACTCCCATTTTCCTATAGGCTGGTTTAAAAATGATTTATTTTTTTGTGCTTGCTCTCTCTCCCTCTTCCATTTTCTTTCACATATTTTGATCTGTCTAAAGCAATTGGAGTAAATTTTTTTTAAGAGGCCTGGGAGAAGAGAGGAAGGGGAAGAAAAAAATCTCCAGAATCTAAGAACACTGCTGCTGCTGTCAGTCCTGACTTCAGAAGAGATTATGAGATTTGGCAAGACACCATCTAGTGTTTTTGTAGCCTATCTCTTTTACCAAATGAGCTATCCTGTATCTGTCTTCTAATAATTCTTAAGCTCAGTGGGCAATATCATAACTGTATTTGACAGTGCAGCAAAAACGTGTAGGATAATAAGTTATTCCAGGTTCCAGGCAAGTTAGTGGCTTGATAAAGAAGAGAGTCCCGTGGAGGGAAAGGTGGGTAGAACTCGGACATATTTGCTCGCAGCGGCATCGTGCCTGGTTGGCTGGAAGAGCCTATGGGTACTACCCAGTCAGCCACGGTGCAGGGAACCCCGAGTCAGCAGCTATTCCCTTTCACCAGCCAAACAGCTGGGTTGGAGGAGGTGAGAGAAGATGAGGGTGAGAGAGTGCTTCAGGAACATGACAGAGGAGTAGGGTTGCTGGAGTAGAAACTATAGAATATGCTCTCTTAAGAAACCAGAGTTCATTATTTCTCTAATCAAGAAGCAGTTTTACATTCAGCAGGTATATCTTTCAGGAGGCTACTTGTTGGATATACTCATTATTATTGAACTCAGAAGCTGTTTGCTTGCTTCATCTGCACCTGGAGGACCTTAGTATGTCTAAGCTGCGTATGGTACATCGGGCCTGGAGTTCTAACTTTCATCTTATTACTTGTACTTTCCTAAGGTAAAAGTAGCCATCCCTTTTTTCTTGTCTTTTTTTTTTTTTTTTAAATTTCTTTTAGCTCTCAGACAACGTGTTCCAAAGTCTCTGTTCTAACAGGCTTAGATTTCAGTCTGCTGCTTTTGGTGTAATTATTTCATATGCTTAATGTTCATTTTTCTCCTTTCTGTCTCAACCCATTAACTCTTTTCCTGTGTTTATCTTACTTGCTGTTGTAGCTGTTAGCTCTGTCTAGCACAGACATTGTTGATGGTGACTTAGACTTTTGAGATAACAGTAAGTATATACTCATACAAAGCAGTGCTACATATTTTGAGTTCTCTAAGAGAAGGCAATTGCCATCCTAGAGCTCTGCTCAAGAACAGGGGTTGGGATGAGGCAGAATGAAGGTAGACTGTGAGGAGCTGGCCTGAAGAACAGGGACATCATTTCTGAGAAGTCTTGGAAACTATTCAGAGGCTTAGGGAGATGGTGCTCTACCTTTGGGTCTAACTGGAGACCTTGGTGCCAGGTGGGGAGCAAGAGAAGGTGCAGGGAATCCCTGCTGGAACCTGGAGTGCAGCAGTTTGACAGGAAGTTGGCCATCATACGTTGGAGCTTGGTGTGAGGGCTTTTACAACAGTGGTAAGTGGTGTTGGTCGTGTACTTGAACCGTTTGGGCTGAAGGCTATGGGATGTAGGTGCTTGAAACAGGCTGTCTATGTATACATATGTTGAGGGTGGTAGAGGTTGGAAAGAGATCCAGAGTGTTAGGCTAAGTATGTCAAAGGCATAATCTAAAAGGTTTATGAATTAATGGATCCATTTCTTTTGCATCAAGGGTTAAAAAGATGGAGAGATTTAAGTCTAGTTGAAAATCCCTTTTGTTATTATTCAGTTCCCTGCATGGCAGCTGGTAGAAATGTTTAAATATTTTTAATAGAATATGTAATTGTTCTCATTCAATACAAGCAAATGGATAGCTAAAGATACTGTTATATTTTCAAATTTCCACTCTCCACTTAAGTTTCTTAAGATGCCTTGGCATTCAAAAAGACCTAAAATGCTTAAAAATAAGTAAAACAAAGATCTTAACTGATGTTAATGTTATGGGATGCCTCTAAGTCATCCACCCTTGTCCTTACGGGGGACTTCAACTTGCCAGATGTCAACTGGGGATATCATGCACCTGGTACAAACAGGTCCAGAAGGTTCCTAAACCATCTGGACGATAACTTCTTGGTACCGGTACTAAGGGAACTGACCAGGAAGGGTGCCTCCCTTGATTTCTTGCTTATTGACTAGTGATATGCTTATTGCTTATCACTAGCGGGGTTCTGCAGGGATCCATCTTGGGGCCGGTACTCTTTAATGTCTTCATAAATGACTTGGAAGAATACTAATTAAGTTTGCAGATGGCACAAAACTGGGAGGAGCTGTTGGTGCTCTCGAGGGCAGGGAGGCCCTGCAGGGGGATCTGGGCAGGCCGCAGAGCTGGGCAGTCACCAACCGTATGGAGTTTAACAAGGGCAAGTGCTGGGTTTTGCCCCTGGGGCGCGGCAGCCCTGGCTGCACAGGCAGCCTGGGGAGCGAGGGGCTGGGGAGCAGCTCTGCAGGGACCTGGGGGCTCTGGCCGACGGCAAGTTGAACCCGAGCCACCAGCGTGCCCTGGCAGCCCCGAGGGCCAGCCGTGCCCTGGGGGGCACCGAGCCCTGCATCGCAGCTGGGCGAGGGGGGGGATTGTCCCGCTCTGCCCCGCGCTGGGCGGCCTCACCCCGAGCGCTGTGGGCGGCGTTGGGCGCCGCAGGACATGGAGGGTATAAAGCTACTGGAGAGTGTCCAGAGGAGGACACGGAGTTGGGGAAGGGTTTAGAGGGGAAACGGTACAAGGAGTGGCTGAAGTCCCTGGGTTTGTTCAGCTGGAGCAGAGGAGGCCGAGGGCAGCCCCATGGCGCTCTGCAGCTCCCTCCCGAGGGCAGGAGGAGGGGCAGGGCTGGTCTCTTCTCTCTGGTGCCCAACACCAGGCCCCGAGGGAACGGCAGGGAGATGTGCCAGGGGAGGGTTAGTCTGGGCATTAGGGAAAGGTCCTTCCCCCAGAGGGTGGTGGAGCCCTGGCACAGGCTCCCCAGGGAGGCATCACGGCACCAGCCTGGCGATATTCCAGAAGCGCTTGGCCAAGGCCCTCAGAGACACGGTGTGAATTTGGGGTGTGCTGTGCGGGGACAGGAGCTGGGCTCGATGGTCCTTGTGGGTCCCTTCCAGCTCAGGACGTTCTATGATCTACAGATCAAATACCTGCAAGAACCTGTGTTCTTGAAACTGAAGGTGGGAAGCCTTCTGTGCAGTGTTTATTTGAGTGTCATTTCTGTGGGAGTTACTAATGAAATTTGATAAATATATTTTAATATTTCTTTGATCATACTTAGTTTTACATCTTTTTGCAGAGTCACTCTAAAATAATCTGTCACTTAACGAGGGAAGCAAAGCTGACACTATATATCTTTGTAGATTTTTTCAAATTCTTCATATTACATGGTAGAACCAAAAATGATTTGCCCAGAAAAAAAAGTTTCAGTAATTGGAAGGAAATTTATGAATTACTGTGGCTGAGTACGTGATTCCAGGTACCCCTCAGTTTTTCAGTTGTTTTTTTCCTCCTTGATTATCGGGTCTGCGTGTGAAAGAGTGATTACGTTCTATTATGTGACTGCTGCTGTGCCCTCTGGCTTCTGTATGAAATAGCTGAGCAGAATTATCACTTGTTTGAAGGAGTATGAAATCTTAGATACATCCCTACGTGGAAGACTCATGTTCAGTGTGTCATAGGTCTGTCTCACTTAAATTCTTATTACTAGAGTTTCATTTTCTGACCGTAATGAGGTAACACATCAAACTCATGTTTTAGTCAGTGTGATTGTGAATATAGATAGGGTGTTCAACAACCAAGATGTAGTAGTAGATATGTCTTTTTTTAAAATTTATAATGTACAGTAGTCGTGATAGATTTTATAAAACAGATATTGTTTCAAAGTATCCAGCTTCATTTGATAAATAAAGAGAATTCTTTAAAGACAGCATCTGTTCAGGCCTAATATTTTTGGGTCCAGTATCTTCTTAGCATAGAGTCATAAATCCTCTGATTATTACAAGTCCCTTCTCTAACTTTTTTCCAGATTTCAATTTAACTTTGTTTCCCAACTATTGATTTTTCTTCCTTGATCCATTCCCTTTTGTAAAAGCAGTTAGAACTTAGGGTTAGGCATTGGTGCCCCGTGCTACCTCTCTGCTCTCCCTTGCACTTTGGGATACTATTCAGACTCTCTGTTGTGTGAGAATCCTTAATAGGTGTGTTTTATGGAGAGGGGAAGCTGTGGCCTTCTATACTGCTCCTTTGATAACTTTTTTTTAAAACATATATATTTTGGATTCTTCTTCATCTATTCTCCTTATCACTGTTGAGTTAAATCTGTAAGCTGACTTCCATTTGTTACGCTGTTGTTCTACTCTTTCTGAAAGGTGGGGCGCTGGAGTGGTCCCATTTCTGTCATGCTATGCCTGGCTCGTGTCTGTGGGAGCTCTGCCTTTCCCTGTGGGGAGAGACATGCACAAGTAAAGAGGAGTGTGAAAACCTTGGAGTTCTGCCAGAAACAGCTTGCCTCATATGCCATCGTCATCTTCTGGTGTAAGATCTTCAGCGTTAGAGATGTTGTCCCAGACTTGATAACAGCCTACAAGTATCTTGATAGGGAGAAAACTCAGAGTGTTGGAGAGTGTTTTTTAGTATGAAAGGGGAGCAAACAAAGATTAAACCGATCTGGGAGCTTACAACATGCAAACTGATCTGAAATGAAACATGCTGAAATTGGCAAGCTGGTTGGATGAAGAATGAAAACCCTGCAAGTGGTATATTGACGATTATGAAACAAATTATTTTTCCTTGTTAAGTCCTTAATAAACTGGGGCAGGGGAAAGCATATGCAGATGTTAGATTTTGCATTAAACCCCCAAAGCTGCAATGAGAGGGAACACAGTATGTAAATTTCTCATATTACATCATGACTTGTCCCTGAATACTTGGCGTTATTTAAAACAACTTTGAATTGGATGAACTTTGATCCTAATGAAGAACATTTGATCATATTAAGTGCAGACTTCAGACTGGTGTTTATGTTGAAGAAATGTTTGTAAGTATTGTATGTGTATCTAAACAAACTAAACCCACTATTTTTAGTGAGTTATATGTTGATAAGTGAATTTCTGTTAACCCAAGGAGTGTATTACTGCTTTCTGAATTGTGCTCGATGTTTTCACTTTGTCTTAGCAGAAAAAAAGCATTCATTTTATGGACTTTTTCTTCCTGTTCTTTCATCATGTACATGTAGGTTTGGAAGAAAGCTGTATGGGCTTGCCCTTAAAGGTTGCAAAGTGCAGTTAGCCTAACCCTTTCTGATGCTGGTAGAATGGCAAGTCATTGGCTCCAGGTAACATCCCCTGGGGGCAGTCCCTGCTATAGCCTTATCTTTTCCGTGTACTTTGCAGTGGAAAGGTGAGATTATGTCCATGGTGTTGGGAGAGGAGAGTAAATATGGTGGTTGTTTGAGGTGTAATTCTACATCAGTTGGTTAATACAGCTCTGGTAATTAACCACTTTTTGGTTTGAGTGGACTGTAGGTTATCTAAGCCAGCCAGTATTAAGACATAAATGAAGGGTGCCTAATGAAACTGACTCACTGGATTTACATACAGGTATAGTCATTGGGAAGATGGATGTTATGTGTAAGCCCTGCTGTGTTTTTAGGAAATTAGCCTTTGAGAAAAAGACCCATAGCTGGTCTGGACACTGTCTGGGCAGATTGAACTCGTGTGTTCCATAGATGTGTTTATGTTAGTGCCTAGTTTGGATTTCCTCTGCTTTTGGATTGAATCTTCCAACTGTCCACTCTTACTGCACTTGGCTTCCCATTGTAGAGTGATCTTCGAGCACATGAACTGAGATCATTTTGGGCAAAGCAGAGAAGAAAGCACACTGCAGGAGCATACCATATCTTATCCCTCAGGCTATGGGAGCAGCCAAGAGCTGGCCCAACAGATGTCCTGAAATACTTTTGCGGTGCATGCCTACTCCTAAAACCAGCTGATTGTCTGGCACTGCCGTTGGCTCTGTGTATACGAGCTTGAAATTATTTTTAGACTTGGGACTTCTTGGGGCAATGCACTATCGATTGAGCTACCTGCATTGTTATGGTGGTGGCGTTAAACCTTCCAAATACAGGGCTGCTGCTGCTGCTGAGCTTATAGTGGTTAACACACATAGGAGGAGGCTTTTATCTTCTTTGAAGAATGAACCAGCGAAGACACGGTGAAGAGTTCACCACTCTGTTCTTGGAAAAGAATAACCACCGATGTGGGGTTTAAAGATCAGAGGAAAGTCAGGACTAGGCTGGAATGCATGTACTGGCTGCTAGTTATGCTTGTTTGTTTGTTTAGGGACGCTTCAGTACAGTTAAGATTTTACAAGAAGTTTGCTCTTCATAAACTGGAGTCTGGAGTAGTAACAGCCGGTTGTTCCCCTTTCGTAGTTCAAGAAAGTTTTACTTTTAACCTTTAAGGTACAGCTGAGAGAGTACCTGTTTTTCCCTGGAAGTGAACACTATCAGTTTGCCAGTCTATAGGAAGAAGTTGTGGGATGTGCTGGTTGGTGTTAGCTTGTGTTCAGTTTTATGTTTGAATTTTTTTTGATGTTGCGTTCCTCCAGTCCATTAGGATTTTGCCGGCCTGCATGCAGTAACTAGGAGAGACCTTCCCTTCGTGTGCAAACTCGGTTTCACGTACACATGTCTCAGACTTGTTGGAGGTGATGGTAATGCTAGCGCGCCAGCATTTGAGGCACAGTGCGCTGTGCTTCTGGTGGTATTAAAACACATTCTGTGCCTGTCGGGCATGCGATAATCATGAACTGACATTGTATAAATGGTTTGCTGGATGTGGAATGAGATACACAAGAACTTTTTGAGGGTGGATCTGTTTTGGTTTTCACTTTCTTGTGTGTTCTGGGACATGGTGGAGTCCCCTGGGTCATCTAATACATTTCTTAATATTGCAAGAACTTAAGACATTTTTAATACCTTCTTTCTCTACCAATCTTTTGATAGGATACCGTTCAGGCTAAGGTTAGCAGGAAGGTATCCTGGTGTGGATTTTGGTCTGTGAAGTGTGCGTTCTGTGGCCAGTCTAGATTATCTGTGGTTACCTACAGCTATGGAGAGGATTATACTTGAATTCAAATGGTCCATGTATTCTCCTATTGTTTGGATTGTCAAGCCAAATATTCCTGTGTTGGTTTGTATTTGCACTTTTGCCATTTAGCGATGTTTTGCTGCCTTTAATAATTGGAGAGCAAGGATGCCTACTGCTAAAGCTACTGAAAAAGAATTACCTTTGCAGAACGTATTTTTAAAAACAGCACATATAGTGGAGATTTCACGCTTATGTGCCATGGCAGCAATAACACACACTGTTTTTATGGAGACTTTAATATCACTGTAGGTTATTTTTTTTGTATCGTTCGTATTTTTAACTTCATTTGCACTACTCAGATGTCAGAGTAATTCCTGCTTGCAAAATCAATTAAGTAAAACAAAGTTCACAGATAGTAAATAGCAGCGCAACATGGAAAAAATAGTTGGTGGGAGTAGCAAAAGAAAGAAATGCAATAGTTCTGTGTTTGTACCAGCCAAGCTGGGAGTGAAATAAGCAGCCTTGTCTGGGAATTGCAGCCCTCTGAACTCCTGACATACATGAGAGAAAGTGATGTGAGTTTTAACAGAGGGGAGGAGGAAGTTGTTAGATGGTGCTTCTACTGTCTTCTCCGAGGTTTAGTTTGTATTTCTATTTACTTACTGCGAAGGGTGGTAATTCATCTTCAGATTTCTTGTACTGACAGACTGCTACCCTGTTCCTTGGGGTTGGTTTTGTGTCTTCTGTTCTGAAGTTAGACTTGAGCATCTGGACTGAGTCCTGATTTTCTAGTGTATAGGATTTAAAACTTTTTGGACAACTGCATTCCTCAGCCTGGAACGGTTTGTTTGTTTTGTATGTCTACTGTATCTTGAGTTACCAGCGAGCTTGCATTTCTGGTGAGTACTGTTATTGTATTGCTGTTGAGTGAGAGAGAGAGAAATCGGTTAGATTCTGAAACTTCTGGAAGAAGTACCAACTTGTATCAAATTGTCAGTAGATCAAGCATGGAAAAACTGACCTGCTTCCGTGTGTGAGAGGGGGCTTGGCAGTACGTTTGGATCACTGGGGTGAAGAGCAGCACTTTGACCTTCTATGTGCTGCTTGTGGGTTAAGTTTTAAGGGGGTTTGGAGGCATGTCTTGGGTTCCTGTGGGTTTTTTTGTTTGGTTGGTTTTTTTAAAAAACCTTGTAGCTGAAGTGTTCTTAACTTGTTTAAATTCCTGTGGTAATCATGGTGAGGTCATTGTAAAATTCATTTTTTAGCCTTTCAGAGGAACGACATGCATGCTTATTGTAAGTTACATGCATCAAATTGATTTGAAATTGGACCAATAGTTACATTGACTTAAAGTGCCAGAAAATTGATGTAAATTTCATAATTTAAGAACGGAACTAGTTTCTTGTACTTAAGGGAGGATGATATATTTAGAGACCAACTGGAGCGTGAGTACTCGTATAATAAAGTTGATAACGGAGAGGTGGCAGTGCTGGGGAAGAAGAAAAAGGACTACCACAGTTTGTCCAGGGAATAATTTCAGTGTAACCTGTTAAAAACCAAACATACCTGTATATTTCTGGATTTCTTGTTAAAATGTGTCTCCACATACTGTCACACTTTTAACAATTGCATTTCTTCCCTTTCTCCCTTTCTCTTTTTAGTGTGCTCTGAATCTTTGGTTGTCAAGCATTGTGTCTATTCAATTAACGTTTCTAAATAAAGGGCTTTTCCAGTTGTAATGAATGAGATGGTATGCTAGCATAATATATTCAGAAGATGATGCTGATTAGGAAAATTCAGAAGTCCAGTATACTAGACTCTTCCAATTGGAAAAGGTGTCAGATACTGAAGTTACCCTTCAGCAACAGTTGGGGAAGCATGTGGAAGTAAAATTTGAATGCTGTTTTTGTTTCTAAACCTTTACAACTGGTGGTACTATTCTGGGTGAACTGCTAATCCTGTGGCTAGTTTTGTGGAGCCAGCAAATACAGTTGGGCTGTGTTGAAATGCATGCTGTTTGTGTTCTGAATCATACGTAAAATTGCCCACACTTAAGAGTATAGCAGCCTCGAAGCAATCTAAATAGCAGGTTACCGGGTATATATGACATAGACAAATACTGTTATGTTATGGAATATTTTTAACCTCTTGAGGCAGTTAATTAGAACAGATGTATTCGATTGTTCCTTTAAGTTATGATCTCTGATTCACAGAGTCCTCCTAAACTTTAAATGTTTCCGTGTACAACTGAATTTGAGTGTCTTCATACCGAGCTTTTTCTTACTTGTCTTAGATTCTCAGTGCTGTGAAGAATAGACCTGGATTTGTGAATGTCCAGCTCCTTACAGGGGACTCGGGCTTCCGTTCATACCCTGCCTTACTGAGACCAGAGGTTTCATAGGCCTGAGCCTCCTGGCGGTGCGCGGAATAGCATCCTCCCTTTGAACGGTCAAGGAAGTGCACGAGGGGAGCCTGAGAAGTGATTAATTCCACCAAATATTTTCTTGATGTTGAAGGGTACTGGTGATGCATATGCTTTGAATTAGCTTACCAGTCTCATCGTTTTGGAGTTTCATTTTGCCAAAATCACGTTGGTTACATGGGCTACTGAAACTGCGTAGTTATTCGTTATTATCTGAAACAGAAAACTGATTTTGTGTTCATTTAGTGTGAATGGATTTGCTGGAAGTGCTCGTAATAAGCATACGAAAAGCAAATCAGAACATTATGATCAACTGATTATTGCTATTGAATTTCATCATAGTCTCAATACTTCGTGTACGCAGAGAGCAATGCTGGTGCTAACCCGTATGAGTAAAAAAATGTGTCTCCATTAGGTAAAGAGTTAGCCTATAAAAATACTTAGGAGGGACCAGTACGGAGTTTGAGGAGAGCAGGGGGAGGAGAATAACAATGATGACGATGGGGTTGGTACCTTGTTGTTTTGAAGTTATTGAAGCTAAGTACATTGAGAGACTCATGTAATGTGTGTGGGATGTTAGATAAGTTATGGCAGACCTAAACCTGAAAAATTTTTTGAAATGGATTAAGAAGCACTTGTTTCAACTTCTCCGAGCTAAATTCAGCGGATGTAATGAAAGAAAATTAAAAAGCAAGTAAAAATGGGAGGCAAAATCTTAAGTATAGAGATACTGAATTTAGTTCCAATAATAGAAACATACTGTAATTATCAATTATAGTAGGCAAGTAGGTCAGTTACATTAATGTGTTTGCTTAAGTTTAATGTTTGTTTAGATTCTGTGAGAAAGGTGATAAGTATTCAGACAAAAACAGTGGAAAGATGTTTTAATCTTGGTAGTGAATAAAGCAAGCCTGCGGGGTGGGGAGGACCAATGATTGTTATTAAAGCTTTTTTACTCTTCTTTTGTTGTTAATTTACAATTAAAAAAAAGTATTTAAGGTTTAACTCTTAAAATCATGATTTATGTTTATCTGTGAAGCTGCCCATTGGCTGTTTCACTTCCCCTGCTTGGTATTCATTTAAATATATAAGAAAACTATTTTTTACAAAATGTTTCTGCAGGTTGCTAAATTCATTAATGGTTCAGAAGGCAAAAACGACTTGACTCAAAGATTTTGTTTATGTAGTCAATGCATCTTTAGAAAAACTGCATTCTAACTTGCACTGTAAGTAGTACCATTAGCAATGAACATCCTATGACAGTGTATGAATTATTCACTGGTAGATTATTATATCTTTGTTGTTAGCATGCAAGATAATGAACATAATTACTGTGGCAGAGTACTCAAGGGAATGCGCAGTCCTTCTCTCTGTCTAGACTGGAGCTACTGTCTAAAGGAGGAAATATGGATGGGGTCTGGTAGCTGAGTTGCTGCTGCTTGTCTCCTGCTGCTTTAGTAAATGCATATTCTTTGTCCGCTTTAATCTTAAAGGTCTTTTGTCCGTGTGGTTTTTTTTTTAATTTTATTTTTGAGAGTAGTAAGCATCTTTCTCAGCCTGGCAATATTGCGTACTGACTAAAAGGACTTGATGTTTAATTGTAGCAGCACTGTAGATTTACCCCTTTTTATTAGAATTGGTCTATTATAGTAAATTAGTATAAACAGCCTAATTGCTTAGGAAATCCAGGGTAAAAGGTTAATCAGCAATTTGCCTTTCTTTAAAGGACCTAGCTTCTTATGATTTACTTGTCTTAAAGAACTTTGCAAGGCATTAGTTTGTACGCTTCTCTAATCTATGAGGCTGTCCACCTGATCTTAAGTTCAGCTCTTTGATGAACCAAGTACTTCTGGTTTCTGTTTTATATGATGATAACGTAAATTATCTGTAATAAACCATCCTAATTAAAGTTGGTAAATCTACAGCTTTGCTCCAATTACACACTAATCAATTATACACTAATTTAATTCTACTTAGCTTGATACAGTGCATCATTAATCAGGTTCAGGTTTAATACAACAGATTTACTGTATTAACCAAAAAAATGGTGCATTCAAATGGGGGGAAATGAAGACACGATGCCAAACAGTGTACATAAATACTTTCTTATCAATATTGTGGTACAAAAGATTTCATTTTTCCTTGGGGAAGTGTAACTGAAACTAGTTCTTTCTTTGTGAGCAGATTATTGTTACAAGCTGAAACCACTGATAATATAATACATTTAAGCAGACCAAGGTGGTTGCTGTGAACGCTATACCTGATTATCTTATATAGGCAATTGTCTCGCTTCCAGTGTTATTTAAATGATTAGTTGTAAATTAAATTTGCCAAAAGTTGCAATGCATTTGGTGGTAGAACAGTAAAAGCTAGTGGCCAAGTAGATGTCATTCTGCTCAGGCTCTGAAAGCTTTACCTATACAACTCTTCACAGAAGTTTGACGCCTCTGTTGCTCTCAGCAGTGGGACTGGTGTTGGGGTGGGTTTTCATGCAGCCACACGTGCAAGAAGGCGTGGGTTCCCCCCTTCCTTTGCAAGGCCTGGGAGTGACTGAGATCGGCCACCTGGAGATCCTTCTAGCAGCTTGTGAGTTGCAGGGTGCAGTTCCCCTGAAAGATACAGATGCCATACAAGTGAATATGGTTTCCAAAAGTGCTCACAAATTTTTTTTTTCTGGTTTTCCGACAAACCAGAAAATTTTTAAAAATAGAAAAGAAAGAGACAGCCCAGCAAACACAAGGAGTCAAGGTCTGCAGATGAGGTCACTTAGAAACCCCTGCTCCTCTCAGAAATTATGTGGTATAACTAAAGAAGGGTTGGAGGGGAATAAGGGACTTCAGTAGGTATTTCATAAAATAAGATACTAGGTGGAAACTAAATAGAACAATAAATGAAATTAAATTTTATTACTCAGAGGAAAGTATGATAAGTTTTCAGATATCTTTGCCAGAGGAAATGCAGGAGAACAATTAGGTTTTGGAAAAAAAAATTTGGAAACCATTAATGGAAAACAGGAGTAAGAGGGAACACATGGAAAATGGTCACTGTCCTCAGGCCTGCTGCTCTGAGTAACATGCATCTTTAGAAAAAAAGGGGACTGAAAAAGAACTTTTTGTGATTCTGCCTGTTCAGGTACAAAAAAACCATGTGCAGGATTTGATTTCTTTTCCTATATATGCTCCTGGTCTGCCCAGGCCCAAGATTTCTTCTGATAAAATGTGTATTTAAAAACTCTTAAATCCAGATGGTTTGCAATAAAGGCTGTGGAAAATATACTTATTTGTATTCCGGAATCTTAATTTGAGGCTTGTATGTGATGCATTGATGATTGTCTGTCACTGCCATTACTGTCACATTCCTGTCCTTAAACCTACAAAGCATATTAAAAAAATCACGCATTCAGAAGATGAACAGCAGCTTCAGTTCACTTTTCCAGGAGATTTGCAAGGCAGCCTTTTAGAGCTCTTTGGTGAAGGTTTGATTTAGCATAATAATCATTGCCAGCCAAGCCTGACTCCTCTGGTGTAGGATCTGAAACTGAACTGAGGAGGAAAAAAGGTCTTTGAAATGTCTCTGGATATTGTATACATCCTTTCATGTCTTCAGGATGTGTCTTTGTCCAGTGATATCTTGTTTTTATGTTTTGGCGAAATATTTGTCCTTTCTACAAGTTAAGCTAACAAACATGCAGCCAGCTCTCAGTTCCAATAACAACGTGATGATTGTTCATGAATTTTCTTTTAAATGCAAGAGTTCACTTTTGGGAGTATTTTTAGTGTGGAAGTGCCTAATCATTACTCTAAATCACTTTCAGAGATAATCTGCCTTGTTTTATGTTAAAACTGACCGGCAACATTTATACGGGCCGTTATTGTCAGCTCCGCTGAGGTGTCAGTAACTACCAGCTGTGTGATTGTCTTAAATTGTTCAGTCTGGGTAACAGGCATGCCCCTCTGTGCCGGTGGTCTTCGGCAATATGATTGTACACTGGTTTTTATGTAGAACTGTTGGGAGCACAATATGAAAAGGAAGGTGATTGTGCAGTGAAAAGAAGCCCTTGTCTGTAGAGCGTCGTATACTGGGGAAGATGGGACACGTGAAGATGAATAAGGAGAGAGAGAGCGGAGAGAGAGGACAGGGTTCCTTTACAGCAGAACTGAATAATCTCCTGGAAGATTCTATTCTAGTTTTCGTGTAAATGTTCTAACTTTCACAGGTGATTTTTCCAAGTGTTTGGCTTGTGATCTTAGTGCGCTGAGTACATACAACTGTAAGTAGATGAATGGGAGTTATACTTCAAACGTATTAGGTATTGGATAAACCTGGATACAGAGGAAAACAGGTCTTAGGCATAACAAGTTGAGCACTCAGAATTAGGGTGGGTTTTTTTTACCCTTGCTCCCATAGAAAGAGGATAACTAGACCTTTAATCTCAGTGGGATTCTATGAAAATACATTTGTTTATACTTGAATGCAAATGCTTCACTGTAGAAATTAGTCGCAAAATACTGCTGAGAAAGCCAGTAATTCTCTCTTCTTAAATGGTATCTACAGAAGGTGTAAGGCCACAAGCTGAATAGGAAGACGAAATGGAAAGCAGCTCACAAGAGCGAGCAAAAGTCTTATTTCCAGCTTTTCTGAACTTTAAAGTGTCTGACTTGGAACGTGAGTGATTGTAACATAAGGATTTTGTCTATCATTAATAAAGTTTCATATGTTTTGCATCGCTCCCTTCTGGGTACAAATCCACTTTGCGTTGTGTTGTAATTTGAAACCTCAGCAATTTTGCTTATTGTTCAACTGTTTATACATTAGAACAGATCAGTCAACTGAGAAATCCGCAGTCTTAAATCCAGGAAATAGAAATTAACGGAAATGTGTTGGAAGTTCATTTCCCCCCACCACCCCCCTTTTTTTTTTTGTAGTTATATATATATGTGTAATGTTTGAATTGTGAGACATCTAATAATTGTGTCATATTACCTGTTGTCTCAAAATACCTGTCACGTATTATATTTTAATGAATGATTTTAACTCTGCTGCTTTTTAGTAAAGGAGAACAGAGTTACAAGGGGAGAAAAAGAACCCCATGAATGAAAAGCAAATTACTATACTTTATTAATGAGGTGATAATTTATAACGTTATAATTATGTTCACAGTACATAACAAGTTGTTTCAGGAGTTCATTTTTAAAAAAAAGCGTGCACACGTGGGTAAGCGACACCGAGGCTCTGAGGCGCGTGCCTCTGGGCACAAGGGCGTCCTGTGTAGCGTTGCAGCAGCTCTCACTGCAAGTCACGGAGAAGTAGCAAGTGATATGTCATTTCCACAGTGGGAGTTCAGATTCAGTTAAGTCCTGATCGATGCTAACTCCCTACCATCTATGTTTATGCAGCAAAAAAGTGTATGCACTTACATCCCGAGTTCTACAGGGAAGGAAAAAACTTCTGTGAAAACTGCCTTACGGTTTTAAATCGCCTTTGTGGCCGATGGCCTGAAGTGGTGTATTCTCAAAACAAGTATTTCTAAATATGTGAAGGATGTTAGCTACTTTTAAGCTATGACGACTGCTGCAAAAGTTTCCTTATGTTTTCAAGTATTTTACGTTCATGTACATCTTTCATAATGGACTTCTATTTAAAGCTTAACATTATAATTTCCCTCTAATGAATGAGAACGTATTAATAAAAATCTTTGTTAAAGTTTTGTAAAATGGACACAGTCCTCAACAATTATAGAAAGTTAATTCAACAGTTACGAAGTTACTTTTTAGAAAAAAATGCATATTAGCAATATAAATATGTTTTAAAGAGAGTGTAGTGTTCCAGATGTTCCCAGTATTCACGACTGACCGCAATTACATATCCCTGCTAACTCTCCCAGAAGTTCTGCAAACACAGTTGTCCCTTCGAGTATGGCCCAAAGCCACAACATAGGCACTTCCCAACCAGGGGAAGAAGAGATCAGGGAGGTAAGAACCTAAGCTGACAACACTCAGATCTGAGACCAGTTAAACTGCCGGAAACTGTTGTTATATATAGATAGATTGATACACTGTAGCAAAAACCTGTGTTTATTTTGCTCTATATAACATACTTTATATATATATATATATGTATGTACACACATACGTTTTTCCTGACACTTGTTCTTTTGTTTCTATTATTACTTTTTTAAAAAAATATTATTCTTGTATGAGTTAAAAATCAGAGTAAAGTGGTTTTGGAGACCATATTTGTTACTTCTGTATCATCTCCTTAGATATTGTTGAAGGATAGCATCTCTTAGTATTGTTTGGGTACTAGAATGCAGGCTTTAAACACAACTTGCGTTTGGCTCTGTTTTGACAATAGAAGTTAATCTTGTATGGTTTTTGTTAAAGCACTGTTGAAAAAAATACCTTATTGAGCTATTTGCAGTGTTTTTTTAAAAGATGTTTAAGATTTCACATACAGTTTAACTGATCACAGATGAAACTGTAAATTAATACCTCATGAGTTTTACTGACTACAGGGCATTGTTTGTAATTCAAAGCTGCTTTGTTCCTACCCACTAGGAAAAGACCCTGTTCAAGCAAACAAATTAAAGAGTTCACCATGATATCAAACTATTTATTAAAACTGAAAAGCTCTAGTTTTGAATTCATTATTTCACCCTGACTTTTATAATAGCCTATTCAGAACATAACTTTTTAAAGGCCTAAATCTTTGGGCATTGAAATAAAAGATATAAAATTGGTTTAATTGTTGGTCTTAATCCACCTTGGTCAAAATTTTGTATGCAAAGAATTACGTAGCATACAAAAAGAGGAAACGTTGCAAGTTGCTTCGGTTCAACTTGTTCTTTGATCAGATGCATTCCCATTCCTACTGACTTGTATCTGGTCTTGATACAAATAACAGCTCTATCACAAACTTTCAGGCATGTTTCGTGTATGAAGTTTAATTTTCTCACTACCACTGGTCACTCTTAGGTAGAGAGAGTCAGGATGAATATGTTTGTTTCAACCTCCTTTTTTGTCTTCTCTCATCTCAGAAAGGATTTGGAGGGAAGCCTTTTTTTTACTTCACTATTTTTACAGTATAATTAGTGAGTAAAAATCAGAGCGGGAAATAGTTTTACACAATTTGAAACATTCATCATATGGTGAGACTGAGTCAGGAGCTCCTGCTAGGAAAAGATAGGCCTTGTGAACAAAGCCAAGCTCTTGCGGGGGTGCTCCCCTCCAGAGTGGCATTCCCGAACTTACAGGGGTCACCCACCGTCTTCTGTCACGTAGAGACACTTTCTTTAAGCTCACCACATGCTGAAGTTTTGAAGAAAATGGAAGTCAACAACTCATTTCGGTAATGCTTGCTGTGGATCATCCTACAAGGCTACACGTGCTGTAGAAAATACATGTGAAATGTGTTTGAAGTGGGTAGCATTGCGCTGAGGGGGCGAGCATCGCCAGCCAGCCTGTGGCAGAAGGACCAAACGTCGTCTTGCAAGTGGTTCAGCTACGCTAACGTAAGTGTAATACTCTGCCCTAGTCTCCTCGATACAAAGCAGTCTGGCGTGGTGACAAAGGCTACTTCAAACAGCTGAAATGGCTCGTGTACCTCTCCTTGGTACTATGCGAGAACGTAGTTATGGTCACATCCAGCCAGTTCAAAGGCTCCATTACGGGTACTTGAGACTGGAGGGAAGGACTGTGAAACATAGCAAATATTACTGAATTTCTGTATTTGCGTTGAATATCTTCCCAGCTTCCAACAAACCATGTTTAGGCTGTTTGTGAAATGGAGGTGGTAGGGGTTTTTCTTTCTGAGCAAATTTTGCTAGATTTTTTGTCCGTTAATTTACCCAGCAATTTCTTGAGTCTAGTATGCTTCTGACATTCGTGGTCTGCCAGGAAAGAGTGCCATAGCTTCACTGTACATTTTGCAGAAGTATATTCTTTGGAATCTGTCGCTAGCTTGGTCCATTTCTGCCCTTTAGCTCTTGTGTTATGAGATGATGTGAATAATCGCAACCTATTCCACTAATGAATTTTTAGACCTTGATTGTTTCTCTCTAAAGTTGACTCTTCTAGACTGTGTCCTGGTCGTCTTTCTTCGTGTGAAAGCGTTTCCATGACTTTGATTATGCCTGTTGCTCTTCTCTGTACCTGTTTCAGTCTTTCACCGTTTCCCTTTTAAGGTGATGAGGACCAAAGCTGCTTATGGTGCTCATGCTGTTGATTTTCACTCTGGCATGATGATGATCTCCGTTTTAATTAGGAGCAGAGAACTATCATAACACTGAGATTTTTCAACCTCACCAATCTTATACATGCGCAGCAGTATTTAGGTCAGGGTCCTATATTGCTTTAGGACTTTTTTACTTTATGCACACCCATACATCACTCAGTGTGAAGACTTGCTGTCCTCTTAAAAAATACATTTTATAAATTGGTCTCTCATTAGCCTAAGGACATTCAGATTTGCCCATGGAGGTTCTCTCATTCTGGTCTCGTCTAGCTATTATTCTTGTCTTGGTGGGCTCTTGCATCATTCTCATCACGCTTAATACTGGAATGTCTACAGATACTACAAAAAGATGTGTGGTTGGGGATTTTTGTGCTTTTTTTTTTATTTGTTTGTGGGTTTTGTTTTGGATTTTCATTTTATTCTTACGTGTGGTTTCCTTTCTCCCCTCTCCCCAACAGGAGATTTAGGTACAGTTTTGAGTTTTGGTTTTTGGGATTTGTTTTATTTTAGTAATATTTTTCTTTGTTTGTGAAAGGGGGAGTTAAAGAAATGCTTCTAGCACTTGGAGAAGTGGTTGTGATTTGATTTGGGTTTCTGTGGAACTTCATTACAGTTGCCTGAGTTCTTGAACAGCTGGGTGTTCTTTATCTTCTGTGACCTTCAAGTGAAAGATCACGTTTGAAACAAAACAAGTTGTTGACTTCCGCTTTCTTCAAAACTTGAGGGTGTGGTGAGCTCCTAGGCAATCTACTTGTATGTTGATTTCTCTCCCGTGGGAGCTTTTGTGCTATGTGTAGAAGATTAAAGGAATGTTCAACGTAGAGATTAGAAAACTGAGGAAATGTCATTTGGTTTTCTCCCGTACTTGTAATTACAGACACAGAGGGCTGGTATGAGCCTCATGTCCATTGCATAGCACCAAGCTAAACATACATAGCTGGAACATCTGAAAGTTTGTCTAACTGTTCTCAAAATGTGAGTAAAGGAGATTCTCCTTCCTCTACGTACGGTGTCTCCCTACATGCCATTAGCTTTCTATAATGTGCAGGCTGAGTCTTAGTTAAGCTCATTTCTGCTAGCCT